>NC_090922.1:34375000-35000000 GCF_040938575.1 Ambystoma mexicanum | reverse complement strand
CAACAGCTGCTGCTCCCCATAACCACCCTCCAGAGCCACGCACAGTGCCCCTACTTCTGCCGACGTCTTCCTTCATGGCGCTTGTATCCCCGTTGGCGCCCTGGGCATGGGGTGGCCCATCTCAGTCTTGGTGGTCGTGTTCCGATGTGCACCGCAATGTTCTTGGTTCCACGGATGCGCTGTGGCCTGGCTCCGGGGTTCGGTGCATGCGCATTGCAGCAAAGATGGCACTAGGTGGCAAATCTTGCCAACCTGGCACAAAGAAGCCTCTCTTTCCTGTCTCAGGGAGTATTTAAACCCCCGGTCACAGTTGTCAGGCGTGTCTTATTGCGCTCCAGCAGGCAACTAGGTTGCTGCTGTTTCCTTGTCTGCCTTCTCTGCTCCTGCTGCCTGTTGCCCTGCCTTAGCTTTCTTCCTGATTCTTCTGCCCTCCAGTCCTTCCTTGCCTCTCTTTGGCTGCCTGCCTGTCATTCCTACCTTCCCTGCTATCGTTGCCTGCTTGCCCACTTGCCTGGTTGTCTTTCAACACATTACCTGGCCACAGTTTTTCCGCCTTGGCTGCTGTGGACATCACCTTGAGGTTTCCTGCCATTGGATTCTGCTTCTCTTGCTGTGCCTCCCTTGTCAGTGTTCGCACTATCCTTGCACTATGAAAATACAGGGGAGGTCTCCACGTGGTGTGGGGAGTTGGGTTGACAACACTAGGTCATATATTCCTATGGCTTTGTCAAGTTGATTTCCCGTATCACAAAGGAAACTCATCTGACAACACAAAGTCGCAACGGATCACAGCGCCAGATAAGGTACGCAACTCTTGCGAGAGGCCGCCCTTGATACCGTCTTATGTAGCTGCTAATTGATATTGGACATTAGGTACTTCGATCTGAATGGAGCTGATGAGTTTCGTTTTGAAGGGATCATAGGAACTTTCACTGTCTATGTAGTAAAAGCCCATGTCATATGAAAGCTATACATGCTTAGTGAATCCTGAAAGGGCCAGGGAACTTACTCTTTACTTTTACAGGAGTTCCTTCGTCTGTTTTGTGTTTGTCACCTGGAGCGCTGCAGAAATAATGATTTCTTCTTAAACTGACCTGGCCAAAACCGATCTCTCCATCTGATTTACACGTCACTGCTAAGTATATGGTTTGAATATAGCAGTCTTTGGGATAGTTTGATTTGTGGAGGAAACACCATCCAATTAGGAAGGAGTTTACGTTTTACTTTTCTTTTAATGATTTGACCTGTAGAATAGACTTGCTTTTTGCCTCTTAGAGTGTATTTTGCTGGGTTCAGCACTGCAAGATTAAACCCGATTCTTTATGATCTTTAACAAACCATTCCATAGTTATGGTAATCCCTTTTGTTCCAAACATCATCAAACTCAGATAGAGTTGGAGGCCTACTGATGTTAGCATGCAAGATCTTGCATTTCTTGACCCATTCAAATCTGAGATTAGGTCCTTTTCTGAGAAAAACTCGGATTCAGTTGACGCCTGACAAACGGTATGGAAAACCTTGAAAGCTTATTTATGGGGAGTATATATCTCTGGGGACGTTGGAGTTTAATATTCCCTTTGTTTAACTCTGACTAGGTTAGAGTCTAAAATTAAACACTTTGAGAGTGACTTTGACTCCTCTAGAGACTGGAGGGTGCTCCGGGAGGTACATGCTATGTTTGAGGAGTTTGTTCCGAGTGTGAGAGGGATGTTAATTTCCTGGTTAGAAGGGTTGCAGCAGGAAGTTGCAGCAAAAACCTCACCCCTCTAAGGAAGAGGATACGCTACTTCAGTTGGATCCCAAGAGAGCACTGAGCTTTATCTATCACCAGATCAAAGGAGTTTAGGAAGGCTGACCAAGCTGTTCATAGACTATGCTGGCCCAAGACTCGGTACAGCAGTTTCAAAACAGATATTATCTAGGTGGATGATCCTCTGTATCTCAGAATAATACAAGATAGCTCAAAAAGAGTTTCCCCAGGATTGAGAGCGCATTCCGCTAGTGGAGTAGCAGCCATGTCAGCTCTTCAAAGAGGTGTCCCTATTTAGGACTTTTGCCAAGTTGTGATGTGGTCCTCTGTATACACTTTCTCCAAACATTGTCTGGATTCGATGGACTTACTATGGGTGGTGCTCCTGCTTTCTCTCCACCTGCGGTGAATTTATACTGCTGTGGGAGTCTATCTGAAGATGAGGAATCTGTGGGAGAATGCTATCCACTAGAAGAACACATGGCATTCCTGGGTTAGTGTTTTTTATGATGAATTGCTCCTCCCTCAGATTCCTCATCTTCCTTCCATCCATCCCCTTGGTAAGGAAGTGATAGGAGCTACTAGCTTGCAGGGACAGACACCTTGAAATACAGATTATTTTGTATCCCTATAGTTCCCTAAAATACTGAGAGCACGGGGAAATGGGGTGAGACTGAGGTCACAGGGTGTGGTGTGCCCCATTTATACTGTGGTCACTGTCACGTCTGGAGTTGAAGAATGGCCCACTGGACCTTCTCAGTGCCAAGACTCACAACGCCCCCCTTTGAGGTAGTTTGCCAGCTGCGCCAGTGCTGGTATATCTGAAGATGTGGAATCTGTGAGAAAAGCTATCCATCAGAAATAACATTAACCCAGGTAAATAATGTGTTCTTCTGTGACAGACTGTGTCCGGCTGAAGTTCTCTGCTTCCATTGTCAGTGAATGGTGAAATACAGAGACCAACATTGGTGCATCAGAATATGCCCTGGATATTTCAGAAAACAAATGCCATTTTACAGGCCACAGAGGCATTTGTTTGCTGATTGCGAGGACTTCCACTGGTGGGCAAAGTTGAAAGAGTTGTTTGAGCACATGGGATGTGGGGTGTGTTTGGGTCAACGTGAGGAATACCAGTGCAGTACTTTTATTCTGTTAATCTGTGTTCTGAATTGACTGAACTGCTTGATACAGTAGGCCCTGTGATGAAGTCCTCTACTTCACTCTGAGTGCTTTTAGTGTTGTGTCCATGGAGCCAGGTGCCTCCATGTGCTAGTTGATGGTGATCCCGGGGGTGGTATGTGGAGGAACCCTTTATCACCATCACTACATCTTCGTCATTGGGCAGGGGGCATTCACACACAACCCTCCTAATTCACAACTGGGGTTATTAGGGTAGAATTTACTTTTTCCCAGACCATACCCCCAACGTGGAACCAACCAGATTTTGAGAAGTCTGTACCTTTCCCAGTTGCAGGTTAGAGGATTGTACCCGGTTCTCTGATAGAAGAATTCATCACCACCGGTCCTTTAGAAATTCAAACATAGGAAACCTTGTAGGAAAGGAAACTGATCCATTTGCCATGGAAAGCTGATACATGCTCCTTGGTCTGGAGTACATCAACATTTGTTCACAATATCTGCTCAGCAAGCCTGTCACGGCAGCCGGGTGATATTTCATTTTTCGTTGATACTCATGCAGCAAGCCCGCTCCATAAACAAAGATTTTTCTCCCCACTGCAGAACTCACTTGATGAACAGGTTACTTTTATCTGATGCTCACTCATTGAGCCACCTACCAACATCAGAAATACACTTTAGTAGTCAGCGGAGCCTGCTGTCCGGAACCCCATTGTTGCTTACACAGCATCCGTTTCCAGAGGTGGGAAAACAGCACCAGAGTGAATATCATGGTTAAACCACTCACCTACACATCAAAGACCCAGTGAGAAGTAAAACCTGGTCCATTCTACCCAGGCATTTCCAAACCATGGTCCAGCCCCAAGCTCAAGCTCACACAGGTGCAGAGGTCTGGGCCCACCAATCACAACCCTTAACCCAAGGTAGGGCGCAGGTGCATACCCTTCCAGGGAGCTGAACCCCAAGAGAGGTTCTAGAGTGCCATATAAGCCTAAAGCCTCATACAGTCAGTGTGAGTGTTTGGAGAAGGAGCTTGAGAGAGCAGGCTGTTGTAGTTAGATGGAGAACATGATGATGTCAGAAGCAGAAATAAAGGGTGAATGATATGCTGAATGAAATCGGTAAAATATTCTCCAATTGGGTAACTGGCTGCAACAAGTATTTGACCTAGCGGCTCTATTAGCAAGCCCTCCTTCATGTCTCAATCTTTTCCTATCCCACAAGCCCAAAGCTTCCACTGTAGAGCTGTGTGTATTTCTTATATTGGAATAAGAAGGAATGCTTCAGAACTTCCATTAGCACCCTGAAGGTACAGAGCAGCCTATCAGGTCGCTCCAAATACAGGCTTTAACTGGTGTTAAACACCTGCATTATGAGTCCTCGGCAGCTCACTTTATGTCCAGGCAACATCTTTTCCTCTCCTTGCTAGTGTTGCATCACTTCTTCGTATCAACTCTACCCACTGCCTTCTCTACCCTATCTTAACCAATGCATACACTTCTCCAAAGTTATACTAGACTATCCTTCTTAATGGCATTAGACAATCCTTCTTAGAAGAAACATTTTAATATTCATAAAGTTGCATAATCTCACCTGCTGATACCCAGATGCTACCCCAATCATCTTCAAGGAACCACCCGTCCGGATATTTCATCATGCCTCTCGGATAGTGACCACTGGATGACGACCAACCACCTCAACCGTGAAAAACAGAAATCCTACTTTGCGGTAAAAATACTTTACTTCCCTAACCTATCCCCTGGCCCCACTCTCTATGCCTCCTCCGGCAACCTCTACTCCAGCGAAAAACCTTGGATGCATGCTGGACTTTAATCTTTCCCTCTCCCAACACATAAACTCCATATCCAGAACCTACCTTTTGCACCTACGCATCCTCAGGCGGATCTTCCCATACCTCACCCACCCACACTGAATATCTGCCACCGTCACCATCATCCTCTCCCGCTTAGACAATGCAAGCTGCCTTTATCTAGGCGCACCGGCATTTCAAATTCGGAAACTCCAAAGAATCCAAAAGGCTGCAGCCCGCCTGCTTATTGGCCTCCCACCTAGAGAACACATCAGCCCCGCACTGAGAGTCCTACACTGGCTCCCTGTTGGTCGACGGACTACATTTAAAGCCCTGTGCATTACTCACTGTGCCACCAGCCCTGAATTCCTTAAAGATAAATTCACACGATACCGACCCTCAGACCCGACGTAGCACTTCTCCTAGTTATCCCCCAAAATAACTGCACCAGACTGGGTGGATCGTCCTTCTCCATCCAAGCTCCCACCATATGGAAACTCGTCCTCGCCACATCCGCTGCATTGACAATCACCTTGGATTCAGAAAGGCCCTCAAAACCTGGCTTTTTCTTTCCTCCTCTTGAATCCTTCTTCCACACTATCTTTTGATTGGGCCTCACACACAAGTACTGGCCCAGACCCAACAAAACACTAACAATTTCACACTCCACTCCCACAGACGATCATAAATCCATTGCCACCCCTCAACCCTACAGGTCCTCCAACTCTCTAACTGGTGCAGTCTGGTTACTGAACAACAGCTGAAAATCGGATTGCACCTTGAATGTTGCCACTTAAAAGTGTGTGGACAGAATGCTCGATTAGACGGGCCACTAGAGGTAGCAACTGTAACCTACCTAGTTCGATCTGGTGGCAGGACATGTTACATACTCAGTTGCACTGACCTACTCAATCATCAAGGGGCTTACCCAGCACTCAGAACGTTCAACTCATAGGTTTTCACTGGAGGTAGAGGAGAAGTGTGCCAGTTCAACTCTGAATATAGGACACAGTACGCACTTAGAGGGCTTTTGGGGGTGATAATGGTGATGCACAAAGATGCTCCTGGGGGGCATACAACACGATGCACTTAGACAATTGTCTCTTCTGGGGACCATTAGTCCTAGGCCGTAGGTGGCAATGTCTATTTAATGTATTTGCCTTTTGCACTCAAAGAATGCCACTAGCTAGGTGGTTCCCAATGGTAGTATGCTAACCCCAGCAGAAGATGCACTTGAACGGTATACAGTCTTTATATCGAAAATGATATACCGAATCACTTATATATCTAAACATATACCTTGAAAAACCTTATATTGAATATATTTATGGTGGGGTAAAGGGTTAATTTTTTGGGTGAAACGGTCGAGATGGGTTTTTAGGGGTCGAAAATGGGGGTTTAGAGGTTGGACCCCACCTAAAAATAAAAAATAAATTAAAACAAAAATAAATATTCAGGTTTTCAAGGTATATGTTTCGATATATAAGTGATTCGGTATATAATACCTCGGTATAAAGACATGTAGCCCACTCGAACAAGTGTATCACCTTGGGAGACATAGGGCTCAGAAAAACCTGACAAAACGACATCGAAGATAAACTCTGAGTTTAAGCTATGTATAAATGCACCATGACTGTGGACACATGTCGCAGGTACGGCTCCCCATCGATGCACTCTAGAATGCATCTACATCTATGTCAAATTCAGTTTAGCTTCTCACATAGCCTTCCGCACTGAAACCCCTGACGTGCCTCAACACTCTGCCATTAGTATATAGCAACAACCTACGACAAATTCGGTCCAGCTGCGCACCCATTGAGCCTTGTGCACTAGCACTCTGTCTTGACCACTGACAGCCCCTGCCCACATACCTGACCTCTTGTGTTGCTTTCTGGAGCCTAGCCAGCCCCCTTAAGTCCTAATCCCGGCACAATTCCCAGAAATCTTAAAGTCCACTTTTAGAAGGTTTCCCATACCTGGACTCCAACCACAGCGTGCATTGAGGCCATACACATGGGGAAATGGTGCTATATAAATTACTACAATGCAATACAATGAACTTGATCAAAAATAATGTGTTAAACATAGTTATAAATGCATAAATCTCCACATGAATATATCATTGAATAAATGAGGCTTTCAATATTCACCACAATATCCTACGACATAAAACATGACTAAGAAGTACAAATAAAATAACTTTTATTATGATAATCCCATTAAATCAGGGTGAGTGCATCACTAGAGAAATTCAATCTTTACATAGAATTTTTTTTGTAATTGAATGGCATTGCATTAGCTACCAATTGTACCAAAGAAACACTAATGAAATTCTCAAATGTGATTTCTTCCCCGCCATCTTAACTTTCGGTCGTTTAAGCCAATTAATTCTGTGGCTCAGCCTTCCTGAGGGCAAAACAATGCTTCTGGAATATATGTTCTGTTTCAAGGGTAGATCTAAGAAAAAGTAAGACATAATATTGTTTTAGAACACATCTAAATTATACTCATGAATATCGTAACCCATTAGAAGATTTTAATCATGAGCTATCATCATGTGTAGAGCTCCTAATGGAAGGCCAAACTAGACATAACTATATTCCTTAGTTTGCTCTTCTTTTTACTATGAGATTGCACCATCTATGGACTGAACTGTTCGACTAGAATCTCCCTTCTCTTTCTCTCTAGCAAGTGTGCCTGTTCCCCTCCAGCTCCTCAGATATGGTAGTGCTATCTCCGCATCTAACTCTTTTCTAGTTGCCACCGAAATTAAAGGCTTTCACCTCCTTCCACCCACAGGACTCTTCCTCTTGATGCTTCTTCCCTCCTTCCATTTTTCCTTTTTTTTCTTCTTTCTCCTTTATTCCTCACATATTGTGTTGTTGAATTTGAGCACTTAGATATACATGGATAGTAGCACCTATCCACCATGACAATAACAAACCTCCCATACTCTCTGTCTAGATGGTTTGAGTCTCCTCCAATGTCCTCACAACTCGCTCTCATCCTCATCCACTCTCAGATCACTGACACCCTTCTGGTGATACCTATGTCTTCTTCCAACCTCCTCCAGACTCTCCCTCAACCTCTAGCTCTATCCTCCTGTTCTCCTCGCAGTACTCCTCTCTCTCGACACTCTCTGCCAAACTCATTATTCAGACTCTAACTCCCCACATTGCCAGACTGAACTGGCTGCGGGTTCTTGCTTAAGTTGAGTCACAATGTCAAATGGTTACTCTGTGCCGAATGAAAGAATGTATTTCCTCGCCCATCGGGGCATTAAACATTTTGCAACATTTGTCAATGCTATGGACACTGGTAAGGGTGCAGTTGGGGGTGGGGGTGTCAGAGCCCCTGTGAATACCCTCTTTGTGGCCCTGCATATTAGCATACGCAGTGGGTGGTATGCTTTCTGCTGGGTCTCTTGCCTTGGTGGTGTTGCATATGGGTGGGGGTGGAAGGGGAGGGAGCATTCCTCCAACTGCCGCCTGCCTTTGGGAGGGAGACCCATTGAAGGTTGTCTGGGGATTCCCTCTGTGGCCTCTCTGGTCCAGGATCCACTAGCTCGGGTGGCACTCGTTTCCGTTGACCACCCCATGGTGGGCTCCAAAGGTAAGGCATGTCACTGTGTCGCAGTAATTTCACACATGTATAAAGACAGTGTTGTGACTGTTATAATGGTTAATAGGCGCCATGCTTTGTATTTCACAGGTCCCTTATCTGCAAAGTGGAACTTTTTCTCACTTTCCAAAATTTGGTGGCTGCGACAGGTCAGAATAACCTGCCAGAAACCCTGCGGTAAGAAACAAGATACATGTAAGAATTTGGGTAATCTTTGAGTGAACATGGTTGTCCCAAAATAAGCGTATGAAAACTATGAGCAAATATTAGACCCCATGCAAGAGATGTTGTTAAACAGGAAGTACCTGTGCAGGGAAAATGTTTGAAATTGAAGTTCCTTACAATTGTTATATTTTCAGTTGAAGGTGTGAGGTTTGTTTGGCTCACCAACACAGGAAGAAAAAGACACTAGTGAGCATGGAATTTACTGGCGTAACCACAAAGCTAATCTTGTCCCAGTGCCACTATTAAGGTCTGTTACTACTGAGGGATCAACATACAACTCCTATCTCGGGTTATAAGATTGAAAGATCTTTATTACTCACCACAAAGGGGCTGAGGGATTAGGTAGAACTGAAAACAAGTTAGTGGGGGGCTCACTGTATGAAGGGCAAATGAAGCTTTCTAGAGGACCAACGTCCATCAGTCATTCCCTCTTACCCTTAGGCATTGCACACTTGCAGTCAAAAAGTCACTCACAGCCTTTGAGGCTAATGTGCCCTAGAATGGATTTATTTTGCCCTTGTCATAAGAGCAGTCAACAGTGGGCTTATGGTGCGCCTGTCCCCCTGAACATATAAAAAGTGTCCTTCGCGCCTCCCCATTTTTGTACCCTTCCTTTTATCTTCACTGCTGATCTTTCAAGAGTCTTAACACTGGCACCAAGAGATCACAGCAATTACCTTTTAAACATGTATTTTTTAGACCCCTTTCCCCTCCTTCTGTTTAGCCTGGTGTCGGCTGAAGGGGATCCTGCGGACTGCAAGTTGTGTTTCGGTATGAGCCGTTAAGGATGTTCTCCATCAAAGCTTTCTGTAGTGCCCTCAGTTAGCGTTTTCGCAGTTTGTTTTACGCAATGGTCAAATTAATGTGTACACCTTTCGTGCCAGTCAAGGGCTGCTGAGCAGGCAGGAGCAATTCATTGGAAATGAGTCACAATGCCAAGGTCATCTTCAGTGACATTTTCGTATGAAACATTTCAAATCTTCGTGAACTCCGTTCATGTTGTTAAGATTCTGATGTGCCATCTAAAGTATTCAAGAAACACCACAACTGCAGCCTGGAGTTGAGTGATTAATTTGTGAAAGAAAAGCTAAATGAATATATGTAATAATGTGTAAAACAGTTGGATTGCTTGATTCACAAGCAAAATAAAGGTGTCGTTTTTGCTTTGCAGCACTGCACATTTTATTCACGTAACGCATAACACGTTGCATATCTGTTTTAAACAACGATAAAATCAGGAGACTGTTTCTTGATAACACAACGCAGAGGGGAGACTCAAGGGTACCTAGTTCACTTGTGAGCAGTGGTGGAAATGGAAAAAATGTAAAGGGGATCCGTGGTGGGGTGGGGGTGGAGTTTGGGGCACGGAAGGAGTTCCGAGTTATCGGAGTTCAGAGGGGGAAGAGTTGGCAGTTGAACTCCCCTCAAAGGAAATGTTAAAAATAATAGTTTAAAAATTGTGTAATTTCTTTCCTGCTGCTTCTTTCCAGACTCCACACTGTACATCAATTCCACTTTAAATTACTCCCATGGCATTCGTGCACCCACCATGAGTTATCTTTGCCACTTTAAAATCAGTTTGGCATCCCATCACCAGAGAAATAACCTGCGGGATGAGATTTTCCAATAACTACGCTGGCAAAGTATAAAAGGTCCTCACCTTTTAAACCCAGCAATCTATACTGCAATATTATCTGGAAAACAAAATCCAAATAAGAGACATTTTTGATGACAAATTTATGTGGTCTTGTGGGTAAGCGTCAACACTGGCAACGTAACTACCTGGATGGATTCCTGGCAGTCAAACACTCGGGCAAGCTTGCTGGCTTCAAAAACACCCAAGTGATGTTGCCCCTGCCCTCTGAAAAAAGCAACACCCACATGTATCCTTTTCTTGTGCCATGAAAAGCAGCTCATGGCCATAATCAGGGAAAAATAACTGCTTCAGTCTCCACGATTGCAAACTCGCTTGCCATATCCTGAGCAAACATTCACAAGTCACTTGCACACTCATCGTCGTCGTTCCCCGCCCCCCCTGCACCTCCTTATAATACTCTGCTTTATAATGATGGCTTGACAAGTACACAAACCATAGTAAGGTACTCACGCAACCATATGTTATGTAGATATGTTAAGCAAAATGTGTACAATTGTGACATTATGAGCGACCCCAATCCGCCCTCTTGAATGATTGCCATGGGACGGAGACTATAAATACCAGAATCCAATTCTGGAAAACGCAAATGATCTAATCTGCTGTGCCTACTAGAGCGCACAGAGCAGATTAGATCACTGGGCCACCATCTTTGTCAGGGACGCCTTGTCCCTGGCAAAGCTGGGGACTCTGCAGTATAATCTGCTCTACGTGCTAGCAAATGATATCCCTGAGTCCCCAGCTTTGTCAGGCTGAGAGCTCCAAATGTAATCTGCTCTGCGTGCCGAGGAACAGCCTCTGTGATGCAGAGGCAGAAGTGGGGACCCCAAAGTGTGCGCAGTTCGGTTTCAGCATCGTTTTTGGGCATTCACTCGTCATATGCTTAAAGTCTGCACTAGCAGCTGAACATTTCGGGCACTGATCTCTGTTGTCCAAGCTATCTTTAGTTCTTTTGAGTCTTGAGAGGTGTGCAATATAATCTGTGTGTAAATATATATAATGTAGCACTGATCACTATTTTCGTAGTTAAGTTACAATCACCATACCATTGACCTTCTGTCAGTGCTTGCTGTAACTCTTGGTTCCATGTGTGTCTGTTGGTTGGTTTCATTGCATATATCTCGTCGTAGATAGTCTCCTACAATGTCGTCTGTTGTAATGCATTCATTCTGAGCTTTCGGGAAGTTAGGCCTTTTTCCTCAATGGCAGATCTGACCCTATAGTAGGAGAGCATATTTCAATCTTTTATTCTCTTCCATTCTGATGAATTCTTCAGGCATAAAGTACTCATCGTTTGGCGCCATATCCATCCATGTTATTCCTAGGAGTCTCTGTTATTTTTCTATATATGTGCTGTTCATAGGAGATATGCCTGTAGTGCGCACGCAATGCTCGTCGGCATCAATATGTTTTGCTCTATGCTATCTTGCACCATGCTCAACGTGTGATGTCAAAAGTATTTATGCCCGTGGGGTTGTTTCAGTGGTCTGTACGAGTGTCACATTTATGGGGATCCTTACAATTCGTTTTTGTTCAAGCCTGATGTGCAGAAAAAAAGTACGGGAACATTTTAGGCACAAAATAGTAGCACAGCCAGTCTTCTCTCCTCTGGGACTGGTAAATATTTCATATTTACCCGTTCCCTT
This sequence comes from Ambystoma mexicanum, assembly GCF_040938575.1. Lineage (NCBI taxonomy): Eukaryota > Metazoa > Chordata > Amphibia > Caudata > Ambystomatidae > Ambystoma > Ambystoma mexicanum. The sequence goes on along the minus strand of NC_090922.1, from coordinate 34,988,157 downwards.
TGCTCCATACTTATGGGGGAGGGGCTGGAACAAATGCACAGTAAGAAATGTCCTCGAAATTTGAATCTTAGGTAAAGCCCTGGGAGTGTGGCAGATGTGCACTTGCTGTTCTAAGGTTTTTTTAATTTAATTAATGTCAGTGATCGGAGCTCACCAGTGCTTAGACGATTGTCTGCTTCACGCCCCCTAAACCGAGGAAGCCTGAGTGTTTCTACAGTATGCTGCACTTAAATCTGGGATTTTTAGTCAACCAAAAGAATCTTGGCTATTTCCCAATCAATCAGTTTACTTCATAGGCTTCCAGTGTCACTCCACCGGGGCTCTTGTTTTCCCAATAACAAACAGACCTGCGGTTATCAGAGAGACAGTAAAGCTGTTTTTGAGTTTGAAGTGCCTCTCTGCATGGTGGTTTCAGAAGCTCCTGAGGTTGATGGCTGACGCACACTTAGTTTAATTTAGCAGTGTCCTTGTACCCTGCACATTTCCCTTACCGAAATTTGGCCCCCGGATGTCCTCTGGTGCGGTGAGTAGGAGAATCTGGTGGAAGGCATGCCCTTCTCGGATCCGCCTCACACGGTAGTCATAACGATAGACTCATCCCTTATGGGGTTGGGTGCTACTCTGCAAGGCTTCCTGAATCATGATATTTGGCCTTGTGCAGATCAAAAGGATCATATTAATGTGCTGTAACTCAGAGCCATTATTTTGTCAGTGAAAGCATTTCTTCGTGGGCAAAGTCATATTGAGCCAAACAGACAACACAAGTTGCATGCATTACATCAACAATCAGGGAGGCACCAGGTGCCTGTACTATGCAGCCTAAAGCTGGACACCTGGCAGTGGGCCCTCAATCATCACATCTTTCTTAGGGACGCCCATCTCTTGGGGAGAGAGAATGTGGAGGCGAGTAGGCCGAGCAGACTTGCTTAGATCCACCACAAGTGCAATTTCATCCTTCTAGTCTAGTCTAGCAGATGTTTCAAAAATGGGGCTATGCGTATGTAGACATATAGGGCCTCATCACAAGTTAGGCAGTATTTGGGCTGTAATACCGCCCAACTATATTATCGTTAGCGCCCAAGTTCCTGGAGGACTAACAACGTTGAAAAAGAAAACCCTTCTTCTTCTCGTCACGGATGAGGTTAAACAGCTTTGCAGCTCGGGAGATCATGGCTTGAAAGGATACAATCTCATCGAGAGGAGAGTCTCTGGCTGGCAAGTCTGCATCTAGAAGATCAGAATCCAAAGGGATGTAGTCATCATACTCATCTGTCCCTTGAATGCCATCCGTGTCCGGGTTGGTGTCAGTATTTGCATCTGTGCCTGTAAGATCAGGCTCCACTAGGACAGGAGGGCGTGGAACAGCAGGGGCTGGGTGGGGTGGTGTCTGGCGAGGCTGTGAAAGGCTTGGCGAACTTAAATCTGGCGCTGGACAGGGAACCACTGGAGGAAGATGTTGAATCTCTGAGACCAAAGTATGGAGAATGGTCAAAATGTCTATTGACACACCCCTGGGAGCTGTAAGCACCAGTAAGGGGACATGAAGCCAAGGGCTTGTAGGGCAACGTGGTTGGTATCCTGCAAAGCAGGTTGCTGATCAGGGTCACCATGACCACCTTCTGGGTCGGAAAAGACACCCTCTGGGAAATCCTCATCCAACAGGAAAACTGGTGACACCCTGGGAGGCTTCACCGGAGACACAGTGAGGGGCTGAGTAGGACTGGAATCCCTGTGGAGCGTCAGTGGCGCAGCCCCACCTGCAGCTGGCAGAGGCCTTGGAGGCAGAGCCACCCTAGAAGCAGTCGTAGTCACTGTTGAGATGGGAACCGTTGCCGGCGATGGGATGAAAACCAGGTACTGCCGGCTTGGTGGACGTTGTTATCGACGGGGTCTTCGTGGACGAAGTTGACGACGGTCTGGCCATAGAAGAGGACTTGTTAGACGAAGTGTTATGTTTCATCGACGGAGTCTTGCCGGTTGACAGTGTCTGACCCGTCGACGGTGAAGATGTCGACGATTGCCAGCCCTCATATGAAGGGATCATTGTTGTGGTCATAGATGACCCAGTTGACGGAAAAGCTGCAGGCGCGGCACTCGTCGACAGAGAAGTCAGAGCGGGCAACGACTTTGCCTTTTTTAGTATCTTCCCCTTGATGTGTCCTCAAAGGACCGCGACCTCTTGTCAGAGGGAGTATGCTCTTTGGGCCTGCTGGCCCTGGCAGAGGCATGACTGCGCACAGATGCCAAGTCAGAGGCATCTGTGGAGGGATGTAGTCATCATACTCATCGCTGGTTCAGGAGGCAAAGAAGTAAGATGCTGCTGGGAAACGCATCACTACAATTGCAGCTTCCACTATCAAGCCCGCTAACGCCTTAGCCATTCTTTCTCGTTACGATAGAGAGCTTTGGTACTACTTGGGCCCTTTACTTGGAATTCCTCCCAGATGACTAGAAGGCAGAGGCTCTAGCCATCTTCCACAAGGGTGAGGTGGCCTCTGACCATGCTATCACCATCGCCCTAGACGTTGCAGACTCTAGATTTTGGCAAATGGGAAAAGGATTAGCGTTATGCCACCAAGGCTGATTCAGTGCCACTCGCTTCCGCCCATATGTGCAGGCTAGGGTGGTGGACATACCGTTTGATGGGGAGAACCTCTTCGGCAAGGCATTGGATGAGTCGCTCCTGGCTATCAAGATGGACACTGAGATGGCACGTTTATTGGGCATGCTGCAGATGAGGAAACAGTCCTTTTGCTCCACTAAGAAAAAGGTCTTCCAGAACCTCTAAGGTTCTCAGTCCACCCTACCATCAGCCCACTCGATCCACCACACAGGAGGCGCATAGAGGTCGATTGCAAGCCTATAGGGAAGGTGCCCAAAGTCACACCCCAGCAGCCAGGACATCATCAGCCAAATAAGCCCGACCTGGCTCAGGTCCAGTGCACCCACTTTTGCACCCCGGTGGGAGGCCGTCTGCCTCAAATTGTACGCAATTGGTGCAACATCTCCACAGACAAATGGGTGTTCAATATCGTCCAATGTGGTCACACCTTGGAGTTTTAAAGCAGATGTCCTCAGATCCCTCCCGTCTCAAGGCAGGAGAAGCAAGGGGTCCAACTGTTAAAAGAAGTCCAAGCCATGTTGCGGAAAGGGGCAATATAGCATGTCCCTCTACGACTCCAGGGCTCCAGAGTATATTTCAGATACTTTCTGGTTCAGAAAAAGTCCAGACAGTGGAGACCCATCCTGGATTTAAGAAGGCTCAACAAGTTCCTGAAATCCCAGAAGTTCAGGGTGATCATGTTGCAGCACATGCTCGAGCAGCTTGAAAGAGGGGATTTCCTGCCGTCACTGGATTTGGAGGATGCGTATTTTCACATCACCATTTATCCAAAATACCGAAGTTTCATGGGGTGTTATCCAAGGAAGATGCTACCAATTCAAGGCACTGCCTTTCAGCCTGAAATCGGCCCCAAGGGTATTCATCAAGTTCTTGGCTCCAGGGGCAGCTTTTCTTCACTTCCAGGATGTCTAAGTCTACCCATACCTGGACGACTGGCTAATATGGTCCCACTCTCATGACCTGGCAGTACAGCATACAGCAGACACTATCTAGACCCTAGCCCCTTTGGAACTCTCCATAAATTATCCCAAATCCTGCATAGTGCCGCTGCAGAACCCACTATTCTTTGCTTCACGCCTCTACACTGTCACGTGTCTGGAAACACTGTCGGAAAAGGCTGTCGGCAGCCAACATTGCAACTGTCCAATCCATTAAGTCCCTTTGGGGATGTTATCCTCTTGTTTTCATCTGATTCCTCACTGCAGGCTGCAGATGAGACCACTCTGGGAGTTCCTGGATGCCAGGTGGAAACAGGTCACAGGCTCAATCGGGCATTCCGTCAGGCCCTGCACTGGTGGTCCATTTGCCCTCATCTTTCGCAGGGTGCTCCCTTTCGGATCCCTGCATATCAGGAGACAATCATGACTGATGCCGCTCTGGAAGGTTTGGGTGCCCACACAGGCCAACCCTATGCCAGAGGCCTCTGGCTCCCAGAGGAAAAGGAGTTGCACATCAACGTTCTGGAACCACAGGCAGTCTTCTGGGCTCTCGGGTCTTTTCAGCCTCAGCTCCAGGAGAAAGTTGTACAAGTCTTCATAGACAACACTGCCACCATGTTTGACATCAGGAAGCAGGGCGGGACACGCAAGTACTCAGACCTTCTCCATCTGTCAGTGGTTAAAGCTATCAAACTGCCTCCTCTTCCAGACCTGCTCTCCAGGGAAGGAGGGTCCATCCTCGAGAATCCCCTGGGAAGCCAAACCCCTCCATACCCCCCCTGGTCATGCGGGAGCGTAAGATTAGTGATTTTCACTCTAGGTCCTTGTCCCTGCAATGTATTCTTCCTACTGTAACCTATGAATGCCTGTAACAGCGCTGATGTCTACAGGTTTGGTGCGCTATACAAATAAATAAATAAATAGGTCTCTTATTTTGCCACACAAATCTAGCAAGGACACCCTTCAGATCGCTAAAATACTTTTCGGGAGTCTTGACGGAAGGGCGGAGAACAAAGATAAAGCAATCGTGGAAGGACTTTCATTTTAATAGATGTCATACAGCCCTACCAGGAAAGGGTTAGGGGCTCCCATCTTCTGAAATCCTCCCTGATCTTATCTACCATGGGGTAGAAGTTTCCCTTGGCTAATTCGGTAAGATCCCTCGTTAGGAAAACCCCCTAGTACTTCAATCATTGCTTTTTGACCCTCATGCCCATATATCTAGAGCAAGAATCCCGACTGGAATAACCCGCACTGAAGTAGCCCCCGTACCTACGAGGCAAGGCTTTGCTAGAATGTGCACTCATACTTATTTTGTCATTCATGTTTTCTTACATACCTGAAATAGCCTCATGTACCATAAGGCAAGGCTTGGCCAGAATGTGCACTCACACTTACTTTGTCATCCGTTTGCTTACATACCTGAAGTAGGCCCCTATACTATGAGGCGAGGATTTGCTAGAATGTGCACTCATACTTATTTTGTCATTAATGTCTGCTTACATACCTGAAGTAGCCCCCGTACTATGCGGCTAGGCTTTGCCAGAATGTGCACTCATACCTATTTTGTCATTTATGTTTGCTTGCATACCTGAAGTAGCCCCCATACCATGAGGCGAGGCTTTGCCAGAATGTGCACTCACGCTCACTTTGTCATTCATATTTGCATACATACCTGAAGTAGCTCTTCGTACCATGAGGCAGAATGTGCACTCATACTTATTTTGTCATTCATGTTTTCCTACATACCTGAAATAGCCCTCCATACCATGAGGCGAGGCTTTGCCAGAATGTGCACTCATACTTATTTTGTCATTCATGTTTGCTTACGTACCTGAAATAGCCCCCCATACCATGAGGCGAGGCTTTACCAGAATGTGAACTCATAGTTATTTTGTCATTCATGTTTGCTTACAATAATCAAAAAGCTCAAACCCTCCAATTGTCAAGGTGCCCAGCAGCTATCATTAAAGATGCAGCCCACAAACTTGCCCCCTTTATCACTACTTTCATAAACGCTTCGTTTAAATCTGGGATTGTACCTGACAATCTCAAGGATGCATGGGTTATCCCCTTAATTAAAAAAACCACCCTTGATCCCAGTAACCTGGCCAATTACAGGCCTTTCACCACTGTACCCTTCCTCCTAAAAATCTTGAACAGGGCAGCCTACTTACAAATTCAGGCTTACCTTGAATCAAACAAACTTATTGGCCTCCAGCAATTGGGCTTCCGTCCTAGACATGGAACAGAAACCGCCCTTATTAACTTAAAAACACAAATTGAGGATTTAAAAGACAAAGGCAAATTGGCCTTACTTCTACTGCTCAACTTGTCGGCAGCTTTTGATTTGATCAACCACCAAATTCTGTGCCAACATCTTAAAACTGCTGCCCACTTCTCAGACAAAGCCACATCCTGGATCAGATCATTCTTAGCAAATAGAACTATGCCTTTCTTTACACCGACCGCGTCTGCCGAACCATCTCCAGTCCCATGTAGAGTCCCACAAGGCTCTTGTGTCTCTCCAACACTTTACGATGTATTTACGAAGCCCCTTTTTGATATTCTTGACTATCTGGGTGTCACCTACACCAACTATGCGGATGACACCCAGATACTCATCCCCATCACGGGCAACCATGCTACTGACTCCAAAGCACTTAATGATGTTTACTCGATCATCCAGGCTTGGATGGCACATCATGGATTGTGTTTAAATGATGAGAAAACCAAGTTACTTATCCTTGGTTCACACACCAGACTCAGTAAACTTGATCCCACCTTCAAATCCTTTATCATTGACGGCAATACTATTAACGTCTCCAAGGATACGAAAACACTAGGTATTTATCTTGACTCCACTCTGTCACTCACAAGACAAACAAATGCTGTTGTATCTGCATCAGTTTACACCTGCAAGCTTATAACAGCATGCAGACCTTTTCTATCTGCCCCTAACTGCGTCATCCTCGCTAGAACCTTTGTTATGGCAAAAATTGATTACTGCAATGCCTTATATCTAGGTACCAGCCAAAGACACATCAACAAGTTCCAAGTCACCCAGAATAATGCTATTAAAGCAGCCCTCAACATCTCCAGGAAATCACACATTTCTAGTACACAACGCAGTCTACACTGGCTACCTATCGCCTTCAGAATATCACTCAAAACTTTTGCACTCACCCACAAATACAAAACCAACCAGGCACCCATCTATGTTGCCAACCACTTCACGACCCACATTCCTAACAGACCATTAAGATCTGCACAAAACCACTTACTGGTAATACCTAGATTCAAGCTCCAGAAAGCAGGGGGTTCCAGCTTCCCAGTCCTCGCCGCTAAACTCTGGAACACACTACCCTCTACATTGAGAGCCGAACCCTCATTTTTGGAATTTAAGAATAAAGTGAAATCCTGGCTCATTAGGCAGGACCATACTACATCCCTTACATAGCCTGCTGTCCCTTCATTTTCTTCGCCTGTCCACTGCATGTTGTACACCACTATATGTTACTAGCTGTGCCTTCTTTTGTATTATTATGTCTCTCTAAATATGATATATTGCTTCTGTAAATAATTGTAAATTTGTTGCTCACTATTGTATATCAATATTATTGTAAAGTCACTGCCTTTCTATGTACCTCCCCAGTTACCCCACCCCAGGAAATGCGCCCAGATGCCCGTGGTGCACAATACAAATAAATTAAATACAAATACATACCTGTATTAGCCCCCCATACCACGAGGCAAGGCCTTACTGAGTGTGTTTTTTAAATATACTTTGTTTGTAACCCTTTGCCTGGTCCTGCACCTTGTGGACTATGCCACTGCACTTATTGTAACTAGTGCCTAGATGCCCCAGGGCTTTGTGCACTGCTATAAATGTAAAATGAAAATGAAAACATTTCATTTAAAATAAAGGCACACCGGGCTGCTATATTCCGGTACAACTGTACACCTGTGCTCCGGGCAAGCGCCCCGTGTGGTCGCACAGGCTTGTTAAGGGATTCGTCAAGGGCCTCTTCAGGATGTTGCCTCTGGGTTAGGATCCTTTCCTGGTGTGGGAACCAAATATGGTGCTGCCTAAACCACACGTTTGAACCTATGCATCGGGCCTCCCTGAAGTTTCTTTCTTGGAAGATCGCCTTCCTGGTGGCTAGCACCTCTGTCAGGCAGTTTGTGGAAACAGGCTCTCTCACGTAAGCCTCCGTATTTGCCGTTCCACTCAGCTAAAGTGGTTCTGAGAAATTATCCTTCCTTTATGCCAAAGGTCCCATCAGACTTTCATTTAAACAAGCCTTTGGTTTTGCCAGTTTTCTTTGCAAACCTTTCTTCATCTGCTGAAAGATCTTTGCATTCACTGGATTATGCATGTGCTTTGAAGTTCTATGTTGCACTCACAAATGGCTTTCAAAAGACTTCTTGACCTTTCATAAATTTTGGATCTTTGGGGCATGGGAAGGCCTTGTCCAAGGCTTCCGCCTCCAGGTGGCTCTCCATTTGTATCATGCATTGCTATCAGCTGGCCAAACAGACCGTTGCCAGGCCAGCCGAGAGTCCACTCCACCAGAGCCAGCGCATCAGCGACAGTGTTACTCTCTGGTGTGCCCCTGCTGGATATCTGCAGGGCGACTATGTGCAGGTCTACCCACACACATCTGGATTTGTCCATCTTTTCCGAAGGGGGGTTCCTCCATACGGAATTACACAGAAAGGCAACAGAAAGAAATACTACTCTAAAATATGAGAGCCAACACCCGGCTAGTCTCTTGCGGAACTTACCGTATGGTATGTTTTTGCGGCTTCGTCGTAACTGTACAGACATCAATAACTTTACTAAACATGCTTTGATCTTAGAGAAAAGACTTTTGGAGCGGGGTTATCCAAGAAGGCTTATAAAGCAATCTAGAAAAAGAGCTCGTTTTACAAATCGAGAGGCATTATTGCAACCCAAAACCCAAGTCAAGAAAAAAGAGGAACTAGTTTGTGTATCAACTTTTTGCCAACACAGTGAAACCATTAAAGACATTATATTAAAAAACTGGCGCATCCTAAATGTATCTGGCACTACACTGCAAAAACCTCTTTTTGCATTCAAAAAGAGTAAGAATCTAAAACAACAAATTACTCGGGCCAGCAGAAGTCATTTGAAACCATCTAATGTTCGGGATTTCAATCAAAATCCAGTTATCGGCCATTTTCCATGCACCACTTGTGTAGCGTGCAAATTTTCTAAAAAGACTACTTATTTTTTCATGCTAAATAAAAATTGGGATCTTCGTACTTTTACTACATGTAAAAGTAAAAATGTAATTTATGCAATTATTTGTCCTTGTAAAAAAATGTACATAGGGAAAACCGCTCGGGAAGTAAGCACCCGTATCAATGAGCATCGCTCAAAGATAAAAACACGGAACTTAAATGCTCCGATGGTCATCCACTATGTGGAAATGGGCCACAAAGCAGACCAGATGGAATGGTTTCGTGTAGAAAAGGTATTTGGCCAAAATTCGACACAGCTTGCTACAAATCTAGCTTATAAAGAGCAATTATGGATTTTCAATTTAAAAACATTGACAGAGGGCTTAATACTATAGAACCCTGGCATCCAGGTAGCTAACATGCCCATATTCTGGGTCCCCATCATGTAGATTGGTGGTATACCATCATCATACATGATTGTTTAAGCATTTAAGATCTGTGTTTAAAAAGACGTCTGGCTAAAACTTCCTGCATCTTTGTTAATGTTTTTTTGCCTACAGCTAGTACATCTAGCTCTATTTGTAAGCTGAGGTTCATTACTAATTCTCCCCAGCTCTCTTTTCCAAATAGTATAGCGGCTCCGTTCAGACATGTTCTACAATGTTTACACCTTGAATTTTCCCTGAAGTATAAGGATCCAATTAGATTCCGTTCCAAATTTCCCTTTTGCGTCCCCCCTCTTTGCCGCGCTCTCCCGCCAATGTTGATATTGCAGTGTAGCTCGCGCTACACAATGGCTTTCAAAAGACTTCTTGACCTTTCATAAATTTTGGATCTTTGGGGCACGGGAAGGCCTTGTCCAAGGCTTCCGCCTCCAGGTGGCTCTCCATTTGTATAATGCTTTGCCATCAGCTGGCCAAACAGACCGTTGCCAGGCCAGCCGAGAGTCCACTCCACCAGAGCCAGCGCATCAGCGACAGTGTTACTCTCTGGTGTGCCCCTGCTGGATATCTGCAGGGCGACTATGTGCAGGTCTACCCACACCTTCATGAGATTCTACTGTGTCCACAGGGATGCCAGGGAGGAGTCTTGTGTCGGACAAGCAGTGCTTCGCAACCTGTTTGCATGAGATGAATCTGTTCCAGGGGTAAGTGTATTTCTTTTTTTGAGTCTGTCATCTCCTGTTGTGTAAGTGTATTGCTGTGTAATCATATTCATGAGCATGTGAATCCATTTAAGAACCCATGCCGAAGAAGGAATAAGTGATTTGTAACTCTTGTTCTCCAGCATGGGTCTTACATGGATTCACATGTGGACCCTCCCTCCTTTCCCTCCTGGCTCTTCTTGGTTCCTACTGCCACTTTACGTGCGCAACCAAATCTGAAGATGGCCACCAAGGGTGGAGTTTAGGAGGGCGGAGGTCATTGGCTGGGGCAGTATGACCCAAAGTGACAGCAATAGGGATGCCTGGTCCTCCACCATCAGTGTTTTTCTGGCATGATTGCATGAACATTCTAGAGCAGATGCCACCTTTAGCCAAGTTGTCATTCAGAACCTCTTTGCTTAGATGGTTCTCCCCTCCCAGGGAGAGTAGTACTTATTGTGAGAAACCAGAGGGCGTCTCGACCGCTAGTCCCGGGGGATCTCTCTCTCAGGTGGCCAGGGCACGGGCAACGCCTTTGGATCCAGATGCTGGAGGTGGACCAGTGCGGGAGGATCACCTGGCTGAAGGGTCTTCGGGGAGTAGGGGTGAGGCAGCCGATGGTGAGACGCGCTATTCCCCCTATTTTGTTTATCCAATCCATCCTATTTTTTAGGATTCACTGAGACCCCAACTCCCCCATCCCCTTTTTACACAAACACTGGGCCGAGGAAGAGGGTGACTGAGAGTTACAACATTAACGTTCACACATTGTAATGGACATGTCCCACTAATCAGGTCAGGCAAAGTCAGGCATTTGACTCTAACTGCATACACCTGATACCAATCAGCTCTCCTCACACGAATAAAAGGCAGAACTGAAAGACACACATTGAGCAAGGCGGAGTACGAGCAGAACTTCTGGGCCAAAGGCAAACCTAATGGAACAGAGCGACGGATGAAGGGGCAAGAGCAGCGGGTCAAAAACTGCAAGAGTTCCCTATCAGAGGTCTTTGCCTCGAACAGGCCATGGAAAAGGCCAGATCCCACAAGTGAAGACTGCATTATGTTTCAAGGACGCCAGCGACCCTCCTGGGTGAATGGCAGAGTTGGGGAGGCGAGGCCAAACCTGTGGTACTAACTTTGACTCTTGAATTGAATATTGCAAAACCAAGAAAGAGACGCGCACAGAAGATGAGTTGGCAAGCGACCTGAGAGACCAGTGTGTGTTAAACTTTGAAATAGCAACATTATATTCCAAGTGAAGGCTGCAGGCGTGTGGATGAGACGTGAGGAAAGGCAGACCTGTGAATGAACTTGGAAGTAAAAGACAGTGGCAGAATCAGTCATCCTAAGTAACGGGGTGGTCCGGCAAAAGGAAGTAGTCCACTGGAAAAGTCTCAGTGAAAGGTACATTTTTTGAAGGGATAAAGCGAATGAACAGCAAAAGTGAAATAAAGGAGTCATCTCCTAGAGAAGGGGAAAGTGAAAGTTAAACTATGAACTTTGAGTCAAAGTGGTCCTGCAGTGGTCTATAAAGAAAGCCACGCGCCTTCCAAAGTCTGCTACATCCAAAAGGGGTCTGAGTCTGACAGAGGGAGACCAAAGTATAATAAGCTTGGAGAAGAGAGGCCCCTTGCAAGTTTGTGTTGAACTTTGTCGCAAGAGGTCTGAGCTTGACAGAGGGGATCTACGTGAACTGTATGGTGAAAGGTCTGAGACCGATAGGGGGAGACCTTTGTGAAGTTTTTGGTTGAAACATTATTATGCAAAACAGGAAAAGAGAATATAACGTGGAAGGGCGGGCGGGCGGGCGAGCCTCGATCCACAATTTTGAATGGTTTATTGTGTTGGAAACAGAGACAGTGTGTGTCATCCTGCCTAGAGGGACCGCCTTACTCCGTGAGGTCTTAACGTGGGGAGGAGAGCTGGTTCAGCCACATTTATTCATTTGAATACTGATTTTTCCTTTTGCATACATTTTTCCTTTTTTTACACTTTTTGTACAAGAGAGAGGGCAGGCATTACGTTTTGTTAGCATATGCCATTTTGATTTGACAGACTCCACTATGACTGTGTTATTTATTATTTGATGGTCAAGACTTCTCCCTTCTTAGTTATAGGGCAAAATAGGAGTTTCTCCAACCCCAACAATTTCAATAAAGGTTTTACAAATTGTACCCATTGTGTCAGTGTCATACTTGTGATACCATGCCTCCCCTACATTATTCTCTCATAAGCATGGAAGAAAGGGGGCATGACCTAGGAGTAAGAAAATGTGACTCACCGTAGAGACTAGTGTACTCCTAGTTCCTCCCTATAGCCCCCTAAAATGAGTAGTTAGCCCATCTAACACAGATGTAAACAGGGACTGACTGGTGTCACCTGTGGGCAGAGCCAACTTGTGCCAAGACCACATACCATTTGTGTGTGAGCTTAGCCCCCAAATTCAACTTTGTTAGAATTGTTGTTCCGTGCAAATGTGCCGTTCTGGTCCCAATGGGATGGACACCCATAAGTATGGAGAAAATGAGACTATGGACTAAGAATACAGTAGTCACTGTGGTTTTCAACATTTTCTTTGTGTACCGCTGAAAGCCATTGCGTGAAATCTTCATGGTGCTATTCTGCAGGACGAAAATGGAGCAGGAACAGATGGATGGAGGGTTTAGTGAATAGGGGACATTAGGAACCATATGCTGGATGGAACAAGTGGGTCTTCATGTTGTGCTGTTTATGAATGGCACCATCATTCGCTCTCTGCGTCGTGGCTCCACTATACCCTATTATCCACTCATGCTTCATCGTTAGTCTTTGTACATTTACTTATTTCACAATCACTGGCCTTATCTCCATGTTCTGTTCCTTGTCAGTGGTCATATGCTTCTCTTCCTGTCATTTACAAGTAATTTCGCCATTGTTTTTATTTCCGCCCTGCCCTTGCTGACTGTAGGCATTCCAGCTGTTGACTGACGCAACATTAGAACAGCTTGCATCTGTGGGCAGCCTGCATTTGTTATTTCAATAATAGAAGTAAGTTGTGTGCTGTGATACGTTTGTAAGTAGCGCATACACGTTTGTACAAGACATATTTGCTCTGGAGTGGCACCCTATTTAAAGTTCCACATGCATATGCGTGTCTTTTATTAGAGTTCATAAGTACAGCTGGGGGTGTTTTATTTCAACTTCATCTAACTCATATTCTGACTTATTAACAGTCTCATTTTTTTTTCACTGAGTACCCCATTGTGCTCTTCAACTTCCCCCCAATTACTAACAAACCCTTCATAGGAGCGATACTTGAAAAACTTACTGTCATTGGAATGCTGAAATAAATTAAAAGTGAGAACCTGCTTCATGGCGATTATCAGTGTTGCGCCCACCTCACGTCTTCCCTGACCACTGCAGATGAAAACAGTCCAGCAATCCTTTTCTTTTCAAACTGTCTGTGAGTTTGACTCAGTCAACCATCACATTTCGTTACAAATGCTGCAACATCTTCTGGATATTCACGTAGTGGTCTTGAAATGGATCTCTTCTTTACTGCTGTAAAGAGTTTCTCTGGTAAAATCGGGCTCTTTCCACTTAGAGGTTTTTCTTATTTTTGAAAGAGTGTTTCGGGCTTCTTGCTGTGCCCTTTTCATTTCTACATGACCCCCACCAACAAAAGCAAAGCAAAAAATACAAAAACAAAAAGGTGATGGCTTGAAGGTTTTGAATTAATCATAACCACGGGCACAGCTCTGGGCAACCCCCCATACCATCATTTATCAGCCTGCCAAGACATTACAGAAGGGGAAAAACCATATGCAAATCAGGCTTGGTCCTGCTAGGTCACATCCCTTCTGCACAAGACCACAAGCATCCCCAGACATGTTTAAGCCTTGTTGGGCGTCATCAGTGAGGAGTAGCTTGGGTCTCTAGGCCTGGCAGACTCGGGAGCCACTTCTGGGCATACCCATCCCACTCGAGGTGACTTTAGCAAAACAAAAAGGGGATGGCTGGAAGGTTTTGAATTAATCATAACCACGGACACAGCTCTGGGAAACCCTCCAGACCATCATTTTTCAGCCTGCCAAGCAATTACAGAGGGGAAAAACCATATGCAAATCAGGCCGAACTGCTAGGTCACATCCCTTCTGCACGAGACCACAAGCATGTTTCAGCCTTGTTGGGCGTCATCAGTGAGGAGTAGCTTGTGTCTCTAGGCCCGGTAGACATTGTACAGCCATTCACTTCCAAATGCAACTTGTGTACATTGTATGCAAATAGCCTTTAAACTGCAGAAGCTGGTGACATCATTGCGCAGCACCATGTTTCGGCACAAGCTTAGATGATTGTCAACCACTTGTGTTTCAATCATCCACATAGGTATGAGCATTCCCTCCAATGTCCCTTTTGCTTGGCCTACCACAATGGCTCAAATCCCACCCCGTTGATGAAGCCTAAAACCTACGTAGCTTTTTTGGATATTAGTACCCAGACAGTCAGATTGATAGACGCAATCTGATTGGCTCTCGCCCGGTCCATACCCCACGCAGAATCCCTTGAATCTTCATCCCCGGCAGGGGGCGTGGAAGCCCCTCAGCCAATGAGGAGGCTCAAAACAAGGCAATCCCATCTCTGATCCTCCACAGGGCTGGAGGCTGCCATCCTCCCCCACCAGGGATTCAGGTAGTGTTTTCTTTCTCCCCCCCTGCAAACAATCCCCGCCCCGCCCTCCCAACCCCACTTACCTTCTTTTTTCTCCTTTTTCGTGAGAGAACGTGTTGGGAACACTTCTGTCCCCAGCGCATCTGCTCCCGATGGCCGCCACGGTAAGGGAAAACAAACTCCATTTTCCCTTTCCCGACGGCCATTTAGTTTGACTTTTTTTTTTCCTGCTCTGAAACGCTGGGGGTCCGTTCGAGGGTAGCGACTTCTTTCACTCTACTACCAACGAGGAATTAGATAAAATAGTAGAACAGCTCGCAAACTGCCAAGTCTTTATCCTGACGAAGGCCACACCCGGGGCGTACACCCAGTCACAGCAACGCTCCGACGGGGCGGTCGTTCGGCGGGTTCCGGGGCTTCCAGGAACTGAGGTCGACACAACCGGGCTGCTCACCCACTCAGCACCGGCGTAAGCAACAAAAAGCGGGGGGGAGAGAAAGGGCTTCTTCCAGTCCACCTCCTCAGCAGCAGCCTCAGTGGGAAAGAAAGCATGACACGTCCCTTCGGATCCACATGTGGGGCAGGCTTGCCTTCCACATGCAATTTTGGCGCCAGAACTTTGTGGACCCCTGGATCCCATCTGTAGTATCCTCAGGGTACTGCCTACCGGTCCCTTCGCCTCCTCTTTCCTCTGCTCCACTCCCACAGATTTGGACGGCGGCTCTGTTGGCGGAGATCTGGTCACTTGTCGAGAGCCAGGCCGTGGAAGGAATCCCAGCCTCCCAGAGAGGATTGGGCTTTTATTCCAGGATTTTCGCCATACAAAAGAAGAACCAGGCTGGCCTGAGAGTTGTGTTGGACCAAGATCCCTCAACCTCTCCCTCCCTCTTCAGAAATGTAAGATGGTTATGCCAGCACTCATTGCGGAGACAATAGACAAGGGGGATTGAATGTGCTCTCTGGATCTGAAGGACACAAATCTACACGTCCGGATTTGGAAACCACATTGCTCTTTCCTTCGCTTCAGGATCACGGGCTGACATTTCAAGTACAAGGTGCTACCCTTTGGCCTCCACTCAGCCCCCAGGGTATTTACCAGACTCATGAATGTGGTGGCAGGCTTCCTCAGGGCCCAGGGCCATCGCGTTTACCCGTACCTGGACGACTGACTCACCAGGGCGAGATCTCCGGAGGCAGTTATCCACCCTTCCTCCTCACTTATGAACACACTCCACGAACTGGGGTTAACATCGCCCTCAAGAAGTCTCAGCTGCAGCCCACGCAGAGCCTCACCTTCCTGGGCCTCATCTGGGATACAAGCTCTGAAAATGTCTTTCCCACGGAGGACAAGATTGTGGCCATCAAGAGGGCCACTACGCACTTCCTTACCAGAGCAGTGACCTCGGTCTGGTGGTACCAACACTTACTGGCTGTCATGGCGGCTTTCCTTCTGGCCATGCCAAACACGAGACTCAGGATGAGGAGGATACAGCTGCACTTCGCAGCCTCTTGGAATCAGGAGAGGGGCTCCCAAGAGGAGTTTATCAGCATACCTCCTCTCCACTCGGACCTCATGTGGTGGTCCAAGGACTGCAACCTGCGGACGGGCAGGCCCTTCCAGCAGCCGTCTCTGCAGGTCACCATCACTACAGACTTCTCCCTGGAAGGCTGGGGAGCCACTCTGGACAGCCACAGCATCCATGGAGTCTGGGCCCGGCAGGAGCACTAGTCGCACATCAACTGGCTGGAACTCAGGGCCCTCTGGCTAGCTCTGAGCTTTCTTTCCGCTCATTGGGGGCAAGTCCATCCTTATCCGGACAGACAACTCCACCAGAATGTACTATGTCAACAAGCAGGGGGGCACCAGGTCCCCTCCACTGTGCACCCTAGCGGGAATGGGCCCTGGAGAACAACATCTACCTCTCGGCCGTCCACCTCACGGGGAAGCCAACTTGGAAGTGGACAGGTTCAGCAGACTGGGTGTGGTCAATTACGAAATGGCAATTGAACGACCAGGTGCTCATAGAGGTCTTCAGCAGATGGGGGTTCCCTCAGGTGTATCTGGTTGCCTCCTGGAAGCATAGGAAATGGCATCTGTTTGCATCTTGGCAGGGGCTGGGCCCCGGCTCCCTGGGAGACGCATTGCAGATTTGGTGGGAAGGCATGACAGCCTATGCCTTTTCTCCCACACCCCTGATCCACAGGGTAATCTGCAAGATAAAGGAAGCTTGTCACCTCAGGATCATTCTGATAGCTCTGTGGTGGCCGGTGAGACCATGGTTCTCAGAGCTGCTCAGCCTCACGGACAGACCACCCATTCACCTTCCACCGGGTCCAGCCCATCTCTTGTCCCAGTAGGGGGACATGGTCATCCACCCTGCTCCACAGAATTTAGCCCTCGCAGCGTGGTTCCTGAGCAGGTCACCCTCAGGCACCTGAGCCTCTCCCAGGCTAACTTAGAGATCATTCTTGGCACCAGGAGCAAGGCTATGAGGAACCAGTACAAGAGTAAATAGACTAGGTTCTGTCATTGGGCAGACTCTAAGGAGATCAACCCCATTACATGCACATTGGATGACGTACTCTCCTTCTCGGCACACCTTGCATACTCAGGCGTACAGGTGGACACATGTCCCTCCTACCTGGCAGCCATAGGGGCCTAAAGAAATTCGGAGGAGGAAGTCTTCTCGTCTTCCAACCCGATAGTCAAGAAGCATCTGGCGGTCTTGTCCAGGCTCTACCCGCCCATCAAGAGGCCACACCCAGTGTGGGACCTCAATGTGTTGTTGGGTGCCTTGGCGCACAAACCCTTCGAACTAGTGGCGTCCGTGGATATCAGGCTGGTCACCATTAAGACAGCTTTCTTAGTGGGACTCACCTCTGCTCGTAGAATCAGCGAGATCCAGGCTCTGGTGGCCTCAGAACCCTATACCACTTTCCACAGGGATAAGGTTGTCCTGCAGACTCACCCTGCGTTCCTACCTAAGGTACCATCAGCTTTCCATCTAACGAGGAAATAGTCTTACCTACGTTCTTCACTGACCCCAAGTACGAGGCTCAGAGAGTCTTGCACTGTCTGGATGTCAGACGCGCTCTGAATTTCTATCTGGACAGGACCAAGGGCTTCTACAAGTTGGACACACTTTTTGTCACCTTTGGGGGCTCCAGACCTGGCTATCAATCATCCAAGGCTTCTATTGCATGGTGGATGGTTGCGGCCATCAAAGAGGCCTATGAGGGGCAGCACAAGCCGCTGCCAGCTAACATGCACGATCACGCTGTCAGAGCCCAGGCCACGGCCATCCCATTCCAGCGACAGGTTCTGTGGTAAGTCGTAAGCAGAAGGCCACCTGGGCCACGCCTTCGGCTTTCTGTAAGCATTACTGTCTGGATGCCGGCTCCAAGTCAGATGCGGCCTTCGGACAGGCGGTTCTAAGGAACTTATTTGCTTAAGGAGGCTCTTCTCTCCACCGTGGGGCTACATTCAGTTTTAATTGCCCATGCAGTATGGAAGTAAGGGGACGGGACGTAAGAGTAATTATATGTTACTCACTGAAGTGAATAATGTACGCTTAGTGCTTAGTCCCCTTTCCTCCATACTTCCCGCCATCCTCCCCCTAATAATACTGGTGTCATTAGGCAATGTTAAATATTGTCGACGCGTCAATGGGGACTGAGGTGTGGCGCATGTGGGCGGAGTCAGGGTAGCGCATGCTCCCAGAGCCACACCCCTGCATGCCTCTAAATTTAAAGCAGAAGAAGATTTTTTCTGGTGAAAAAGGTTCTGTCTCCCGTCCCTAGGAAGGGACGCCCATGCAGTATGGAGGAAAGGGGACTAAGTAGTCACTACGGTGAGTAAAATATAATTTATCTCTTGGTTTCTTTATTTACAATTGCTTGCATTCGGCGTGGCCGCCGATAAGGCCCGGTGTCCCTGCTGTCTCTGGGTGGACTCACTGGTTCTTTTTGGCATTCCTTCTTTCTCCCGCGGTCAGCCGGTGACAGTCTTTTGGTTGGTTCATTCTCAAAACCGCTTTCTCTTGGCTTTCCCATCTCTCACGGCTTCCGCTGGGCTCATCTGCTTAATTCCAGGCTCTGGGGAATTAGGCGCTGCTTTTTAACACCTGCGACTGCCCAGGAGTCTATTGTCGGCTCCTGGTGTTCCCGCAGCGTGTCCTCTTCACGTGCCAGCTTCTTTCTTCTTGGCTCTCGAGCCGCCTGGCTCCACCATACTGGTTTCAGCCCTTCAGTCTCTCGATCCGCACGTAGAGGCACAACTCTCTCCAGCCAGCAGCAGACTTCAGCTCTTTAAATTTCCCAGTCACAGGTGTTTGTGTAACAACTAGAGTGCTCCTTGGGCTTGTGGCCGCTTTTGCTCTGCATTTCTCGGTTCCTCCTCCTAGTTCCAGTATTTTGGTAATTCTGGTAAGGGAAGTCCATCTTTGACCATTTGCACGATAAACTTGGTAAATATTCTCAATGGTTTTCCAAAGCAAGTCAGTCCTGGATGATTGGTAGGTGGAACTGGAGAAGGCATTTTCACAAGGCAGATCAGAGTTGTAGGGTTGGTTTATGGGTCTTGGGAAAATGTTTTTACTACCCTCATGGGAGGATGAGGAGATGTATGACAATAGGCCATGAGGGTACTAGGTATGGAAGGGTTTCCTCAAGGGAAATGGGGGATGCCATGTTTCATCCAATGAAGCCATAACATCTCCCTGGAGATTGGTCCCCCCCATGTGATTCTCCCTCATATAGCCAGCCGCCCGCAAGGTTAGGATCAGGTAGCAGCTTCCTGGCCACATGGGAGGAGGTCACAGCCGGGAAAACAGTGATGACTTCATCAGATTAATCACAGTCGGTTCGAAGGGAGTAGTTAGGCATTGATGGGAATAAACAGTACAATAGATTCAAACATATTTTCCTTAAAAGATTGTAATAAAGAAGAATGAGTGGACACCAGTAATGAATGGAGACATATGATAAATCCTTGAGAAACTTTATTATTTAAGAGATTGAAACATATTTTCCTTAGAAATTTGTAATGAAGGAGTGAACACCAGTACTGAATGGAGACATACATTCCTTGAGAAATTCTACGATTTAAAAGAGGTAAGATAGAGTCTATTCTTAATAAACTACATATATAATCACTGGCAGAAACTTAGTTCAAATTAAACTTCGTCCTAGGATAAAACACATATATTATTTATAGACTTATCCAAATTGGGAAACAATTGAAGTCGGTAAGAGTGTTTGGCATACCATTATCTACTTATAAATGAAGACTATGGGCCTCATTACACGCTATTAGCACCATGGTTCATGCCGGTAATTTACCGGTACCGCCTTGGAGGAAAGGGGAATTACTGCTCTATTCCAAGGTTGGGAAGGCGGTAATTCCGCCTTCCTCCATTGCCCTTCCCCATTCCCATTTTTGCCCTATAGGGCTCTATGGGAATGGGGAAGGCGCTAATTACGGTACCGCAAATTGCGGTACTGTAATTAGCACCCTGGTCCCTTTGCGGGTTGGTTTTTAACGCCTGCTAAAAAGCAGGTGTTAAAGTACCAACCCGCAAAGGGACCTCGTAGAAAGGCGGTAAGGGTTTACCGGTACCGGTGCCCTTACCGGTACCGGTAAACCCTTACCGCACTACGTGTAATGAGGCCCTATGACATTCTAAAGTGGATTGGATGAAGACCAGTACACATTTTCAAATGTTCTTCTCTCATTTTTCTCCTCTTACCGCCTCCCTCCTAACTGAACAATTAACTACTTCTTTTTAATACTATTTCATGTAAATTAGCACCATCTGAATTGAGTTAGTAGTTTACCAATGACTATGTATTGTACTAGTGAAATCATGTAATCTGGGAATCAAAAGTGAAGATTTGAAACTATGCAATGTATATGAAGAAAATATAAATGTATATTGCGAAGATACCATTTGTGAAATTGGGCAGCTGGTCAAATGCAAAAGATACATAGGACAATTGTAAACAAGAGTGGCATTAGACAAAAGATGTCTACAGCTCAATATAAAACATAATACAATTTGTTAAAAGTACAAAGACAAGCACATATAGCATCATACTTTAAAAAAACAGCATTCCAGAACATATAAAGTGCATGTGCATTACATGCCCCCTTCTTTCTTCCTACGTGCAAGCCTGGGGCTGTGGCTGCACTGAATCTCCATTGCCTGGCCTTTTCTAGAACATTGTGATGTCACCGAGCACACAGCACCAGGTAAGCCCAGTTGGGCTGTTGTTGCATGTCAGCATTTCTTCAACATTAAGATGGCCGTCGCCTTTGTCAGCAGTGGACTGCCTCCCTTGTGTGCCCCGCAGCCTGCCTTGTAATCCACCTAATTGGTCTGCATTTAGACCAAAAGAGGGAATCGACAAGCAAAGCCAGCTTCTTCCTCAAGGCCCACACTTAAGGCCCTTATCTCGCTGCTGTCTGGCTTGGGCTGCCAGGCGGCGCCACTTTTTTCTTAGCACTATTCTTCTCCATTTCACCCCTGCCTACCTACTCGTACCTCCTGATGAGCTACATCCTTGGCTCTTCTGCGCTTCTGGTTTTGGCTAGCAGGTACACTCTGCCGATGGGCGCCCAAGATTCTTCCTCATGCAGCTCCCTTATTCCATTCACTGAGGCCGCAGGTCCTGGTCTCCCCGCCTGCCTTTGAGTCTAATTTTACTTGCTCTCTGCTTATCTATCGCCCCCCTCTACCGCAGTGTGCATTGCCCCAACTTCATTGAATTTTAGCTCATAGCAGCCTGTTTCTGACTTCTCCCTGCACCATCTGCAATGCGTGACTATTGTACCTGCCAACTACCTGTTCTGAATCACTAACTTTACCAGAAACCTTGATGCTGATCTTTCCACCCTAAATGTTTCCCCGGTCCGACCTGCCTTCACTCTGTTTTCTACACTGGCCTACACTCCTTTAACGTCCACCAGCTCCTATGCTACCTATGTTTTTCATCCCATGTATCACTACTGCTGTAATGCCATACTCTGCATAGTCTATTCCCTACCTGACCTCAGCCTGTAACTTATTACTGTGGCATCCAAAATTCAATCCATGTACTGCTCGACAAATTGCTTGTTTTGTTTAATTTGCATGGCCCTTGTTGTTTTTTACTCGAAAGTCAGTTTGAATCTACCAGCTGTATCCAACTGTAAGGCCTTTTACCTGTACATTCATTTCTAAATATCAAATCCTGATGTTTTCAAATTTTTAAAGTATTTCGATAGTCAAATCATGATGTTTCAATTTTGAAAATATCTTGAAAGTCAAATCTAGGTGTTTTAAAATTTGAAAGTATCCTCAAAATCATATCTAGGTGTTTTACATTTTTAAAGAGTTCTGAAAGTCAAACCTAAATGTTTTGAATTCTACTGGCTGTGTTCAAATGTTAGGCTTTTTATCTTTATTTTGAAAGTCACATCTAAATACTTTCTGTAAACACTACTGCTTTTTTAAATTGTGAGGCCTTTCTATTGGTACTTTGAATGCCTATCCCCCTGACGCCTGACCTACTGTTCATCTGATTGTCTTCCCTGGAATGGCTGCTAGGCTGCCTGTTGAGATCCTCAGGCATTGTTCATTTCACTCCTGGTCTCCAATCCTGGCCTGACCATTGCTGACACCTACGTCAATGCTTCCTCCAGGCAGACTATCACTGACATCCTCTTTGTTACCCAGTCCCCAGACCTGTGGACTCCTCATATGGTCTCTATCCTCTCCATTTTCTCTTCCACACCCATTAACGGTGGAACCAGATGGGAGGTTTGTTGTAATGTGCTTACTAGCTGAGTGGATGACATCACTGCTGAATGGAATGTAGTGATGTCAGTGTGAGTGGAGTGTTGGTGTGTGAAGGTTCTAAGCTTGGCAGTTGGAGTTATGCTGACTAGGAAGGACATGCCAATGTTTTGTTCCTGGGATTGAACTACAATAAATCTACTTAATAACTTACCTGCTGGCTCGGGTGTTCATCAGCTTCCAAGTTATTACACTGGCGACGAGGATGGGATTCCTGTCGTGGAGGGGGCAGACCAGATCCAGGAAACATTGCCCTCCATATAATTCATGTCCTTGAGGAAGTCAGCAAGTAGGGGCCCCCAGTTGTTGGACTAGGCTGATTCCTTCTTCAGCAGGCCTGCGGTGCTGAATTGAGGTCCTAGTCGGCACACAGTCCGTGTGCAGTGTTAACAGCAACAGCTGTTCCAGTGTGGGCCGCCTGTCCCAGTTACCGGGTGGTTCTGGGAACGGTAATTTATCGGCACACAGTTCGGTGTGCAGTGATCTGAGGAGTGTCTGTCGTCAAGACCAAGCTGCCGGGTGGAGTTTGTGGTAGGCAGATCCTCAACTGGTGTTAGCCTGGCCAGTGCCTGGAGTCGTACGGCACACAGGTCAGTGTGCGGAGCCGTGAGGAGTTGTTGTTCTGGCTCCAGACGTCCTGTTCAGAGCCCTCGCACCTACAAAACCTGAGGTGAGCTGCTCGAACGTGGCTGGTGCCAGCACGGGAGCCTCGGAGAGGGAGGCGGCTTCTGCTTTCCAGCATGGTGAGGAGCGAGCGGTTCCCGAGCGGCATCTGAGCGCCGCGATTAACTCCTGGGATCCCAGCGCCCAGTGACAGAGTTGCCAGGAGAGCTTTTGGGCAGAGACGCATAGTGCGCGGGTCCGGATCCAGCTTTCGGCTGTCGCGAGTGGTCCGCGGCGGTGGTCCAAGGAGAGAGAGTCCGGAGGAGGCGTGCTGGGCAGTGGATTTCCATGGAATCGTGGCCATTCGTGCGAGGCAGTGTTGTTGCTTCGCCGGCAGCTCGGGTGAAGTGATGACGTGGCCTTTTTGTGGGCGTGCGTTCCAGCAAAGGAAGATGGAACGCGTGCGTTTGGTTGGATGGAGCGTCATACGTTCCTCAACGGTGACGTTGCCTGGGTCTCTGCGTGCGTTCCAGCGTGGTCAGCTGGAGCGCAGGGAAGCATTTTGTTTCGTCGACTGTGCGCGGTGTGGAGACATGGCAGTAACACATCATGGAGGATGCGGTTCATCAGTGAGGCGCACTTACCTGCATGGGCGAACGTTGCTTGAAGCTGCAGGTTTGACTTTAGTGCGGCATTTACGTTATATTCATGCAGGATTGTCAGGGCAGGTATAGGGAATTGCCTGTGCCCTGTGACTCGAGATGGTGCTGCGCAGGCTGTAAACAGTCTAGATATCTTAGTGAATTGTTGTATCATTGTGCTGGCTATGTTGGTTCGTAGTGTGTGAGCGTGTGCATGGGCCCGTGTGAGTGAGTGAATGCGCGCGCTAAGAGTTGTGTATGGCTGGGTGTGAGGATGAATAAAGAAATTGCAAAATGTGTGCTAATTAGTAGTTGAGTGTGTTCCTGCAGTATATTGCATTAAATTGCATATGTTGTCACTCATCCAATGATTCTTTGCAGGTGGAACTGTTCATTACTTAAAATGTTTTCTTGCAGGTTGTATTTCCATTATTGGGGGTACGGACTAGTGGGTGGGGGCACTTGCGGGTTGAATTGCTTTGTGAACAGCATTGTTTATCCTGTGCTGTGTGTATTTATATGCACCTACAGCTATCCTTTACCAATAATTACGTGATATAATGCATTTTTACACATCATTTTGTATTTAAAATGTGTGCAATGTTTTGCGTGTATGCCAACCATCCGGTTTAGGGGTTTGCATTGGTGCGTGAGGTGAACGTTGCGTTGTGTGGGAGTGGTTGGTTATTGAGGTGTTCTGCTGGGGTGCAGCAGGTGAGGCTGGACCTGGGGTCCATGATGAGTGGTGAGGGCTGCGTGTTGCAGTTTGGCTGGACCAGGGGTCCACGGTGTGAAGTGTGCTGCGTTTTGCGTTGGGAGTAGGCTGGACCAGGGGTCCACGGTATGTGGTAGGTGTGCTGCGGGTGGCAGTAGGCTGGACCTGGGGTCCAAGGTATGTAATAGGTGTGCTGCGGGAGGCAGTAGGCTGGACTTGGGGTCCACGGTATGTGGTAGGTGTGCTGCGGGTGGCAGTAGGCTGGACCATGGGTCCGTGGTGGTTACTGTGTGTTTGGTGCGTGACTGGTTCAGGTGGTTGGTCGTGGTGTTGTGCTATCCTTAGGGGTGCTGTGGTGAACTGTTCCGTTGTTGTGCTTGTTGTTGCTCTGTTGAGCTGTGTGGAGTGTGCCCGGGGGTGGCAGCCCTGGTGTCCTAGGGGGCAGACTAGGACGGGAGGATGTTTGTGCACTGAGGGTTGAGGAGTGTTAGGTAGTTATCTATTGGGGACGCTGGTCGTGGCAGGACCTAGGTTCTAAGGGGCAGCTTGGAACAGGTGGAGGTGCGTAGTTTTTATTTTGTTTCTAGAAGGTTGTCCAGTTCTGTTTTTGGAAGGAGTGAGCCCTTTGTAGAATGCGTTGGGTTCCTCTCTGTTTGTTATAAAGGGAGGAGTGGAAGTGGTGTAGAGTTGGGCGTAGGACTTGGTATAAGGGTTTGGTAGACACTTACGTGTCAAGTTGCCCAACATGTTGGCACAGTGTTAGTATCTTGGGGGTGCCATGTAGGTTTTATTGGGTTCTTACTCCTTTGGTGGAGCACTTTCCTGTTCCTTGGTGTGTCGGGGTTTTGGTGTTCTCTGGGGGCAGTTTCTTGTTGCCAGTGGTGTAACTAGTTGGAGCATTACGTGCTGGCCACACGTATATGCAGGGGTTTTTGTCTGGTGATGGTTTAGGTGTGATCATTATCTGTTTCCAACAAAGTAAAGGAGGGAGAAGTGTTGTAATGTGCTTACTAGCTGAGTGGATGACATCACTGCTGAATGGAATGTAGTGATGTCAGTGTGAGTGGAGTGTTGGTGTGTGAAGGTTCTAAGCTTGGCAGTTGGAGTTATGCTGACTAGGAAGGACATGCCAATGTTTTGTTCCAGGGATTGAACTACAATAAATCTACTTAATAACTTACCTGCTGGCTTGGGTGTTCATCAGCTTCCAAGTTATTACAAGGTTCTCTTGGCACACTTCCCTTCCTCTTGGTGCATCATCAATGTCTATCAAAATGGCACTGTCATTGACCAGAGCTCTCAGCCCAACCATCTCCTTCGTAATAGGCATATTCCGTCTCTCATCAATTTCCTTCCTTCTCCTGCCATTCCTCCCTCTGCCTCCCCCCTAGCCCTTTCTCTACCTCCGACGGGTGTACCACATCCCTGTACCCCTCCTTGGAAAATCTTCTAAGGGGGAATTCAGCTTCCCTTAGCTACTCTCAATGCTCACTCCGCCAGTAAACACTCCTCCGACATCTGTAGCCTTCTTGAAGACTTTGACCTCAAAGTTCTCGCCCTTAGCCCTGTCACTGCTCTTGACACACTTCTACCTGAGGGCAACAAGATTATCTCCAATCCCCGATGCTACCGGTCTGGTGGCAGAGTGGCCTTGGTTTTCCCTGAACGGTTCCATGCTAGCATCATACCCATTCAATCCTATTACTCCTTCGAAACCCTTGTCTGCAGGCTTGCTATCTCTCCTACCTTCTTGCTTAGTCCCTTGTCTGCAGGCTTGCTATCTCTCCTACCTTCTTGCTTAGTCTCGCCACCATCTACAGGCCTCCTGGCCCACTCTTCCTCTTTCAATGGGGTGACCTCACCTCCTCTCTGAAAACCTCTACCTTCAAGCTCCTCTTCCTCAGTGACTTCAACATTCATCTTGATTCCTCTGAAGCGGCCACTGTACTCTTCCGCAACTTCTGTGAATCTCTTTCCCTCAGGTATCTTCCCTCTGGTTCGACCCACTCAGCCAGACACACCTTGGATGCACTCATCTCAACTGACATCCCTATCTCTAACCCTCTCACCACACCTCTCTCCTGGTCTGACCATTCCCTCCTCTCATCTGGTGCTCCTGGGCTCCCTGGCCAACCCTCTGCCCGTGCTGCCAGTCTCCTTCTCTGTCATCCGACTGATGAAGCGAGTGTCAGTTGCAACCAAAATCCACGGAATCCTGTCCGCACTCTCCTCTACCCCCCCCCACTCCCTCACCTACCCTCAGGCATACCTTGGCCCCCCTTTCTCCCTCCCCTACACTCTCCTCCTTCTCGATCATAACAGCGGACAAGGTCTCTAAAGCTGTCTGTTCTATGAAAGTCTCCTCCAAACGGGTGCTCCCCAGCTCCTCCTGAACTATCAAGGACAACATCTCCACTCTCGCTCCTGCCTTGGCCCATTTCTCTAACCATTCCTTTGCTACTGGCTCTTTCCCACTCCCCCTCAAGTACTCCCTTATGCATCCTCTCCTTAAAAAAGCTATTTTTCGACCCCTCCTGCTTAGTCTCACTACCACCCTATCTCCACTACTCCCTTCCTGGGGAAACTCTTGTAGAAGTTAGTTATCTCCCAACTGACCCACCACACTGAATCTGTTGGCTGTCTCTATGGCCACCAGTCTGGCTTCAGAGCATCCAGAGGCACAGAAACTGCTTTCCTGAACACCTGTGAAGACCTGCTTTCAAACTTTGATTCCAACTCTCTGTTTTCATCCTCCTTGATCTCTCCTCTGCCTTTGAAACGGACAATCATTCCATACTCTTAAAACCTCTGCACAACACCCTGGTATTTCAGACCTTGCACTTGATTGGCCGATCTCCTTCCTTTCTAATCGACCTTCCCAGGTGCAACTTGGCCCCTTCCTTTCCTCCACCTCAATCTCTACCTGCGGTGTCCCTCAGGGCTCTATCCAATCGCTCTGGCTCTTCAACATTTACCATGCTCCACGGTCCACTTGATTTCCTCCTTATATCCTCATTTCCAGTGTTATGCTGATGACACTCAGCTATTCTTTAAGCTTCACTCCTCTACCTCCTCCTCTCTCATTCCTGACTGTCTGACTGCCATTCAGGCATGGTGCACGCCTAATGATCTCTATCTTATTGTCAGTAAGACTGAGATCCTTCTCATCGGCTCAGGGACCCTTGCTCCCTCCCACTGCCTGGCCGGCCTCCTTGAGTCCCCTCTAGTGAGGCAAAAAACCTTGGTATCATCTGTGACTCCTCTCTCTCTTTCTCCCCTCACATCACGGACCTTGCCAAGAAGGCCCACTTTCAGTGACCCCACCTCAGAGGCATTCGCACCTTCCTTACCTTCCCCAGAAACTCAATGTCTCCAGAGCCTTTGGGTCTCTCTAGGCTGGACTACTGCAACATCCTCTGCCTCAATCTACCTCTTTCCACTGTTCATCCCCTTCAACTAATTCAGAACACGACTGCAAGACTTATCATTGGCTTCAAGCCAAGGACTGCATTGCTTCAGCTCTTAAATCTCTCCATTGGCTGGTGGTGTTTGCAAGGATCAAAATCAAGGCCCTCTGCACCATCCACAAGGCCGTCTGGGGCCTGGGACCCCGCTACATCCAAATTTCTCGCTCTAAATACCTCCATGCTAGAGCCCTTCGATCCTCTAGCTCCAACTCTCTGCAGATCAGACATTTCTCCAAGTAGAGAGTGGAGGGTAGATCTCTCTCTTTGCCAGGTGCCTCCCTCTGGACTTGCCTCCCTGCCCCTCTCAGACTTGAGCCGGAACCCCTGAAGCTCCAAAAGCTTCTCAAAACCCTTCTCTTCTCTACCTCCTTCCCGCTCCCATTCCTAATTGCCTCCCTTGCCCCTTGACTGGCAGCCTGGGTCACTCCGGAGTCATACAGAGCACACGCCTCTCCCTGAGAAATCTTAAACCAGCACCCCCCTACCAGCACTTCCCTCCCGTGTCCCGTCCCTGACCTTCCTGGTTGGACGTGTGCCCCCCTGTTGTCTTGTGGCGCCTAGAAACACTTTTTGCTGTACAGGGCGCCTTATAAATACTCAATAAATAAAATAGATACATAACATTTCAACCATAGAGTTTTGCTATGCACCACATAAAAAAGACAGTAAATCTCATTGCAATCTCTTCAATTCAGTTCAATCAAGAAATCTCCCAGGGCAGGAGCTACACGAATGCAGTTCTTTCCTGCCAAGATCTTTATACATATTTTGCTTAAGTGAACACATTAGGAGCATCGTCTGTCCTTTTACAAAGTGTCATTGCTTCCTTTATCGAGTTGAAAATCGGATAAATCTTGGTCTCTGATACATCTTTCTATATTGAAGGTATAAGGGACAGGCTAAAAGAAAGTGCTCAAATGATTCAATCCTGTCCCGACCGCGCAGGCATTTGTTTGATTCGGGCGCATTCGATTTATTCGGTAATTCTGCCACTGGCAAAATGCTAAGCCTCAGTTTAACCTACAGCGAGCGCAGTAACGTAGGTTTCATTACATCCAAAAATAATGTGTACCCCCTACTGCCCTTATTCTTCCAATATGTTAGCAGGGCCGTAGAGGTGGTTGCAGTTCTCTTTAGGTCCTGCTCTCGTATCTTCTAATAATGCTCTTTGACAGTTTAATACTTCCCGTAATGTGGTCCGTGAGGGTCCAGATGTCATTATGTCCTATGTCAAACAATAGTCTTTTCAATGCTCAAGCCACCTCAAGGTCAGCGCTTCAGGCTGCCCCAATACATCTTTAACAGCCTTTCTGAATTTATATAGCACGGCCCTACTCCTAATCCTATCCAATATGAAAAAAAAACAATGTTCAATTCGAGTGGCCTCAAAGCTCGGCACCATATAGTGTAGCCTGCCTAGTTTGCCACTTGTATACCTCGCAATGCCTCTAGACTCCCTCAGCACTTAAGGGTATGCATCTGTAACCCTACAGTCCCTTTTGTTTGCACTTAAGAGCCACCCTCTGGCAGCACTTATTGAGTCACCTGCACTTCTCACCCTCACACACCTTTGGCACTTCTCCCCTCCCCCCTTCCCCGCATTTACGCGATCTGAATGACATAAGGCCTAGTAAGATGGTTGTTTCCCCTCCTTGTCTTGTAGCGCCTAGAAACACTTGTGTACAGGCGGGTTATAAATGACATCATATCATAGGGGCCATCGCCATAGTCTTAGGAGAACTTGGTGATAGCCCCACACTCTCTAGATATAGTCTATATCTAGATAGTGTCCCTTCAGCTTTGGCCACTTGTTTGTCCCATCTGCAGGAGGCAGTAAACCGTACTCCCAAATAATCCTAACAATTAACTTGTTCTATTTGTTCACCGTCCACTAACACACTGCATGCAGCTTTTTTCATTTTTTTTATAAATATCATGGATTTTGTCTTGCTAATATTTGACAGCCTACTTTTTGCAATCGTTTTTTTTTTTTAACTCGGATGGAGTTTGCAAAATTAGGACTGACTTGTCTATGAACAGTAAAACAGCCAAAAATGGATCATCACTTGGGGGCATTCAGCAGTTTACTTATCAAACCATGAATGTATAACAAAAAGAGGGTGGGGACCAACACACACCGCTGACGGACACCCTCCTGTACCTCGATGGGTTTTGTGGTTTCGCCCCCATACCCCATCTAACAGCTTCATTACCCTTATACAGCAATAAAATGGCTGACAGCCAAAATCACGGTATGTCATAAGCTCTTAACATTTCCCACAGCTGAGCATGGGGTATTGTATCAAACGCACTGTGTAGATCGACAAAGTAAAGATATTAATATTCTTCAGTTCAATCTATTTATCTAATGTTAGCATTAGCCTATAACATTGAACCATCGTGCTGATACCTTTCCTAAATCCCGCTTGGCGATGCTCCATAATGTCCAGGGTAGAAACCCATTTCTTTTAATGACCCAAAACTACCTATGCAAATATTTTCCCAGTTGAGTAAAAAAATTGGTCGATAATTATAAGTTAGCGCACGTCCACCCTTTTTATATACTGGAACAATTTCGCACTTTTACAGAACTTGGGTACCATATTTTCCCCCGTTAATGCATTAAATAATATAAATATAGGGGCCATATCTGCACTTCCGATTTAAATAAGTCTTCTGGTATTTTATCGGCACCAGGGGCCTTGTTTGATTTGTGTCAGGATTGCTTAATTCCTTCAGTAATTTCCTCAAGAGTTTAGGTTAGTGGTGTATGCATCTGTGAATTTGGCGCTACAGAGTGTGGATAGTACTTGTGGCTCTTTATAAAGATTACTAAAATGCTCTTCC
Organism: Ambystoma mexicanum; assembly: GCF_040938575.1. NCBI lineage: Eukaryota > Metazoa > Chordata > Amphibia > Caudata > Ambystomatidae > Ambystoma > Ambystoma mexicanum. The sequence goes on along the minus strand of NC_090922.1, from coordinate 34,957,486 downwards.
CAGCATCTGGCACTAATACTACCATGAATGTCATTTTCTGGGGCCTCACGACATGCTGTGATGAGCCTCCAAAACCTCGCAGAATCTTTGCTCAGTGATGCCATAATTATTTCCTCCCATTGTTTGTCTTCATATTCTTCTTCAGCAGGCCTATGACATTCTTATATGCAAGTCTAGCGTTGCTAAGCTCCCCCTCCCCTACAGGGTTCACATTTTTAGCACATTCAATCAGGATTTTTGTTCTTCTTTGCAAACCCTATCGGACCAAATGGTATGTTTAATAGCTGTTTCCCTAATAGATTTCTTAGGAACAGCCACATGGGCCCTTATTAAAAGTTTGCCATTATCCTGGCTGTTATTCTGGTGGGATACCACCAAACTGCTGTACCGTTACCAGTGCCTGATATCCTGGTATTACCGGGATATTCTAGGTGCCGGCAACGGTGGTAAATTCCCATTTCATGGAGTCCTATGGAGGGGATTGATAGAATTACGGGCACTGGTAATACCAGTGCCAGTAATTATGGCATGTATTTGCCGGTAGGGGCCTGATTTATCTCCAGCTCTTGAAAGTAGGCAAATAAGTTCCCCCACGGCAAACCTGAATTTGGCCGGTCCGGTACATTTGCTGGTGCCGGAATTACTAGCAATGTTACCAGCAATTTTTCTGGACCTGCAAAATTGTAATGACCCCCCTCTTATGATAGCACCTATCTGATTAAATGACTCAAGAACTTCAGAGTTTGCTCTATTATGATTACCTAGCACACGTTCGAGAGGTTGCCACGAACCATCAAATAGGCGGGGCAAAACATTATCCAATTTGAAATGTAACCATTTCACAGACTTCCTTGCCTGTCCCGCTATTTCAATATGCCCATTACTTTCTGGAAGTTCCTTTTGGGAAGGGGAAACGCAACCACTTGTTAGCAGCAACCCCTTCGGATTACTTCACACTTAGCACCTGGGCCCCAGCCTGAATGTTAATCATCACATAATCGATATAAGTCGCTCGGTCCTTGACCACAAAAGTGGGTTTGTCCGGAACATCACCCAAACTCCTCTCATTAAAGGCCCTGATATTTAAGTTAAACCATATACAGGCAATCTCTAGGGCATACTTATTCTACCATTTTGGGTAATCCCGGGCCGGTATGTCCCATATTTAGTTCTCAATTTCTGACAAGCCATCCATTATACTTAATTCGTCAAAGTGCACATTCTGCTCATTCACTACAATAACAGTTAGTTTAATTAGATTGTTTGCTTCCCAGGTTCTCATTTGGGCATCTCCCCCAACAAAATACTTTAGTACCATTCCATCATTCCTTGTCCCCAGTCTGTTATATAAATCAAATAATAACAGACTACCCCCATCATATAGTTTGGTTTAAAGCTGTTTCAGGTCTCCACCACCACATTCTATCTCAGAAATGGGTTCAGCAATTGTGGGGGCAATCCAAATTAGAAGTCCTCCACTTGGCCTCTGTCGAGACCCCTTTATGGCTACCCATTCATAGGCTACATACCCCTGTGTTGTACAATTCTGTATTGCTCAGGTCTCCTGCAAGCAAATAATCTGGTGTTGTCTAATAAAATTACATCAGAGGGTATCATGTAGGTTCTTTCTCAGGCGATCAACATTCTATGAGAGGATGCAAATTCCACTTTGCAATGAAGCTGCTCCGATCTCTAAATGGGAATTTCTTCGTTCCTAGTGAATCATTGGACATCCTCCATACGTGTAGTCACTTCCAAGGCTTCCCATAAGCCTATGTCCATCAATTGGTGAGCATGAGGGTCTCGCTAATATGTTTACACCTTTGGGTGGTAATGTTCTTAATTGAAGGCCAAAAAATCCTTCTGCTAGCATCCCGTTAGCAAAGGTAACACTGATATTATCCTTGTCAGCATTGGCACTGGAAGGGATACAAGCACTATCAACAATGTCCTCTCTTATTATTGAGCAGCAACCTCTTTGTGACCTTATCCAATGGGTTACCTTATATTGTAGGCTTTCTTTGGGTTCTCTTATATCCTTATGGTATGTGATAGCAATTTTGGCGGCCCCCATATTGATACACCTCTTTTGGGCCTCCCACTATGTACAGTTGTAAAAGCACTTGGTCTAGCAGGCCCAGTATTAGTTGGACCAAACCCCCTACACAGATCACTCTGGTTTACTTCCTGTCTGCTCTTTTCTCTTGATGATACTCAAGAACATGACTGGCCCTGCTAAATAATGCCTTATTTGATGTGGTATTATTTAGAGTAGTACTTTTTCCTTGCATTTGATTTCCAGGGTCTATTATTTTAGCTTGAGCTGTTGCAATAACTGGGCAATCCACTTTCTGAGCAATCGGTTCTAAGCCGGGATCTGTCTGAGTGCTCACCAACCTACATTTGGGACTACTTATTACACCTAGTCTACTACAAATCGAATAAAGTATTTTTTTCATGGACACTACCTCAGAATAAACCTTATTCAAACGACCATCAACTCCCTTACAACCAAATTCATCTCTCTGTTGTAACCAGTAAATAGGGCTTCAGTACAACCCCTCAACCCACTTTTTTCTTTGAGAAAATCTTTATAAAATGTCTGTAAGGCCACCTGTGCCAAGTCTCTAGTTTTTGTAGATCTCAATTGCTCTAATAGAGCTTTTTTTGTCATGCCACCCAGACCTTAGACATGGAACATTAGAAAACACAGATAAGGATTTGGTAAAAAAAAAAGGGATTTGCAATTTCAACCATTTCATCATAAAAATAAAAATGATACTTATGATCATTTGCTTCTACACAATGAACCAGGGTAGATACTAACATAGTGTATCATTTAGGTAAATATTAAACACCAACACTCCTATGATGATCCTATTATCTGAAATACTTAGTTCTGGATCGTGGCAAGCAGGACGAATGTCCTTCCCCAGTGTCCTAACTATTGTAAAGTCAACCTTTGTGTCATGTTCACTCTCCACTCTCTTAATTACTGTAAAGAAATTGGCCAACCTACGTGCCTCCAGGTTGATCAGCAAATAATCAATCAGGCTACTACTGTTTAAAGATCTATAGCTAGGACAGGATGGTCTATCAGCCTTAAAACAACCATTACAACGCATTAAACCCAATGACGATATGCTACAGCGGAGGCCGTGTGATAACTACGAGATTGAGTAATGAACTGCGGAGCAGGGATATTCCAAATGCAATCCTCCAAACTCGAATCTTATGTATTGGAGGCTTCGGTCTCAAACTGACAATTTAGATATCCCATGATCACTACACATCCATCATCCATTTTAAGAAATCGATTGTAGAAACAATCTAGAGCAATTTCGAAATAATGTGCTGCCTATAATTGTGTTTCAAATATGTATTCACTAAAATCATTATTGGCACCCACTTGAACTGTATGGAAGGGCCATATAAATCAGGAAAATTTATTTCAAGGGTCTTGCAGGATATTTCAGATTCAATGGAATTCCGTGTAAGGAGCCCTCCTTTCTGGGAGACCTTTAGGAGCTTTAACAGCAGGGTGAAATTAAGTAAGGTAGTACGGATTATAAATTGGATCACTTAACCAGGTCTCTTGTAGGCAAATCACTTGGTTTTCTTTAATAACATCATGTCAATCCACATTAGGGAGTTTACTCCCAAGACCACAAATGTTCCAAGAAAGTATAGCCAATTGTGAGCCAATTAAGTGTTTTTTTTATCATGGGACACCAGAAGTTCAAAAGTGGGGGGTGTCTCAGGCTACTGTTTTGAGAAGGAGGGACACTTACAGTTGGAGAAACACTTTCTGTAAAATCTACTATATCGACATCCACATCTCTTCCATGCATGGTCATTTGACATAATACAGCAGTGAAATTAAGTGGCAATTAAACCATCAAATCATGTGTCATTAATCATTGTTAAATGGATTACATCCAAAAGTGCATTGTTCAGGTCAGGATAACATTTTTGGATGGATGATGGTCAAACAATCTCCATCATACCAGATCCAAGGAGTACACTTATTAATTAATGTCTCTGTATTTTGTACATGTTCTGAAAGCAATTTGGAAACACCTGTGATAAAGACTGACCTTTTCTGGGTATACTGTAGGGCATATCCAAACAATATTTATGGGTCATGTTCGAATTCAAACGAGGAAGACCCCTACAGCTTTGTGAATCTGCATCGTATACATTCCAAGTTACAATTTTAGAATTGTATGAATGGGTTTTTGGCTATTCTTTTTTTCAAATTATTAACATTGACTAAGACTAAATTGATTGGGAGGAAATGCTTGTTACTGATGTAATTGATATAGAAGGCAATTGCTTTGGTGCAGCTAAATTCTGTTGTTCCTTATAGGGCAATACACTGGTATTAGATACAACATTAGAGGAGTCATTCTGTGTAGTACTATGGCTTACTGTTCCCTTATTTACTTCAACATTTTCTGTTAACAGAGCTATACCATTGTTTAATTTCTCTTTAATAATATCAACATCCTTCATAAACTTATACACTTATACAACAGCTCTTTATGAAAAAGAGTTTGACTGTTATACTCCTCATCCGTAATTCCACCTGTGGACCTAACCATACCAGGAACTTCTGTTCTTCCTTTTTCTATCAATGAGGTTCGAAAATGATTCAAAATGGTCTTCTCCCAGATTGGCATGCACTTGCCCCAAATACCCCTAGATCCAATACAGATGTAGGTGCAGGAACATATGATTTGCTGTTGCCATCTCAAATTTCCATCTGTGACTCACCTCTTGTTCCGGACCACGAGAACATTCTTTCAACCTGGGAGCCAGAATTTCTTTGGTAATACCACTGACTTAGATTTTGATAAGTCTGGATTATCCATAGAAATATAAATGAAATCAGACTCTTCCACATTATTATATACTGCGAATTTCACTTTTTATTTTCCATTTTCGAAACGTCCATCATTTGAGGGTTAGGAGCTTAAGGTGGGACCCAATTTCATTGATTAAAGCATTTGCTTCTGTAATGGGTTTTGTAACCGTTGCTGCCCTCCTTTTCGATGTATGGTGGTGGAGATATGTCAGATGGTTCCTTTCGTTTAGACATGTTTGATTACCACCAACAAAAGAATAAACCTGAGTATCACACTTTTAGAGCTTCCAACCAACCGATGATTCACTTGTGATGATACAGATCATCAAAACTCCAGGAATGTCTTTAAAATCAGGTACGGGATGGATACAGGGTAACAATTAAAATAGTCCTTGCTAGCAGGGTAATACCCAGGATTGCGAGGTCCATTATCAGAGGCAATGTAATAATGTACATAATAGGGTTAATACCTTTTTTTTTTTTAAAACGTTATTTATTGAGTGCTTGACATTACAGCAAAAGAAAGAGGTGGCAGCATTTGCAAAAGTGGGAGCAAAAGTGGGAGTATTACATTTTAAACAATCACATTTTCACTGCAGTGTTCAAGGCCTGGCAAGCAGTAAAAACAACATGGGCATAGTTTTAACATCTTAGTGGAGACCAGGGGGTAGAGCATCCTTAATCGGCTGGTTAACTCAAGCCGTTTTGAGCACACATTTGCATTGATAAGAGGCAGTTGCGGAAGGGGCGTCCATATGTCTGTTGGTTTACAGTTTGTAGGTTGCAATGAGCACCATCGTTCTTCCAGATCGGATGCCCACATAACTACATGCAAACAGTGCGCCACAGTTGAGCAACTAGGGTGCAGCCATTCCAACAACACACATAGAACATGCAGAGACTTGCCAGTCTATGGGAGCCACGTTGCAATTGTTCAAACTTATGGAACAAACAGTTTAACGTGGTATGCACAATAATACAATCAAAAATAGTAGACATGACATCACATACCCCATTCCAGTATTCTCGCAGTTTTGGACAATTCAAAAGCATATGGAGGTATTTTGCTCCGTCAGTGTGACATCTGGGGCATTGGGCGGAGTGAGTGTATGAGAAAAGGTGCAGTCTGGCTGGGGTGTAATGGAATCTATGTAATACATGAAACTGTAATAATCAGAATCTGGAGTTGAGAGATACAGCCCGGGTTTGTTGACACATGGACTCCCAGATTTCATCAGTGATGGCAATGTTGAGATCTCTAGCCCAGGCATCACAAAGTCTGCACAGGGTTTTATTATCAAAGTTTTGCAGCAGGTTATACAGCCTGGTCACTCCGCCCCCGGATGGAAGTTCCCCTCATGACAACGTCTAAAAGTGGTTCATCGGGTGGTATCGCTGGGAATTCCGCCTAAGCTTTTTTAGCAGCATGGCAGAGCCCAGCATATTGTATCCAAAGCGAGGATTATTTCAGCAAGGGCCGCGGCAAGTCCTGAAACGTAATAAAGGATCCCATTTTGTCTTCATCGAACCAATAGGCTGCACAGTATGCCTGAGTAGCGATCCAGTATTTTTCAAAGTTTGGGACTGCCAGGCCTCTATGTGTGTAGGGTTTGGTCAAAGTGTACCATTTTAGCCGAACCGCTCCTGCGTGCCACATGAAGTTATTAATCGCCACCCTCAGTGCATCGAAGAACGCAGTACCAATCCACAGAGGTATGTTTGGAAAACAGTATAGTAGTTTAGGGAGAGTGATCATTTTTAGGAGCGTCTGCTTTTGTAAGTGGAAGTTTCGTCCAAGCACGTAGCCTGGTTGTGAGTTGAGGCAGATATGCACCATAGTTGCGGGTGCAGAGCGATGACGAGCGTCGCGTCAATACAACCCCCAGGTATTAGACTTCAAGGGGGGACCAGGTGAATCCCATGAGATCCGGTGGCGCGATAGTAGCATCTGCAAGTTAGAATAGTTCCGATTTGGGGCAGTTGACTTGAAGACCGGACAAAGTCCCAAATGAGAGGACTTTGTGCATAAGTGGGGCTAGATGTTGTGTCGGGTCATGCTCAAACGAGAGTGCATCATCGGTGTATAGTGAGATAATTTCTGGTTCGCCTGTGAGTCTAATCTCTGTGTGTGTGCGCCTGCAGCGGATTGCATCCGCTAATGGTTCCATCACGATGGCCAACAGGAGGGGCCACAGCGGGCAGCCCCGATGGGTCCCACTGTAAATGTCAATGGGAGCTGAGAGCAAACCATTCACGTTAACTCTGGCATAGGGTAACTTATATAGCAATCACACCCATGATATGCACCTAGGGCCAAAGTTACATTTACCTAGTACTGCCCACATAAATTGGCAGGACAATGAATCGAAGGCCTTCTGGACATCTCGGGCTGCGGCAACTGCCTGCGTGTCCGGATCTATCTGTGTCAGGATGTTGAAGAGGTGCCTCAGATTAAGTGCTGTGGATCGGCCGGGAATGAAGCCTGACTGGTCTGGGTGGACGATGTGGCTCATGTAAGGGGCTAATCTGAGAGCTAGCACCTTAGCACTATTTTAACATCAGAATTTATGAGGGAAAGGGGGCGTTAAGAGCCGCACTGCTCATCTGGCTTGTCAGGTTTAAGTAAGACTCTAATTATGGCTTTGCAGAGCGTGGGCGGGAGTATTCTCGAAGTGCAGGATTCTTCCCACAGGGCAGCCAGTCTGGGGACAAGGGGGATTTGAAGTGCTTAAAGGACTCCATTGTGAGAGAGTCTGGGCCCCGGGCTTTCCCAGGTGGCAGGGCCTCAATGGCGCCGGATTTCTCCTTTGAGGACATGGTGCGGTCACATTTTTCTTTGACCTCGTCAGATAATATAGATAACGGTAGTTTATCTAAAAATGTATCTATGTCGGGGGTGTTGTCACATCTGTGTTGGCATACAGCTTAGAATAAAAGGAGTGAAACACCTGGTTTACCTCTGGTATAGTATGGACCAGCTTTCCAGCCATGTCTTGCACAAATGGGATATGGTGTTCTCCTGTCTCAACATCCTGGCTAGTAACTTGCCTGGGCGTTCACCATCCCTGTATTTTCTAGTCAGGCCCGGGTTATCGAGGAATTTTAATTCAATGTCTGCATGTGCCAGGAACCTGTCGAGTTCGGTTTTGATGTCTCCTAGAGTGGCATTGTTGGGTACAGAAACATATTGTTGTTGTAGCCGGAGCAAATTGGCTTCACTAGTATGAATATCTCGCCAGAACACCTTGAGCAGCCCTGATTCGGTTGCTATGGCCATGCCACGTACATAAACCTTAAAGGGTTCCCAGAGAGTTGTGTGCTTGTCGACAGAGTCAGTGTTTATCTCAAAGTATTCAATAATATGCCTCTCTATTTCTGTCATGAACGCAGGGTCTAATAACGATTGTGGTTTAAATCTCCACACCTTTCCTGTTCCCAGTGTATGTTTCAGTGTCGATGACAATGTAGTCAGGGAGTGGTCAGAAAAGGTTCTGGCCAGTAAATCTGTATCGTTGAGGTGACTTACAAAAGCGTTTGATAACCACCACAAATCTATTCGGGAAAGGGAATTGTGTACCGTGGAGTAGTAGGTGTATTTACATGACGTTGCGTTGAGTATTCTCTAGGCGTCCACCATCTCCTAGTCAGCTAGGCCTCCCTGTAGCATCTGGGCGGCTTTGGTCAATTGTCGGAGTTTACAACCTGTCCTATCTAAGTCCGTGTCCATTATAGTATTGAAGTCGCCCCCCCACAAGACAGGTATTTATTTTTATTTTTTATTTATTTGGATTTGTATAGCGCACATCTGCCCATGGGCATCGTGGCGCTGAAAGCAAACTTACTTGTTACAGGCGTACATGGAGTAAATACAGATACAGTGCAGAGCATTCATGCATATATACTTACAGTTGTGCTTAATTAAGTACAGGAGGATAGGATGGAGTTAGTTAAACAGCATGGGTTTAAGTACTTTACGGAAGGCTTGGTATGAGTTTTCGTTCCTTAGCGCGGTAGGGAGTGCGTTCCAATTTTTAGGTGCTAGGTGTTGAAAGCTAGACCCACCGGCTTTGCTTCTTTTGAATGTGGGTACATATATCTGGTTCGTCAAATGTGACCTGGTGGCTCTGATGGATGAGTTAAGAGTGATTCTTTCAGAAAGATAGGGGGGAGCCTTGGCGGAGAGGCATCTATGGGTGATGGCCATGGATTTAAATAGTATCCTTTCTTTTATGGGCAGCCAGTGAGCTTCTTTCCTGGCTTGAGAGATGTGCTCCCTTTTAGGGATGCTTAGGGCTGCTCTTAGGGCATTGTTTTGTGTTACTTGCATTTTTTTTAGGTTTTGTGCAGACGTACCTAGGAAGAGAGCGTTGCAGTAATCCAATTTGGTGCCTACTGTGGCTCTGGCTATGGCCAGGCAGTTTTTAGTGGATAGGAAGGGTTTGACAGCGTTGATTACTTGGGTACAGCAAGGGGTGGGTGCAGCAGAGGAGGCTATGGCATTGACTTGTCGTGTCATGGAAAGAGTGGAGCCAAGGTATACTCATAACGTTTTAACTGCAGTGGAGACTATGATGGTGGAGTTGTCTATGTTGAAGGATTTGTACCGCGGTTTAGAGTTTCTTTGGTGCCAACTAGTAGGATCTCTGTTTTGTCCCCGTTTAGGCAGAGGCCGTTGGCTGCCATCCAGGTTTGGATGGCTGTATAGATCTTGGTTAATGCTGCTGCGTCATGTTCATAGATCCCTGTGAGAGGGAGCAGGACTTGCGTGTCGTCAGCATAATTTGTGTAAGCTATGTGACGACGGTCCAGGTCATTGAACAGTGGGAGGGTGAAGATGTTGTATAAGGTAGGGGCGGTGCAGGACCCTTGTGGGACGCCACAATGGATAGTGGTAGGGTTAGCGCTGGCCGAGTCGGAAAAGACCTTCATGAGTCGACCCTCGAGGAATGATTTGACCCATGAGATGGCTTCTGGTGAGAAGTGGGCTTCATTTTTGAGTTGCGTGCCTAGAATATCGTGATTGACCAAGTCAAAGGCGGCAGATAGGTCTAGCAGGAGCAGGAGTGCTGGTTTGCCTTTGTCCATGATGTCATTTAGTTGGATTTTGAGATCTAGTAGGGCCGATTCGGTCCCATGTCCCGGGCGGAAACCCGATTTCCTTTTTCCTAATATGCGATTTTCTTCCAGGTATTGCTGTATTTGTGTGTACGCAATTTTGTCGAGGATCTTAAGCAGGAAGGGAACGGTTGTGATGGGTCTATAGTTGTTGGCGTTTTCAGGATCTAGAGTGGGTTTTTTGAGAAGAGGGCGCACCCAGGCTTCTTTTAGGCTGGTCGGGACTGAGTTTGTATTGAAGGATGCATTGATGAAGGTTTTGAGAAATGGGGCTAATGTTTCTACGCAGTCTTTAATTAGTTTAGCGGGGACGGCGTCGCCTTTGCAATGAGAGGGTTTGATTCTGTTAACAATATCGACTACCTCTTTTTCTGAGACTTCTCTAAATTTGAATGGAGTAAAGGGATTTGTCTTTTTATTCTCAGTCATAGTTTCCGTATGGGAAGCTAATAAGATATGCTGAGTGAGATTTGTGTGATGGTCTAGGATTTTTGCGTGGAGTTCAGTTTTGTTTATGAGGGCGCACTGTATGGTGTTACACCAGGCTTGGTCCTTAACAATCTCTTGAGACTTGGTGGCTGGAGTGGATAGTTCCTTGAAGATGGCGAAAAGCTCTTTAGATTCTGAAGTGGCGTTAGCGATTCTTTCATTGTAGGATGTGGATTTGGCTGCTATAATACTTTTTTTGTATTGGGTGGCCAGTGATTTGTAGGCGGATAGTGATGCTGCGTTAGGCGCACTTTGCCATAAGTTTAGGGCTTTGCGTTTTTTGGTTCGTAATTCTTTTAGTTCTGCTGAGAACCAAGTATTAGAGTGTTTGGTACTTTTTGATTTTTTCTTTTGTAGAGGGGCAATGATGTCTAAGGCAGTGCTAATGGTGGATTTGTACTTATCCGCCAGAGCAGCAGGGTCTCGTGTGGCATGGAGGTTGGTAGTGAGGGCCTCTAAGTAAGGGGCAATGTTTTCTTTGGTGAGGTTCTTGGCGCTTCTGGCTAAGGCTGGTGGTGCAGGCTTGAGTTTTTTTATCGAGTTGGGTGTGGGGATGAGGAAATGAATGAGAAAGTGGTCGGACCAGGGGGTGGGTGTGACGGAGCTGATGTCGATGCCACAGTTATGGTCGGCTATCCAGTCAAGAGTACGTTCTTTGTTGTGGGTAGGATGGAGTACTTTTTGTTTAAAGCCCATTTCTTGGAGAGCTTGTGCTAATGTAATGGATGGTCTATCTTTCAGGTCGTGGAGTCCCAAATTAAGGTCTCCTAAGAGAATAGTCTTTGTAGTAGTTTTAAGGTTTTCCCCCAGCAGATGTGAGAGGTTATCCTGGAAGTCCAGTATAGGGCCTGGCGGGCGATATACTAGATTAAAGGTGATGGTGGTATTGGGAGAGAGTGCGATATTGGCCGATAGAGCGTCTACGTTCTCCCCTAGTTTGGGGGAGAGTTGTCTTATTTCTAGGTGATCTTTGACTATGAGGGCTACCCCCCCACCTATGGACAGTGTTCTGTCCTGTCTAAGGATGGAATATCCTGATGGGAGCGCTAGGGAGATAGCTGGCCCTGCGGCATTGTGTAGCCAAGTTTCGGTGATGGCGAGAATGTCAAGGTCGAGGTTGGTAAGAAGGTCATGAATTTCTGTGGCATGGGCAGGGAGGGATCTGGCATTAATTAGCGCACATTGTAGGTCTGGGCGTGGCGGTGGGGTGGTAGTCCGCTCTTTGGCTGCCTTCTTGGGGGTACAACGCTAGCAGGTCTATTATTTCCATGTAGAATTCAGGATCGTCAATGTTGGGCCCATATACGTTTAACAATATTATGTCTTGACCCAATAACTCACCCCATAGTAAAACATAGCGTCGCAGTGGGTCTAAGTGTGCCTTTTTGTTGACATATTTTATAGTCTTGTGGATAAGGGTCATGACCCCTCTGCATTTGAGTATGTAGTATAGTATCATTGCGTGCCCCCGTTTTTGGCAAGTTTCTCACAGCCGACAGCTAGTGTATGTGTCGCCTGTAGGAACAGAATGTGTACCTTGTGGCATCCAACATATAATTGGAGTCACCGCATTTTTATCAGAACCAAGTTGATTTTACAGACACACTGCGCGCACACAGAAAATAAATTACAGTTGGTATGTGTTTATTTCCCAAAAAGGTAGCCTGACACGTGTTTCGAGCACTTGCTCTTCTACTGAGGCTACAGGTTAATGTACATGCAAAATAGGCCAGTACATAGAATTACAGAGTAATGTATTATACATGAAAACGACCCAAACAACAAAGCAAAAAGAGAGTGGCAAGTCACCATACAATTGCACATCAGGCATATGAGATCAAAAGCAATCATATTAAACAAAAAGAAGCAATCAAAAACATGAAAAGTTAATTCAATTGCCAAATAAAATGTGCCAGTGCATATGGAGCCAAAAAGAACAAAAAACTATTAAAGAGATGGCAAATAGATTAGCACACGGAAGAAGAATGGGGGTAGAGAGAAACAAAAATAACAAAAAATATACGTTAGCATGTTTCATCTGGGTTGGCCATCCAGTTAGTTAATATATTTCCGAAAGGTTGAAGCAATTTACCTGAGCAGTGGGAAGTCTTTATTAATAACACTAAACAAGACACGAAAATGGAAGGGAAAAAGAGCGTGTGAAAAATAATAGCTCAGTTGAGGATATGGTAATTGGAGAAAACAAGAAAAGTTTAACTTAACAATGTGTGTGGTAAGCAACAAAAAATAGAAGGATCGTGGGCTCCACTGTAAAAATAGCATAACATACACCATGTTAATGGTGAATTGTATAATTACACAGATTTGATAGAAGTGAAAAGGCACAAGCCTGCATACCTTGAGATGCAGTTGCAAGGTTAATTGAAAGCGTAATCTCGTGAAACAGCAGATGCGGCGGTGAGTGGAGATACACACGGAACAGCGAGCCAGGTCGTGGACAGGAAGGGAGAGAAGCAGACAGGACAACATAATTAGTGATTGAGCTGCGGTGCACATCTGGCCACAGATTGGATGTACGCGTAGCCCCTCTGTCAGGTTAGGTGTCTACGCGAAGTAGCTGGTCTTACCAGCGTCTCGCTGTAACAGTGAACAGGAGCCAGGCGTGCGCGGCTCCTGCGAGTAATTAAATACGTAGCCCGACTGCCGATTGACGGCGTGGGTGGCGAAAAAAGGACGCCATCATGAGTGAGGACTGGTTACTGAGCGGTAATGCTTGGTGATGCAAGGGTCAGATGCCCAAATGTAAGGATCAACTAAAACACACTGGATGTGGTGAACTCTAATAAATCAGTATGCTGGATTAGTGATAATTACAATTAGTGTGAATGAATTACGAAAGGAGAAGGGAATTAAGGGAGGAGACCAACTAGAAAAGAAAAGAGAGGGAGGGAGTGAAAAGGAAGGACTGACCTGGAGTGGAGAAACCAGCTTTCTACACATGTCATCAGAGAATGGGGAAGATTGTGGGAATAGAAATTAGTATTAAGGATAGCCAATGTTAGGGGTTAAATTAAAAAATCACCTATGGCGGTGGGTGGGGGTGAGTTAAGCCCCATACATCTGCCTCAGGGGTTCCCGTCTCGGTTAGGCTGGTAACGAGAATGGATAAGTATATATGGAATAAGTACTAAATGGATGGCCACCAATGAGTCAAGGTTGTCCGTCTAACTACAAGGTTACAATATGAGAGCAATTGCTCATAAAAATACAGATGATTCATGGTCTGTATTGAGACCTTGTGTGACAGTGCGGTATTGACAAATGAGGCGAGCGTCTAATTGTCTCAATTTAAGGACAAGGTTACCCCCACGTTGTGGCAGGGTCACTTTCGCCATCCCAGTGAATTTAATTTGTGCCTTATTGTCCATTTGATGGGCTTGTTGCCAATGTACCGACAATGGGTACTTTGAGTCAACCCGGGAGATGGATGCGAGATGTTCCCTTATCCTAATTTTTAATGGTCGAATGGTACTGCCAATATAGCACCGTCCACAAACACAAACAATACAATATACACAAAATTTAGTGTTACAATTAAAGAAAGATTGGATTCTATGAGTGCCCAGTTGGCCAAATTCAATTGTGCTGGTTTTGTATGCATAAGCACACATAGAGCATCCCCCACACTTGCGAAAACCTTTGTTATCTGGTTGGTGTAACCAAGTAGTTGTATGTTGTGGGTTTGACATAAAGGAAGGTGAGAGGATACCCTTGAGATTATTGGCCCTAGTGTAGATGAAGTTGGGCGAGTCATCTACCCAGGAGCCGATGTCTCTGTGAAGCTGAAGGATATGCCAATGTTTATTGACGATTTTATACTGACTAGAACTATCTGCATTATATCTTGTAATGAATTTCAGTTTGTTACTATGGGTACTTTGAGAGCGTACTTTAGGAGTAAGCAAATCCTCTCTCTTCATGGATTTAACCTCACGTTGTGCTTCGTCTAGAAGGCTGCTGCTGTAGCCTCTAGCCAGGAACCGGTTGCACATTTTTATCAAGTTGCCTAGCCCGCGCACGTTCCAGCTCATGAACTGCAGAGGTTCAATCCCCATTTGGCCAGTGAGTGTTATAGGTCCTGAGCCCCCAAGGGGCAAGCATTTGGTATTGCAGTGAAATCACTGCCTCGCAGCATTGTTAAAACAACAAATGTCAGGCACATTTTGCATAACTATCCCATGAGGCTCAACCCCCACCCCCATCCCTCTCCCAATCAGAGGAGTGAACATCCCAACCCAACATCCCTACATCCCAACAGCATTTGCAGCTTTTCATTGGGGGTTGGTTAAAGATAACAATGGTCGCTGTGGGGCAAAGGCAGTGTTAGTACACAGGTACTTGTCACCCATTACTAGTGTTTCAATTAGGATCAATTGACAGGAGTTCTTTGGGGCCGTGACCACACCATCAAGGTCATCCAGGAAAGTGCTTGTCCAATAATCTCATGGCTTCCTCTGGTATAGTGAGAAAGTCCACCTTATTGCTGTGTTCTAGTTTCAATTTTGCCAGGTATAACATGGCGTATTTCACATTAAGATTGCAGAGTAGCCGTTTCTTCGTAGCCATGAAGGTTTTGCGTTCTTGTTGCACCGTGATTGAAAAATCTGGATATAAGAGGATTCTATTGGGGCCCAGTAGTAGCTTGCCTTTGGCTCTTGCAGCAAGGAGCAGCGTGTCCCTATCTTGATAGTGAAGTATTCATGCTACTATCAGGCACGGAGGTGCACCAGGCTTAGGTTTAGGGGCAAGTGCTCGATGGGCGTGTTTAATCGCAAATTGAGGCGACAGCCTGGGGGTGTCTAGTAGAGACATTAGGGTACGCTCCACACACTCCTCCATTGATCCTGCAATATTATCTTCTGACACACCTATAATTCGCAGGTTATTGCGTTGTGACCTGGATTCCAGGTTGTTGTTCTTCCTGCTGATAGATACCACTTGCTTTGAGAGCGAGGTGACATCTGCTCTGACGGCCATGAACTCATCTTCCGTCGTACCAACTCTAGTCTCCACTTCCGAGATGCGGGCATCGGTTTTCTCCATCCGGGATTTTTTTGAACTAATTGTGCCACTCATGTCATCCAGTTTAGTATGTATGGCAGTGAACCCCTCCCGCATGTACTCCATCATGCGGTGCAGTTCACTGGGTTTGCTCTGTTCTAGTGTATCACCCGGAGCGTCATCTGCACCACCTGTCACCTCGACAGTCTTGGATGCAGCCTTAGCAAACATGTTAATTGAGCTTTGCTTTTTCCCAGCTCCCTTAGTCATTGTGGACTTGCAAGGTGGTTATAGCAATGACGAGTAGTTAAGAGGAGTGGTAGGCCACTGCAATGTCTGGTTGAACACCAAGTGTGTCCTGCAGGGGTCCCGCCGCGCTAGTGGCCGGTGCGGCAGCACTAGGGTTGGCTGCGGTCTCAGGGACAGGTGATCAAGTTTTGTAAGTCATGTAGAGAGCAGGGATATAAGCATTAATAGAGAGAGGCAGTGCATCACAGTGCAGGCTTGTGGTGGCAGCATGGGTGGTCAATCTTTGCTTTCAGGTTTTCCGTGTTGTAGGATTGCAAGTGGGTGCCGGCAGCGCAGCTCCACACATTCCCAGGGCAACGGGTTTCTCCTGCTTCTCGCAGCTGCAGTGTATTTCCAGCTAAAAGGTCAGTTCAAGATGGTGACACACAACTCGTTATAGCAATGGGACAGACAGCCAGGCCAGCAGCCTGACAATGTGAGTTTTGGCCACCTGAGGATGATCCCAGTAGGACTGCGGTCGGCCTCAAGACGGTGGTGGAGAGGCTTGGGATTTGTGACAGGACAGTGTTTGGTGTGTGATCGCCGGGGCAATCGTTTCTTGGCAGTGGTAGGCCCCAGGAGAGTGGGACAGCCTGGCCTCACCAGAGCGCCCCGAGTGTGGAGGAGGCCAAGGGAGCAGCGCCAGGGGCCCAACACAGGGCAGCTGTAGAGCACTGGCTCTCCATGTTTTGTGGGCTATCTGCTGCTACACCTTACCTCCGACTCCCCGCAAGGAAGTTTTGTATCCGATCTAGGACAGTGGATGTCCGTGTGTGCCGCCGCCAATAGAGGCTGGAAGTTAGTGCAGCCACAGTTTCAGCAGTTCTCCGGTCTGGTCAAAATGGACACACTGTTGTCCAGGTACTTCATTGTTTTGTGTGGGCTGGTGGCCGTAGCCCAGTGCCTCTAACACACACCCAAAGGGGAGATACAGGCGATGAGGGATTGTATCTGGCGCGGGGCAGCCGATGGTCGCACGCACCGCTACTGACACGGGTTCTAGTGCAGCATGGCCACTGTACCAGCAGCCATCCAGTGCACTCGCAGCGATCACTCGGCTTATTGCCCGGGTCCAAGGCAGCGGCGGACCAATCCAATCATCATGCAAGGGTACCTGAGGGGTAGTGCCTCACTGTGCTTCCAATTGGTGAGTGTGCGACGTGGAACGGCCAGGTGGGTATGTGCCGTTGGGGATAGGCATGAAGTGCAGTCCAGCGCCTCCTTGTCAGAGCGAATCAGGAGCGACCATAGCCCCAGGGTGTCACAGTGGGTCTAGCAAGCGCTAGGTTTGGTGGATCCGCGGTACAGGAGCTCCTTAGTACGTTCAGCACTTTTATGTTGTTTTTTACACCCTGTACGCTGCGATTTCAGCCTGTCGGGAGGCTGAGCTGCGGAGCTCGTCTCTCAGATGGCCATCTTTGTCGCGTGCAACAGTGCCCCCCGATAATACCTATTTTAAAGATCCTTCACTGCTGCAGTCCATGCAGTTATCCAAGCCGAGTCCCAAGCCCTTCCAGCTGGTACTGATTCCGACCTGGTAGACCTATTAATCTTCCGGCTCATGGCCACTGCTAGACACCCACTCTGCAATCACTGATCATAGAAAAGATTGTGCCAAGTGCTTTATTGATACATGCGAGTCAACAAAACGGCATAAAGCAAAATCAAGAACCAATTCTGTTACACTGGGTGTGATATTGTTTCACCTTACAGTGGTGTTGCGATTTTCCAGGGGTTCCCTAACACCTTCTTCTGACCCAGTTTCTAAAAGGTGAAAAGTCTATCTGTTGTACTGTCCGTTGAATCAAATGGTGATACAGCTGCAGTATCTCAATCGGGTTGAGTGTGGCCTAGGTATTGTCAGCAGCCACCACTGGTACTTTATTTTTCCTCAACCCAAGGCTCCATCTCTTCTCTTCTCCTGGGCCCCTCCGGCCTGACTAGTCCACATCTGTTCTCACTGTTCGGGGGTCTTATTCCTCCTCCCATCTCCTTAGACTGAGTTGCCCCTCTTACCCTCCTGTTCTTCTTAGCTGTAGTGTTGTCATCCTCTTTCCTGTAAGCGTTGCATACTTCCACTCTTTCTACTTTCACCTCCTCCACTGATGTTTCTATAACCTCCCCTGCGGATATTTTTACCACTTCCACACTGATGTTTATGCTATCTCTTCCACTGATGATTCCTCAATTGATGTTTCTACCACCTCCTCCACTCTCTTCTCCCACTCTCGTTTGCAGCACCCCCTAATCACTCTTCATATTATCTTCCAACTCTATCTCACTCCTCACCACAATCTGCACCAACAACCCACATTGTCAGACTGGACCTGGATGCTTAAATAGGGGGATCCCTCCTCCCCCGCGATGTGTCTCCTGTTAAGGGGTAACTAGGCAAGGGATCTCATTGGCTGTTCTTTGTGTGGACCCCTGTGAATGCTTTTGTCTGAGGATGGGGCTACCTCTTTATTTGGCCGGTCCTCCATTTTGAAGCTTACCTTTTTTCTCCTGACCCTCTTGGGGTGATGTCTCTGCTGCACTGAACTCTTCAGTATTCCCAGCAGGTGTTTTGTTGGCCAGAAATTCCCTCTGTAAGTTTGGGGAAAGCTTTGTGGCATTGGGTGTGCAGGGAATTAGAAATAGTGTTTGCCTGGTGCTAGTGGAGGAAGGATAGCTCAGGGGCAACACGTTTGTCTTAGAAGCAAGACATTGCAGCGCAACAGAGGTTAGAATCTCAATCCCACGCTTAGAAACCACTCGCTGGCATTAAAAGCATTATAAAAGAACAATTAATATAATTATAACGTTCCTTGCTGGGGAATTATGCTGCTGAATCTGTTCTTCCCATGTGGAATAGTCCACATTCCGCAGTTGGAGACCTGAAACAATATATCTATAGTTCCATAGAGCTCAGTGTCATCTCGCAAACTTTCAAGGGAGGGACTTTTGATGTACCATGGAGAATTACAACAATATCTGAACAGTTGTTGTTAAAGACATGTGTGAGGAAATGTTCTCCCTTGAGGGGAAAGCTTTGTTTATCAGTATTGCACATTTGGGTCTCCTCAGTAAGAGATTTGGGAAGTGGGGAAGGGGGTGCACTAAGTTTGATCTGCACGGTCTTCCATGGGACCTGGGTAGGAGCAAGGCTGTCTGGACTAGGTTGTCCTACTGAACTAGACTTTGGGGACGCTCCAGCCTCTCAGAACTAGTGTGAGCTGCGGCCATGTGATTTTTCCATGCCATGCCCCTTGACTGAGAGGAAGGTAAGGTGAACAGTGGGCCCTGATATTGTGCTGGGACACAACAACCACATGTTCGGAGTGGCAAACTTCCATCCAAATCCCTCCCTTGCTTGTCCCCAGAGCTAAGCAGCAACTTCATCACGGCACCTGCACATTTGTTCTTATGGTGTATTTATTTACATAGAGCAAATGATATTAGTCTGTAATCTGATATGCTACATTTTAATGTTTGTTTTTTAAAAGGAAAGAGCCACTATCAGTTGTACATTTGTATCTTTTTTTACTGTTTTTTTCTGTGCTCTTCATTGCTTATTCTAAATAAAGAAATTGTTATGATGCTGCTCTTGCATATATGTTGTGTTTATACTGCTGTGAGACTGCTTCAGAGCCCTTTCCCTGGGGTAGAGGTAACAGAGGGGAGAGGGCTAAACAGAATCATGAGGATGTTGCCAAGTGGCAAATGTGTGCGCTGCTCTGGTGAGTATGTTATGAGAGTGAGTGCCATCTCGCCCCATATCGCCTAGCACAAGGCCTAAAAGAGTAATTCTTGCTCACTGAGCCATGTAAAGGAATTCAGTACCCACTTAAACCAGACTTCAGAGGACGCACCATGAAATCTTGCATCCACTGACACCCGAAAAGGGACAACCTTGATATCCCGCATGGACTGACTCTAACAGCAAGTAAACACATTTGGAGCATTAACCAGCACCACAGCATGACCCCACCTTCTCTGAAACTAGGCCTGAGCAGTAGCCCAGTTACTTCTGACATCTGCTGGTACCAGGCTTGATAGGGTGTATTAGGAGGATCTAGCACCTTATAATGCTACAGAAACTTGCTCCAGAACAGCAAAGGGAGCACACTGGAATCCAGCCAGGATTGACTTAGGTATGTTCAGCAGAATGCGTAACACATGAAGTGTGAGATGTAGGTCAGTTTCAGTTAAGTGTAACAAGCTTTTATTTTTCAGGTTCCTTCATCCTTGACCAGGGTGACTATAAACTAATATTAGTGTAGGATTTCATCTTTTGTAATCACAACGAAACAACAAAAGGTGGTTGGTTGCCTTCATCGCTAAGGCTAGCCTAGCGCTTGGAGTAACCACCACACCCATGGTCAACTCCTGTGAACTCCTCACAGTTAAATTAGCCACCTCCAAAGCTAGTACCTTAACCATCCATCTAATATACAGACCTCCTGGCCCCATTGGGTCTTTCGATGAGGGCATGATCAATATACTTTCAGACAATACTAAACCCACCTCACAAATTCTACTGTTAGGTGATTTTAACTTAGGATTCCTAGACGCTAACGACCATTCAGCTAAATTACTCGCTGACTCACTAACAGAATTAGACTTCACGCAAATAATTACCCAACCTACCCATGAAAAAGGAAGAACTCTAGATTGGGTTGCTGACCACAACTGTGAAACGTCCATCACAGCAATCGACATGCACTGGCCACTTTTTAATAACCTTTAGCACTTGTGCCAGTCGGCCAGCTAACAAAGCTAAAACAATCGCGCCTCCCCTCCTTACCAGAAACAAACGAAATATCACTACTGACAAGGTGATGCCTATCCTGATCCCTACCATGAACTCAGCTAAATCGCAAGACCCAGCAGAACTTATTGACTTATTTAACAACACCATGACCCAAGCCTTGGATGCTATTGCCCCACTTAAACTTCGAAACAGTTAACACCTCAACGCCTGGTTCACTCCTCAGCTGAAAGCCCTTAGGCTAGAAAAAAAGGAAAATGGAGGCCAAATGGAAATATATACCCTCAAAAGAAAACAAAGACAAAGTGAACGAAATATCCTCTAACTATAATGCTGAAATTATTAGGACTAAACAAGAGACCTATAACTAAAGGATCCAGAATGCCAGCTCCAGGACGAAATAACTATTTGTAATCCTAGGGGAACTAGAATCACCTATAGCCCCTGACGATTCTTGCCCTAAAAACAAAGAATGGTGTCCGGACATCCAAAATGCACTCTGTAACACAATTGTCACCCTCCAGAACAAAATAGCACCCAAAATGCTTAACCTCTCTAAATCAGAGATTGCCCAGAGACCTCCAAAAAAACCTGCCCTCATTAACCTTAAAGAATTCAAATTTGCCCAAGTTACTACCGTAGAGGTCGAAAAGATCATTGCTACCTTGAAACCATTGAAATGTCATGGTGATATTTGCCTGGCACAAATAATTAAAGAAGCAGCCAGAGACCTTGGCCCATTTATCACTACATTAATAAACGCCTCGTTTAGGACCTGCCTGGTACCTACAAAACTTAAAGACGCATGAGTTCTACCCCTACTAAAGAAAGCCACACTTGACCCAACCATCCCAACTAATTATAGGCCTATAACCACTGTTCCCTTTTTACTTAAAATAATTGGTAAAGCCGCATACATCCAAATCCACCATTACCTAGAGACTAATAATCTCCTTGGGCTCAGACAATCAGGCTTTAGGCCTCTCCACGGAACTGAAACTGACTTGATCGATCTCAAAATGCAAATAGATCAATTGAAAGACAATAGACATGTGTACTACTCCTACTACTAGACATCTCAGCTGCTTTTGACTTAGCGGACCATAAAAAACTTTGTGGAACACCTATCATCAGCAGTAAACCTCTCACAAGAAGCAGCAAAATGGATTAAATCCTTCCTAAGCAACATATCAATGAGAGTCTTCTCTCCTTCTGCCGCTGCTGACCCAGCCCCCATTACATGCGGAGTGCCGCAAGGTTCTTACATCTCCCTTACCATGTATAATGTATTTACAAAGCCACTATTTGACAAATTGGATCATTTGGGTATCACCTACACAAACTACGCAGATGACACCCAGATACTCATACCTCTCGGGGAACTATGATATGGACCTTGCCCTACTAAACAAAATCTATCTCATCATCCAGGCATGGATGGCAGCCCATAGCCTCTGCCTGAATGATGAGAAGACTGAAATTCTGATCTTAGGTGCCCCTACCAACCTCAACAAACTTGATTCCCAGTATTCGTCTTTTAACATAGATGGCAACATCATTAAAGTTGCGAAGGAAACTAAAACTATTGGTTTCTATCTAGACTCCACTTTTAACCTTAGCAAACAAGTCAATGCGATGGCCTTGGCTACGGCATACACTTGTAAGATTATACATGCCTGCAAGCCATACCTCTCGACAAATAGCTGCATTATACTAGCGAGAGCATTAATCTTGTCAAAACTTGATTACTGCAGCACACTTTATGCAGGAGCTAACAAACAAATCTTAAACACACTCCAAATACTACAAAATAACGCTCTTAGAACGGCCTTTAGCATCCCAATGCGAGATCATATCTCTCAAATCAGAAGGAATTATAAATGGCTCTCCATCAAGGATAGTAATAATACTGTACTTAAGAGAGAAAGTTATCAAAAATACTTAATCTTACCGACTAGGTCCATCAACTCCTTTTGCATCTCAGTTCCACGGTTCAACCTGAAAAGAGCTGGTGGCAACAGCTTCCCTGTTCAAGTGGCACTAGCCTGGAATGACCTCCCTTGTTTTTTTATTTTTTTTATTACATTTTCAAGATAACAAATTGATCCAACCATGGTATAAGCATAACAATCCATTATCAGTTCATCAAATCAATTTTAGCTGCATCATGAACCAATTCATTTATCAAAAATCAACTGGAGAACAATGCAAGAGTAAGCAGAGAAGAAGAAGAGAGAAAAAAAAGACAAATTGGAGCCTGTGCAATTCTTAGCAAGATCATTTCTGTGCAAAGTAAGCAGCTTCAAGTCTGTCAGGAATTCATAAAGTGTCTCAGTAAGTTTGGCCGGAAGAACAGCTGCTCTCTGTCCGACACATAGTCCAGGAAAGGGTTCCAGATCCGCCTGAACTTCGAGAGCTTCCCCTCCAGCATGGCAATGAGCTTTTCAAGACCCATCAATTCCCACACCTTCACCCACCAATACGCCACTTGCGGCCCCTCCACCGATTTCCAAAATCGAGCCCTTGTGATTCGTGCCGCAGTAAGTAACTGTGCGATTAGGGATGCTCTGGAGCCCGTCATCGGGAAGGACCCATCCTCAGGCACGTCCCCTAGGATTAATATACGCGGATCCATAGGAAGTAGCGTGCCGGTAACCTCCTTGATCTTGGAACGGACCTCCAACCAGTAGTCTTGTATGACCGAACAATGCCACCACATGTGCCCCAGATCACCCCTTTCACCACACCCATGCCAGCATGTGTCCGGATAATCTAGATTCATGGCATGCAATCTAGACGGGGGGAGGTACCAACGAAAGCAGATCTTAACAGCGTTCTCTTTTACCAATATACACCTAGAGCTCTTGTGGGCTCTATACCATATTCACTGCCAGGATTCTTCTGGAATATCAACTCCCAGCTCCCTTTCCCATGATAACATATAGGGGAGCTTCTCGCCCTCTGCAGCATTTTCCAGAGGACTATAACAAGCCGCCAGCCTATGAGAGCTCTGCCCCTCAAGAATTCTAAGTTCTATACCGAATGGCGCTCTGTTGACAGCTTGGCGGGTTTCCCTGTTAGTCAACCAGTGTCGTAGCTGTATGTACCCGAACTGTTCCACCTCTGACAGCCCAAACTTCTCCTTACACTCCTGAAATGTTAGCGGTTCCTGGTCCGCATAGAAGTCCCTAAGCGTTAATGGTCCGTTTGATTCCCAACCTTGGAATGAGCTAAGATTTAGTCCCAGCGTAAACGCTGGGTTTTGAGCCACAGGGGACAATGTACCTAGTCCCAGAGCAATCCCCCTTTGCACCCTTGCCTTGTCCCAACTTTGAAGCGTAGCCAATGTCGTGGGCAAGAGTCCTCCCTGATAGCCTCGCGCTCTTTGGGCAGGGAGGGGAAACACTCTTAACGGGAATGGGGAGGCTTTTTGCTCTATTTCTTGCCACTTAGGAGTTTCAGTGGAGCTTCCCCAGGCCAACATAGGAGCCACCTGTGCCGCACTATAGTAGCGCTGAACCGAGGGCAGACCTATACTCCCATGTACCGCCTTTCTCGTCAGGAGTTTATAAGGGATCCTAGGCTTCTTGTGTCTTCACACAAAGCGTCCTATCTCCTTCTGAATGTCTATAAGATCCCTCTCAGGAATCTGTATTGGCAAAGAGTAGAAGGCATACAGCTGCTTCGGAACAAGGGACATCTTCACCGCGCTCACCCTGCCCAGCCAGGATATTTCCTGTGAATCCCAAAGACAAAGCCACTCTTTGGCCTCTCTCAATAGTGCTGGTATATTTGCTTTAAATAAGCCTGCGTAGGTCGGGGTCAGTTTAATCCCCAAATAGGGAATGTTCGTGGAGGACCAGGGAATGGGACAGGCCGCCTGTATCTCCGCCAGACTCTCCGGAGACTCAGTTAACGCCATACCTATCGATTTATTCGCATTCACCCCAAAGCCAGACATTTTTTCAAAACTGGAGAATAAGTTCATCAAGGGCAGGATGGACTTGGGTGCATCATTTAGGAAACAAAGCAAGTCATCGGCATATAACGCTATCTTATGGCATTGTCCTGCAAATACAAAGCCCATGATTTCCCTACTCAATCTGACATGTTCTGCCAAGGGTTCTAGCGCTAATGCAAAAACCAGAGGGGACAGGGGGTAACCCTTCCTAGTGCCCCTATATAAACGGATTGTTGGGGTCAAGTTTGCATTCACTTTGACTCTAGTGGAGGGAAACTGGTAACTGGATAGAATCAGCCTCAAAAATCTCAGGCCAAACCCAAACCTCTCCAGCACCAACTGTAAGTAACACCAAGACATACTGTCAAAAGCCTGGTGGGCATCTAACGATAACAGTGACAATTTACCTGGTAGTCTAGGGGCCATAGCTATCAGATCTATCATCCGACGAATATTGTCATGCGTCGAACGGTTCCGAATAAACCGAGTTTGATCTTTCTCCACCAGCATCGGAAGAACCTCCTCCAGGCGCCCTGCTATCACCCTGCTTAATAGCTTTGCATCCGTATTTAGTAAAGTAATTGGTCGATAGGATGCACATTCAAGCGGATCTCTTCCAGGTTTCAGAACCAATGTCGTAGTAGACTCTGCCATAGTCGCCGACACCGACCCCTTTGCCCAAATTTCATTATAGAGTTTCGCTAAGTAAGGGGAGAGCTCAGCCCTGAAGGTCTTGTAGAACTTATTCGTGAACGCATCAGGCCCCGGGGCTTTACCTAGAGGAAGAGACCGAATCACCATTTCAATCTCCTCCCTTGTAATTGGCTCCTCTAAAAGCTCACTAGTTACCTGAGGCAGCTGTGGCAGATGCGCATCTCGTATAAACCCATCCGCCATGCGTAAATCTGTTTGGTGGGGGGCAGAGTGGACCCTGAAATACTCCTCCACTACATGAAGTTTATCCCTCTCTGAAATGACCCTCCTCCCTTCCCCATCCAACAGAGCTTCAATCCTATTACGGCTCGCACGCTTCTTCAACTTGGCCACCAATAGCCGATTGGCTTTGTTACCTTTAGAATAATAGTATTGTTTAGCTTTCATCATGCTATATGCTGCACGGCTCATGTGATGAGCCTCAAGGGCCCTCTGGGCTATCCTAACCTCTCGTTTCAATCTCTGAGTGGGCCTACATCTATGTGCCTCGTCCCTTTTCCGGAGCTCCAGCTCCAACTGGGATTGTATGTGTTTCCTGGCCCTCCCTTTTTCCGCAGAATAAGCAATCACCTGCCCCCGAAACACAGCCTTCGCCGCATCCCATACCGTAGTATATGGCAGTTCATCCGTCTCATTCTCATTAAAATCATGGTTAATAGCCTCTGAAATACATGAACGGAACTGGGGATCCTCCAGGAGGAATTTGTTCATTTGCCAGGTACGTGGTGGGCCTAGTGAGTCCTGAAAAGAAGACAACGTGAGTAGTACCGGGGCGTGATCTGACAAGGCTTTTGGCAATATATCCACATCCATTGTTTGGGCTATAAGCTTATCAGACACTAAGAACATGTCCAGCCTGGAGAATCCCCTGTGCACCGCAGAGTAATATGTATACTCTCGTTCATCTGGATGACAAAATCTCCACACCTCTATAAGAGAGTGCTCCCACAGCAGCGAGGTAAGTACCAGATAATTATTTTTGTCAGCACTAGTTGGGGGGAGGGACTTATCCATTAGAGGGTTAATTACAGCATTGAAATCCCCCTCCAATTATTATTTCACCCTCCGCATGTTCAAACAGGAGTTTGGAGACAGATTCAAAGAACACATCCTGCTGTGCATTAGGTGCATATAAAGAGACCAGTGTCACCTTCCTCCCCTGTAATCTGGCAACAAACAAGACATACCTGCCTCCCACATCTTTCAGCGTCTTGCAAACTACAAACGAGATTCCTTTGCGAACCAGAATGGCCACCCCCCCTCTCTTACTCCCCGTAGAAGCGCAACATTTTGTGGGATATAATTTGTTATTAAGCCTAAATTCATCAGATGGAAGCAAGTGAGTCTCCTGAAGAAACAGGATCGAGGAGTCTAAGGTGGCCAGGCGGTGCATCAATGCTCTTCTTTTAATCGGGGAATTCAACCCCTGCACATTCAGGGAGAGGCAGCAATAATTAGGGGTAATCCTATCCTCATCTTCTCCGAGCAACCGTCCCTCATCATCCCCCATTCAAAATGGCTAAAAGTAGATGTCCCTTCTTCATCCCCCTCCACAGACTCCCATCCCCATTGGGCCCAGGCGAACTTAGCATATGAAGAAACGGATTCCTCCCAATCACCCGCTCCAACACGTGCATTGCACCCTGCTGTCTATCAGGCATACTTCAAAAGGTCACATGACACCTCAAGCCCAGTAGACAAGTGCGAACCCAGCCACCACCTTCGGAAACCAGGCTCCTTAAAAGACAACATAAAAATGCAAAAGAGAAAAAGACCAAAAAATAAATAAGAGAAATGACTAAAATATAAATCACTAAATGCTTGCCAAACTCGTAATGTAACTGCTTTAAACAGTAACCCTTCCAGGGCAACAATGACGGGCATAATCCGTGTGACGGGCACCCAACTTCAAGCTCCCAGAAACATCCCCGCATATCCCCATTTGTGATGATCGCACACCCAATGAGCGCACATACAAATCCCCTCAGGCCTTGTTGCAACTGTACATGCTCTGCAGCGCCCGGGGCAGGATCCAAGGCAGGCAGACAACCTACCAGTTTCCTTGCGCTGCTATCCTATTTAATCATTTCAAGGATAACTCCCTGCCCCATTTCTTCAGACACCATATAGCCCTCTCCAGAGCAGGGCGAGTATAAGTCAATTTTATCTCAATTCATTAGGGTGACTGCCCAGCGTGGGGAGCCTACCGACCGCATCCATTCGCTTCTTATCAGATACCTTGCTGGCATCCTTCACATATTAGGGAAGGTACTTGCAAGAGCCCCAGTCTGTCATCACTAAACCTACTGTACTACCACTGTCCATCCAAGCTCTCTGCCACGGTGCGTGAGTTCTTCATGTTAATTTGCACCACCTTTTCCGGGGGGAGTGTGTCCCACCTGTTCCGCGTCCTCCAGTATCTTGCGTGCTTTAATTAGAGCCACCCCTCTAGGTCTTCGCCTCTTGTCCTTCGGCGTGGGGCTAACATCCAGCTCCCTCTCCATTTCAGCACCTGTGCCGCCGGACTCCCCTGCAACGCCTCGCAGCCATTCATCCGCCTCCCCCTTGGAACTTATGACGCAGGGGCGGTTTTGGTATTCAAATAGTAGCCTGCACTGGTAACCCCACCTGCAGCGGATCTTTCTCGCCTGCAGCCAGGTGGTGGCTTTCTGGAGGCGCCTGCGATTTGCCAACGTACTTGGTGAGAGGTCCTGGAATAATGTTATGGCAGAGCAACGAAATTCCACCTTTTCCACCTTTCTAGCTGCCGCCATTATCTCCTCTTTTTGCCGAAAGAAGTGGACCCTGGACAGAACATCCGGGAGAAGATTACGCTTTTGCTGGATAGAGGAATACACCCGATGAGTCCTGTCCAGGATCAGTTCGTCGGAGTCTCGTGTTTTTAACAATGTCTTAAAGAGTTCACGCACATACTCAGCAAGTTCCTGGTCCTGAACCTGTCTTGGCACACCGCAAATCCTGATATTATTCCTCCTTGAGCGGTTTTCCAAGTCCGCCTGTTTTGCCGCCATTTCCTCCAGTCTGTCTTCCACATTCTGCATTCTTTTGGCGAGGTCCTTGTTGTCCCGCTCATGCTCACATACTAGGTTCTCTAATTCATCAACCCTGGTCTCAAGGTCGGTCAGACTGGAACTTATTTCCACGATAGATCGTGCTAAAGAATCTTTTGAAGACTGAATCTCCGATGTTAGCGCCGTCGTGATGTCTTTTTTAAGCACCCTCAGCATTTCCTCTAATTCAAGTCTGGATATGGCCAGATCAAGGACTAAATCAGACCCCTGTGAGGCATGTACCTCTGCCACAACCGACTCCATCTTCTGCAGGGTAGGCCTTGCTGCAGTCAGGAAAGTTGTAATTTTGCCCCCTCTGTTCTTGTTTCCTATTTTGGGCATTGCCAGAGAGAGGTTGCTCAAATCAGTAGGGTGCCGCACGGAGTCTCCGTGAAAGCCGTGTCCACAGGCCTTAGTGCATAGGAGGCTTGTACCCCTATGGCATTAGCTTCTCATCCTGCACCTGCTTCTACCATAGTCGCATTAGTCTTTTCGGCTGGCCTGCCAATTCTGTCCCCTCAAGGTCCCGACTCCCGGACTAGGCGGCAGTATCTTGCTGTTCAATCCACAGTACACCCCAACTCACAGTTTCAAATATGGGCGCTCTCCAACTCCGTGAGGGACGCGGCCCCAGCTGCCCGATACAAGCCACCTACAGCCGCCTCACTCAAGTCGGCAGCCCGCAGGGGGAAGGGGAGGCATGCTCCAGCCCGCGCCTCACCACTCCATCCCTGCGCTTCCCCGGGCTGCCCGCTCCTGCGACCGTTCTCCGCCGCTCTCCTACTGGTCAGCCCGCAAGCCTCCTCTGTCCCGCCGTCTCATTCTCCACTCACCCTCTCACGGGCTTCTCCGTTGTGCCTGCCCGCCTTTCAAGGGACTTCGGCTCCTCATACACTCGGCTCGCAGAGCGCTGCGGGGCTCATCGTCTCCGCCTCGCCTCCGATAGCCGAGTAGTACGCTCCCGCTCTCCGCAGCACCCGCAGCTCCTCCACTGTCTTCGCCTACGATGACGCGGTCAGACTGTCGGACACAGCTCCCTCACCGGTAGTTGCTTTTTGCTTCGGAACACCTCAGCTCGCGTCAGTGCACCTCTCCCGCAGTCCTGTACGGCCTCCAGGTCCTGCGTTCATTTCCAGGCTCCACATTCAAGCTCTGGTTCAGCAGCTCTCGCGCGCCCCCCATCTTGTGCGCCGTCGGCTTCCCTGCACACAACTCCGAGCTTCGGAACAAAACAGCTCCCAGGCACCTAAAAAACTCCACAGCAGGTCGCCACCGCACTACAAGGCACTCCCAGCACCTTCCATGTAAAAATTTAGGGGATTAAGGGCATCTCTTAGCCTTTAAAGTGGGGCCCGTCTCGGAGCTTACAGCAGGCACGTCCACATGGCGCCCCGCCTGGCCACGCCCCCCATGACCTCCCTCTTTACCTGCGTACAGATCAGACCTTCCAAAGCTTTAGGTCTAACACCAAAAAATGACTTTCTACGAATGACACTCCTCACCTGAGTGTTTAGAGCACACAGAGTTACCTACCTCTCGTTCTTTTGATAATGCACTTGTCCTTTGACCCCTGTAAATTCACTGCTGTATATGCTCTATTGCGACCTCGCCCCACCTGCCTTTGTTTATAGCCCTCATTACTTTTTATGTATATATTGTATATACTCATTCTTGCTCTGTTATGCCCATTCTGTATGTAACATTTTTGCATCTAAACTGTCCTGTAATGCGCTCAGTTACCCTAAGGTGTGGTGCGCTTTATAAATCAATAAAACAAACAAACAAAAAACAAACAACAGCTGAAAGAGCTCTTGGTATCTCGCATCCTAGACTGTCATGCTTTTGGGAGACTGACCTAGGAACATTTAAGCAAAAACTGAAAGGAGTGTAGGCTGGATAGTGTCTTATTTCAGAAAACATGAACTGTTGGAGTGGTTAGTCCAGTTTTCGGGTCCTCGAGATATTTCACGGCAATCCACGGCCGAGGAGCAGAGTTCCTAAAGAAGAAAATAACCATCTACCATCCAACAAAACCACTCAGATCAAGCTACGACATTCGCCTAGAACCAAAACCATACAATAAAAGGTCATTTGGAGGATCATCTTTCTCACACCTGGCTCCAAAATCATGGAATTGCCTACCAAAAATCATACGCAATACAAGGGATCATCTGAAATTCAGAAAATAACAAAACGACTAAAAACTTGGCTCTCACCCCGGAATCAGAAGGGAACTAGTAGGAATCATAAATTCTGGTATAAACAGGAAGCACAGGGAGGAACTCATAATCCATTGCTTAATCATCCCCAACTGGTGGGCATAGGGAGGACGTTGCGACCACTAATGCACACACACCGCCAAGTCTACAGAGGAATGCCACAGTAAGCAGGGACACCCCACTAGAAGTCAAGGGAGGGACCCATAATCTCCCTAACCTAACCATATCTAACTCAAGGGCGGGGAGGAACACACCTCCACCACCCATGTCCACATACCGCTAGATTTCTGCAGGACAATTACCACACCGCAACGTGCTTGCCAACTAGGATGCCAAACAGTATCAAAGTACACAGGATGGTCATAGATGTCGACCACAGAAAAGTAAAGAGGTAAGAAAAAAAAATCTGCTAACCCAATACTAAAACTACATTTTTCTCCAAACACTTCTACAGAAACTCAGACGACCACATCTCTGCACAGCAATCTGCACGTACTTCACCACACTGCAACAACATACAAACAACACATAACCCTGCACAACAGCATCTGGGAATCGCTCAGATACGAAAATCGCACCTAAGCTCAGAGAACGGTGCCTACCGAACTGAAGTTGCCAGCAGAACATCATATCTCTCTTTCCTATTCCCACTGCACCCTAGTGACCACTCCCAGAGCCTCCCTGTTTCACACCGTCCTTTTCAGATCCGCCAGAGTGCCAGGGAACCACTCCGGTGGTGATAGTGTGTGGTACAAAAAACATTAACATTTCTTGCAAACTACTTTTGTTTTGACCTAGGGCTGTCTGGCTTGGTGTGAACGATTGCCATGCCAAGAGCTTTTGTCTCATGCCCTATCTGCCTCCACCTTCTTCCACCAAGGAGAATGTTGTAAGAATGTCACCTTCATATTCAATCCTCCAGCACATTTGTAAGTGTCATATAGTATCTGGGGGCACACAAAATGCTTTGGGTGATTGCCAGGGGCATACTGCATTTAGGGACCCCTTGAGAAGGGTTCCTTTTCATTTGATCTTTTTTTCTCTTTCGTGCCAACAAATAGATGGCCAGAGTTTGTAAGTTGATGTAAAAGTCACAGCATTGACTAATTTATTATAATACTTTTAAGCCATCATCTTAAAACCGACCATGTACTTGACCGTAGACCCTGTGCTGTGACCTGGATTAGGTAGCACCTCGAGGCATTCCTTCCGGGGCGTGGGGGTGGCCTTTGCCTGTGTTGTGTCCCGCTGGTCACGGAACGCAGTGTTATTGACATTCTCGCTATTGGCTAAACGTGGCAGTACAGTCTTAATGGATTTTACATCGTTTGTTTGGGAGCGTCCTGGTAACACTTATTTACAATGAAGTGTTGGATTACTCAGCTCTGCAAATTATTAAAAGGAAAACTTGATAAGGTTTCCCAAGGTTATAGTTCAATCCGGCTTTGTGTATTCTCTACTCTTCACTTTCTGAGGTTATCTGCAGGGCCGGGATACAGCATTGCTATTATCTCATCGTCTGACATGATGAGCACTGTTATTTCCATGCAGCCCTTGCAACCTATTCCCCAGCCTCACCTCACAGCTGTTGAGTTCCTGTGCATCAAATCCCCCCCTCCCGTGAAGGAAAGAACATATCCAATAACTTGTATCCGTTGTAGGCGCTCCCGGGATGTTGCCTTTACTCCGCGATTTTACCATATACGTAATTATGTGGAGCAGCTACATTTTTAGGATTTGGAATAAGCGTTCATAAAAACTGCCATGTATTGATTATTCGATATGTTTACATGAACTCCGAAACATGTAATAGAATAGTTTAAAATCTTACGATGTTGGCTAGAGAGAGAGTATCGTGGCCTCTAGGCATCTCAAGCAGAATAAGATTCCTAACATAGTGCCACAAACGCACGTGAAAGGGGAGTTCTACTGCACGGCATCAGGGCAGCCTGTTGTGTGCACATTGCAATGGTGGTTTTGTTGGGGAAAGAATGAAAGCAGTAGTCAAAGATAACACCGCCATAAGGTAAAGAAGAAACTTATGGCTGCGTGAGGAAGAGCGATATGCAGTACACGTGTGACCCAGAAGAGGGCATAGACACTCTTAAGTGCTAAGGGTGTGTATGTTCGTCCTGAATTATCATAAGGAATCGTTGTAGGCTCCGCCCACTGCCGCAGTTAAGTCTAATGATTGGGAGCTAGGTGTAAAACCCAGATGGTACAGGCGCCAGGACCCAGATGGAGTTGCTACTGTCACGGCTGGACTGGCCAATAGGGAACTCTGGAGATGTCCAGGTAGGCCTCTGCACCCATGGCCTCTTTTCTGTGGCAACTTATTTTATTTCCAAAAGTTCTCATGGGAAAAGGGTGGGGCTTGCTGAACATGTATAATATGGGCCCATTTTGAACATTATTTCCGGGGCCTGTTTTGGGTCCTAGTCCATCATTGGCAACTTCTCCTCTAATTTGTGCTGAACAGGCCTGAAGAATAGACCCTTCGCAAGACACCCCCTGCATGCTAAGCCTGGGCAAAGGACAAGCCCTTTCGGGCACCGCAGAGGTTTACAGTGCAGCATTGAGCAGTTACTCCGTGCACTGACCTGAAAATAGAAGGAAGTTTTACAATTTATATAGCCAGGCTGTCAACTCAAGAAGACACTATTACCTATGGACTCCATTAAAACGTACATGCAATGAGGGTAATAACTGAAACATTCACGGAGGCAGGGTTCCCCTAGTAAGCACGCCATATTGCTGTTCAATCGGAATAAACTATTTGTGCACCAGACTGAACCAACTACTTTAAATACACATGGGGCCTCTAATGGGTAATTTAGCCACCTGTGCAGATGCCAACATTTACTTGCATTGTCTAGGACTTTAACTTCTATTAGGTATGTTTTGGAATATCCTGGCCATCAATCATAGTCCTTAATTATCACACATTTATTTTTTTGCATCTTTACTTATATTAAATAAGTCAGTGCATAATATAATACATAATGTGAGCTAACATTCAGCGTGATGCACATTTATCAGGAATGCTCGCACACGTCACAGCAATACTACTTGTTTTATGGGGAGACCTTAAATACATGGGAAGCAAGTGCTATGTGCAGATAAATAAGAGGGAGGGGTGTTGCAGGGGAGGCAGACGAGGTGCGGTTCAGTACTAACTCCAGAAGACCAAGACCAAACCATGGTGTCTCCTGTGCATAGGGGGGCAGCCACTTTCAGTGAACTAGTTAACCCTTAGCTGCCAGGGGTAATTTGCTGGAATTTAGACCAAATCACCTGATGCCTCTGGGTCACACTGCTGCTTGCAAACAACACTTGCTCATGTCTGGACAAGAGCTTCATTACTTTCATTTAATCATCCAAAAGTGGCTTGACGTCGCTATTCTACGCCCAGATTATTATCATCTTCTTGCCCACCGTTATCGTCCTTGCTCCGAAGTCCCTCATTTCCCAGTCGCACTCCAACAAACTTGCATCTGATGATAATAGTAAAAACACAGATGACAGCGCAATTTCTGGTCCGAAGATGTGTTCCAGACTACTCAAACCTCCGTCCAAAACTGCTGAACTCCTGCACACTGCCAAAACATGAGAGTCGATGTTGCACTATTAAGTTAACACATCCAGAACTTATAATTCTTCCCGTCCTTGTCTGCGCAACCTCACTGACAACCAGCCTGGTCCATACTGGAAGCACATTATTTCAATAATTCACCCTGCTCTAATTCCAGCATCTCAGCATTCAGTTCATTCTCATCTGATAAATGGTTTCATCACCTCATCTCCTAGAGAGGCAGTTCTTCCCAATTCATACCAGGTGCTAAGTCGAGTATTGCCTTCCTCCAGAGTTGAGAGCAGAGTGCAGTGTGTTCCTAACATTTCAACACCTCTTGGGACAGTTTTCAATAGCTCCATTCGGTATAACATCTTTCCTCCTGGGATTAATCTGGCAATGTCCTCACTTCTTTTACTGGGTGGGCCTTCCCCCATGTGGCCAGGGGACATCAGCCGCTACCTTACCCTGACGCTGAGGGTGGGTATATGAGCATGGACCACATGGGGGAGGCGACCCTGAGGGGGATAGCATGGCATTGTCTGGTGAAGGCACATACCTCTCTTTTAGGGATGTTCCCTCTGTGTCCCAAGCTTCTATGGCTTATTGTAAAGGTTCCCTTCCATTACCCACAAAACCTGCTAAAGACCGCTTCCAGTATCATGTAGAAAGAAAACCTAGGCAAGTGCAACATTTCCATACGTATAAAACTACTGAGACGAGGATGCTGAAGGGAGTAAGGCAGATCCACAATGCTGAGAACTGCAGAATGCGCTCTAGTAGTTATGAGCGCTTGACAGTTGCCGGGAGATTTAAAAGGCAAATCTGAATGAGCAGGAGCGAAGCTACTTGGGCGACCCGTGTTCGCTCAAGTATGAGCGAGGTGCTACGTCAGCAATACTGAAGAACGCTAATTGACAATTGAATGAAAGCAAATCATTTTTGAAAAGCAAAGCCTGAGAGAGGTCAAGGGGGGAGTAAACCCCTCACCTCGTGAACCTTTGAAGGAGCTGGAGTCTGGGACCTGTGACCAAAGGCAGCAAAGCCTGAGAGAGGTTAAGGGGAGAGAAAGAAAAACCCTCACATAGGGGGCGATGTTGAGCAGCCAAGCAAGATGGCCTCCTAAACGAGGAGCTCCAGCCCCATAATATCCATATTTTAAATTAATCCTTTTCTGCCCCGACTGTGACAGAAACTGATACCGGCTCCGACTTGGTGAACGATCCGAGCACAGGTGGGCTCAATGTGGTGAAGATCCGAGCGTATTGAGGGAGTGGCGCTCTACTGAATTTGAGATGCGGCAAGCCTCAGAACCTTGCTGGTGACTCAGTGGCTCCCACACGCATTGGCATGGGAGCCGACCAGCGACCCGCTATCGGAGAGACGTCTGGCGCCTCACTCTCGGACTGAGGCTTGGGATCCTGGTCCCTGCGGCGATCGACTGTTGCCAGCGGGCCTGACCGCGTGCTCCCTGATGGGGCAGGGGGAGCCTGCGACTTGCTGTGGCGACCCATGACCTAGTCTTGTGAGATGCGGGTGAGGCAGTGGCCTGCAGTGCCCATAACACCTGGGCCGCTTTGTTCCCTCCTCCCCCTGCGACGAGGAACCAGAGGCGAACCAGAGACATCCGTGACCAGGAGCTGTGCTGCTGTCCTGTTGGAAGGAGTAGAAGGCTGTGGTGACATGACGGCACGTGCACTGCCGAAGACTCAGGGTGCGAAGGCGACACACCTGCAGCCGCAGCCCAGGGCCATCCCACGGTCGGCAGCAGCGACCCATAATGATACTACCCACACAGTGCCTGGTTCGCGAGGCGGCAGACATTCTGGGAGCTGCCCAGTCGGCTCCAGCCCTGGGCTCGAGTGGTGCTGCATGGACGCTGTGGCGGCCAGTGCCTGGCTTACATGTAGCTCTTCTACAAGCACAGATAACCCCACACAAAGCAGGTCCATGCTGGTTGCCTGATATCATGCGGTGGGCTGGCCCTGGGATAGAAACGCCTAAGGGAGCACGACCAGAGTGTACTACGGCAGTGTGTGACGCTGTGTGCCCGCTGCGCCGCGCATTTCACCAAGGCTGCTAGGGGGACTCTGTTCTCCACTCTGGGGAATGAGATGGCGCACTAAAGCCGCAGGGAGCTGGGATGACACTAAATAAATGCTGAGCTTGGTGTGTGCCCGGAGGCATCCTGTGCTGTCCTCTATTCCCAGGGAGCGGCTGCCCTGGGTTATTAGCCATGTACTGGGAGACACAGCCGCAAGAGAAGACTGATGGATAAAGATACATCCCAACTCCTACGAAGCCCGCTGGAGTGTGCTAGGCGGACACACACAAGTGCGCCCCGATACAAGAGGGCGGTCGACTGCAACCACATTAACCCGTAGGGGCTACAGTGAGGAACTATTTTCAGGGCACAGCTACCCCTGTACTTTTCTATCCACTGGAGGTCGATTGGGCCGGCATGGCGGAGGCGTAGAACCTTGGAATCACGCTTACGACACACATGCTGCTGAGAACTAGCACAAGTACGATAAGGTTGACCCGTCACTGATGGTAAGCTGTTTGCTCTATGGCAAGAAGAACAAACCAAACAAGACTGCAACAGCTGGGATAACCCTGCAACGGAGTAAACAGGCTGGCTGCCCATTCCTGTGTATAAAGCACCCAACAAATAATTGGCAGCTGTCGACATGACGAAGGGAGCTGGAGCCAAAAAAGAAAGGGCCAATGGACACCTACACTATTACCTCCGCTAAAACCTCGGGCTCCGGCACCAACAACCATCTCCTGGTTGCGATGCAAAACTGTTTCCTTGCCGTGAACATGAAGCTGGATGATATTGTCTCTACTATTGGGTCCCTGAAGTCTAAGCTCGAAAAAGAGGGGCCCCACATCACAGAGGTTGAAACAAGAGATAGCAAAACTGAAGATACAGTTACCAAACATGGCCGTGACATCGCACACCAGCAGCAGGAATTCAGCAAAGTCTGCAATAAGTGCGACGATTTAAAATCCCATTCTCACCGCAATAACATTCGGATAATTGGGATTGCAGAGGTGGCCTGTAAAAGCCCAATGGAACAATTTGACAAGCGCCTGTTACAAAACATATTCGACTCATCCAGATTTTCACAATACTTCCTGGCGGAGAGAGCGCACCGGGTCCTGGTTCCTGTCCCCAAACCGGGGGCTCCTCCCTGCACTACCCTGGCAAAACTCCTCAACTGTCATGACAGGGACTGAATTCTACGCATGGCAAGGGAAAAAGGGGCTCTACAGTACGAATCTTTGGACATACACGTATACCCTGACTTCTCCGCAAATGTGCTGGCAAAACGTGATATGATGCAGTTAAAAAACTCCTACGCATCAGGCAAGCCCAATATGCGTTACTGTATCCAGCTAAGATGAGGATACAACATGGAGGAAGGGCACACCTCTTTGAGGACCCGACTGTGGCAACTGCATACATTGAGTCCACAATCTCTATACCGCTCCCGAGGAGGGACCAGGGTTGGGGGGAGGGAGTTCCCCTGCAGGCAACAACGAGCAGGACAACTTGGACAACGATTGACCGTCTTGGGCGATTGATGCCTTAGTTTCACATTCGATCATGGGCACAGGTAACTCATGTTTTGGGGCTGGCGGCTAGAGGGCGGCCATCTGAGTAACACTGCTGACTGCACGCAGTGCACCCCAAGGGATATCTAGATGTGCTCCACTATGTTAGGGGTTCCATCGTCAAGTCGAGTTGAGGGTGATGATGTGGGAGGGGGGTAGGGATAATATTAATGCATGCTATAGATGCTTATTTTTCACAGGTTTTGTTCTAAAGGTTATGTTTAATATAGAAAAACAGTGCAGATTGCTTCTCGACTACATGACACAAGCATATTTCAGATCTCGCTCAGCAACGACCAGGCTTCAGCCGACCACAACCCAGCCATGTTAGGGACCAATATCACATTTATGTCATGCAATATCCGTGGACTTAACCACCCTATTAAGGCGCAGAAGGTTGTCGCATACATGAACCGCCAGGCTCCAAAAGTGGCGATGCTGCAGGAGACGGACGCCATTAGGACCATCAATGATATATTTGCTGCGACGTGGGGCTCTCAGTGTGGTTACACTAATTACTCATCGCAATCCCATGGGGTAATGACGCTAATACTCCAATCCAGTTCCGGGAGACTAAACACAGTATAGACCCACAATGCAGGTACGTCATCCTGTGGGGCGAATTAGCAGGCACCACTACAACCCTAATAAACACCTATGGCCCAAATATTGATGACCCAGAGTTCTCTGGTCAGATATTGGACATACTATCTGAGGGTTCTCAATCAAACATCATCTGGAGAGGGGACTTTAATTTGATACTAGACTGTGTCATGGATAGGTCCAGATCCACTCAACGGGAGCTGTCCAACGCAAGCCGGACATTATTACACATTAAGGAACATCTTGATTTGGTAGACGTGTGGCGAGGGCAAAGCCCAGACACATGGGAATACACATTCTACTCAACGGCCCACGACGCCCACTCGAGCATATACTACTGGCTGATCCCCATCCCCCTAATGGCGCAAGTTGAGGACTGTAGGATTCTCCCCCATACTATTTCGGACCACTCCCCTATCATTATGACATTGAGATGGGGTGGACTACCCGCCCCACGCCCCCTTTGACGTACAGTCCCTGAATGTCTGATGAACCCAATTCTCCTTGAGTCTCTGCACAATGGCGCAACAGAATTTCTCCAAAGAAATGAAGGGTTGGTACAACAACATGGCACGGTTTGGGAGGCTTTTAAGGTGTGGGTCAGGGTGGAGGTCATCTCCATGGCTTCAGGTGTGCTGAGGGAAACCAGGTGGGAGCTGGAGGGGGGGAAGTCTGACCTTAAGAAGCTGGAGGTCGAATATGGTAACACGCAGAACCGTGCCCTACTTGGTTGTATTAAGGGAACTTTTTGAAGTTCAGGTAGCTGGCAGATAGGGAGATCCAACTGCTCTAGTCTCCTACACGCACCTGAAGATATGGGGAGGCCGATAGACCGGGACGCACTCTGGCAAATGCGGTCAGAGGGGAGAAAGGAGTGCAGCAGATTGCCGGTATAACGAGCTCCACCGAGCCACGCTGAATACCCCTGAATCTATCAATAACGAATTTCATGGGTTCTATGAATCTCTATACTCGAAATCAGACGGCTGTTCAGCCACAAAACTGGAAACCTACTTAGACGAAATACCTCTATTGGTGCTTCCAGCGGAAGCCCGACAGGTCATTAACCAACCGCTGATCACTGATGAGATAGCTGACGCCATTATGTCGCTCTGGCAAGGTGCCTGGCCCTAACAGACTGAACATCGAATTCTATAAGGAGCTACGTTCCACACTTGCTCCCAACTTGCTTAGGGTGTGGGAGGAGTCGCTCCAATCTAGCCAGCTTCCCCACTCCCTCTCGGAAGCGGTGATCACGGTGCTGCTGAAGCCAAATAGACCAGCTGCTCCCATGAGTTCGTACAGCCACTATCTTTTAACATTTTTGCCAAATTTTTAGCCACTCGCCTCCACCCATACATGTCAGAACAGGTCCACCCAGATCTATAGGGGTTTATCCCCGGTAGATCAACTGCATTCAATTTACGTAGACTGTTATCCTCTCACAACTCAACCCGAGTGCACAAGCAGTGGCGGCTTCATTAGACGCAGAGAAAAACGTTAGACTCGGTCTCATGGCAGTTCCTGTTCGTGCTGCTGCGACTAATGGGACTGGGAGAATTCTTCATACAATGCGTCTGCTTGCTATATGTCTCCCCGGCTGCCAGGGTCTGCACTGGGACCACGCTCTCTCTGATGTTCCTGCTGGGTTGCGGCACGAGGCAGGGATGCCTGTTGTCTCTGTTGTTGTTTGCGATCACTATAGAGCCCCTTGCATGTATTATGCGCCTCAAGCACATACATCGAGGCTTACATATAGCTGGAACACCACAAATTATTTCACTGTATGCTGATGACTCATTATATATAAGAAACCCAGCTACCAATTTGAACCCAATATTGGACGAAGTTCTCAAATTTGCTATCTACTCAGGATACCATATCAATGAGACTAAATCAGAGCTATTTCCACTGAACCAAGCTACCATTACTCTGCCTGACCTAGCATGTTTTAGAATGGTCCGAGATAAACTCAAGTATCTAGGCATAATGGTCATGCGCCAGCACTGCTCATTAATAACCTAAAACCATGAAACGTATCTACAAACACTTGAAGACAAAATAAACCTATGGGCTAGACTTCCCATCTCACTATATAGCAGGTTGTCCCTTTTAAACATTATTGTGGTCCCTAAACTTCTATACTACTTCACCAATGTCCCAGCCTGGCCAGGCCGTGCGTTCCTCGATAAGCTGCGTCGTTAGCAATAGGATTTGCCTGGGGCACTGGAACTCCACGGATGAAATGGGAGACCATGTCAATACCATATGAGCAGGCAGGTTACAGGCTCCGGACTTGGAGTTGTACTATGAGGTGCCACAGGCACAGTTTGCCGGATATTGATATTCCCAACAAGACCGGCCAGTGCATATGAACCTAGAGAAATGCAGCACATCCCGTCCAGCCTACGCACTATAGTTCTGGCTGGTCATCACGCGGACAGCTGTACGT
The DNA here is from genome assembly GCF_040938575.1 of Ambystoma mexicanum. Lineage (NCBI taxonomy): Eukaryota > Metazoa > Chordata > Amphibia > Caudata > Ambystomatidae > Ambystoma > Ambystoma mexicanum. The sequence continues at coordinate 34,916,743 of NC_090922.1, read as the reverse complement.
TTGATCCGGTCCGCACGACGGTGAACACATGGCCAGAATATTCAAGAGACTGAACGCCACCACACCCTACATTGGGGCGATCACGCTCTGGTGCTTCCCGGGACTCCCCCGACATACGATGAGGACATCCGGAGTGGGTGGGACCCAGATGGTACTCTAAAGGTTTATAGTGATAATCTCGAAAGCAAAAATGTCGAGTCATTTTTGCGAAAAAATAATGTCGAAAACTAAAAAATCGAATTTCTTTTTAACTACGTTTTTTATTCGAAATGGGGGCGTTCTCCCCAACCCCCCCTTTTTTTTTTGTTTTTATCTTTTTTTTTACTCACGAACCCCCCCAAAAAATATATAAATAAAAAAATCGATTTTTTATTATTCAACATTATTGTCATTCGACCTTTTGTTTTCGAAATTATGACTGACCACCTACTCTTAACACTGCATGATCTCTATCCGGGGGCTTTTTGTTAGACACACAGACTTCGCTGAAAAATTGGGTGATTCGCCCATAAAAAATTTACAATATATAGAATTAGAGCAGTGGTCAGGCAGCGCTGGACGTCATTCCTGGCTGAACCTGAAGAATGTGGGGTACTGGATATGGTAGTCAAGGGTGGGAATCCCAGAGGGCTGGTGTCCAGACTATATAAGAAATGTCAAGATGCTCAGAACCAACCCCAGAGTGCTAGGGGAAAATGGGAGACAGACCTGGGCGTGTCATTGGATGATGCTCTGTGGCTCCGCTGTTGTCGTTTGACCAAGGAGGTATCCCTCAACGCCAGGCACAGACTTATGCATTTCAAGATACTCAACAGGTTACATTACACCCCTGCAAAAATTGTCAGATACGCTCCCACAGTGTATAGCGGCTGCATTAAGTGCAACGCTGCAGTAGCTGATGCACGCCACATGTACTGGCGTTGCCCGCAGGTAGCCCAGTTTTGGCAGGTGATTGCAAACTGTTTGCATGAACTCACAAATTTACCCCCTTCATTGTCATTCCCGAAATACTTGTTTGGAAACATAGGGAAAACATCTGTCAAGTTGCGTCGCCTCTTTAACATTGGTTGTTTGATGGGCAAAAAATATATTTTACTGCAATGGAAATCGAAAGTGGCCCTGATATTAGAATGTGGACTAAAAAAATGACTTATGCCAATGAGTGTGAGGAGATTTATGTTTCCCTGGTTACTCCAGCCTGTAGGCCTATAGACATTTGGGAACCTTTTTGAGAATACTTAAGGAGGCAGACGATGACTCAGTAAAACTTTGCAGGAGCAAATGTACAAAGTGTCACCGCCCATTATACGCCTACATGTATGTTTAAAATACTGCTTGACTGTTGTAAATTCCATAAAGATGTTACACTCTGTATGTCCTGCACTGCACTAAATACAGTTTAAAAAAAAAAGAAAAACCCTCAACTTGTGAACTTTTGCGAATACATAAGTCTGCAAGTGTGTGTAAAGTGCAGCACGTTTAAATCCCTGGCAGGAGAGTATACCAGGCAAGCACACGTCTGCAAGTACACGTTAAAAGCCCTGGAAGGAGATTACACCAGCAAGTATAAGTTTGAAAGTGTGTATGAAGTGAAACAGGTTAAAAGCCCTGGGAGGAGGATAGTTGTGCTTTGGACATCATGACATTGGACAGACCCTTAGTATTGTTTGAGGTAGGGAACTACCTCTTAAAAGTAGGGACAGTGAGGAATTTTCCAAACCCTTACTATTTAATAAAAGTCTATAACCACAAATATTACTTCTCTGCTGCTGTGTCTCATTTCTATCTCCTCACACTCCCTATGTTTAATTATATTCTTAAAGTTTAAGAATTAAAAACTTTGCGTGAATCCAGTGAGGGCTACCTGTTCCACATTTTGGGTAACCTTACTTGTCAAAGAAGGCACCTTTAGTCTTGTGCTCCTAGATGTGACAGCTATATTAAGCCAACATGTTTCTTTGTCCTAATGTTCAAATGCTATTCCCCTATTCAGTAGGCTTTTGCGTCACAGCTGGATTCAGGTCCTGCTGGTTTTATTGACTCAAGCCTCTGGTCATCAGTCATAAGGTCTTCCTTCATGGTGCTAAGGGTACCATCCCCTATCAACGCCCATGTATTGTTTTCCCATCAGCCCACCCAATTATATAGTTGGCTCAGGATGTACAGTACATTGTACATTTCCAGGTCTGAGAATATGAAGCTGCCCCCACATTTGTTTCTCTTAAAGATTTTCTATGAGAACTGTGCCCTCCCAACAACGGAATGACCCCATCGTCTGGTTGGATCTCTTGAACATTTTCTTGCCCAGGCAATGCGGAATAGACCTAAACAAGGAACAAAATAAGCAGTGTTGCATAGCAATTTGCTATGTAATTCTGTAGGTTTTCTAATCAAATTGACACTTGTGTAGCAAAGCTAGCTATTTAAGTTGCCATGTTCAATTAAAGCATAGCTAGCCCTGCATTCCTCTCTTGCCCTTGGTGCTCTCTTCCCTCTCCTTTCTCTGTTCACTTCAAATGCTAATGGAAAGAAATGATCTCTTCCACTCTTAAGTGACAAAGGCCTGTGTGGGAGAGCTAGGCAAGAATTGCATTTTTCTTTTTCAAATAATTGCAAACCAGAAGTTAATCGGGATGATACCTTTAGTGATACTTTTATTAACTGTATCCTGTCTGGCAAAGATCAGTATGTGTTAACTTAATATTTTTTTTAAAAGGCAGTCATGCAATACCATTCCTAAAAATGTAAGTTATTATATAATTACAAGATTGACAATGCATAATCTCCATGCTTTACAGTAAGGTTTAGGTCAGTGTATCTAAATCTCATAGTGTCAACTATATTTAATTTTTGTTGATGAAGATGCATCATAATGACGAGTGAACACTTTTGAAAATGTACATGATCACATGATCAAATGCTTTTGATGGCAGACCTAGTTCTGTATCTTGCTGGTTGCATGCATCTTTGCAATTGGTGCTGATCCCAGGTGCTGATCCCATACTCCTTGACATTCTATTTTATCACCCTGTTGCGTTATACCGGCTCCCCTGAAAGCAAGATGTTCACAAACTACAATATTCCACCTAGTTTGCCCAGTTCTCTGCTTGCTACGCCATCCACTCTGTGTAGTCTCTTACTTTCTTTCATTTTACATAATGAATACACAAAGCTAACTAGATGTTTACGTAAAGTCGTGATAAATAGTTCCATCCATTTGGTACATCTACAGATCTACTGCACTACCATACACTGTAGTTAGCCTCCAGAGCTCGCTTTGCTTAATAATTATGATTGCATTATATATGAGTACCTGCAGGAGACAGCTGGCCAAACTGTTTTCAGAGCCTTTTTATCTTATCTATTTATTTGTGGCCATTCATACAGCTAAGCTTTCACATTTTACAGACACTCATCCACAGCTAGCACATTCTTTTCACCCACTCACATAGTATAGTAGATTTTATGAAGGGTGAGTACCATTTGCAAGGGATGTTTGAAACCTATTTAACATTTACTTTGTGTGCAGTAAATGTCAAATGTTTCATTGTACATGGCTGGCCTATGGGTGGCAGCTGTTAGGGTAAACAAGTCTCTAGTGTGCTTGGACAAAATAATATTAGTGTAGCATTAGATGTGGAAAGCTACAGTCACAGTTGTCCAGACCCATACCCTAGGGTGTAGTCAAAATACTTGTTTAAAATGAATCACTATGACACTGCGCTAACCATTTCGGTCTTAATTAGTGACACAGACTCAAGACTTCAACATTAGTTAAGTGTAATGCATATTGTTCATCAATTAATCAGAGAACAACACTACATAAAGTTCAAAAATAGAATGTATCACATGGGATTTGACAAATTCCCATCAAAGATTGGTAGAACATTACATATACCCTGTCGTCTAGTGGCCAAACTCTTCTTTACTCAGATATCCCATATGATAGAGGTGTACAATACATAGTTAAATTCCTCATATATTAGAGTTTTACTATAGATGTAGCACCTAACAGCCGAGACGTGTTTCGACCAAAGGTCATTCTCAAGGCTTAGATATATCCCTAATCTGATCACATTCAATAATGAACTAATCCTTGTTCACATAATCAATTGTACATCATTGTGACTAGTACATCATATGCTTCTCGCTTTTCCTAATGTCAGGTCAACATTATGTAGGCTCATGGTTTTGTACATATCCACAGTAATCAAATTATTCGTATACAGTTTTACTCATATACCTGCATATTGTTTGGCCCAATTTCCTTGGTGATATATTCTTAACCCTGTTGCATTAGTTAATTGCAAAGTCTATAACTGGTTAGATCCAGTGTTACCAGCGTCTCACGTGTATTTACTTGTTTATATAGGAATACTTTGATTACTGGGGATATATACAAAACCATGAACCAACACACATTTTTTCTCCAGGACCTCTGGTGCTCCGACGAGCACCAGTGCATCTGCTTATGGATTGCTTGCTTCTCGTACAAGGATAGTCTCTGCGCCTGTGGGGAGAGGGAAGGGGAGGGAGGACACCAAATAGTTTGTTTACTACTGGTATCTCAATCACCTTTCCTCTGTAAGTTATTACGTGTCTGCCCCAAGAGTAAATGTCCTTACCCAAGTGTGTGCCAAAGGTAAGGCCCAATCCAAATGCAGGGTGGCCTCTCACTTCCTGTTATCACGACTCCCTAGACACAATCAAACAGATGGTAATGTGTCAGGGTTTGTGATGGAGGGTTAAGAACATGATTACTTTTCTTATTGGAATTATTCAGTGTCTCTTACTAAATGCAGAGCAAAGGCCAGAGCTGAGCCAGATGCACTGGTGCTCGTTGAAGCACCAGTGGTCCTGAAGAAAGGGATCACACTTACATGTGCCACTTAAACCGGTCAGCCACACCATTGAGGGATTTCCCTATAGTAACGGGACACCCTATAATTTTAATGGCACGGATTTAGTGCACATATTTATGAGTTCATGTTTTCAAAGAGTTTGTAGTTCAAGAAAGCATGACAATTAAAGTAATCAAGGCTCCTGCTGGAACTCGGTACATCAGACACAAGACAAAGTGTCTCTTTGTTCCTTTTAAATCACTTTATTTTGCAATAGGGTCAGCCTCTGTCTGTCCCCTCACCTTAGATAGGTGGCTCACCACCGGCACCTAGGGTTTTGCACCACTCTGAGGGCACAGTTAGTATGGTTGAAGGGTTATTTAGTTTATTTTGAATGCAAAGGTACGCTAAATAATAACCAGTCAACATACCCTGGACGGTGATTGTGTGAAAACGTTCAGGATTGTGTACATTGTATGATACCCGTCCCCAGTCCCCCTGTGCGTTTATTGACATTAATATTAGTACTACATTGCTAATCAAATGGGTCTGTTTGCTATTAAACTCTTCTAATCAATTTTTGAAAACGAATGTATGCCTTGCTAAACAAATACAGAAATTGGTGGAGGACATTCTTTTTTAATGTTCGTTTTGCTCCACTGCGGGAAATTAAGAGGTGTCTGTTTTGATATACTCTAAAACTCTACCTACATTTTGTGCCATTATACTTTGTGTCCCACTATACTTTCACCCACCCACTCACACACCAAACGAACGCCATGCTCCTTAGATGCACTTTAAACCATGTGCTGAAACCAAGGCATTGCTTCCAATTTATCCACTTTATGTTTGTATTCCAAAGCAATGCTATTGTCCATCTCTCGTTCATTGTCTGTGGCAGAGCTTATCATAGGTCTTAGATCAGCAAAGTATAAGAAACAGTATGTCAATCGTATGGACCAACTGTTTATAAGCACCCTGTTTTGGCTGATCCGAGCTATATTGGGATCATTCCTAGTTAAGTAAAGCAAGGGTTCCAATGCAAATTGTATACCTGTGGGGTGAGTGGACAGCCTTGCCTAGTGCCACGGTCTAAAAGGAATTCTTGTGATGGTCTCCTTTTCACTAATGTCTGGGCGTTAGTGTTTCTATATACAGTTTCTATAAAGTCAATAAAAAAAATAGGAAAACCATCGCCTCGCAAATACGTACTGCAATCAAATGCTTTCTCTCTGTCCAAGCTAACTGTGATCTTCCCCAAATTTCTAGGTTTGTCCACTAGGTCCAAGATTGGTCTGATGTTAGCATGGCCACCCCTATTTTTTAGGCAACTTGGCTGTGAGTGGTCTTTGCTTTGATGCCAACACCTGCTTTGCCATGATTCGTGTCTTTGCTTTCAGGTCCGTATTTAACATTGTTCCCTGGTTTAAGGGTTAACACAATAACCACAGGTTCCAAGGTTTGGGCTATCTTCTGCTCTCCCAAGCCCTATTGAAGGCTTTTAGTAAGATCGGTATCAGGACCATGCTCAAACACACATTAAAACTCCCCTGAAAATCCATGCGCTCTTGGTGCCTCTCTCGGCTATAGCCCCTTAATTGTCTCTTTGATTTCTTGTGCTATTATGGGGGCATACAGGCTCTACACAAAAATGGGACAGGCGGGCGCCACCATAATTGTAAGGAAACTGAGAGTATTTTCCTTGAATATATTCAGAACTTTTTGGAGCACTGCAGACAAATCTACATATAGAATCTCTGAAAAACCCTTGCATCTTTTACAATTTGTTCTAAAAATATGCATGTTTAAAAAAGTCCATCTCGATATCTTCATCAGTAGTCGGATTTCTTTGTAATCCATCATTTTCACTCCAGAGAAAACAGAAACTAATTGTGTGTCACTACCATCCATTTTAGACATTCATCCATCGTCAGGGCAAATGTACTACACAGTGTCCATATTATTTACACCCAAATCTAAACCACTGTCACCCAGGCTATCAAGATCACTGTCCTCCAGTTTGTGTAAGTTCGCACTCTCTTCATATTCCCTCATCATTTCCCCTGAAGCATTATCAGGTCTGGTATACAGTTCCTCGTTAAAATTCCTAAATTATTTTGACTTATCATTATGATACTGCCCTGATCACCTTTAAAGCTCACAATAAGATGTGACTCCTCCACCATGCTGGGTATAACAGTTTGCTTGGCATCTTCCTGTATTCCCAAAAGTATTGTGTATTCATTTCAGAATTAATTCTGCCCTCTTTGCTGGGAGCTTATTCTGGCAGCCCGTGCATGCAGTGAGTTATTGCAAGTCCCTTTCTAGCAATATACCCCGGTATTTCTTCTGATTTCACTAGAGGTTCCCAGATAACTCTTTTCTTCTTGCATCCTCTTCTTTTTCAGGGCCACAACTGCAATAATAAGCTGTCTTCAGTATCCATATCCATGCCATTTACTAAATATTTCCCTTTTATCAGAGAATATTTCAGTCTCTAATTCATCCATTGGGGCCCATCATTTCCTTTCAGGTTAACATCTATATCTGTGCATTGTAAGAAATACATATCCTGCCCATTTGCACATTATCAATGTCTTCCAACATATTTCCTGAACCTAAGAAAAAGTACTTTAGTGTTAAAAGCATATTCTCTGTCCATCGGGTGGAAAGTTCTAGTTGTGCCAAGAGCTTATTTAGAACAATATTGTACCTACTGTTAGCCTGACCGCTCCTTGGGGATCTGTCCAGAGATGGTTCAATCATTACATTGGAATTTCCCCTACATTCAGATTCTGTGTCTCAACCTTGGTAACCTCTTGCCTCAAAGTCTTAAAAACTTGATTATTTAAAGAGAACATACTTTCGAATGGATTGTGTCCTCTCACATATTCCTCATCTTTGATATACTCGGATATCCTGCTTGCAGCCCTGAAATGTTTCTGGGCAGAGGGCAGAGTGCGTCGTCGACCTTGTGTCCTTCGAGGGCCTCCGTCCTTCTTGAGTATGACGTTGATGCAGGTATAAAAGGCACGCACCGCGGCCGTTGCCTCAGTTCCTTTTATCCGCACTGCTGCTCGAAGCAGTTCTTTGCATCAGCATGTTCGATAACTCTGTAGTTACTCAAAATGTCGACTTATACCCCGAAAATGGCCTTCAAAAGATGTGCCCAGTGTTTGGCTAAGATGTCTATAACAGATCCTCCTCTGGTATATCTCTAGTGCCTGGGGTCGGGCCACATCGTGAACGATTGTGGCTCATGCCAGTCTACGACTGGAAACATTTTAAAGGAGAGGAAAGGGAAACTTACTTTGGACAAACCATCCCCAAAGTCATCTTCAGTAAACCTCACAAAAAAATAATCCGAAGAGAAGTGCCCAAGATAGAGATCTCCACCCCGGCCAAGAGGCGCAGTCAGTGTACCAAGCTTTTGAGATCCTGTCATTCCTCTTCATCGTCTTCGAGGAGATCAAAGAAAAGGCGTCATCTCTCCAGATCGTCCTCTACGGATTCTGTCCCGAAGGGAACCAGGTAAGCTTTCTGAAGAAGGGGGCTAGTAAAGCAGAGCTGGAAAAATTCCACCTGCAGATCTTGGAAGTCTTTGAGAAAGCAGCGATGTCAGCCCCTTCGAAGAAGTCATTAGAGACTCCCGACCCCACCGCTTGGAAGGCTGACAGGGTCTCGATGGAAACCGCTGACCGTGCACCCAAGAGCCTGGATAGCAGGTTGTTGGAGGCTTGGAAGGATTCGAAGAGCTCGAAGTCATCTTGTGCGCCTCTCATGGCTTCGATGCCTCAAAGGGATACACCTCCTCTGACCCACTCGACACTGTCGAAGGCATCGAAGTCGAGCACATCGACGTCAGATTCGAGGCCCTCAACGTCCTTTTCGGAACCGTTGAAGGTTTACAAACCATAAGACAAAAGAGACTTTTATAAGTCTATGGGTTGGAGGTAGAGAAGGAGCAAAGCCCTATTTATGGTTTTGGGCAGCAGTACGGCACTCCTGGTGTTCCAGAGGAACTGATATCCCAGGAATCAAGAATGAGGGAACTTGTGGATACCCTGAAGTATGCCAGTGGGCTGGATACTTCCCCAGAAGTTGATTTTGGCACCCCTGAAGACTTAGAAGATACTGATGCTTCTTATAGAGCAGTAATGGCAAAGTTTATAGAATACCTGGGCTGGGGTATATCATCTGTTGAGTATGAACAAGATGACTTGACTGATATCTTGGATAAGGGGCCACCTAAGGACCAAGTCCTTCCCTTTCATACTACAGTCAAAAATAGTGCCTTGGGGAACTGGAAAAGTCCAGACCCATTCCTGCAATCCAAAAGGACTTCACTAAGAAATATAGACCCTCATCAGTGGATCCAGAGTTTCTTTCAAAACATCAAAGTCCTTAAAGCCTTGTGGTTCAAGCAGCCACTGCTGCTTCTAAGGAAGCAGCCTATCCCACGATTTCTCAGGACAGGGATGATAAAAGGCTCAATTCTGTTGGAAAGAAAGTTTTCTCTTCGGGGAGTATGGCACTGAAGGCAGCCAATGCAACTTGTGCACTAGCAAAGTTAACCTACACTTTGTGGGAGGTAATTGCCATGGCATCGGAGCACATCCCACAGGCTGAACAAAGGGATGGTTTTATTAGCCTTATTCAGGATGGATGCTATGTGTCAGTCCTTGCAGTCAGGTCTGGACACTGCCGTCTGTAATAGCCATTCTATGGCTGGTGGTACAGTGCTTAGACATTTTGCCTGGCTAAGAAAATCAGGGTTTGCCTCTAACGTGCATTCCAGACTGTTGGATATGCCGTTTGAAGGGTCTTATCTGTTTGGAAAAAAAGCAGAGGAAAGCCTTGAGAAATTGCAGTCGTCTAAGGCAACAGCAAAATCTCTGTGTCTGGCCATTAGACAGCCTCAACAGAGTCGACCAACTCCGTCTTTTAATGTGGGATAGATACATTGTTCATTTCGATACTACTCCTCTGTTGGGAGAGCAAGAGGTCAGTTTACACAAAGGGGACCGAGAAGACAACCACAGGGCGGCCGGGTTCGGTCTGGCAGAGGAGCTACTACAGATACTGCCTCCTTGCCTTCCACACCAACCAGTACCCCAAAACTGCTTTGAAAACTTAAAGCATCTACAGTGGGAGGCAGGTTAGCCCAGCATATGAAAGAATGGTGAAGCATTACAACAGATGCTTGGGCTCTGAAAAGTGTCGCACATGGCTACTGCCTCCCCTTTCTGAAGAGACCACCGAACTGTCCCCCCAAGAGGCCAGTCCTTGAAAGTACCAGATTCGCAGCTCCTCCAGGAAGTTCAGACCCTGTTGGAGAAGGGTGCACTTGAACAGGTACCTGTAGCGGAAAGAAATCAAGGCTAGTACTCTCCTTATTTTCTGATCCCGAAAAAGGATGCAGGGTTGCGACCCATCTTGGACTTGAGATGCTTGAACAAGTTCCTCTGGAAGGACAAGTTGAAGATGGTCACTCTTTCGGATATCCTACAGGAACACCAGCTACAGGATTGGATGGTGTCATTGGATCTTTAGGATGCTTATTTCCATGTGCCGATTCATCTGAAGCACTGAAAATACCTGAGAGTCGCCGTTGGCAGTTCTCACTATCAGTTTTGAGTACTGACAGTCGGGCTGACCTCTGCCCGAGGGTATTCATCAAGCTGTTGGAGGTGGTGGCAGCGAATCTATGGAGGGTGGATTCACATCTACCCCTATCTGGATGATTGACTGATCAGGCTCTATTCACTCCTGCAGGCTCTGGAACATCTGAACAGCACCTGTCGCTCTCTCTACAGACTGGGCTTCTCCCTCAACTTCAAGGAGTCCCACATGACACCTTCCCAAAAGCTGCAATTAATTGGATCACTCCTGGACTCTTCCTTGGGGAAAGCTTCACCACCCGAGGTAAGGGCTATGTACATATCACAGATGGTACACACATTTCAGAGTGCCCGAAATCTTCCGGCCTTCGATTTTCTGAGTTTGCTCGGTCTCATGGCATCCTGAATTTTTCTGGTGCCAGAGGCCCGCCTGAGAATGAGGTCCCTTCAGTGGGCTGTCGGGACTCAGTGATCACAGTTCTCCGGCAGGATGACAGATCTGATACGGATCCCTAGCAGGGTCGCGCTGGATCTCCTGTGGTTGGCCAACAAGGAGAATGTGTTAAAGGAGGAACCCTTTTGGCAGCCATGACCCAAGAATACAGTGGTTACAGACGCCTCCCTCTCATGTTGGGGGGGTTAAACCAACGGTTTGACGATAAGCAGATGCTGGTCCCTGTCAGATTCCAAACTGCATATCAACCTTTTAGAGCTGAGGGCAATCAGACTAGCACTGATGGATTTTCTGCCCTCTGTACGGGGAAAGAATGTTGTAGGGACACTAACACTGTGCAGAGATGCGATGCAGCTCTGGTTTTGGGCACTGCAAGAAGGAATCTCTCTGTCGGCAGTTCATCTAGCTGGAGAGGAAAACACGGCAGCGGATGCTCTGAGCAGGCAGAGCACTGTCTCCCACGAGTGGCAGCTAGCTCAGGAAGTCCTTCTTTAAGGATGAACCGACGATATGGGGTCCAATGTTATGATTCCTCTTTAACGCATGCCTGAGATTGAATTGGGTACCCACCTCATGGTGCATGGCCATCATAATCCCTATATATAAGAAGGGGAGTAGGAGTGACCCATTCAACTTTAGGCCTATATCATTGTTAGATTGAGTGGGAACAATTTTCGCTGAATCAATTTGTGTCCACTTGCAGGAATGGGCACCCCAAAATGACATAATTGATCAACTCCAGGTGGGATTCCAACCGAGAGTCAGTACATTAGATCAGGCATTAAGGCTCCACCTTGTCACTCAGAAGTATGCGATATTAAAGAGAATGAATGTGTATTCCGTCTTCGTGGACTTGAGAACCGCATTCGACTCTGTGTCAAGGAAAGCTCTTTGGAAAAGCTTGACTAAAAGAGGAGTTCCCCCGGGGTTGCTTAAAATAATTGTACAGCTTTACACAGAAAATAAGGCAGCTGTAAGGTGGAGCTTGGAGGGTGAACTAACAGAGCTGTTCGATGTCCAAAGAGGAGTCAGAGAGGGTTGTATGTTGGCCCCCATACTTTTCCTGATATACATGGATGAGGTGGTGGCCCGAGTAAGAAGGGAATGCTTAGACCCCTCCCCCCCAACCATGGGAGTGAAGAAATGTCCCCTACTTGTTTTTGCCGATGACACCCTTGTGTTGTCCATTTCCCCATAAGGAATTAAGACCACATTGGAAGCATTTCAGGAGAAATGCACTGAGGTGTCTTTGGAAATGAATATGTCCAAGAGCAAGATCCTGATATACCATCCGAAGTTTTGTAAGTATACTAAAATGCTGGTTCAGGTCAAGAATATCGTCCTAGAACAAGTACAGGAATATGATGCCACAGGGCTCAGCCGCGCTTTACAAATAAATAAATACAAATGCAAATGTTTGGGCATAAGTTTTAATGACCAAGGGAACTGGCCCCTACAAGTGAAGAAAGCCACCCTGCAAATGCAGAAATATGGGGGTGGTATAACAAGATTTTTCTATAGGCATGGGCAAGGTGCGGTCTCATCAGCAATTAAAATGTTATCTATCCAGGCCAAGGCAGTGTGCAATTATGGAGCTGAATTATGGGGTCATGCTGATAGTCATATTTTGGGCTCAGCAGAACGAACAGTCCTAAACAAATTACTGGGCCTACCCAAATCAGTTCCAGCTACCCAAATGTATTTAGAAGTGGGACTTAGCCCAATACAACGAGAGGTTTATTTTAGACCTGCTCTCTTTTGGCTTAGGATCTGGTCAGTCCCTAAGCTTAATACCTACCAAAAAGCAATAACCCATGTACTTGCCTCAGAGGGTGGTAAAGACTCATTGGATTTATTGGGGTTGATAAACCTATGGCACAGCCCACATTGCATAACAGAGGGACATAGAGCCACTGCTAAAAATAGAGTAAGACAATTTATTGAAACAATTAGTTACCAATTGTAGTAGTTCTACAGGGGGAATCTTATATCTGGAAAGCAAGACGGGTTGGGGTCTTGAAACATACCTTGATATGGTAAGGCCACCTAGCGCTCGTAAACTGTATGTTAAGTTCAGAGTCTCCAACTTACCTCTTGTGAATGTCACTAAAAAAATGTCTAATTGTGCCTGTCCCTTTTGCTCATTAGCAGAAAAAACCCTGATACATTTTTGATTTTTTTTGTAAAGCCTATACTTTTACTTTGACTTTACTTTATTACATTTGTAATGCGCATAATAGACCCATAGTCGTGATGGCGCGGACAAAAACAAACAAACATAAATACATAGACGATACATATTATGGGTAAAAAAAGTACCAAAAGGAGAGCAGATAGTGATGTGACAGTAGCAACCGTCTCTCCATCACACGACCTATCTGACATTCATCATTAATACCAAAGTTATATTGAGGAAATGCACAAATAAAATATCTTACGAAGGACTATACGATTTAGAGAATCAAACTGCAGTTCGAAGCCCCTTTAGGCAAATATTTACAGCATTTAAGAAAAAGGAATAGGGTGCTAGCCCCACAGCCCACTAGAATACAATCACTGTTGGTTTGCGAACACCAGTCATTCAGATCTATCCTGCGAATGATGATTAGGTCCACGCGTCTAACCACCCCTGGACCTGTTCTCTGACGCATCCATGCTAGAACCTTGTTGCGCAGGGCTTCTTTTGACTCTTTTCCTTCACTTTTTCGAATATTGGTTATAATAAAATTTCTTTGATCCATTACAAAGTCATATGTGTTCTCATCCTTTATTGTTGGCATTTGTGACTTGTTTTGTTGTAAGTTCCGGGAAAGTGCTCTCTTCAGTTTAGTGTTCAGAGATGTAGGCTTATTGCCCTCATTGTGTACGGGGTTCAAATCATCTCGCACTACCAAAGGTGAGGTTTCATGTGGGCCGACAGTGTTGTGGGAAATATTCTTATCCTTTTTAATTTCCTTAGAATCAAAAACTGTCCCACTAGGTGCCAGTGTGACATTACTACTACAATCAGTTTGAGTCCCATGGTCTGTTATTTCCCTTTGTATGTGTGCTTGACATGCAACATTCAATCTAGGAATCTGTGGCAAAGCACTTGACCAGATAAATCCTGGCGTTTGGAAGGCAGTATTCACCTTAGTCGATCCAAAACCTGATGCCCAATTATTCAAGGCCTCCGCCAATAGGCCAATGTCAAAAGGATCTTTACATGCAAGTAATTCTTTCGCAATGTTAGCCATAGACTCTGACCACTGGGAAGTGTCAATGGGGGGACCCAAAGGCTCAAACTGAGCTAAAATAGGTGTAACCCTCCCTTGCCGGGTGAAAGATTGTGTAATAATGGGAATCTCAGTCCCCACCAAGAGAGGGACCCCTTTATTCAATAGCGGTAACGTGTGATGCAAGGGGCCAGTATTTTGTAAGCTGATCAAAGGTGCTTGTGCTATGAGACCACACCCAACAGTGTCATTGTTTCGATCCTGTGCTGAACTTGATACTCTAGGCAGAGAATCAGCTTCTTCAAGTAATTGCATTTTTGTGACGTGGTGATTGCTCTGCTTGCCAAGCACTCTTAATCTCCTGCGCTCACTAAGAGCTGCAACCTCCAATACACAATCCCTATTCATAGCTGGAGATGAGGCCATGGGGTCTGCTCATACCCCCAAGGGCAATTTGGAGTTGGGGTTTCCCCAAACTTTTTATGAGCTGCCATCGTATTATTCGCTAGGTTAACGCCATAGCAGACAAGAATAATGAAATTAGACAATGAGCAGCCCGGAGACCCAAGCTACCCACTCAAGGCGAAGCTGTCACTTAGCAGACATCAAATAGAAGGGCTCTTACCCAGAATCAGTGACACACCATGCCAAAACAGCCCCCAGCCGGTCCCGGGCAACACTCTTCCACGTCCCTGTGAGCCTCTGAGCTGCTGAAAAGCGCAGCTTCCCGGGGTGCCTGGGATGTAAAGGGAAGGTGGGGGGATTGCTCCAGAAAGTCACAGACTTCGTGGCAGCAAGGCGGGCAGCCGCTGCCTGTGGCCCACAGCAAAACAGCTGACAGGAGGAGTTTAAACATGGGGAACCACACCACGACGGCACAGTGTCCCCAAGCTACGCCGTGGAACGATGAGCAGCCGCAGCTGCAACACGCCGCACACAGCCGACGTGGGAAAGGGATTCGAGGAAAGGACCTAGCAGTCCACTGGAGTCAAGCCGCATGGAAGCCTACAGTTACCGCTCCCTCTGACTCATCGTATGTCATCAGTCAATCTCACTGTATATGATTAGCTATCTGACTGTATATGATTGTCGATGTCATCATGACAGGGACACAGAATGCACTTCAGGCACGCTTAGGCACAGATGTTTAGTCCCATTGTTAATTGCAAGTGGTATGACAACAACTGTAGATGCACTAAGGTACCTCAAAAAATGTGATGTGATCAAAGTGGTGTATTGTGTATCTACTTTTCTCACGCGCACTTGGTGGATGAGAGATAAGCATCAAAGAATGCGCACTCTTGGTTTGATTTTTATCTGTGTACATATGAACTTTTTAACAGCATTGTGTTTATTGGATATAAGTATTTTTAATTGGAACCTCGCCTGTGCTATATTTTATGATGTGTTGATCCTTTCTTACGTCTGTTTTTTGTAAAATGTGTAAGACAAGATGACATATGTCGAATAAAAGCCTACAAAACTGAACTGGAAGTCCTTGAAGATATATTCGCCCTTTGGGGAACCCCTCAATTAGATCTGCTCGCGTCCAGTGTCAACAGGAAGTGTGACCTGTTCTGCTCAAGGGAATTTCCTCAAAGAAGAGTTCCAGGGGACGCGTTCGTAGTGGACTGGGAATTTCCACTTCTATACAGGTTTCCGCCAGTCTCCGTCATGCCTCATTTCTCAGGAGGCTGAGGACGTTTCAGAAATCCATGATCCTGATTGCCCTGGACTGGGTCAGAAGGACGTGGTAGCCTGAACTTCTGGAAATGTCCATCTGCCCTCCAATTCGTCTTCCACAAATGGAGGATCTCCTCTCGCAAGAGGGAGGTTGCATTCTTCATCCTGAGATCAGGATCGTCCACCTCCACGCATCATTTCTGAGATATTTAGGTACAAAGATTGGGACCTTCCGGATGACTTTGTGGTGGTGTTGCTTTCGGCCTGGTTAGCAACTAAATCTGTATACCTCTGTCATTGGAACAAGTTCTGCAGCTTGTGTAGAGATAAAGGAATTGACCCATTTTCTTGTGACACACCATCGGTTTTGTCTTTTCTCCTACATCTAACCCATCAAGGGCTACAGGTTGCTATGGTCAAGGGCTATCTTTCTGCACTGTCTAGTTTCAAGTGCTCTCCTGAACAGGGTTCCTACTTCAAGATTTCTATTGTCATCCAGTTTTTAAAAGGATTGTCCAACATCTTTCTGCTGGTTCCATTCTTTGTTCCGGTTTGGGAACTTAACCTGGTTTAGAGCTTCCTGACGGGTTACCGATATCGGGAGAAATGAAACTCATCGGCCAACAAACACAGGAGACCAATGCCACAATACAGGACATCACGAAGGAAATACAAGACGTAACCGCACATATGAAAGCCCAAGAAGACAGAATCACAGACAATAAACAGCATATTAGCACGCTTGAGGAAAATTATGATACAGCTAATGCGGACCTTGACGGGCTAATCAGAGAGGTGCAATGGCTGGGGGCTAAGTTGGAGGACCAAGAAAATAGGTCTAGGTGTAGCAATCTCTTTCTAGTACGGCTCCCAGAGAACGCTGAGGGAAGCGACCTTGAGGGCTATGTGTATGACCATCTGCAAGGCAAACTGCATCTTGACAACCCTTGCTCCTATACCATCGAAAGGGTCCACAGAGTGCCCATCCCCAACCACCTCCTGCAGAACATCCACGCACCATCATGATTCGGCTGCTGAACTTCCAGCACAAGCTGGCTATACTTAAAGCATACCAGGTAGCGGGGGCTATCTGACATGAAAATAGTATGGTCTGCATATTCAACGACCTTTCCATGGAGGCTGTATAAGCGTGGGCAGGTTTCAATCCGCTTTTCGAGGCACTGAAGAGGTCTGAGCACAAACAGCTTACATTTCTGGCTGTGTGGTCTATTCAACTAAATCGCCAATGGCACTCTTTTGAAGACCCTGAGGAGGCATGGCACGTCTTAAAACTTCAGGATATAGTCACTTTGGAGCTCACCCCAGTGGAGGAAAGGCCTGGACAAGGGGAAGGGGCGACCTCACAGCATCGAGCGCAGCAGCAGACAAGCTATCGAGATGGTTGGAAGAAGGCGGGCAGAAAACCGCAAGCTTGAAACGACAACAAGATGGTCCCACAGATTGAAAGGCCCAGGTTTGATTGCATGCCAATAGGCCCTATAATACTGCTGGCTGCCGTCTCCTTCACTGGCCCACTATAGACCCAAGGAACATCCGAATATGAGGTCACGGCTGCGAAACGGAGCCTGGACGACACATAAGACTTAAGCCTGGTTTGTGTGGAAACCTGCTGCCGACAATCAGTTAGGGATTAAGATAGAATGAAGAAACTCTGTATGGAGCTCGTCGCTTAGGGGCCATTTGTGTTCCCTCCTTAGCTTTATATTTCGCTTATGCATATATCACTATGCACAACAAGCATCTTTATGTGGGGTGGTTGGAGATGCAGGGCTTGGAGCGATGGTGATTTGACCTTTGCTTGCCCACTTCCTCGCATTAGTTTGATTTTTCATTTTTCTTCGAAGTTGTATTGGAGTCTGGTTATGGGGCTCCAATCTTATTCTGTTTGGTTGGTTGGAGGGGTGGAGGTCAGTTTGGTTTTCAGGATAATGATACCTGTCAAAATAGTCCTTGCACAAACAGAGCCACGCATGCACTGCTTGGGGGTACATATGTAATGTGCCCACTCACAAAATGCCTGAGATCTGCTACTGCCCAATCACCTGACAAAGACAGATGACCACTTTCACATGTATATCCCTTAACATCCAGGAGCGAGGACACCTCATTAAGCGACAACGCCTACTAAAAACCCACCTGGATGCTAATGAGTTGGTAAAATTATGCAGGGGGGGGTGGGGATGGTTGCACATTCCGCCACTTATGGCAAGAAAAGGGTTCTATTCTTATCCTCCAGCCAGCGAATCCCTATTACAATACACACCACGAAGACCCACAAAGAGGGATCGCTGAGTACCCGTATAAGGGCAATTGCACAATCAACACATTACTCTCATAAACATCTATGGGCCCACGACTGACACTCTGGGATTTTTCACGCATCTGTTTGCCACCTGTGCGCTGTTTATGGGTCGCTTGATTTTGATGAGGGGGCCTCTCAACGTAGCATTACAACCCCAAATTGACCGGTACAATTCCGCGCATTTGCAGGCTGGCCCCGTCCTCAGAAAGGTTTGCACACTTCTGTCTCTTCTGACAGACCTCAGATTAGTAGGTGTGTGGAGGCTTTTGCATGAACATACAAGGGATTATACATTCTACTCTAACCACCATCAGTGCCATTCCCGGACAGATTATTGGCTGCTCCTAGGCACTATGATGTAAATGGAGGTTTTTCTAAAAAAAAAAGAGGTTTCTCTCAAAACAAGAGATGAGGTTTTTCTAAAAAAAGAGGTTTCTCTGAAAACGAGATTTTAAAAAAAAATGTCCTTTTCCTAATTATGACAACGCAAGTCCTTATTTCACAAAGGACCAACAGCAAAGTAATTTGTATAATACAAGTTTACAATAAAAAGTGATGAATCTTTGAATTGAAGAACAATTAAATAAAACATTATGTTTTGAACAAACCGGCTACTTCGCAAGCAATTTCTGTTGGTGCAAATTGGATAATCCGACCCAAAATACATACACTATGATGTACATGGTTGACTCCCCATGCCATTATCCCCATGCCCCGGTACTTATGCGCTTCACCCTCCCGGGTGTGCCACCCAAAGTGCCCTCATGGAGGATGAGACTCATTGCACTACAATACCCTGATATGGTAGAGCTGCTGACACAGGATGTGAGCAGGTTCTGGCAAGATAATCTAACTGATGGCTTTAACACCTTATGCTGTTGGGACCCTTTTAAGGTGCACTTCAGGGGACAATTTATATCTAGGTGGGCACACAAGAAGAAAGAATAGGCGGAAAGAGAGTCCTGATTGACGACGGACCGGATCGCTGCCGAACGCATACATAAAGCGGAGCGGGACCCCCCGGTTTACTCCCAAATACTCAAGTTGCGGTCCCAAACAATGCATGTCACCACACTTATAGCCCAGAAGGCCTTTTCTAAGTGGGTTCTCGATTTATATGCATCCGGGGATAGGCCCCTTCGTATGATGGCTCTCGCCCTGAAGGGGAAACAGCGGAGCCAATTAATTACAACTATCCAAAAGTCGAGGGGGATCTGCTTACAGGGGACTTACCCGTAAATGGGAGGTTTGCTGAATTCTATCAGGATCTCTATGCTTCTCTGCCTCTTAGGAACAGAAATCACATATAGTATACTTCAGCGACATTCCACTGCCAACCCTTATGCTGAGCTCCATCTATTAAAAGCGCTGTTATAGGTGCTCCGAGCAATTCGGGACTGAACTCTGGAAATGCTGCAGGACCTGACGGTCTCCCTATAGATGCAGGAAGAACTTGCAATGCGCATGGGTCAGATGTTCCAGAGAAGCTTTAGAGGCTGACCACCTACCGATGTCTCTACTTAAGGCCAACATAGTGGTCTTCCATAACAAGGGATGCAATCCCACACTTTGTGGCTTCTACCGGCCAATTTCTCTTATAAATGCGCTGACGCTAAGGTCCTGCCGGAATGCCTAGCAGGTAGACTAGAGCGACTGCTACCCAGACTCATCTATTAAGGCCATACAGGATTTATGTTGAATAGGCATTCCTCTGATAACCTCTGGTGCTTCTTGCATATCCTGGAAGGGCGGCCCAACCTGAAGATGTAGTCCTATGACTCGATGCCGAAAAGGAATTTGACAAGGTGCGCTGGTACTACATTTTCAAGGTTTTGAGCAAATTAGGCATCTCGGGGCACTTCCTACAAATGGTGGGGCTTCTTTACAAGGCACCATGGTGGTCGAGAATGGCCTAACATCTGACCCCTTTCCCCTTCACACCGGGATTCGGCAGGGCTGTCCGGTCTCACCCTTGCTGTACGCCTTCACAATTGAACCACTAGCCGCCAAGCTGAGGAACGACGGCGGGTGGGTGGGCATAATTAATTGCCCAGAAGAGAAATGAATATCACTATATGTTGATGATATCTTATTGTATACTAGTCGGTGTACCAGGTCCCTTCCCCACATCTTATTTGCACGCGTATGGGTATGTGGTCGGCTAGAGAATCAATTGGGATAAGTCTGAGGTTATGCCGCTACATCTGGACATACCCTGGGTAGGTGGCCCCATTTAAGCTTCAACTGCAGTCCATAAAATACATAGGCGTATGGACCAGCCAATGCTGCACACACTTTGCAAGCAGAATTACACAGCTGTACTGGACAAGATCCGCCAAGATATAGCTTTGTGGGAACACCTCCCACTATCCCTCACTGATAGAATGAATGCTGTTAAAATTAACTCTATGCCCAAGCTAGTCTACCTGGTGTTCATGCTCCATATGCCCCCCTCTAGAGTGCAATTCGCCAAATTCGACTGCCTGATGATGAATGTTATCTGGCGAGGGAAAAGAGTGAGGTTAAATAAACACATTCCACAGGCCGCCAAACCAGATGGACGACTGGCGCTCCCGTCTTGGCAGGTATATTATATGGCAGCCCAGATAGGGTGGGCCAAACGATGGCTCAACGCAGAGAACAATGTTAGCTGGTGAGCCATTGCGGTACAGACTCTCTTTCCCCTTACATCCCAGGAAGTCCTGGCGATCTCCCCACAGCCTCTGACGAAAACCCTCACATGCCACCCGATACTGTGCCCTACCTTAGCACAATGGCATAGAATGTGTAGACTCACTGGTACGAACACACATATCAACCCGCAGTGAATCTCACTCTGTGCCCTACTCTCATACTGAATGGCTGAACAGCTCACAGCACTGCGGCAGGCTTGCTGGGGAGACATTAGGCTCTTGGATCTATTTGAGGATGATAGGACCATCCCCTTCCCCGACGTCAGGACCAGACTAGGGCTGGCAAACGCAGATTGTCTACAATACCGTGCCCTTCGCTCTAGCGTAGCTGCTAACACTGCCAGGGACTCCAGACTGACAGAAACCTCTTTGTGTGAAAAGGAGGTAATGAGGGACCCCACTGAGTACCCGAGGCATTAAGCTATATACGCGCTCACTATGCACAATAACGATAAACGAAATCTGACACTGGCGGATATGTGGAGTGAAGACCTGGGGGTGGAAATAACGGTGGGTAATATATATGACTCCTTCTCCACGATTGCCCAAGTATCTTGTAATCTTGACAAAGGGCGATCCAATTCAAACTCCTACAGAGAGCATACTACACCCCAGCTAGACTCTATAGCATGGGCATTGCGAGGGTTGGCGAGGTTGTGGCAGAGTGGGGACTATCTGACATATGTTTTGGCACTGCCCCATACTCAAATTGCTATGGTCTAAGGTTGCTCATAAGCTATTAGGGTATTCAAGGTGTGTCGGTCAAGTCAACCCTGATGGCGATGTTGTTTGGATAGGACCTCGAAAACTGGCATAGTGATGCACTGACCCGGAGGCTGATCCATATTGTACTATTTGCCACCCGCAAAGCTATTCAGCTTGACTGAAATTAAATGAAATGAAATTATATTTTATTTATATCGCGCTCGTACATAAGTGTTTCAGAGCGCGACCAGGCAAAAAGGGAGAGGAACAAGGGAGAACAAAAACTAAAACAGCAATCTTACTAGGCCCAGTGACATCTAAGAAAGCGCAAGTGCATGGAAAAGGGAAAAGGGGGGAGTGGAAAGTGCAGAGCAGAGGAGAAAAAACAGAATACATAGGAAATTAAATAAATAAATAAGGGTGATAAAACCATGGTAGTGCAGCCAGCAAGTGGCAGGTGAAAGTTGGTCAGATGAGGTATATCTGATAAGTGCAGAAGAAAAGTGGGAGGGGGACTGTATGGGTACTACAGAGGGTGGCCTAGAGGTAGTGCAGGAGGGTGGCAGGGTGAGCAGGTACCTGGGCCCGAATGACAGAGGGTGGCCAGGTGCACAATGCCAAGAGAAGAAACAGGTCAACAGGGGAGAAGGGTGGCAAAGGCAGAGGCAAAGAGGAGGGTCTTGAGGTGCTTCCGGAACCAGAGATGGTTTTCGTCAAGTTTCAGAGTGGCAGGGAGGCTGTTCCAAAGGGAGGGACCAGCCGAAGACAGAGATCTACCCCCAGCTCGTTTCTTTGCAAAACGACTGGCCCTGGGGTAGTTAGAAGTAGAGGAGCGAAGGGCTCGGGAGGGGAGGTATTTACGGACGGATAGTTGAAGGTATTTTGGCCCCAGGCCCCAGAAAGCCTTGTGGACAATGCCGAGGGTTTTAAATTTAATCCTTGCATCCACTGGGAGCCAATGAAGTGATTTTGTGGCTGGAGAGATACGATCCCAGGGCTTGGGGCCAAGGATAAGTCTTGCAGTCCTGTTCTGGATTTGTTGTAAAGGGCGGAGATTGGAGGCAGTTAGATTTAGAAAGAGGCTGTTACAGTAATCCAGTCTGCAGAGAACCAGAACTTGGGAGACAATGAGCTTTTGAGGGAAGCAGAGAAAAGGCAGAGTACCTCTAAGGAGGTGCAATAAAAAGTTTGACTTTTTGGAGACGTCAGAGATGTGTGCGGAGAAGGATAGTGTAGAGTCAAAGATAACCGTGAGGTTCTTAGCCGTGCAGGTGGGGGTAGGAGGAGGGCCAAGCGAGGCTGGCCAGAGAGTGAGAGGAAAGGATGGAGATGGTGTACCAATAAGGAAGATCTCGGTCTAGTTGGCATTTAGACATAGATCGTTGGCGGCACACCAATTTTGAATGACGATTAGACAATCAAAGATGAGGGAAGGAGAGGAGGAGGCTGAAGGAAGCCTGGAAAGAGCCAAACGGGCCGACATATCAGCAATGGCGAAAATGTTTGTCTAAAATCTGCTCCGCTGAGCAGAATTGCTCCTGAAGGTCTGCAGGCCCGGTGAGGGCAGACAAGTTCTGGGACCTAGCTGACTTGTTTATTTAATCCCCAAAATAATTATTGTGAATGGACAAAGATGTGGAAGGCTGGTTGCCTTTGGCTCAGTGAGTCAGGTACATTTTAATGTAATTTATTTGATCTTATTTATTTTTTTTGTCCTTTCTCTTCCTTTGCCCCCTTCTGGAGTCTTCCTGCTCCCTGTTGTTGCTGCTTAAATGATTCTTAATATTTCACACTATGTTGCTTGTTTGGATGTGGAACTCAAGTGGGGGGGGGGGAGGGAGGAAAGTTGGTGTTTTTCACCAGAGTTTGACTCCATGTGAATGTTTTGCAGTTCATGTTTTCTTTGATATATTGCAATAAAAAGATTAAATTTAAAAAAAGAGTATAGCACTGAAAGAAACATAAATAAATAAGTCTACAATTATACTGAAATTTGAAACTGGGTATTAAACTGGGTATTATCAATTTTGTAGGAAAAGTAACATTATTTTTATTCTCTTTTCCCTGGCAGGTTTGAGAACTTGAAAACATTTTGGGATTACAAGCAAGCAGCCACTACATATCAAAAGGCATGGAAGAAATTAATATGCCAAGCTTTCCCAACCTGGATAAAAACCCCAAAAGAGTATCTTCAGTTCAAAGGATAATGTGTGCCTTTTTGCTAGGGTCTGGTGCTGTATTCAGGCAGCTAGCCCCTTGCCGTATCCAAGCCACTGACCACAGCCTCACAATATCCAGAATGCGTATGGCCATTACCTCTTATGTTATATTTGAGCGTCCCGGGAGAGCCCAAAACATCAGTCGTTATATGTGAACATATGAGAGACACCGAAACCATTATCTAATAAAGTTATGGCAGCTGTTAATTTATAGTGCTACAAAGAAAGGTGGAATGAGGATATATTTGCCACACAACAATTCGTTATTCAATTAGTCATGTTTTCATATTTATAAAGCTGCCATCGCTGGCTAATAATTTTGCTGGACATACATGTTACAAAAAGACACACATACAAAAATGTCATTATTTAAAATTCATCACACTATCCAATGTCATTAAGTGCAATGTCTAAAGTGCTAATGTGCAATGTACCCCATCACAATCTGACCCTGCAGATGTGTCATTTAGTACACTTTGTGCAACACGAATACACGTACATTTACAACATTAGTGAATCTTGAGAACAACAACCCTAATTATAGGCGTCCTCATCAATGCAAAAACATCATCAAAATATAGAAACAACCAATAGTCTACTAGGTCAGACAGCTACATCACTAATTGAATAAAGAATTGTTGTGTGACAAATAAATCCTCATTCCGCCTTTTTTGTAGTACTATGTGATTTAGCCCTTGGAATGAGGAATTGGGGGCTATGCTACCCTTTTTTGATCCACCTGTTTATTGCCTGGGAACATGCTACAGCAATGTTGGCACCCAGGGACACTTTGAGTCCTGGCTTAGAATGCTATTTGTGGGTAGGAGAAGCAGACCCTTAAGAATATTGTCTGTAGACACCTAGGAGACACCTCTAACTTGTAGTGTTGTCTGTGAGTATTCAGCAGATAACTGCCACCTAAGCTTAATTGTGAACTTCCTGCAGACAACTGCAGCGTTCATTTATTTGTCAGCATCCAGGAGACACCTACACCTATTGACTTTGAGCCTCCACAAAATACCATCAACCTCAGCCTCTACTATTAAAATTCATGAAACTCCCAAAGCCTATATTGGTGTCTGGTAACATTTGTTAAGCATAATTTCACCCAGTCCTACTTGGTTAATTTCTTGTTAGAATCCATAAAATTGCCTCTTGTCTAGTCATCAAGGTGAACATTTAGCATACACGGCCAGTTTAAGACATTGGGCCTCATTACGGGTCCAGCGGTACCCCTGCAGATGCTACCGGCGGGTTGCCACCAGACCCGTAATAAATTACTGGCGCCTGACCTCCCGGTGCCACCAGGGTATTACAAGTCTGGCTGCCGGGAAGTCAGGAGCCAGTTATTTAGTTAATCCCCATTCCCAAAGAGTCCGAAAGGACTCTATGGGAGTGGGGAAACGGAAGCACTGGCACCATTTTTAACAGTGCCAGTGCTTCTGTGGCGGCTTTGCCTACCGTGACCGCTGTGCCCGGCAGGGTCAGACCTGTCGGGACCAGTGGCTCTGGCAGGCAAGCCCGTAGTTTGCCTGTCCGGAAA
The DNA here is from genome assembly GCF_040938575.1 of Ambystoma mexicanum. NCBI lineage: Eukaryota > Metazoa > Chordata > Amphibia > Caudata > Ambystomatidae > Ambystoma > Ambystoma mexicanum. The sequence goes on along the minus strand of NC_090922.1, from coordinate 34,891,446 downwards.
CAAGGGTGCCGGTGAGCTTATCGGCACCCTTAGTTCCAGACTGGCAAACTCTGCATGAGGCCCATTGTGAGCATTCAGGAGATACTGTTGTGTCCTTAGTTATGATTTTTTAGGCAAGTCTTTCAGCTTTGGAAAGAACATGTGAGCATCCAGGAGACACCTGCACTCCCTGGAGGGATGTTATCAAACACCTTTTTCCTTGAGTGTCACATCTGAGCATCCAACAGACACATTTGTGGGGAAACTACATGCCTGATTAAAAACCCTTATTGACTAATGTGCCCAATAATGAGAGGGAGACTTTTGGAAATGGGGCCTATCTTCGCCACAGTGAAATGTGCAAACCTGGATCTTGCCTTGTCGCTTCTGAGAGGGAAGGTTTCCAACAGTTGTTAGGGATTTAGAGGAAACAGGAGACGAGGATTGTGAGCTACAGACTTCAATGCCATGTACAATTGAGGGCAGGTTTCACCAAATGTGTGTGAAGTGCATGGAAAGGGGATGTAGATTGTGCAGGATGTTTAAACACTTTACGAATTCTTGAAACATCGGATGTATTTGTTTCCATTCGTTCAAAAACCTCCTTATTTTAAACGTGCACTTGGAGTAAATTCGAAATCATGTGTATTTGAAATTTGAAATATAAATCAGGATCTGCTTATTTTTTACAAAATTATGTCTCACAATTTGGGAACTTGATATCCTCAAAAATGTACTTTTAATTACAAATAAGCCATTATGAAAATCTACATTAGTTGAGAAAGTTGATGTTCTTGTACAGGAACTAATTTTGGGTATTAGTGGAAGGTATTGTTTTTAGGGTTCCTATGGTATTGTTTGTGCTGCAATATGTACACTTGGCAAAATAGGTAAATTTTTCAATACTAGGGCCATTTACAAACCAATTTGTGTACATGGAAAAGTGAGTTGTGAATGTATAGATTTTGAAGATGTTTGACCAAATGTAGCCTGGTGACATCTAACTGCAATTTAATGTACTTGCACTTTAGTCTGAAAAAAAAAACATTCTAGACACCCACTCTTATTTTCAAAATTAAAAGCTAGTTTTGGTAGCACCAGTTCTCTCGGTGCCTGGTTGTATACAAGTTAAAAACGAACGCTGTCTGTTGCAGGCAGCATTTGATTTCTCCTTAAAGAGGGTGTCGCTGATTAAAAGATGTGAGATTCTCCAAAAATGTTTTTTGGCATTAACAATTTAACAAACTGAGATATAAGTTGCTTCAACTTCCATTATGGCTAGATAGTTATAAAACCGTGTTTATGGTTTACTAATCCGTTCATGGCACTTCATTTGCTGCTGAGAGACTGCCAACAGTGTAATTCCATTCCCAGGGATTCACTCTTAGTATTGCGTCACACCACCTGCACATCTGTAGGTCGGATAATCATGATGATTCTGCTTCCAGCAGGGTACAGTCTACCCAGGGTGACCTTGCACCTCCCTGTAATTGTCAAAACAATCGAGAGGGAGACCTTTGAAGGGATTCAGCACGCCTTCGGATAATGACTGATCCTGTATCAGACCCAAAAGGCCAGTAGTTAGCTTGCATTTACTCAGTGAAGATTGTGCTCGATAATCACAACTTACATATTTACAATGTATTCAGCATTCACACATAACTGAGGTACTAACATTTCGAATGTCAAAAGAAAACGGTATTTTCTTTTCACGTGTCCCTTTCTGCACTGGGGAACCTCTAACATGGATGTGATGCTGCAGTGCGGGACTACTGTGCATACACGGCCGCAGTCTCGTTTGCCACATGTTTGCAGAGGTGCAACACTAGAGACGGCATATGTCAGCAATGATAAGCTTTCCAGCACCTTCCGTTTGCATGCATGTGTTGGAAGTTAGCAGTTGTCATAAAATCCCTTAGCTGGGAAAAAACACCTTGAACCCTTAACATTCCTCTGTGAATGGGGATGGTAAACAGAGAATCAGTTTCACTGGCCAAGTATGTTATCTGCATTGCCTATCTGTTAACCCTTGTGTTCCAGTCCCAAATATCAAGCTAAATAGACCAAATGTCTGCATGCCCATTACAAATCCGCTTCCATGAGGTGCGGCTCAGCAAGAGAATCGTCAGCTCCCTATGGAATCCTTACAGTAGATTCTCCTTTATCAGGAAAATAATCCTGATAGTGTTATCGAAGGGTTCTCCAAAGTAGCATGGAGACAGGAAGAGGGAATACAATGTTAAATAGCATTAGCAGTGCTTTTATTTTGGGCCACTCTCTGGGGGAAGCTTACAACAGTGCATTACTGTTGTAAATGCATGTACTCCTTTCGCAAATCCCTCAAAACTACACTATTCAACTAACATCCTCCTTCCTTCACCTACACTTCCTCTCATACGTCTGCTACGAAATGTGTCCTGTAATGAAAATTGCTTTGTAACCGTCTTCCTTCCATTGTAACCAGACTTTGTCTTCATGTAACAGTGCCACGATGCCCCCGGGCTGACGTGCGCTTTAAATAAATTTGAATAAATAAATAAATTACTGTGCAGCATTAACTGTACTTGGAGCATAACAGGTTGATAAGTATTATGCTATCTGCCAAAGCTGAACTGAGATGCCACCAGCAGCAGACTGGCTGCATGGCCAGTGTAAAATGGAACTTACAGGTAAAGTTACGGTTTCCAGTGTCCTTGGCAAGAGCATGTTAAAGATGGTGGTGTGAGCAGGAAGGGAAACTGCTGAAGCTGAGACACAATTAACACAAGGGTCAGTACATTAAATCAGTGTGTAGCCGGGTACACAGAGCAGGGGCTGCCCTTACGTTTGGAGGCTCCTCACCTATCAATGTATGATGGTGTCTGTCTCTCCCATCTCACATGTTCCCTACTCCCAACAGATACCTATCGAATCCCTGAAAAAGAGAGCAGCCGCCCACTCCAAGCACCCCCCACACTTGTTCTTACCAAGGATGTACATCTCTCCCCACCCATTGCCTTATTTGTCATTGTAACTTCTTGTGCCTGCATTTTCAAATTTATGGTGGGAGAGCACTCTAACATTTTGCCTTGAGTTACCTGTTCTTCTTTTCTGGCTTCAACGTGTTCAACTCTGACACCTAGTATAGCGGAGAGTGGAGTACTCCATTGCTCTCCTGCAGTCCTTGTAAAACCGAGGACGCGGTATCCGTCCCCCTGTAAAACCTTTATCCCATCCTACCAGGTTGGATACATGGGAACTTTACCCTTGCCCCCCTTTCCCTTCACAAACACTTCCACATGGACAGCCCGTCTGGGAGATAACAGACTCACACCCGAACAGTGTGCCTGACATGTTGTACCTGACCGCTACTATTGTCAGGCGAAGTCAGGCAATTGCTGACAATCACTCACACCTGACTTCCATTAAACTTCCCCACACGGATAAAAGGCGGAGCTGAGAGCACACTCTGAGCGAGGCAAAGCACATGAAGGAGCAGCAGTTTCTAGAAGGCAGCTGAACGAGGGGAGAAAGTTGGCAAATCAAGAAGGGTTTGCAAGAAGGGGATTACCCTTGACCCTTCTGACTGGAAACCGTAACGTTCAAAAACATTGTAGATCAGAAAACGTAGGGCCAAGAATCCCTCATTGTGTGTCGGAGATACCAAAGGCTGCCCTGCGTAGCTAACCGAGTGAGGGAAGAGCAGCAACCGCTGTGGTATCGTCCTTGTCCCCAAGAACAAAGTAACGCCAGAGAGATCAACACAGCCAGTGAGTTGGGGATGCCGATGCAAGACCTGTCTATGTTGAAGTCAAGGTTGCAAGCAGCAACATTGTACAACAAGCGCAAGAACGAACATTGTTAAACGCGTGTGATGAAAGACGTGATTAAAGCTAAACTGCTGATGAATGTTTGAACTTTGAGAAGGAAAGATATGATACCAGTGACAGAGTGGTCCGGTGCCGCTTAGGTGCTCAATCGAAGGTCTCTGTAAAGGTATCCAGCAAAAAGGTGGCAGAAACGAAAGTAAGAACATTGTGTGAAGTGAATCGAAGTGATCCTGCAATGGTTAAGCAAAACCCATTGCACATCCGAAAGTCTTCATTTTTGATATCAAGAGGAAAACATAGAAAGTGAGATTGCATGGTCCGAGCCCAATCGAGTGAGACCAAAGGTGAATATTGTGCTGAAAGGGTCCGAACCCGAGTGAGGGAGATGCGTGGTCCGAGCCTGAACGAGGGAGACCAGTTGTGAACATTGTGGTAAAAAGGGTCCCAAATCTGAGGAAAAAGACCCATGATGAACATTGAGAATGAAAACTTGTATACGTGAAAGCCCTGATAGGAAAAGAACTTTGGTGCTTTATTGTTGCGACAGGCCCTCTGCAGTAAAAGACTGTTATTGGAAAAGAAGCTTTGGCAAAAGTCCCTGATACCTTTGCTTTGAACTGTATCCTTGTGGCAGAGGGACCAGAGTGTGTGCCACCTTTCCCCTTGTTGAAAATGTGGGGAAGGGAAGCCAACTGCTCAACCAGGCTTACATATTGGGCCTCATTCAGACCCTGCCGGACCGGAAACAATGGTGCTGGTAAGCATACCAGCACCATTGTTTACGGACCGGCAAAGTACAATAACGGCACCCGCCCGCATTGTTTTCACAGTGGTTCCATTGTCCCCACTCCCATAGAGTCCCACAGGAATCTATGGAAATGGGGACTTACAATTTACCGGCACCTGACTTTCCAGCCTGCCGGGGTTATAATCTCCCGGTGGCACTGGGAAGTCAGGAGCCGGTAAATCATTAAGGGTCTGGCAGCAACCTGCCGATAGCACCGGCACGGTTACCACTGGACCTGTAATGAGGCCCATTGTCTTTTTGCATACACAATTGTATTTATTTTGACAGACTTGACAAGGACTGCGTTATTATTATTTGATGGTTGTAGCTTGCTCCCATCTTTAGATTTAGGTTTAGATAGGCGTTCAACTAAGCCTTTGAAGTTTCAATAAACACCCTTGAACTGTGATCACTTGTGTCTGTCTTCACTGTTTGATACCATGCCTTCCTTACAGTGGACTCTTCCCTGTTTGTCTGCACCTGTGTGAGGGAATCGAGTAAGGGCTATTGTTGGCTGTTGCTGTTTATGACACCTGGGTCACATTGAGACTTAGGTGGCTGGGCCAGAATGAATTGAGGCCCAGCTGCCATTTTGGAATCCCTTTTCCTCCCTCCAATGTTCTTATAAATGCTCTGGCTGAGCTGGGGGCCCGTGGAACGACCACTAGCTGAATTGTGGGCCTGAAGTGCAACCAGTAATAGTTGGACTTCCTGTTCTTCTATGCCAGGGTTATGATGATTTCCATCGTAGCATGCACGCAGAGGTTAACCTCCCCCCAAAGATGGTCATTGCCCCCCCCATCCGCCCTGAGGCAATGGTACGTTTTGCAGCAGAGAATAATGCTGAACCCGAAGCAAAGCACTGGAGAAAGTTGGGTCTCTGTGCTATGTGGAAGAGAAACTACATTTGAACAGCAATATTGTTGTGGGTCTACCTCTAGAGTATCTGTGTACCAATGATTATATTGTTGTGTATATGATCACCATTAGCTGGTATCACTATTTTCCCTGCACAGTTGTATCACTAAACTAACAAGTATTTGTATTATATTGCCATTTCTACTCAGTAATAGAAACACGTTAAGAGGTGGTTCTCACTCTGTTGTTTAGCATTTATATATGTATTCTCCTGTAGAGATAATATGTGAGCATTAAAAATAGTATAGTCGCACAATATACAGGTTCTAATGTTAGCAGTACATTAGTCTGGTAGACATCCAGCATCCCACTTTTCCATTCACTTACAAAATGTTAACACTACATGCAAACAAACAACAAAATGTGTTGTAGCTCTTGTGGCACAGCAAACCTAAAATTATACTCACAATTTTGATGCTGTTGATTGAGGAGCCAGGGAACAGGTGCAGTTATACAAACCAACCCCTGAACACACCTTTAGACGGAAATGTTTGAAAACAATGTCAAACTTCCATGACTTCTGTGGACAGTTAACGAAGAAAAACCTTAAAATCATTGCACAACCACGGATAAAAAGATTACAGGTAAAGCATTCTAAGCCCCTACTGCCATTCCCCTGCTTTGATGGATCCAGTTATCTTGGCAAAGGAAGATCGAGGGGCAGCACAGGCTATGTTTGGACACTGTGCCGAAATTCAGTACCATGATCATTTCAGTGTTTCACCAGCAGAAGAAAAGTAGAAAGGATTACCTAACAAAAATACACTATGGTATCTCTTAATGGTGTAACAATGGAAAAGAGAAATATATGTTGCAGAAAATGGGTAAAATGACCTATTTCAACCCCACTCAAAAAAGAGAATGTGGAAAAATTGACAACTTGCAAAGTTTTTGCCCCATATGCAGTTTACTGCTTCAGGTTGGAGGCATCGGGAAGCTGTTTGTTTCTTGTTTCCACAGCAGTTTACCTCTATAACTGCACCCAAAGTATTGAAGCAGGCATTAAAAATCAGAATTGGAATAATTAGCCAAGTGCCAATTTCTAGGTCCATAGACTAGAACCTATAGCCATGACATAGTCATTAAATGTGCTCCTACCCAGGTAGTAAAGTCTTGTGGGATCAGCTGTTGTCCTCCAGGAAAGCTCTGCCCCATCAGGATCTAAATGATGTAGCCTTTGACCTCTTCTGAGAAGTGGTTCCTGGCTGTCTGTAACAGCTGGTTTTTAAAGGATTAGGGGTTCCTGTTCAGTCCTTTTTGTTCCATCCCTGTTTTTCTGTTAGCCAATCGAATCCTTGCAGGTGGGTGTCAATTGTGTAATCAGTTGCACTGAACATGTTCATTTTTGTTGAAATTAAGCCAATTTTACTTTTTGCATTGCGACTTATTCACAGCGGAGGTATTTTCACCTCTATTCCCCCCCCCCCTACATTTTTGTTGTAAACATTTTGACTGGATACATTTTTACCATCCATATTACATCCATATTGAACTTCTTGATCAGCTGGCATCAAAGCATGCATGATGGGCATCAAAGCATGCATGATGTCACATCCCCTTGGCACACCTAAACATTATGTTGTTGCTTGACTTGCAGTTGACGATTCTCGCGTTCACGCTTGGAAACAGAGGGACAGGGGACACAGATGCCCCCACAACCTGCTGCTGTTGAATGGGTTGCACATATCAAAGGTGGCCAACTTTACAAAATGGTTTCGCAGAACACGACACAGAGGCGCAAAGGCAGTTTGTGGTGTGTGCAAGTCCATACAGCATCGTTTGCACCCCTCTTTACCCTCCTCTTTACGCCGTATCCACTTTTATGGTAACATTATTGCAAAGGCATTTTTAACAGATATACAGAACAATAGAATCAAGCCTGTAGAACTGTTATGCATACAGGGCACTGATCTGTTACGTTTTTTCTCCAGAGCCTCTCCTGACATTTCCGAGGCCCTGTGCATCAAAAGCCATGCAGACCCCCTAATTTTCTTATCGGTTGCATCATCAGAAATGACATAACAGAAAATAAATTCAATGAGTGTCATCATTCTTTGATAATCTGGTGCATTATTGGTGGTGAAAGTGTTTAATGTGTAAGCGAACAGCGAAATAATCATGTGGTGTGTAATATATGAATGGCCACTATTATTGTCAATGTAACAACTCTATAGTTTATAAAGCCATGAAAAAGGTTTTTATTTTTTACAAAAAAAGTTGCAATCTAGGGGACTCCCCGTTGTGTCAGATAAAGCACAGTGAGATTAAGCAGCACACACTTTGTTTGAGTGCTGAAACTGAGGTTTTGGGTCCAGTGTGTCATGTAAGCAGATATCCCCATCTTCAGGTATGATATGATAGTTTATTTATATAGCGCCTGTACACAATAGGCCTAATTCACAGAAGCATTTTATAATGGGAAAACCCCATTGGAAAACGTTCTGTGAATTAGGCCCAATGTGTTTCAAAGCGCTTGCTTTCGGGTTTCGGGTTTGAAAGCCTATATAATTATGGCCATTCCTTGAAAAGTACGGAAACGCCATAAGAAACTAAACATGATGAGAAAAGCGAATATGAATATCACCATTTTCCTCATACTGAATGGAAGATTACAGTAGAAGCCTACAAAACCATACGAACCTAAACAAATCTCATTTGGATTATAAACCGGTATTCACTGGGCAATACAATGCAACGCAATCTGAGGTCATCTGCTTGAATCATTATTTCCGCTTAACATGCAGCGTTATGCATCGCTCCCGTTTCTTACCAACATGCACGCGCACCTCTGAGGGGACAATGGTCGTTCCACATGCCCTGGGTTCCGGCCAGCAATTTGTAATCTCTTTTACCGTAATGCCATGCTGACACAAGAAGATACAGCAGGGGGAGCCTACGTGCTTTCCTGCGCTAAGAACCGTCTCTGGAAAAAGTGCGAAGGCCGAGCTAAGCAAACCTTGGCCACGCTTTCGCAGTGCAGAGGAGCAACGGCAGTACTTGAACCTGTATTAGACAGGCTAGCTGTGGTGACCCGGGTAAGCCCAGTGATGGCGCGCGGGCCCCCAGGGTCTAAGCACCAGCGCGCCCGAGCGGGCGCGCAAGAACGCACGGTGGAGACGTCTGGTTGTTCCGGTGCTCCGGCGCGAACTGCCGGGCACCGCCTTTATCATTATAACGCGCATTCACCGGCCTGCTGGGCCACACATGCGCACCTCGTGTACTAGGTACACAACATCCCTCCTTTTCCCCCCAAACAACAAACACAGTGAACAGTGGAGCCAGAGTGGCTCAAATCAAACTGTACTTAACAGGGCTTGTTACTCATGCCGCTGAGTCCATGATGAAATCCTGAAATCTTTGCGGCGGACGACGTCCTTCCCTGCGCGGGTACCTGGGTGAACCTCTCTCGGGGTTCTCTGGTCCCCCGGGGTCCTCTGGCGGCTCACCGCCTCCTTGCGGCGCCTCCGCTGTTTGTCCTTGGTTAGGATTGGTTTCTTCTTCCACTGCCACAGGTCCTATGCGCTTGAAGAAGGATACGTTTCTGGTTACTGTACCCCGCGCATTCGCAGCTGTGACCATTGACCCTTTCACATGAGTGACTCCCATTGGTTGGGTTTCGTAAGTCATCGAGAGTTTTCCTTCCGGTTTCCTGTTCCGGACTAGGACAGTGTCTCCTACCGCTATCTCTCTTTCTGGCAACCTCCGCCTTGTTGTTTCGTTCTCGTTCCTTTCTGCTCTTTCTGCTGTCACCCGTGCGCTATCGATCACTCCCGGGTGTCTGTCTCCCGCTTCGGGTATCAGCCCTCTGGGTATTCGCCTGAACAGCGCCTCGGCGGGTGCGATTCCGGTGGATCGATGTGGGGTGGACCGGTATTCATGAAGGAAGTCAATTAGATTGTGTCGTAGGTCCTCCCCTCCATTGACAGAAATTCGAAAAATCTTGTTCAGTGTCCGCATGAACCGCTCAACCTCCCCATTGGCCCTTGGCCATAGCGGGGTTACCTTCCGGTGCTTTATTCTTCGTTCTTCGCAATACCTAGCAAACTGCTGTCCTTGGAATGGTGCACCGTTGTCTGAGCAGATCTCAAAGGGGAACCCATGGGTGGCAAAGATTTTGTCCATTGCCAGGATGGTGTGATCACCGGCGGTGGATTCTAGGAGCTCCACCTTCGGATACCTCGACCACTGGTCTGTGACCACCAGGAAATATAGGCCCCTTCCGGTCGAGCCGAAGTCCGCGTGCACCGTTGCCCATGGTATGTCACTCCGCTCCATGGCCTGAATGGGTGGGCCCCTTTCCACAGGACTCGTAGCTTGGCAGGGAATGCAGGTCCTCACAAACTCGGCCACCCTGTGCTCCAGATCGGGAAACCAGACCTTCAGCCTGAGGCGTGCCTTCATCTTGGCCATGCCCTGGTGTCCTGTGTGGGCCAAATGGAGGACCCTCATGACCAGTGACCTGGGGATCACGATCTGGTGCCCTCGCAGTAACAGACCGTCCGTGGACACCGAGAGCACGTGTCGAGGTTTCCACAGCAACTGCAGGTCCCTTTGCACATCCGGGTTCCTCCTGGCGTTGTTCAAAAGGATGTCCCGCCACTCTCCTGTGGCCACTGCCCTTTTCACCCTTAGGAACGCCTCGTCTGAGTTCGTGTCGTCCGCAATGTCCTGTCTCGATAAGGCCACGGGCAGGGCCGATTCAATGACGAGGTGTACGGCGTCCCCAGTGTCGGTCATCTCCACGGGACTCTGGGTGTCCCTCGTGCCTGGATGGCGAGAAAGATAATCGGCGGGGTTATGTGTCCCTGGGCGGTATACTAGCTTGACGCCGTATTCCATGAGTGGTAGCATCCATCTCTCGATGCGGGGTGGTGGCTTGGATGATGTCCCCGACAAAATAGGAATCAGGGGTTTATGGTCTGTTACCACGACAACAGGTTTGCCGAGGATGTATATTCTGAAGTGATTGCACCCCCACAGGATGGCAAGGGCTTCCCTTTCTATCTGGGAATATCTCCTCTCCGTGTCGGTGAGGGCTTTGCTGGCATATGCTACGGGCCTCATGACCCCTAGTTCGTCTGCCTGCATGAGGACTGCCCCCAGTCCCAACGGGCTGGCATCGACCACAATCTCCGATTCCCGGCTGGGATTGAAATAGGCCATTGTTTCCTGCTCTTTGATGGTCCTGAAGGATCGTTGTTCATTCTCAGTCCACTGCCAGGCCACGTCGTTCCTGGTGAGTGCCCTCAGTGGTTCCGACAGAGAGGCCAAGTCCTTGATAAAACGGCCGCAGTAGTTGACCATCCCTAAGAAGCTCTGTACTTCGGCCGGTGATGTGGGTGGAGGTGCCTCTCCAATGTCCTTGACTTTTCCAGGATCCGGGGATATGCCCCCAGCATGAAAGGTGAACCCAAAGAATTCCAGTCGGTCTTTTAGGAATTCGCACTTCTCTTTGTGCAGGGTTAAACCCACCGCCTGTAGTCTCTCAAAAGTTTTCTCCAGCCGTCTAAGATGTTCCACTTCCGACCTGGCAAAGACTAAGATGTCGTCGGACATGTTTATGACTCCTTTTAGTCCGGACAGGGCTCCTCTGATGGCGTTTTGGAAAACCTCCGCTGCGGACGAGATTCCAAAGTTTAATCTTTTGTACTGATACAACCCCTCATGAGTTGTGAATGTTGTAATGTACCTCGACTCGGGGTGTAACTCTAACTGGTGATACCCAGACCTTAGGTCCAGTTTGGAAAAGACTTTGGCACCTTGGAGTTCTCCGACGATGTCATCTAGAGTGGGTGTGAGATGACGCTCCCTTTTGATGGCGGCATTTGGGAGCCTCATGTCCACGCAAATGCGTACTGCCCCCGGTTGCTTCGGCTTTGGGGCCACCACGATAGGCGAAACCCAAGGGGTGGGGCCTTCCACTCTTTCAATAATATCCCGGTCGACCAGCTGCTGCAATTCCTCCTCCACTTGGGCTCTTAAGTGAAAAGGAATACGGCGATGTTTGAGGGCCGTCGGCCTCACGGACTTGTCGATATGTAAGCGTATGGGCTCTGCTTTCAGCTTTCCAATGCCCTTGAAGAGTGTTTCAAATCTGTGTAGCATGCCTTCCAGATCGGCGTGGTATACTCCAAACGAGAAGTGGACAATGTCGAGTGCTTCTGATGCCGCACAGCTCAATAAGGAATGTGGGCTGACGCTGGTGACAAAGAAACTTGCTTTAATAGTGTTCTGTCCATGAGATACCGGGGCTACAAACACACCTTGGATGGGTAGAGGTGTTTCCCCTCCGAAAGCATATTTTTGCGCCATGGACGCTGACAGCTCCGGTGGGCCTGGCAGGGCCTCGTAATGTTTGGTGGCCAGCACACAGACTGACGCCCCAGTGTCTATGAGAATGGGAGTGGGGACGTCATCGATGTTAACAGTGCATGTGGGTTGACGTCTCGTGCCAGGACCTTTCACAATGCTGGAAATTAAGAAAATCTCTTCCTCCTCCTCTTCTGCGATGTCCAGGTCCTGCAGACCCTGATCAATCGGTGAGATGCCTCTCACTCTGCGAGCGCCTCCACGTCCAACTCTCTCCGGTCCTCTTCCTGCCGCTACAGGGGCGGCAGCCCGGCACATCCTTGCATAGTGCCCCGGTGTGCCACACCGGCCGCACGTTCTCGACTTAGCTGGGCATTCTCCTCCGTGGGGGAGATCATATCCACAGTAGGAGCAAGATGAGGCGTTGCCTGGTGTGGGCGGGGCATCAGGCCTTCTCGGCGCCCATTTCGACCTTCCCATTGCCGAACGTCCCACAGCAAATGCGTCTTCAACATTCTTAGGTCGCGTGGCAGCGTCCATTTTCGCACCTCTGGCTTCTGCCAGCTCATGTGCCCTTCCCAGGTCCAACATTTGCTGGAGGGTCAGACCAGGTTCCCTCAGTACTTGCCTTCTAAGTTTGCTGGAGCTGCACCCCTGCAATAGCTGGTTACGGACCATTTCTTCCTCATCGACCCATCTGCAGGAGATCACCAGGTGCCTCAAACGGGCACAGAATTTGTCTACAGGCTCGTCGTCTAATTGTCTATTGGCGTCCATGACAAATCTGTCAAAATCAACATTTGCCATGGGGAGAAAACGGTATTTGAGTGCCTTCTTGACTGCGTCATACGTGACCACAGGGATGACGAGGGAATCGTAGATCTTGTGGACTTCTGCGCCTGCCGAGTAGATCATAGTCGCAACTTTGGTGTCATCATCGTTCACCCCAGATGCCCTGAAGAACATATCCAGCCTCTTGACCCACAGCAGCCACTTTGGGCCCAGTTTGGAAGGGGGGCCAGTTGTATCGAATTCAGGCATGGGGGCCAGGGAGCTGCGAGATCTGCACGGAATTGGGGCTATCGCACCCTCATCATCAGTCTCTTCGCCCATTTCTGCGTCACATACTCACAATTGTCTTTTCCTAGAATGATGGGCAGCTTGTCCTGGACTTGTAGTAGTGCTGGGGTGTAGAAACCCACTTCTTTCTTCTTCGATGCCACAGCCCTGCGCCTCCCTCAATAAATTGAGTTATTTCCCCAAAACACAGCTGGCAGGTGGTGCATGAGCACCCTCTCGGGCCGCAACCACTGCAACTGTGTGTGAGGAGAGGAGCGAGTGAAAAACAAAATGACCGCCGGCACTCCGCGGGTCCGTAATACGGAAGAGCTTTCCGTCTCTCCGAGGCTGTCAGAGCAGGGAAAGTAATCCGTACCTCCTCCTCGCCAGTGTGGTGACCTGGGTAAGCCCTGTGATGGCGCGCGGGCCCCAAGGGTCTAAGCACCAGCGCGCGCGGGCGGGCGCGCAAGAACGCACGGTGGAGACGTCTGGTTGTTCCGGTGCTCCGGCGCGAACTGCCGGGCACCGCCTTTATTGTTATAACGCGCGTGCGCCGGCCTGCTGGGCCGCTCATGCGCACCTCGTGTACTACGTACACAACACTAGCAACCCTACAGGTCCCCTGTAAAGAAAAGCGGGCTAATAGTCTTCAGTTACTCGATTTAGAATAGCACCAGTCTTAGATATGGCTGCATTTCAAACCGAATGCGATGTGGTAAATTGTGAAGGACCTTTCTAAAATGCATATGAACTACGCAGAATCCTGCTTCCACTTGTACCGAGTTTTTACACTTGGTATGTTAGATCGGTTTCATAGCCATCTTGAGTGCAGAAAGGTCTGTCTCCTGGACGTCCGGTTAAGCCGCTGGGGCCTACTGGCTTGTAACCATGAATCCAATCATGCCCCTCAAATAACACACATGAAGGCAGAAAGGAACAGAAACTTCTTTATTCTTCCAACATCACACTGAAACAGAAACATCCCATCTCCCCACGCCATGCCCAGCTCCTCCCCTGGAACGGGCTTACAGCAGTCCATGGCTCTGCCTTCTTAAAGTGGTAGTGCCACATTGTCAGGTTATAACACCTTCCCCTCCCTTTACAGTCACTCCTCATACCTAGTCACTCCTCATACCTCCTCAATCAGTCGCCTCCGACGGCGAATCACTCGAGCTCCCCTTCCTCGTGCTCCATTTTCACAATCACCACCGACCAGCGGCTCCCTCTCGACTTCTCCATTACTGGCTTCAAGACTGTCATCCAAGGACTCCCACTCATCTATTCCTGGACACCAAAAGTGCCTGAAATGGGATGCATTCCTCGTTATGCCCAGTTCTCAGTTGGTTGCAGTTATCATCAGCACTTTTACAGCTACAACACGTTCAGGAGTAGGTCCACTTTTCTTGTCTGGTGCTGCTGGACAAGGACTTCATCACCAATTTCAAACTCTCTCTCTACGGCACCATGCTTGGCGTCTACATATTCCTTAAAGGCCATTTATTTTCTCAGGTCTCTCTCTGTCACCTCCTGATTATCGTCTGTGATTTCTTTGGCACCCCCGGGCAGTCTGCCCCCTCACGTGTCGTTGTTTCATAAACTCAACTGGCAGCTTCCCTGTGGATTCATGTCGTGTAAGTCGATACTGTGTCATTACTCGTCATACTGCTTGTTTAACTGATATGCGATCAACTTGTGCTTTTTGCATCATCATTTTCAGAGTTGCCATCAACCGTTCCACCATTCCATTGGCCTGGAACCACAGAGGTGTGATCTTCCGGTGTCTGACCCCTAAATGTTGTGCCAGCCATTTGAAATCCATGCTATGGAATGGTGGTCCATTGTCTGTTTTGACCATCCTGGGAATGCCCCACTCACTAAATATTTCGTCAAGCACTGGAGGTGTGCATTCAAAGCTGGTGGCGTCCACCATTCACGTGACTCGTGAGTGGAAATCTAGATATTCATTGACAACCACCACCAAGTACGCCCCTTTCGGAAGAGGCCCAAAGAAATCAACGCCCACTGAGTGGCATACCTCAGTTGCGAGCTCAAGCACCATCATTGAGCCGGGAGCGATGCCTTCGCCGCCAGCTGACAAGCCACACACCTTTTTTTAAAATGTCTTTATTGTTTTCTTTTAACAACAACAAAACACAACTTGGCACTTTGTACGGATCTTGCCCTTACGCTGTAGTTTCATAGTTTTCCCCAATGACCTTGTTAGTTCAGTCCGGACCTCCCGTTGGGTCGAACACCAGGTCTGGTACGCATAATGTTCTATTCTTGGGCTTCATGCTTGGCCTTTCTATTTCGTCTATGGACCCTCTGTTTCCGAGGGATCTTCGGAGTTTCCCTCCTCCGGGTGGCCAAAGAGGACTTGTATTAGTGTGTTCCATACAGTCAACTTGTGCGCAGTTTCACCTTCCCCTCTTATCACTGCTCTCGTCCACACCACTGTCTCTGCCTGCATCCACTTCTGAAGGTCTGACCACCATGCTACTATGTGCGGGCCCTTCCTTGACTTCCATGTCATTGCTATCCTTCTCTTGGCCAGTATACTTATTAAATCTTTCATCTTCGCCAGATGCGATTCACGTTTACCCCCTCTCGAGAAGAGGCCCAGTAGGTACTTTTCGGGGTATTCTGCCTGGATTTCAAGTCTGCTTCTTGCTATTTTAAGTCTGATCCTGTCCCAGAACTCTTGTATCACTGGGCAGGACCAGAACATGTGTACCATGTCCGCTTCTTCCGACGAGCAGCGGGGGCACCCGCTCTGGCCTCCCATCTGGACTTTATTCATCTTTTTGGGTGTGAGATACGCTCTGTGCGTTACATATAGCTGCGCCTGCCTAAATCTTGCATTTCTGGATACCTTTTTTGGGTATCGTAGGGCCCTGGTCCATTCTTGGTCGCTGAGGGGTCTCCCCAACTCCTCCTCCCAACGCTGCCTCATGTGTTGCTCCTGTGGGTTTTTAACTTTCAGTAGCTGTTCATATAACCTGGAGGTTGTGTGCGTTCCCTCCGCAATGTCATACCATACGTCTAATGCTGTCTCTTCATACTGGTCTTCCCAATCTGGCCATCTTCTCGTAATGTTTCTCAGCATGCCGGTATATAGGATGAATTGACCCACATGTATTTCACATTTGTCTACAATTTCGTGGAAGTCCGCCCACCTTCCCTCCCTTCTCAGGTCTCCAATTTGTGCTATACCTTTAGCCTCCCAATGTGCTCGATATGTTGCTAATGTATTTGTGTTCCCTCCCAGGAGGCCCGCTAGAGGGATTTGTGCCGACTGCGGATATTTTGCCTCTTGGAGTTTCCACACTCTTTTCATAAGTCCACTGCAATGTTGAGCATGTTCGGCAGGGTTCTGAGTCGGGGTCTGTCGAGCCATAGTATTCCCCTTAGATAATATTGTTTCAGTGCTGGCTGGAAGATGCGTGTGTCTATTGTTTCGTCGTCCCCCAGCCATTTTACTGCAAATTGCAGCTGCCCTGCTAAGTAGTACTTCTCGAAGTCCGGTAGTCTGATAACCCCTTCTTCGTAGTCCTTCTGCAAGGTCCTTATTGTGATCCTATTTCTCCCACCCCCCATAGGAATGAACGCATTATTGTGTTTAGTTTAGTGAAAAAGGCCCTGGGTATGCTGTATGGGATGTTCGTGAGGAAGTATAATAGGCGGGGCAGCACCACCATTTTCAGGAGGGCTGCTCTTCCCACCATTCCCAGTGGGAGTGTCCTCCAGAAGGTCATAGACTGCCATGTTCTTTCTAGAGCGACGAGCGTGTTGGATGTATGGGTATCAGCGGTGTCATGATGTATCCCTATACCCAAATATTTGAAGGTGCGGGGCGCCCATGTCAGGCCCAGGTCCAGCAGACAATGTGGGGGGACGTGTTTTAGACCTGCCAAGGGGAAGAGGAGGGACTTCTCTTTATTAATCGCTATGCCCGAAAGCCTGGTGTACGCCCCGATCGCTTCTAGGAGGCAGGGTAGGTTTGTGGTTGGCTTGCTTACGAATAGGAGCATATCATCCGCGTATAGAGAGATTTGGTGGAGTACCCCATCTATGTCTAGTCCGGTGTCTCTATATTATGCTCTAAGGAATACCGCAAATGGCTCTAGGGCCAGGATATATAACATTGGCGATAGCGGGCACCCCTGCTTGGTACCTCTATGTATCTTCCACTCCTTGGAAATGAATTGGAAATGAATCGCCTAGTTTTCACCCTTGCTCTGGGTGCCTTATATAATAACCTGATCCATCGGAGGTACCCCTCCCGGATACCAAAATGGGTGAGTACACTCACCAGCCATTCCCAACGCACAGAGTCGAAAGCTTTGACAGCGTCCAAAGACACTATTACGCTCTCGTCTTGTAGTCGATTTGTCTCATCTATCACGTGGTGAAGTCTGCGGAGGTTCCAGGACGTGTTCCTTCCCAGAACGTAGCCTGTTTGGTCCGGGTGAATCAACATGGGTATTACCTGTTTTAAGCGGTTGGCTAGGACTGCCGTTAGTATTTTAGCGTCCTGATTAATAAGGGATATCGGCCTATAGGAGGTGCATTTCCTGGGGGGCTTCCCTGGTTTAAGGATCGGAACGATTATTGATTCCGACAGGCTTGACGGGAGACGCATGGTCTCATATGCGTCTTGTAATGTCTCTAGTAGTTTCTGGGCAATGGCGCTCTTGTACGTCTTGTAGAACTCTCCCGGAAGCCCATCCGGGCCCGGGGCTTTGCCAGTGGGAAGTTCTGTGATCACAGTCTCTATTTCTTACACCGTGAGGGGTGCGTCCAATAGCCGGACCGGTTCTTCCTCCAGCCTCGGCAACCCTATTTCTACCAGTGCATCTGCTATGTCCTCCAGGTCTATTTCTGGATTCGGGGCGTACAGTTGCTCGTAGAAACGCCCAAACAGAGCGTTGATATGCTCTTGGTCCCTGATCTCTGTCCCGGTGTGGTCTTCTAGCACCGTTATGGGATCTTTTTTACTCTCCTGTCTGGTGAGCCAGGCCAGGAGCCTACTAGGTTTATCCCATTCCGCGTGTAACCGCTGTAGGTACCTCCCATAGTTTAGCCTCCCTAGTTTTTCCCAGAGCAACATACATTTAGTCCGCAGCTCTATCAGCTCTCCCAGTTCCTCCCCCTCTATCCCTGCTCGTTGTTCTCTCAATTCCATCACCCTCTCGAGTTCATTCAACTCCCTCATGGCCGCTCCCGTCAATCCTCCTGTTTTGCCTATTGCCTCTCCCCTTATTACTACCTTAAATGCGTCCCATAATACGGCGCCACTCTCAACACTGCCCTCGTTCTGCTCGAAATAATCATCGATCACCTCCTGGAGGTGATCCTCAAACTCAGCCTCTCTCAGTTGGAGATAGGGGCTTTCCTATTGGTGTCTGCCCTTGTTGCCACTATTGGGGCATGATCAGAAAGTGTGCATGCTTTGATGGTGTTTCCCGTTATATCTTGTAGTGATTCCCTGTCCGCAAAATATAGTCTATACGTGTGAATGTTCCATGTGGTGCGCTGTAGTGTGTATAATCCCTCCCCTTTCCATGTACCTGCCTCCATACGTCTGCTAGCTGTAGCTGCTCCAGGATCCTATGCAGTTCTTTGGCTGGGGGCGCCGGCTTCTTGTGTTTATTATCAGACCTGTGGAGGAGGGGATTCAAGGTGCAGTTGAAGTCGCCGGCCCAGATGAACGTTGCCTCCCTATGTTGCGCTAACTTGGGCGCTAGCTTTTTGAAGAAGTCTGTTGCGTCATTATTCGGTGCGTAGGTGTTGACCAGGCACCCCTCTTTGTTTTCTAGCATGCCATGCACTAATACCAGCCGTCCCTCTGTGTCGGTCTCCTGTTTGAGTAGCTGGAACGGGACCCCCGGGGCAATCCATGTTAGTACTCCTTGTGCGTAATTTGAATATGTGGCGCTGTATATCTGTCCTTCCCATTTCTTATCCACCTTGGCCTGTCTGTCTCTTGTGAGGTGTGTCTCCTGTAACATCGCTATCTTGATTTTCATCCGGTTTAGCCAGGCATACACCCTAAGTCTCTTGACATGCGCATTGAGTCCTCTCACATTCCAGGTAGCTATTGTCAATTCGTCTGGTCCCATGATCTTCTCTGTTTGCCTGGCTTCATTATCCCTCTGCCGTGTCCTTGCACCCTGCCTTTTGGTCTCCTCATACCTATCTCCCTCGGTGTCCTGGTCCTGGATCCTAGCTTCTTGATGCAGCCACTGTTGCTATCGCAGGATTCCTGCCCCATGTTCCTCTAGTCGCTTATTGTCTGTATTATTTTAATGTCCTTTGCGGTAGGCCTTCCGTAGTTTGCGCCGTGTGCCGCCCATTCACTCCATTCAATGTCCTTAACCTCAACAGAAACTGGAAAACTTAATGCCCAGCCACCCCCCCCCCGCTCGGGCTCCGCCACTTCTCTTGTCATGCTCCTGTGAGGGGGGCAGACTCTCCGCGGCATGATGCCTTAAAACTGACATCCAAACTGGTAGTTCATTCTTCCTGGGGGCGCTGCTTCTCTCAGCCAACCCAGCTAAAGTGGGGCTGATTGCTCCTCTATGCTTTCTTCTAGCTTCTTTTTACTTATGTAATGCTTATTTTCTTTGTTCCAGGTTGCCTTTGTTACTCCTCATCAGGGTCTATTTCCGGCATTGCTAGCGTTTCTCTGCATCAGCTGAGGGATGCCTTGTGAGTCCATCCAACTGTGGGCCTCTTCGGTGGAGTCGAAAAAACATGTTTTGCCTTGGTGTATCACCTTGAGTTTAGCGGGGAACAGGAGCATGTATTTCACCCCCGCGATCCTGAGGCGTTCTTTTGTTGGGCCGAACTGTGCCCGTTGCCTCTGAACCATAGCCGTATAGTCTGGATACATTGTGATCTTGGAAGAGTTTCTGATGATTTCCCCCCTCCTCGAGAACACTAGTATTTTCTCCCTGTCTTTGTAGTTCATGATCCTAGCAATCATCGCTCTCGGGGGGCACCCGGCTGGGGTCTTCCGGTCAGGGCTCTGTGTGCCCTTTCTACCACAAAGCCCTGGGATAGTACACCTGCTCCGACCTCCTGGAGGAGCATGTTTTCCACATGCTCGGTGGGGTCTTTGCCTTCCTCACCTTCCGGAATTCCAATTATGCGGATGTTGTTCCTCCGCGCTCTCCCCTCTGCATCTTCGGCTCTCCTTTCCAGAACCTTGATTCTCTGTAATACCTCCGACATCTGTGTCTGCGTTACAGCAACCCCTGCCGTATTTTGCTGCACCTGCTGTTCCGTCGCCGTCACTCTGTTAAGTTCCTTGCGTCCTGGCGGAGGAGGCCCTCATCTACCATTACTGTATCCAGTTTATTTTCTAGAGATGCTTTCAGAGCCCATATTGCTGTGTCCATCTTGTTTTTGAGGGATGCTTTTATGGAGGCGATTGCCTCCAGTATCGTGCCTTCGTTATCGGCTTTCGCTGGGTGTGAGGTGTCATCTGCGGCTGCTGCCTTGTCCAATGACGGCGACTGTTTGTGTCCGGATGCCTTAGTAAAGGTTTCCATGCTTACCTGCTTGGTTTTCCCTTCTGTTTTCTTGTTTGGCATCGCGGGGGGTACCGTCCTCTGCCTGTGTTGCCAGTACCAGTCTTGGCTGTGCCCCACGTGCCGTGGCCCCTGTTTCTTCCTCCTCCCTGCTCTTCCTGATCCTCAGTGTTTGCGGGTCTCTCCGGCGTATGTTTCTCGGGCACCTTCCACCTTGTGATTGGGTTGATACACTTTTCCGGCTGGTATATACGTTGGGCCTTCGTATCCTTGACGCCCTCGTTGCCCCTGGCGCTTTTTTGCTGTTGCATGTCGCCTGTCAGACATCGCCTTGGGCCTTTCCCGTGCCTGCTGCGTGTGTCCTTCCAGGTATGTGACTGGAAACAAGGACCCCTGTGTTGCCTGCGTTGCGTATGAGCGCTGCGGGAGTCACCTCACCGTATCGGGGGGTAGGTTCGCCCCTATGTCAGTGTTTTCCGGCACTGGGGTTCGGTTTCAGTATTGCCTCACCGCCTTCTCTGTGGTGCGGCTCCGTGTGCCTCTGACCCCCTGACTGGGTTTTGCGGGCGGGGTTGGCCGTTCGGAGAATGTACGCTTTGATCCCCGTCTGCGTCCTCGGGTCTCCTCTGTTTTGCCGTCCTTCTTCCTCCGGCGGCGCTGGTCTCCGTAGGTTGTGTACTACACTCCCCGTCTACGCCTTCGGGCCTCTCCCGCTTCTGCGTCCCACTTCCACCGGTCGCGCTGGTCTCCACGTCGTGGGGTTGACTCAGGCTCGGGTCTTCCCTGCACTGGTTTCTGCATTATGCGCGGCTGGTGTCCTTCTCGCCGATCGTGTAGATTCTCCGGCTCACTCTGTATTACGCGGCCGGGGTCCTCCCACAGCTCGTGCGTCCGCCATTTTGATTTCGCGGGACGATTCCTCCCCGCCGGTCTATCTTCCTTTCCACTGGCCGATTTTCTCCGGGGGCTTCGCTGGGTGGGCAGCAGCTGTTCCGGTCTCTGTGGAGAGACTTTGGCGATCTTCTGGAACCAATTTATGCTAGTTTTGTTGGATCTTGTCAGGATCACTCTGGAGCTCCTCAGTGGCATGTCTCACTACATCGTCTGCTTAGCCACGCCCCCAACAAGCCACACACCTTTGCGTCTTGTCCAGTAATAATTAATCTATGTGCAGGAACCACGCCGACTGTCTCAGAATGCTTTTGGTATTTACTACGCTTCTGTGACCCTTATGAGCAATGTTAATGAATGATTCTCTTAATTTCTTCGGAACAATAATTCTTGTTCCTCTCATCAGGAGTCCCTCTGTTGTGGCTGCTAACTCCTCTTTTACCTACGCAAATGGTTCCAACTCCTGGCCATCCACCATATGTGCGCCCGCAGCATAACTCCAATATTTCCACTGCCCTTTTTTGGTTATGTCAATATCGATATGTAATGTCGAGTCTTCAACTGTGGCCTCCAGAACTTGAATACTGCTAACCGTTGCCGGCAAAGCCTGCTGAGCCATATACTGGGAATATTCTTCACCAGCTTGTGTGAGATGTCCAAAATCCTTCAACACTGGGTTTCGTGAAATGTAGTCGGCTGGGCTGATAAATGATTGAAAAGTCAAACTCCTGAAGCCGCATGCCCCACCGTTCGGCTGCATGCATGACTGGGGATTTCTGAATTTTGATAATAGTGCCTGCTGATCAGTGACAATCGTAAAAAATGCTTCTCGGCCAACAAATTGTGGAAATGTTCACACGCCCGCATGACAGCCAGACTCTCCTTTTCCGCCTGTGAATATGCCTTTTCAATTGGCGACAGGGCTCTGCTCCCATAGGCAACCACACTAATTGGATGATTTTTCTGTTTGTCTCTTTGGCCTAGAATTGCGAAGAACCCCACCGTACTGGCATCAAACACCAGTTCTGTTTCCTTGTTTGGGTCAAAGTATGCTAAATGGTGTGCGTTTGATGTCCTGGAATGCCTCATGGCACTCAGGGGACCCTGCAAATGGAACATCCTGCTTCAATAGGTGACGAGTGGTGCAGTGACGGGGGCATAATGTGGGATATAACTTGAGCAGTATCCTGCCATCCACAGAAATGCTCTCAACTCCGTAAACATTCCATGGACCATATATCTGGTGAATTGTGCTTACTTTCTCCGGGTAAGGCTTCATTCTTTGAGGCGAAAAAATAGGTCCAAAGAACTTCCGTTCACTTTGATCCACCAAAAAGTGTCCATATTGAGCATAAGCCCTGCTTCATCCAATGCTTTGCAGACTTGTGAAAGGGCCTGATCATGTTCTTGTTGGGTACATCCAAAAAACAGAATTTTGTCACTATAGTTGAAATATTGTCTAATATGGAGCAAAAGCCTTCTGATCATTTCCTGAAAAACCTCTGCTGCCGATGACCCTCCAAAACTCAGCTGTTTGTATCTGAACAGTCCTTTGTGGGTGGCAAACATCGTGATGTGTCTTGACTGAGGATGAAGTGGCAGCTGGTGGTATTCCTGGTTGAGGTTTAATTTTGTAAAGCGAACAGCCTTGTGGAGTCTTGTTATCATCTCTTCCATACTTGGTCCAGGATGTCGTTCCTTCTCAATTGCTGTATTGGGTATTCCCATGTCTACACATATTCTTATCTTATCACCCGCCTTTGGAGCTATGACGATGGGGGATACCCAGGGAGTTGGCCCTGTCGCCTGCTCAATTATATCATTTTCCAACAGCCGTTGTAATTCTTCTTCTACCCTCCTCTGCAAATGAAAACCCACCCTTCTGGTGTGTTGCGGGACAGGCCACACTTTGTCATTTATGTGCAGCTTGACAGGCATCGCTCTGAACTTCCCAACACCCTTGATGGTGCTGGGGAAAACACATTGGTTGTCTTCCTTTGACTGGACTGGAGACACTTGGGCTTGGGCAGTGACACTATATGTGAAACGGATAAGGCCCAACTTTGTAGCTGACGTGGAACTGACTCACTTTTGGTGTTTCCAACAAATAACTTGTTGCCCGCAAAGTATTATTTCCATGTGATACTGAAACCATCACAAACATGGTAATGGTTGATCCACGCCCCATTGAAATATGAGGAGGCTGCAGTGACAGGAGGGGTGTCAGCTTTTGAAACTGTTGGGTGTCCATAATTTCAACCGTGGCCCCTATGTCAATTATGAATTTGACCATTTGTTGACAGATTTTCAGTGTGATCTTTGGTGCAGATGATTCTTCTTACTACTCTGCCATAATACAAACATATCTATTCCTGTAACTGCTGAAACTTGCCTCCTCAGCCACGTGTGCTTCAGGCACCAGTGACTCTTCTCCACTTTCCATTGCCTTCACCATCCGGTGTGGGCCCTCTCTTCCCTCACTCCAATTGGCCAATGATGTTCGGGTACTTCGGCACACAGCCTGGAAGTGGCCTGGTCGTTTGCACTTGTTGCATGTTTGATTGATAGCTGGGCATTGATCTTGATGAGGGAATGAAAGTCCACAACCGTAACAAGAGCGTCCTTCTTTCTCCCCATTACCTTTGCGATCTGCTTCTTGTCTGTTTTGGGAATTCAGCTTTTCTCTACTGCCATCCCTCTGTTGCCGTCCCTGCAGGACTGTGGTAGCTGCTGCAATTCCGCTGTTTGATTTAGGGGCCTCAATGACTGCCATGCGTGAATCAACTCTTTCATAAATTCTGGCAAGATCTAATAGTTCAGACAAAGGCATTGGTTTCTTCAGTAGATGCTTGCAGAGACTTGAGGATGTACATCCCTCTATGACTCTTAAGCGAATGTCCTCCTCCTCGGAAAACTAATCAAAAAGGAAATATCTAGCCTGTTTCTGCAGTCGCAGGACATATTCATTCACTGTATCATTTGTCAATTGGTTGCATTGATTAAAAGTGAATGTTTTCGAAATCTCTATTGTGTTGTGCAACAAACCTGTTATTTAGTGCCCCAACCAACACATCATAGGAGGTCTTTTCAGCTGGACTCAAGGGAGGTCATTACGACCCAGGCGGTTAGTACACCAACTTTACCACCATGGTGTAAACTATGTTTACACCATGGTGGATGGCGGATTTACCGCCCCATTCCAAGGTGAGTGGGGCGGTAAATCCCCATTTCCCATTTACCCTTCCCCATTCCCATTTTTGCCCCATAGGGCATAGTGGGAGTGGGGAAGGCGCTAATTACGGCACCGTAAATTACGGTGCCGTAATTAGCACCAAGGCGGTTTAGCGCCATGGATTTTAACGCCTGCTAAAAGCAGCCGTTAAAATTGGAAACAGGCGTTAAGGGTTAACGACGGCGTTAACCCTTACCGCCTGGGTTGTAATGACCTCCAAGGTCTTTATCACATCTTTCACCTCCCTGACGACTGGGTTCATGAAGATGTGAATCTTTCCTTCTGCTTTCTGGTCGCCCACTGCCTGAATCTGAATGAACTCATGGAATTCTTCCAGCCATTCCGTCCATCTGGAACCCCTGTCTATGCTTGGTGCTAACTCAAAAGGTTGCGGTTTTCGCAGAAATATGGCCCTGTGACTGTGTGTGCTGTTTTGAGGCTCTTCCTGTGGTGGATCCTGCATGGCTACAGCGTGTTCTGTGGACTTGAGATGTGATGTGTTCACCAGGTGCGCTTGATTGTGAGTACTGTGTCCTTTCCTGTTTCACTTTTTCTTGTTTGGTGCTCTAAAAAGGGCAAATGCTGCTGTCAGCGTCAAACACTCCCCAGGGTCTTGGCTGTGATAAATGTTCTGCTTGTCACTCACCCAGGAATGGCAATGGGCCTCATTAGGACCCAGGCGGATTTCGCGGTGCTAAATGCACCGCGAAGCATGGCGGAAAGCCGCCGATAGCACCATGGGGGTTGGCGGATTTACCGCCCCATTCCGACCTTGGCGGGGCGGTAAATCCCCAATCCCCATTCTGCCCTTCCCCATTCCCATTTTTGCCCCATAGGGTATAATGGGAGTGGGGAAGGAGTTAATTACGCCACCGTAAAATACGGTGGCGTAATTAACAACAAGGTCCCGTAGCGCCATGGTTTTCTCCGCCTGGTAAAACCAGGCGGAAAAGGCCGCCATGGCGCTACGGGAACTCGTAGTATGGCGGAGAGGTACGCTATGCACTACGCTGGCGTAAAACCCTCTCCGCCAGGGTCCTAATGAGGCCCAATGACTCCAGTGTGCACTATCAACTTTTTGCACAAATGCACTGATCCACACTGGGCACCTTCTCGACACTGTGCCTTAATGCACTCCCATTCTAATTTTTATTTTGCCCGGGAGTGGAGCTGAGCATCAATGGCAGACTTCATTGTGTCTCTCAGCAACTTGGCACCATCATTCAGAACGTTCCATAGGCCGCCGCTCCGTGCGCACGTGCTCTCTCTCTTTGCAGGCTCACTTTCAGTTGCAGCAAAATCTGCCCTCCCCAGGAGTGAGTGCCTCCCGGCTTGTCTTGAGGTGGGTTGCAACTCGTTAATCAGCAAGACTGCACACTCATATTGGCTTCCCACAGGAAGCAGCCAATGAGTAACGGGTCCGGCACCAACGCGCTTTCGTTTGCACTCTTTTTTTTAGAGTGTTGCCATCATGTGCACTGGATATGCTCCACTCTTCGCCACTTTGTTAAGCCCCTGGGGCCTACTGGCTCGGAACCATGCATCCAGGCATGCCCCTCCAATCACACACACAGAGGCAGAAAGGAACTTCTTTATTCTTCCAACATCACACCGAAACTGAAACTTCCTATCTCACCATGCCCCGGCCAGCTCCTCCCCTGGCAGGGGTTTACAGCAGTCTGTGGCTTTGCCTTCTTAAAGCAGCAGTGCCACATTGTGCTGACACAATACGTCCTATACTGAAACTTCAGGGAAAGGAGTTCACACTGGACATTTTAGGAAAGGCCGGCGGGGGGGTTGGGGGGGTGGCTGTCAGTGGGTGGGGATTTAGATAGCTAAAGGCATAGCAGTGGGTGGGAATTTAGATAGCTAAAGGCATAGCAGTAGGTGTGTAGTGGGTGTCTAGATATCAGAAAGACACTCCTGTGCTGCGTGTCCTTTGTGTGCCACCTCCCACCTATTTATGCTGCTCTGTCAGTAGTTTCGGCTCATAGATGGCACTAAAGAACCACTTGTGAGCTAAGCTAAAGAGAGGGTTCCTGGAGGTTTTCTTGCACGGAGTTCCGTCGGAATCCTTACCATTAGAAATTGATTTAAAAAAAAAAAAAAAAAAATCTTGGCTTATTCAAACCTTTAACAAAGCGAATAACATACAAAACATGATTGATTCATTATAGCAGATGTCTTGCTATACAATAAGGAGGCTGCTTAGACTTGCTAAGGATTGGAGTCCAGCAGACAAGCACGTGCATGGTTTGAGTTGAAAAGGAACTTGCTGCCTCCAGCAGATTTTTACCCAATAATGCAAGGGAAAGGAGTATTGATCTTTACAGACAACATGATAGGAGTGCAATACATTAATCAGAAAGGGGTGAACTTGCTCCCTACAGTCTCCATGCCAAGGTTCTGTCTGCCAACAGCATGCCAGCCTGGACACACACACAGTAAGAATCTTAGGGGTGGGTTGGAAAACTCCTATGGGACATAGGGGTTTTCTTGCACAACAAAGGGAGGTTTTCCAGAAACAAAACGGGTGTTAGGATAAGCTAAACAATGCAGAGGTTCTCATGCTCTTGAAGGGCTAATGGTCCTGAGTCCACACTCTCAGGCCCTTTTCTGGAAAGCAGGATTTCTGAGGAGTATTAGGACAGTGTCAAACAAACTCACAGTCTCAGGAAATTATAGTTGGGTCCGGTCTGCCAAACCTAGTCATGGTTCCGAGTCTGTGTCTTGTCCTCGTTTTCCCCCGGGATGGTGAGCTTGCAGGCAACAGTTGTTGGGGCACCTCTTTTCCTTGGGAGTCTTCAGTGGCCACCTGGGCATCCTGCCTGGGACAATTCCTGAAGGCATTCAGTGCTACATTTGGACTTTTGGAAGTCTTGGGGTCGTGCTGATGGCCTTCTCACTGCACCCTAACCTTAACTCCAACCTGTCTCTCTGGTATTGCTATTCTGATTCTGTGGGTATAGGGCCCTGCTCACTCTGGCAACTTCAACTTCCTTGGGGGGATATAATGCACCTTACCACCTTCTAGGGTATATTGCATCCCTAACTCACTTCAGCAACTTCAGATACAGCATGGAAGTGGAATCATCAATGTGATCAACATCTCCCTTAACATCCTTGATGATGGACGTCCTTGCTTCCTGGTTCTTCTCAACATCTCTGCAGGGTTCGACACAGTAGATAGATCACCAAGACACTCACTAACATTCCACATGACCACATGGGAATCAGTGAGACCATGATCAGCTCATTGAAATCCTTCCTTGCTAAATGACACCAATTCTTCCAATGGGATTTCTCCAGATCACCAACACTACCCATCATCTTTGGATCCATCTTCTCCCTCATGATCTTCAATATTTACATGGAACTACTTGGAACCCTCCTGGCCCCACACAGCAGCCACATCCACCAATACACAGATGACAAACAGCTCTACCTCACTATAGCCTCCATTGAAGACATCCACAGGCTCAAGGACTGCCTCACATTGATCCAATGATGGATTTCAAGCACTTACCTAAAGCTCAACAACGCAATGACAGAATTGGTGCTGCTGACCAACAACACTGAACACCCTGACATCCAGATCTTGCTCTCTGTAAGAGCATTGAGGGCCTTACATCCCAACTGACCAACTGGACACCTCTCCCTCAAGGAGCACATAACAAGGAAGGTTCAAACAGCTTGATTCCAACTTTCCCTCCTGTGGAAAATCAAACCTGTCCTCCTAGCAAACAACTTCATATCTGCCCTCCAAGCTTTGGTCCTGTCCCATCTGGATGGTGGCAATGCCCTTCTGGAATGCCTTCCAGGGACCGTCGTAGCACCCCTAAGAGGTGTCCTACATGCTGCAGCACAACTCATCAAAAGGCGTTACAAATTCGACCAAATAACCTGACCCTTATTGAACTGCACTAGCTACTGATGCAAGCACATATCACCTTCAAATCCTACAGCATCATTTACAAGACCGTCTCACTCAATTCCCCAAGCTACCTCGCCAAGCTCAGCATCTCTATAGGCCTACAATCCACCAGAGGTAAGGACATATGCAGACTTGAACTGTGTCACTGCGGGAAGTAAGGATCCAAAAGACAGGACATCTATGTCTACGCCCCAGACTCTGGAACGTCTTCCCTGTCAATGCAAGTCTCTCCCCTTCGCTTCTACATTTCAGGAAGGAGTTCAAGACCCCCCTCTTCCCTAACACTCAGGTCCACACACACACACACTTCACCTAACCTGAGACTGGGTGATCTACTCCACCCTGGTTCCTGCCCTGGTTGCTTGTAGATCCCTTGCTGCCAGATTGCCTGTGCTCTCCTCCACCAATGTTAGCTCCCCACTGCCTTGTATCTATGCTTCATTCACTGTATACTTCCCCCTTTGACTTGTAAAGCACTCTGTTAATTCCCGAAGCTAGGTCTGTGCTCAGTAAATACCCTAATAATAATAATAATAATAAAATGAATAACCTCTAGGGGTTATAGCACCCCTTTCGAATGGATTGTGTCCTCTCACGTATTCCTCATCTTATGATAACTCGTTGTCTTCAGCTTCTCTGCTTCGGGAAAAATGTCAAGAGCTGGGAAGTTTGTATGAGGAGGGTCACCTGAAGCAGAGCAAGTGACCAGGAGATAGCCAAATCCAGGGAACCCCAGTGATCCAGGCTAAGGCAGAAGGCCTTTTAAGATATGGGGCAGAGATGCAGGCAGGCTCCAGACAAAGTAGTATAACGGTTGTTGAGGTGAGAAGAACAAGTTACTTACCAACTGTAACGTTCTTTCGACTGGATGTTCCTCCCACGTATTCCTCATTTTATGATAACTCGTTGTCTTCAGCTTCATTGCTTCAGAAAAAAAAATTCTCTCAGCTGAGGGCGCTGTGCTCGAGGTCGTGGCGTCCATTGTTCCCCGACAGACTCCGTACTCTGTCGACATCACCGATGGTATAAATAGCTCGAGCCGCGCCCGTTGCTTCAGTTCCGTTTTTCCGATCGCTTCGCTATTGAGAACGGCGCGCTTCAGATTTTCTGTGAAGAAAATGTCATCATCTTCGGCTCCTTCAACACCCAAGACTGGGTTCAAGAAGTGTGTAGATTGTGGATCAAAAATGTCGATCACGGATCCCCACCGGGTTTGTCTCTGGTGTCTCGGTTCCAGTCACCGAACCGACGACTGCGGTTCCTGCCAATCCATGACCAAGAAAGCTCTTCGTGAGAGGAGAGGTAAACTGTCGGTGAGGAGGGAAGCCTCTAAGAAGGCTACGTCTAAAAACATAAGAAAGCAACTGATTCGAAGGAATCGGATCGCCATAGGCACTCCAAGAGATCTCGATCTAGGAGTGGATCGAGACACTCTTCGTCATCGTCTAAAAAAATGAAGAGGAGACATAGATCTCCCTCATCATCTTCTTTTTCAGAGTCGACCGAAGAAATTTGATGTCCGACAAAATCGGATTGTCCCAGTAAATGGGAAGAATTCTGTAAAAAGATGATGGAGGTTTTCGAGAACGCGGCCCCGACCACCTCGAAAGAACCTCGAAAAAGCCATACCCCTAAGGTCACTCCATTGGACGACAAAGGGAAGTCCAAGACTACCATGGTAAAAACCAGTAGTGTCGAGGATTCTAAAAAACTCGAGTCGACGCCAAGCCGTCGAAGACTCTTCGAGAGTTGAGCACTTCTCCGGTGCCATACAAAAAACACAAGTCGTCGAAGGCTTCGACGACTTCATCGACGCCATCGGCGTCGACCGTTTCGGCACCAAAACCAAAAACATCCTCGACGCCCGTGTCGAAGTCATCTTCGAAGACTCCGACAACTTCGAAGGATTTATCAATCCCTTCCACGCGTATGGTAGAAGAAGAAAGGGGGTTCACTCCTTTGCCCAGGTCAGACTTTTTTAAGTCCATGTCCTCAATTTATGAGGAATCTGGCTCAGAAGAAGACAAAGTTACTCCTTTTGGAGTTTCTTATGGCACAAAGCAAGTTCCTGAGGAACTTATTGACCAAGAATCTAGAATGAGAGACCTGAGTGATACTCTACATTCTGCCAGTGGAATTGACACCTCCCCAGAATTAGAGTTTGCCAGACCTGATCCTGCAGAGCATGCAGATGCTGGGTACAGGGGTTTTATGACCACAGTAATAGAATATATGGGTTGGGGTAACACTTCACCCGTTTTTGAACAGGATGACATGACGGAGGGCCTCAAAAAGATCCAGTTCTCCCCTTTCACAGGGATCTTCAGAGGACGGTGGAGAAAAACTGGGATAGACCTGAGAGTATTGCTGCTGCAGATAGCACTTTTCCCAAAAAATATAGACCAGCTGGAACGGATCCTGAATACTTAAATAAGCATCCGACTCCAGAAAGTCTAGTCATTCAGGCAGCATCTACATCAAAACAAACTGCATATCCCACTATTCCTCTAGATAGAGAGGATAATAAAGTTGACGCATGGGCACGTAAAGTTTTCACGTCAGGCAGTATGGCCCTTAAATCGACAAATGTCACCTGTACCCTGGCCAGGTTTACCCAGACCCTGTGGGACTGTATTTCGGCGGCGGCTGATCAGATTCCGGAAGGCGAGGAAAGGGAAGGCTTCCTGAATATAGTCAAAGACGGGAAGGAGGCAATGGGGGAATGTCTCCAGCCTGGACTGGATACTGCTGATAGTATCAGCAGGTCCATGGCTGCAAGCGTTGTGCTACGCAGATTTGCGTGGTTGAGGAAGTCGGGGTTTGCACCAGATGTGCAAGCCAGACTCCTTAACATGCCCTTTGATGGCTCAAGGCTGTTTGGCAGCAAGGCTGATGAAAGGCTAGAAAAACTTCAAACCTCGAAAGCGGCAGCTAAATCGCTTAGCGCCTCTATGCGCCAGCCTCTAAAACCCTATTCCGGCTCATCTTCCTGGAGGGGTCGTTCTTTTCGATACTACTCCTCTTTTGGTAGAGGAAGAGGACAGGCTTCTCAAAGGGGCAAAAGAAACTTCCCTTGTCGAGCACAAGGAAGAGGTCAGAAATCAGCCGCAGGAGCGGCATCTGTACCCTCGGCCACTCCTGCAGCCGCCTCCAAATCCCTCTGAGACCTTGTTGCACAAAACACCAGTGGGAGGCAGGAACTCTCAGCATCTCAAGGAATGGCGGGGCATTACCTCAAATGCTTGGGCACTGGAAACAGTAGCCCAAGGTTACTGTCTCCCCTTTGTAAAAAGGCCTCAGAATCATCCACCGGGAGCCAACTCCGTCAAAATTCCAGAACCGCTCTTGTTGCAGGAAATTTTAACCCTGCTAGAGAAAGGTGCCATAGAACTGGTAACTGTAGCGGAGAGGAACAGGGGTTGGTACTCCCCATATTTTCTCATTCCAATAAAGAACAGAGGACTGTGACCCATCTTGGACTTGAGAAACTTGAACAAGTTCCTCAGGAAGGACAAGTTCAAGATGGTGACTCTTTCTCAGATCCTTCAGGCTCTCCAACTCCAAGATTGGTTGGTATCATTGGACCTTCAGGATGCTTACTTTCATGTGCCAATCCATCCAAAGCACAGAAAGTACCTGAGGTTCGTGATTGGCAATTCTCATTATCAGTTTCGAGTTCTGCCATTCGGGTTGACCTCCGCCCCGAGGGTTTTCACCAAACTGTTGGCGGTTGTGGCAGCAAGTCTCAGGAGAGGAGGTATTCACATATATCCCTACCTGGACGACCAGTTGATCAGAGCAAGTTCTCCAGAACAAGCTCAAGAATATCTTTCGATCACCTGCCACTTCCTCCACAAATTGGGCTTCTCCCTCAATTTCATTTCAAGAAGTCCCACATGATACCATCCCAATCGAAGGCTCCCACTAAGGCTCCTGACCTGAGCCGACCAGTGCATCATCCGTTGGTGGAGCAGGAGCAGCCATGCCATCCCCCTATCGCCTGTAGCTAACGAGGTAAGCCATCTGGCTGTATCTACCACTGCACCTCCCCCGCTGGCTAATGCGACGCTGACCGCTGCAATTACTATTATAATTGCTACAACCAAGGATCATGAGGCTGCATCCTTTTGCCATAGCAGCTGCGTCTATATTGATATAACTTTCACTATCTGCGGCACGGAAAACTGCATGGTCTTCACACTTCAAAGATGGCCGCCGCCGCCGAACTGAGTTCATCTCGACTTTGAATCAGGAGCACTTCCTGATTTGCCCGCGAATCTGCCCCCTGATTGGGTAGACACCCTCCCTTAGCCTATCGCGGAGCACCGGCAGGCGTGAGCCGGCCCCATCGAAGGCTCCTGACCTGAGCCTGACCAGTGACTGCCAGAGCCCAGGCCCCAAAACTCTGCTCGTGAGTACCGTCAACCCAGACACTCGCTGCCATCTCGACCACCTTTGGTGTCCCCTGTGCCCATGCAACCTGCAACATCACGATATTTGAGTACAATGGAATAAATCGACACTCGAAACACCCGTGATGCTACGTTATCCTTACTTGATGGGACAACTTGAAACCCTCTGTAGTCTCTACCGGCACACTTGTGACGGAATGTTATCCATCTTTAACACAGACATTGATCCTTGTTTGATACTATCTTGTATGCTGATATTTGTTAGCCCTAGACCTACCACGCTTTCCGCTGTTTGTACTGCTGCTCACTGCCTTCCAGGTACCTTTAGTATCACTTGCATTTAGGTGGAGTTTTGCATTGCCATTATCCTTCGCATGCAGCACTGATAACGCACTGCTTCCTTGGCACGCTCGCATCCCTCGTATCTAGGTCTTGTTTTTCCTTTATTACCATTTTTGAATGCATTATTGACCTTGCATTGTTTTCCAGGCATGCTAGCATCTCTCGCATTTAGATGAGGTCTTGCCGGACTACCATTGTTGAATGCATTATTGACTACCCACTGTTCTCTAGGCACGTTAATATCATTCGCATCTAGGTGCAACTTTGCCCTGTTACTGCTCTCAAATGTATTATTGTTGTTTTCTCACAACCTCTACAATACCTAGTATCATATATCACTCTCTCCCTTTGCGCTAGTTAGCACCCACTACCATTTTGCATGTGTAGAAATTAATAAGCGCAACTACAGTCAGTCCTCGCTAGACATTAACATACTTATTGGCACACTAGGCTGTCACTCACCAATCATCGCTCACCTCCCCCCCAGTGTAATCAAGGAAATCCGTAGCCTTAAACAGGATTAGCAAGTTGAACCCTAGATTGCCTACCCCCTCCAGTATGCAGGTGCTGCAAACCTTAATGATGTTCCCTTTCTGCATAATTCCTAATGCCACTCCCTGCACCAAACGGCACTACATTAAGATTAATGATGGGCTAGGGTGACTGAGTTGTCCACGCCACTACCCCATCCCATGCCCTACACCTTTCCTCCCATCACTACCACCTTTTTCCCTTACTAACAACACCTAAACTATGTCCAAGCTCAACTACGCTCACCATACAGAATAAATTGACCTCCCTCCCTATAGTCTCATCTGCCTCCCCACCAGACATAACTAAGCGCCACAAGAGACTTGCCAGTAGACTGCCAGGCAACAAGCTCTCTGCAGTAGAACACACTGTTAAGTACACTCACCTAGATCGCTCTAGTTCCACCCATAATAACTTTAGGCGAAAACATTCATCGCATACAGATGCACTAAACATCACAGATACCATCACCCCCAGTCTACCATTGAAGGGCTCACTGACACAACCTATCAAAGGAGCACTATTGAATGTCAGGTCCCTTGTTGCACACGCATCAGAGATTGCCGATATTATCGTAAACAACAACCTCGACTTCCTAGTTATGACAGAAACTTGGCTTCACGAGGCAGCAGGCCCCTCCACTTGCCTAGCCATCCCGGATAATTACACCATTCTCCGTGCAGACAGACCCACGGCTCGCGGAGGAGGAGTAGCCATTATCTTCAAAGTCACTCTTAACATTAGACTTGCCACCCCCACGGTGCTATCATCATGTGAACTCCTCTCAGTCAAGTTCCAAACCTCTCCCAACAATACTATCACACTACACAGCATTTACAGGCCCCCATGACCCCCTGGATCCTTCGAAGAAGACATCATAGCCCTAGCAGCTGACAACACCAAGCCTATGGCGCAAAACATAATCCTAGAAGACTTTAACCTTGGGTATAATGACACTAGTGACCCACACGCAACCTCCCTAGCCTCTGCACTAGCAGATTATGGCTACACCCAAATCAGCTCCAAACCCACCCACGAAAAGGGCAGGATAATTGATTGGGTAGCTGATCTTAATTGTAGCACTTCCCTATTAGATACCACCCCTCTAGTATGGTCAGACCACCACCTTATTACCTTTGAGGTGAACATCAACAACCTAGAAAAAATAAAGCCTTCCATTGCTCCCCCATGCCTCACAAGAAATAAACGTAACATTACAGTAGAATCCTTAGTTCCCTTGGTAGTCCCTATACTCAATGCCCTACCAGACACCAACAATCCCAATAACCTAACCACCGCCTATAATGAGACTATGTCCAAAGCTATTGATGCTATTGCCCCGCTAAAAATGCGCAAAAGCAAACCGACAGCCCATCTTAACTCGTGGTTCACTCCAGAGTTAAAAATACTCCGTACAGAAAAAAGAAAATTGGAATCACGTTGAAAATCCTCACCCACACCGGAAAATAAAACTAACCTTGCCATCATCTCGGCCACCTACAAAAATAAGATAATTCAGACTAAAAAAGAAACATACAATGACAGAATAGCCCAAGCTAGTTCCAATACTAAAGAACTCTTCATTATCCTAAGAGAACTTGAGAACCCCAATCCTACGCCAGATACTTGCACCAAGGATAAAGCCTGGTGTACCAGTATACAAAATGCCCTTTTTAACAAAGTTAAAGGACTTCAGACCAAAATAGCTGTCAAAAGATCCCAACTAACAGCTAACACTCCAGCACCTACTGTTACCGCACATACTAATTCAGGCTTCATGTTTAAAAAAGTTACCATACCCTTAGTCCAAAAAACCATTGCGTCTCTAAAACCATCTAACTGTAAGGGCGACAGCTGCCCTGCCCAGATCATAAAGGATGCAGCTAGAGACCTAGCACCATTTATTACTAAGCTCATAAATTCCTCCTTCGCCAGCAACTCTGTCCCAAGTAATCTGAAGCAGTCTTGGGTATTACCGCTACTAAAGAAACAGACTCTTGACCCGGCTATTCCCACCAACTATAGACCAATTACCACAGTCCCATTTTTACTAAAAATCTTGGATAGAATTGCCTATCTGCAAATACAAGACTATCTTGAAAGTCATAAAGTACTCGGAACCCGTCAATCTGGCTTCAGACCTCAGTATGGCACAGAAACCGCCCTTGTTGACCTCAAGAGCCAGATTGATGAATTGAAAGATAATGGAAAGATGGCCATCCTACTCCTTCTGGACCTCTCAGCGGCTTTTGATTTGGTGGATCATGCCATTCTCTGCGACCACTTATCATCAGCAGCTCACTTCTCCAGTTCTACAGTCTCCTGGATCCAATCTTTCCTGGAAAATAGAACAATGCGCGTGTTCTCACCCTCGGCAGCTGCTGATCCCATTCCCATCACCTGCGGAGTCCCCCAAGGATCATGTGTCTCGCCCACTTTGTACAACATTTTTACAAAGCCACTATTCGACAAATTGGACTGTCTGGGTGTCTCCTACACAAACTATGCAGATGACATTCAGATACTACTACCCCTATCAGGAACTTACGACATAGATGTCGCACGGATTAACAAAGTCTACACCATCATTCAGGCATGGATGGCCACACATGGCCTCTGCCTGAATGATGATAAGACAGAGTTACTCCTAGTCGGCTCACCTAACAACCTGCTCAAACTTAGTTCTCACTATACAAGCATCCTCATTGATGGGAACAATATACCCGTAGCCAAACATGTAAAAACTCTAGGTTTTTACCTCGATGCACAATCTAACCTAACAAAACAAATAAATATGACCTCATCTGCCATTGCCTACACTGGCAAACTGATTAGAGCATGCAGACCTTTTCTCTCCACCACTAGCACCTTGACTCTGGCGAGAGCTCTCATACAATCCAAACTGGATTATTGTAACAGTCTCTACCTTGGTGCCAACAAAGTCATCCTAAATAAACTACAGATTATGCACAATAATGCCCTCAGAGTAGCGTTAAATATTCCTAAAAGAGAGCACATATCAGAAACTAGAAAGCAACACAAGTGGCTCTCTATACAGGATAAAATTGACTTAAAAACTATCTGCCTCACTCACAAAGCACTTAACCACCAAGCCCTCCCTTATCTCACAGACAGGTTCACATGGAAAGTTCCTAACAGAACCACTAGATCATCCAACAGACCTTGCCTGGTGGTGCCCAGATTTAATTTAAAAAGAGCCGGGGGCATCAGCTTCCCGGTATTAGCCGCCCAGTTATGGAACTCCCTCCCCCAGAAAATTCAAATGATTCAAGCTTTTAACATATTTAGAAGCCAGGTTATCAATTGGCTACATAACAAAACATAATCGACATAGCTGTAACACTAGTGACCTTTTATTCACTACACATCTTGCACATACGTTGCCCTGTACTTTCGTTATGACCCCGAACGTCTGACTGTATAAATTGTATTATTTGTATAATATGTATATACTTTACTGTCGTAAATCTTACCTTGACTGCCCTTTGTAACCATTTATTGTCCTTACAGCGCCCAATTACCTCTGGGTCAGGTGCGCTTTATAAATAAAATAAACAAACAAACAAACAAGCTCCAGTTTATCGGAGCAGTCTTGGACACTTCCTCGGGAAAAGCCTCGCCTCCCGAAGTGAGAGCTCTCCACATTCAGCAGATGGTAACAAAATTCCAGAATGCGCAACGTCTACCGGCCTTTGATTTTCTCAGGTTGCTCGGCCTCATGGCATCCTGCATTTTCCTAGTACCAGAGGCCAGGTTGAGAATGAGATCCCTTCAATGGGCACTCAGAACTCAGTGGTCCCAGTTCTCAGGGAATATGTCAGATCTTCTGCAAGTCCCGAGTGCAGTTGCTCAGGATCTTCTATGGTGGGCTTGCAACAACAACATTCTCAAGGGAGAGTCTTTTTGGCAAGCATGGCCGGAGATAACAGTAGTGACGAACGCCGCACTCACAGGGTGGGGAGCACACACCAACGATCTGACAATCAGTGGTCGTTGGTCTCCATCGGAGTCCAAACTACACATCAACCTTTTGGAGCTGAGGGCAATCAGACTAGCGCTGAAGGCCTTTCTGTCCTCTGTACAGGGAAAGAATGTCCTGATAATGACGGACAACACGGTGGCCATGTACTATCTCAACAAAAGAGTCGGGTCACTACCAATCTGCAGAGAGGCAATGCAGCTATGGTTCTGGGCAATACGAGACGGAATTTCTCTACCCGCAATTCACCTAGCCGGAGAGAAGAACACAGCGGCAGATCGCTCTGAGCAGGCAGAGCACGGTCTCTCACGAGTGGGAGCAGGCTCAGGAAGTCCTTCTGGAGATCTTCGCCCTTTGGGGAACCCCTCAAATGTATCTGTTCGCCACCGCGATCAACCGGAAGTGCGATCTGTACTGCTCAAGGGAATTTCTTCAAAGAGGAGCTCTGGGAGACGCATTCGTAGTGGAGTGGAAGTTTCCACTGCTGTATGCGTTTCCCACAGTCCCCTTGATTCCTCAAGTAATCAGGAGGTTGAGAAAGTTCAGGAAAACCATGATCCTAATTGCCCCAGATTGGGCCAGGAGGACGTGGTACCCGGACCTTCTAGACATGTCCACCTGCCCTCCAATACGTCTTCCGCAAAGAGAGGATCTTCTCTTGCAAGAGGAAGGTCGGGTTCTCCATCCAGAGGTCAAGACACTCAACCTTCACGCATGGTTTCTGAGAGGTTGAGATACAAGTATTGGGATCTTCCGGATGATGTAATGGAAGTCTTGCTTTCGGCCAGAAGGCCAGCAACAAAATCTTTGTATCGATGTCGCTGGAACAGGTTTAGTAACTGGTGCAAAGATAAGGATGTGGAGCCTTTTCAATGTGGCACTCCAGTAGTGCTCTCTTTTCTATTACATCTAGCCAATCTGGGGCTCCAGATAGGAACAATCAAAGGATACCTCGCTGCGCTGTCCATTTTCAAGCGCACCTCGGAAGAGGTTTCATATTTCAAAATACCACTAATAATTCAATTCTTTAAAGGACTTACTAACGTATACCCTCCAATACCTTTTCATGTCCCAACTTGGGACTTAAATTTAGTATTAAAATTCTTGACTTGCATACCTTTTGAGCCTCTGCACTCATGTCCATTGAGGCTTTTAACACTAAAAACTGTCCTTCTTGTGGCCCTATCATCAGCCTGCAGGGTTAGTGACCTTCAGGCTCCCTCATGCAGACCACCATATACTATTTTTTATAAGGATAAGGTAGTCCTTAAAGTTAAACCTTCATTCTTACCAAAGGTAGTTTCGGACTTCCATTTGTCACAAAAAATAGTACTACCAACTTTTTATCCTCCTCCTCATTTGGGCAAGGAAGAGGATAAACTGCACAGACTAGATCCGAAGAGGGCTCTTAGTTTTTACATCTCAAGGATGTCTAAATTGAGACAAGATGACCAACTATTTGAGGGTTGTACTGGTCATAAACTAGGCTTATCTGTAACAAAACAGACCATATCCCACTGGATCATCTTAGCCATAATTGAATGCTACAGATTAGCGGGAAAAGACCCACCAGAAGGGCTTCATGCCCATTCTACAAGGGGAATGGCTACTTCTGCGGCTCTAAAGAGGGGAGTCAGCAGATATTTGTGCAGCTACAACTTGGAAAACAATGCATACATTTTTCAAGCATGACTGCTTGAATACTGCCTCCTCCAATGAGGAATTATTTGCCAAGGCAGTTCTGCATTCTATTCACGAAAACTAAAACTAGTTCTCCCGCCTCCACAATTGTCACTGCTATGGGAGTCTATCATAAAATGAGAAATACGTGGGAGGATACAATCCATTCGAAGAACAAGTTACTTACCAACTGTAACGTTCTTTCGACTGGATGTTCCTCCCACGTATTCCTCATCAACCCTCCCATCCTACCACACAGTACAGTTTACGTTTTCTTACACTTTCCTCTCACGATGAGTGCATCAGTTATGGGGCACTCCTGGGTGTTCCTCCTATATGTTTCATCGAAAAAACAGAACTGAAGCCACGGGCGCGGCTCGAGCTATTTATACCATCGGTGACGTCGACAGAGTACGGAGTTTGTCGAGGGACAATCGACGCCACGACCTCGAGCACAGCGCCCTCTGCCGAGATATTTTTTTTTTCTGAAGCAGCGAAGCTGTAGACAACGAGTTATCATAAGATGAGGAATACGTGGTAGGAACATCCAGTCGAAGGAATGTTACAGTTGGTAAGTAACTTGTTCTTCTCACCTCAACAACCGTTATACTACTTTGTCTGGAGCCTGCCTGCATCTCTGTCCCATATCTTAAAAGGCCTTCTGCCTTAGCCTGGATCCGTGGGTTTCCCTGGATTTGGCTATCTCCTGGTCACTTGCTCTGCTTCAGGTGACCCTCCTCATACAAACTCCCCAGCTCTTGACATCCTCCTGCTCTTACTCCTTCTCTTCCTCCTCCTCCTCCTCCTCCCCCAAAGCTCTCTTTCTCCTTTTCACCACTTTTTTTTTTACTCTTCTACCTCTGATTCCTCCTGTTCCTGCTCTAATTCCAGCTCATACACCTCCTTATGCTCTCCCCCTGTGCCTCTCATCATCTCTCCACCCTGGACATCTGTTCTCCCAACACCACACTAAAGGGGCCCTGCTGCTTTTTATAGTTTGGATATTAAGGAGATTTGTGAGATAAAGGTTCTGATTGGTAGCTGTGTCGATTCCAGGGTTTCCAGACTTCTGATTGGACTGAGGCATTTCAACCACTCCCTTTCCTTGTGTATAGACCACTTTGTCCCTTCAAACAGTGTTTATCTAGCCTCTTATGAAAAACATCACAGCTGATCCCAATGAACTGGCAAGCTAATGACCCAAGACCCAGTATCCAAAACCCTTTTCACTGCAAAAATCCCCACTTTGTCTATCCGACAACCACCCCAGGAACACTTAAAAAACCAACAACCTCCTTCATGAATCAAATGCAGACTGATGAGGGGAAAGTAATCTTCACTTCCCTCTACCTGAGATCTGCTGAAAAATAACTTCCAAAGCTCCATTTCTAAATCTCCAAGTGCACTCAGCTTACTGTACATCTCAGCCGCATTTGACTCTATCAACCACAAAATGATCATAAGAACAGAAGTCATCTGATTATAAGGACCGTGGGCCACATTTTTCTGCACTGATAGAACAGAAACCATACATGGGCCTGTTCAGATCCCACCCTCACCTCCTAAGCTGTGAAGTACTCCAAGGATCCAACCTTCCCCCCTTCTTTTCAATATCTACATGCCCCACTCCTGGAACTCTATTAATAACTCAGACCTCATATGGGTCAACTAACATTACATGACATGTCACTAAGTGAAATCGTCTACACGCTTACTAACTTTACATCAAATAAATCTGATACTGGCACATTCCTCACACAGGTCGATGACAACAAATAGAATGGAACTTATTCAAATCAAAACCGAAGTGATGATTTTTGGCACCACAACTTCAAACCCCACACCAATACCGTGGCCTTTAGAAATGGCAAGCCTCCTTTGAAAATGTAAAACACTTCAGACGTTTCATGAGTAGTGCCCTTTCAGCCAAATCAGAGGTAAAAAGTATTATTAGAAGCAGTTTTGTTCACCTCCTAATGGTTTGGTGCACCATGCCTTACCTGATCCTCCCCAGCCATGTTGGTCATTTCAGTTGTTTTCTCCAGACTAGACTATGTCAAAAGCCTCTCCCGGGGCTCTTAAACTACTTTCCGACCAGACTGCAAAAAAAAAGAAAACACATTAGTCAGACTCTTCCTGAAACCCAAAGATAGAAACACATCACCCGAGCCCTCTGAATACTCCACTGGCGACTGCTCAAATAGAGCATGCAATTCAAACCCTTTTCATCGGCCACCTCATCTTCCACAGAAGGGGCCCTGAATACACCA
This sequence comes from Ambystoma mexicanum, assembly GCF_040938575.1. NCBI lineage: Eukaryota > Metazoa > Chordata > Amphibia > Caudata > Ambystomatidae > Ambystoma > Ambystoma mexicanum. Next base: position 34,849,758 of record NC_090922.1, on the reverse strand, counting down.
CAAAGAAAGACATCCATTATAAGCAAACCAGACTTCAGCAATGCTGTCTTAACAACAGTTCTAAATTTCTATTGGTAAATGCTCCAGAGGATCATCATTCTCTTTTCTCTCAACCAAACTGTGGAACTCCATCTCCAGAGGTCAGTGCACAAAGGAAAGCCAACCTAGCATATACAAAATCCCTGGAAACCTGGTGTGGAAATGGCAGTCTCTACGCATGAACCACGGGCAGCCTTCACTTTCTGTTTCACATATATGTCACGTAAGTTTGCTGTGGGTTTTCATATTGTCACCAATGAATTGCTTGGCTTTTTGCTTTTCCTAAATGTATTTTTCATCTTGCACTGTATGTGACTGTACATTTCCTTTTTCCTGCCTATGAATCTACATGGACTCCCCCTTATTACAGTTTCTTTGCTTGTGTTTATTTTACCAGTACATGCATGTTTCCCTGTATTTTATTTCTGCTTATGACAAACCCTGACTGCATTTCCTGTGCTTGTAGTTTAGTTCTTCCAAGTGCTTGCGCATTCTCCTGTCACTGTAGCCTCAACATCCTTGCCTTTTCATTATATCATGCTGGAATTTGTATTTGGAGACTGCATTGACACTTTACTGTACTTGATTACAACATTGCCTGCTCACTGTGTTTTGTACTTTTACTGTATGATCTATGTAACTGCTTGGCTCCTGACATACTGGAAATCGTTCGCCTTTTACCCCATGTTCCTGCACTGTGTGGATAGAAGACATTGGGCCTCATTATAAATTTCCCCGTCCGGTAACAACGGTACCGGTAAACTACCGGTACCGTTGTTACCGGACCGGCAAACTATGAGTTCTGCTCATGGGTGACTTCCCGCCAGCCAGGTCTGACCTGGCGGGCGTACCCGCACCCGCGAGCAGAGCATATCGGATGCACCAGCACCATTCACGAATGGTGCCGATGCATCCGGCCTCCCCATTCCCATTGAGCCCTGTCGGGCTCAATGGGAATGGGGAAGAATATTTTCTGGTGCCCAGGAATAGGCAATTACGGGGTCTGCCGTGGTTGTAATACCCCGGTAATTGCCCATTCCTGGGTGCCGGAAAGATTTGCAAGTTCGGCGGCAGCCTGCCGGATTTAGCGGCAAGACTACCGCCAAACTTGTAATGAGGCCCATTGTGTCTTTAGTGTCTGTGTTCCTGTGACCCTACCTTGCTATGTGTACCTATGTTGAGTTCCTGTTATTATGTTTAGTCTTATGTTCTTCCACTCTTTGTCCCTTGCACTGTGTGTATCCATGTATCTAAGTATGGGTATGTGTGGGGAGTTGTGAAACTCCAGCCATACTCCTGCACAGACAAAGGGACTACATCCCCTCCCGAACCTGGCCAACCCTCCTGAACAACTAAGCCTGTTCCCAACCCAGGCAACAGCTATCAGCTATACAGCCAGAGTAATCTACAGCCGAAGGCTGGCCCTTTCATCTCTTCTCATTAACAGCATCTATTGTCCCTGCCTGCCCATAAACCAGTCCCCCATGTTGTGTTTGCCCACCTGTCCTACACCCTGTGATTTCCCTTTTTCTTCCTGTCACCAGGCCTCCTTGGGCACTGGGTATGGCCGAGAAACCAGCTCCCCCTGTTGTGTTCATCAAGGGGGTGGGTATGGATGAGCTCTGGAGGGGGGAGTGACAGCCACATAAGCGTGGGGAGAGAGGGATTGGAGGCTCCTTGTTGGTTGCTGGCAGTGGTGTGCTGAACGTGTGGTTGGGGGCAGAGAAGCTGTGGAGGTCCTTTTGCCGGTCCCCTTCTCCGTGTCTACCCTTCTCCTTCTCCCCCTTTCACTCCCTTGTTCTGCTTTCTCCCCCAACTGCTCTACATATCCACCAGTCAGCCTCCCGGCCACCTCTGCCTCTGCCCTTCCCTCTCTCTTTCTCTTTTTCTCTCCTCCTCTTTCTCTCTCGTTCGCTATCGCTCTCACTCCCTCTCTCTCTCTCCTTCTCACTCTGTCTTTCTCATTCTCTCACTCTTTCCATCTCTCTTGCTCTGTCTCTTTCCCCCTCACTCTTTCTCTCTATTTCCCGCTCTCTCTTTCTCTCTGTCTCTATCTTTCTCTCTCTATCCCTCTTTCTCTCTTCTCTCTCCTCTCTCTTTCTCTCTCTCTTTTCCCCTCTTTCTCTCTCTCCTTCTCTTTCTCTCCCTCTCGATTTTCTCTCTTTCTCTCACTCCTTCTCGCTCTCTTTCTTCCTCTCTTCATTGTTTCCTTTCAATTGCTTTTGTTTATTTCAGCCCTCACCCTCTCTACCAGCCCCTTCTGCCCCCTCTCCCATTATATCCCCACAAGCTATTGTTATTGCTCCCCACTCCTTCTCACATCGCTCCCGAGCTGCCCATTCTTTCTTCTCTCTCTCCCCATCTCTCTCACCCTTTCTTCTCCTTCCAATCAGTCTCACCTCTTAGCGTGTCCCTTTCCAACTATTCCCTTCTACTCTTGGTGCACCCCCCCTGCATCACTTCATAGTCCCCGGCTTCCATGAAGGTAGGTGTGCTTAGCCTGTGATACTTGCCGTTGATGTTACGCCTGATGCACGCAATCCTGTGAAGATAATCATCCCTGTCAAATGTGCCTAACATACTCTTTCAGCAATAAGTCTAGTTCTCTGCCAGTAATAAAGCTGTTCCTGATATGCAACTTGAACAAAGACACTGGTGCGTTCATTGGTGTTCCCCCTCTCCGGTGTAGCCTGCCTGTTATTGCCAGAGGGGAGGACCCAGTCCGCTTGCATACATAACACACCCTTGTCAAGTCTGTTAATCCCTGGCCCAAAGCTGTGGCTCTGCCTGGGGTCTCCAACACAGCCTTCCCTATTTTGGCCTGCCTCCCAGGTCCACATTTTTCTGGTGTCGTGACTTGGATCTAGAACCTGGTGTAGGTCCCTGAAGAGTACTTCAACGCCTGCACCTTCTCTGACTCCACTCACCCCTGTTATGCAGCCTGTTCTCCTCTCCTCTGTCCATTTTCTGCCTTCAGCAACAGCATATTTTCTCCACGTGGATTCTAACTTTCCCCTTTTTCAGAATCTACGGATCAGAGCCTACCTGAGTCTACTAGTCCCAGTGAAGAGGTGTATCTGCCATCCAAGCCGCCTGCTGTACCTGTGCCTGGCTGCCTCTCTAGTCAATCACACTGACATTGCCAGCTTGTAGCTTGTGGTAACATTGAGGGTAGGTCAGTGTACCCATCCAGTCAAACCAGGTCCCACTCCCACAGTGGTGATGCGCTACCACACCACTGCCAGAGGAGGACCTGCACACCCACACAACTTCTTCACACAATTCTACTGTAAAATTGTAGGGTGTACCTTTCCAGATAATCTACCCAACTAGTTATAGCATCTGGATTTCAACCCCTAATTTTATTCGGTGTTTGGTTTGGACCCTGAGTGTTTCTCGGGGCAGGGGAGTCACCTAGCCTGTAACAAACTCTCCTTCTAGGCCCATACTGGATGGTGAACAAGGGTAGCTGTGGCTCATTGCTCAATTTAGCAACCGATCTGCCTGGAGCCTCATTTTAGAGCATGCTATCGATCACTTCATTCAGTTTACAAGTGCAAGGCCCACCTAGTCCATACCAAACACATCTCCTAGACATTCAATAGGAGTGAACAAGGCTGACAGAGGCCCAACCTCACCAACGTACTCATTTTGATTGTGTCCATGTACTCGTCGTGAGAGCTGTGTATTTCTTTAGAACCGCAAGAGTGGGCCTCTTGAGATCGTCTTTGCCTGGAACTCTCTTGTGCTCGAGTGCCTGACCTCACTGCCTGCCTGAATCTGAGTAGATTCCCAGGGACACTTGGGAATTGTACCTGTACAATTGTACTCGTCAAGAAACTTTAGTTTGTGTGCAAACCTGTTTCGCCTGTCACAATGGGAAATTCTGCAAGCCAGGGAGTGAGCCTTTCCCCTGGTTCCCCTGTGGTCCTCATGGCCACTATGTATGGCCCGGATCTTGTCAGATGGATGCCATTATAGCATAAAAAGACCAAGTACCAGAGTCTACTGGTCTGGCCCATAGAAAGCTCCTTTGATGAGTCTTAGCTAGCTGTGGTACATGAGGTTCTTAAAAGGGAGGAAGGGAGGTCAGCAGTAAGGCAGTGGAGGCCTACAGTTTGTGGTCCCAGCAAAGTGTGTCTGTGGCCAGGAAGAAGTGGCTGAGACAACAAGTGACCCTAGAGAAAAATCTACAACAGCATAATCTACAGAAGAAGATGAGAAATTACCCCATTTATAGGTGTTAACGCCGCCTGTTTCCAGTTTAACCCCCCAGTCACCCCTTCTGCCCCAGAGGATGTCTTAGATTTTTCAACGCTTGCTCCCCCATCCAGGTATTCTGCTCCCTTCCTGGTCCCTGCCCCTTGTGCGTATGCCCCTGCTTCATCAGCTCATGTGCTGTCCAACCCCGTTGCATCTGTGTGCCCTATAGGATCCTGCGCTCCTGAGGCACTGGCGCTGGCCAGCCAAGCCATGGCTACCATTAACCCTAGTGCCTACCTCTAAAAAGGTACAATCCCTTCAGCGGTTAGAGGCACATATGTCAAATCCCTTCACCCTTCCATGGAGACTAGGAGGACCAGAGCAACCGTCAAAAATTATGGTGTGGAATACCCTGCCATTGAACAGTACTTCAAGAGGACAGGGGATCTAAGGTTAGCCAAGGATTTTCAGGCCCAAGCCCTGTCTTTCCCCAAAGTAAGGGAGCCTGTGGAATTTGTGGAGTTTCTGAGGGATGTGATAGCCACCTAATTCCCTTCTCTGGCTGACATGAGCCAGTTGCTGAGGACACTCCTGTCCTCAAACCAGTTAGCCACCAGTATGACCAGGGCTAACAGGACCATAGAAATGTACCTTCAAAATCTGCCTGAGAAGACAGAAGATGACAGTGTGCCTCCAGGAAATCCTGCCCTGTTCCGGAAGTTGGAGGAAATTGCAAGCCATAGCGGAACTGTACCCTGCACACACCGATTTTAAAAGGATCAAATCACGTAAGCAGCATAAAAATGAGGATGTGGCAGAGTATCTTGAGAGGGTAAAGCAGGTCTTGCAGCAATACTTTTCGATGCAGGACCCTGTTAAGACAGCTAGGCCCCTGGTTGTCACCCAGTTTGTCTGGGGTCTACTACCAAAGGCCAGGGCAGACATCAAAGCAGATGTGCGTGGGGTGGGACAGCATCTCCTATTCCAGCATCTTGGCCCAAGCCAGGCACTACTTCAGCCAGCATAGGAAGGAGCAGCAGAACACTAAAGAGAAAACCATGCAGCTAAAGTTTTCCACTCTTCAGATGCAGGCTGATGTGGCCACTGGTACTGCCATCCCCAGACCTGGATGAGACTGCCCTCCAGATGGTGCCTGCAGTATAGGGCATCCAGAGGCCAGCATGGATTTAGCAAGGGAGGGAGAGCAAGAGGAAGAGGATGAATCATTTACCACATCCAGATACCCCTTCTTAACCCTCAGCACTGGGGTTATCAGAACCCTCAGCGCATGCTGTGACCCCAGGCCAGTATCTTCCTCCAGCCCGGTACCCATCCTAATTAGGTCCCCTAGTGCATCAGGACCAGTGTGCCTATTGTAAGGAATGGGGCCACTGGAAGTACGCCTGCTGATTCAGCATGAGCAGAACCAGGCCACACAGCTACCTGCACCAGACCCGCCTGGCCCCTTTCAGCTCCCCGATCCGTCTAGACCCCAGATCAGAATGCTATCTTTGGCCCAGCACTCAGCCGGAAAACAGACCAATGCCTCTCATCCCCCAGCCAGTAGCCAGAACAGCCAAGGTGCCTCTTCTGGTACTGCCTTGCAACCCTGTCCCCATCAGTTAGGGCAGAATCCCTTCCAGTTCCCTCAAGCTTGATAGACCCGAAGTACCACTGACACCCCAACTCCTCGTCCTAACCATCCCCTTCCCATCCAGTGGGTCCTACGTGTCAGCCCAGGTAGGTAACAAGCGTGCCAGGATGCTGGTGTACACAGGAGCCACCTTCATCACACTGAGGGTGGGAGAGTTCCTGGATACCGCAGTGTCTGGCCGAGTTGCCACAGCTGTAGGAGTAGAGGGCAACCCCCCTAAGTTGCCTGTTACCTTGCCCACTAGGGTTCATCTGTGTCCCCTGACTGGCACAAAAGCCTTCATGTTGAGTGCAAACTCGCCCGAAAATCTGCTGGGGATGGATTTCCTGGGAGAGGTGGGTGCAGTGATCTTTTGCAAAAAGAGTTGAGGCGCTCTCCACATCCCAGACAATCCTGATGAGTTCTTCATGGAGGTCTGCAAAACCAGAGCCTGAACTGAGGAATTCAGAAATATCTGCCGTACCTTCCCGGTAATGGTTCTGATGGAGGCAGATGAGCAGAAGCTGGCAGCAGTGCGAGACACCCTTTCGGCCACCCAGAGCATGGAATCAGTACTGATCAAATCTGCTCAGCCGCTCCATGTCAGGGGATCCCAGGGTCCTCCCTGCCTCAGATTAGCCAGTACCTTATGAAGCCAGACGCTGAAAAGGGGCATTAGCACACCACTTGAAAGCATTTTGGACAATGTTGCAATGCTGATAATGTGCTTTTTCTTGACACACTCCATCCTCTGGCCTACTACAGCACTCCACTTGACCATGTCGCTGCTGCCCTTTCCTCTTGACTGCGTGCTGTTGCGAGTTCTGTATTCCTAGTTCTGAAGGGTAAGAATATTGTCCTCAACAGTAAGCTTCTTGTTAGGGTGCCCCATTCAGTGCATGCTCTCTTGACACATAGCGTGATCCAACATCTTTCTCCAACCTGTAAACTGAGATATGAAGAGGCACCTTTCAATAGTAACAACATCACTGTAGCGAGGGTTCATGATTTCAATATCGCCTCCCTAGTGCCAGCATGTGATGAGTACCTCGAAAAACCTTAATGTCTCCAGGTAGTCCATCAGCGGGTTACAATCTGCCGTGACCTGACGGACACTCCAATCCTTGTGGGCCATGCACTATTTGTGGACGTATCCGCTGGGAGAAACCTGAAGGTGTCCTCATATCTACTCCCCTTGAGTTCTCTTCTCAGGTGGCCAAGGAAAGGCCATCACCCTTGGATCCGGCCCTGAGGGTGGAGAATCAAGAGAGGATTACCTGGGTGGAGGGCCCTTGGGGTTTTAGATTGAGATGTCCTCAGGCGAGACGCAGTATGCCGCATTTCCCTTTCAGGGAGAACCCTCTTTCCCAGAGGCAGTTATGGGGGTATTGCTATGCCTGTCCCACTGACCTGAAAAATGCCCAGAGGTAGTACCACTCTAGAAGCACCAAAAAGAGGGTGAAGAAGAGAGGGATCAAGAGATTTAATTAACCTCTTATCTGTTAATATGTTTTAGACCCCGTCCTGATGAAGGACAGAGAGTCCGAAATGCATCGGCCTGGGCCCCTGCTGATGAATATTGAATAAAAACAAATCTGATCACTTGAAAACCTGAAAACTTTTCGACCACAACAGGTTGATTGAAAAGTCTATACCAAAAAAAACGATTGGACATTAATGATTTAACTTCTGAAGTAGTATTCACTACGCAATCAGGTGTCTCCAAACTCATTGAGAGTCTCGCTGAGCAACCCTTGTCTGAGTGACAGCCAACAGACACATGGTTGGCAACTGAAGACCTCTTCTTCAAGGCCTGCAAGCAGCTGTCTGAACTCGTTGTGCCCATGTTTTGCTCTCCCAAATGTCAGTGCACGGATGTCTGTATATCTTATTATTTTCCGCCACACACTGAATAGGAAGGCAATGTACTCTTCCAACGCAAGGATTCACTCACTCTCAGCGATTATAAAACTGGCACTTGTATGGCTGTTTATTAATACAAATAAGCATTACAAAATAAAATGCTGAGTTAGAAAAAAGGTTACATCACTGTTGGCATAGTTGTGCCCACTTCATCCCTGCCAAGAATTTCACTGGAGAACTTCCCATACCAGGTTGGTATAGAGAAAGACCCTCACAATAGGACCGGACCGGATAAGATACGTCTACCTTCTCCAGCCCAGCAGAAGTTTTGTGTGTCTCTCCCTGCCAGCCTAACCCAGTGCCCGCCCCCAATTTGACAGTACTTTTCCAGAAGGTTCATTTGTTGACAGCACTCCACTAGCATCCGGCTGGTATGCATGCAGAATACAGTACCAAGTAAACACATTCTGTTTCACATGGGAGCTTTCTGCTCAGAAACTGAAAACAATCCGTGGACACAGCTTGTATTTCTAGTGAATATAAACAGTATTCAGAACTCATGTTAAAATTAAGCCTTCACTGAGGCTTGGAGAAAACATCCAATGCTGCACCCAAAATGCATTTCAAACAGACTCCATATTTGAGTCACAGATATTACATTCTTTAAATGCATTAGAGCCTGCCATCAGGGTCATGTGAGAAACCTGAAGGTGTCTCCCTAGCTAGTTCCCAGGGATCTGTCACTCGGGTGGCCAGGACACGGCCATCGCTATTGGATCCAGTTCCTGGGGGTGGACGAATGAGGGAAGATCACCTGAATGGGGGTTCCTCGGGGAGTGGGAGCGGGACAATGACAGGTGAGGTGTGGTATCCCCCTTCTTTCAGCACCTTTTCCCCATCCTACCACATAGCCACTGCCCCTAACCCTTTTCCGACACAAACCTTTTCACACGACACATCAGAGAACGGACTAACACCAGAGCTGTTTACCTGACATGTCCCAATACAAGAGTCAGGCAAAGTCAGGCAATTGATCAGAATCACAGACACCGGATGGCCCTTTCCCTTCCCCCCGTGGGATAAAAGGTGGAGAAAGAGAGCACAGTACGAGCAAGACAGACCGAACGACGAGTCAGCTATCCAGGCCCAGCAGTTCAAGAGGAGGAGAAAGGCAGCAAATATCGAGAGGCTGACAGGGAGAGACACAACCTTGCTCTTTTTGATGCAGAGCCATGAAACCTCTGCAGAAGGAATCTTAAGACCGAGGACAATAGCCCAAGTGTGTTGCAGAAGATGTGAATGGTACTCGCATTGCATCAACACTGATAAACAGGAGCGAGGAAACTCCTGCTACCATGTTACCGGCCTTGACTTCAGTTACGAGCAAAGGCAGATGGTTCATCATAGCCGGTGAGTCAAAGGGAGAGCTGGTTAGAACTGGGCTGTGGTGAAGGAAAGTCACAAAGTGAGAGAAGTTAAAAGAACTGTACCATTGTAAAGGGGAGACCAGCTGCCGAAAGGGACCAGCACCACCTGGGTGCTGCTCCGAGAAACTCTGGTCAAGCCCCATATGAGTGAAACTACAGATACCAGAAGGCCCTAGGAGAGCCGCCAAGATAGGTCAAAGTGGCTGCACAGAAGGTCAAGCAAAATCCAAGTATAGTCCAAAAGCCTCTGACCTAAGAACTATAAATAAAGCAAGGGAAGTGAATCCCACCACATGAGAAAGCAAGGGAAGTGAATCTCGTAAACATGAATGTGAAGTTGGCACGAGTGAATCCGGAAGGGAGATACTGACGAGAAGGGGTCAGAGTCTAACGTCCCAAGAAAAAGTGTGTTGACAAAGGTGAACCCGGCAGAGGGATATCCACTGCAACTGTTTAAAAAGACATTAAGATTTGTGAGTGAAGGAAGAGCCATAGTGAACCCGGTGGAGGGAGGCTGAAAGTAAAGGGGGGTCAGCGCCCGGAAGAGGGGGACCCAGGGGTGAAGAATCCTCACCCAAAGAAAAACCAGGAAAAGAACTTTCATTTTGTTGAAGGAACTTTTGTTTTGTTATTGAAGACGTCAGGCCCTCAAAGGCAAGAGACTTTCAAGAGAAACGAGATTTGGCCATCGACGGTCCTGATAGCTGCAAGTGGAACTGTCGACTCGTGCTGGGATAACTTGAGTGTGTGCTGTGCTCCAATATCCCATCTTACACTGTTATCAAAACGTGGGGAAGGGAGAGGAGATCCAAGCTACCGCATCCTGACATATTATTTGTGAACACTTCTTTCTGTTCTTGAAAACCATCCCACACCCTTTCTGTATTAGTTGTAAGGTTTGGCAATAGGTTTCTTAGTATAGGCCCTTTTTATTTTGACACAACGCCACTAGGACTGCCTTATTTTCATTTGATGGTCGACGTTTGCTCCCATCTTCGATTTAGGTTTAGATAAGGCGTTTTTCCAACCTGTATACAGTTTAATAAGCACCCTTGAACTGTGATCACTTGTGTCTGTTTTTACTGTTGCCACCATGAGTTCCTTACAGTCACCAAAGAAAGACCTCCTGGCAAGATCCAAAATGCCTGTGATCTACAACAAGCCTGTGACATGGTGAAAACCTACACTCCTCTGATGGACACACATCTGTATGGTACTTCATTAATACCCAAGATGGGAGTCATGAGAGTAGGGTGGGCTGTGCATCAGTTGTAGGAAATTCTGGAAGTGGTGGCAAATGAGACTGCTGTCTCACTGGAAACATTGGCTGTTAAGCAGAGGGAGTTGAGAAAAATGGCTCTCCAAAACCATATGGCCCTCAACATAATATTGGCTTCCCATGGCAGAGTTTGTGCACTTATTTGATCAGAGTGTTGCGTATTTGTATCAGACTCCTCTGATGAAATCTATGACCATGCCACTCTCATCACCTCCCCTGGGGCCACCCCCAACGATACATCTAAGGATTTTCTTGATGAAATAAAAGACTGTTTCAGCTCCTCCTTGGGTAAACTGCTTTCATATGTCCTGTATGCTGTTGGGGGCTTGCTTGCCCTAATTGTCATCTGCAAACTACTCTGGTGCCTCAACTCATTGCCAGACGCCTGGGCCCTACTTTACTATGGCTCATATCTCCCCCACTTCCTAGAATCCGGACTCCCACAACCAAGAACTCTACAGACTGTCCCAGATTGAGGTGGGACACTGGTCGCTAGCCAAGGTGATGTGGCCCTTTTCAGTACCAGAGGGGGGCTGTGGAAATGACAGTCTCCATGTATGGACCCTGACAGCCTTCAATTGTGTTTCAACTTTCAAATATATGTCACTTGAGTTTACTCTGGATTTTCTGTATTTTTCATTCTTGTACCAATGTATGGCGTGATGTTTTGCTTTCCCCAGATGTTTTCTTCATCTTGCACTGTATGTGACTGTATATTTCCTTTTTCCTGCCTACTTATCCACACGGCCTCGCCCCTGACTACAGTTTTTGTGTTTCTGTTTATTTTACCAGTACATTAATGTTTCCCTGTAGATTATTTCTGTTTATGACAAGCCCTGACTGCATCCCCTGGGCTTGTAGTTTACTTCTGCCAAGAGCCTGCACATTCTTCTATGTTTGTAATTCACCCATGACCAAAGCCTGGTCACTAGCACCTGAACCTCCTTGCCACGTTATGCCGGAAACTGTATTTGGTTACTGCATTGACACTTTACTGTACTTGGGTACAACATTGCCTGCTCACTGCATTTTGTACTTTTACTTTATGATCTCTGTAGTTGCTTGGCTCCTGCCACATTGCACATTGCCCACCTTTTACCCTGTGTTCCTGCAGTGTATGGCTAGCAGACATTGGGCCTCATTAAGAATTGGGAAGTATATGGTAAAAGTGGCAGTAACGGAATTGCTGCCACATTTAAAGTACTGCCGAATCACTAGTCAATGGTATTATCGGCGGCAGTAATACAGTCGGCTGAAAATCCATCCACAGTATTACCATCAACGGTAATACTGTTGAGATTCTAAAACGTATTACTGTCGTTTTACGAGTTGGGATACAGCAGTAATACTGTCGAAAACCAGTGGTAATACCGACCAAAACACAGCAGAGTTACCTCCACCTGAAAGGTGCAGGTAGATGCAGACAGGTGCCTGAAATGAAGCCACATGTGCCCCAAACCACCCAAGAAGACTACATAAGGCACACACCTTCCCCAAACACACTTCCAAACACCATGCTGCCACTCGCTATTGGGAAATGGGACATGCAGCTGTTCAGGCTGCACATCCATGTACAGAGGCGGGGAGACTAGCTCAGGGCACAGGGAACAGAGAGGGGGAGGAGGAGATGCCATGCCAGGTGAGCACTCATACCCAGGGTCAGGACCACACCCTGGACCTACATAGACACCCAGCTGCTAACCTTCATAGGTGAGCTGCTCAACCTAATCCAGGCATACGTAGAGAGCAGAAAAAAGAGAGAGGGCACTCTAGTTCCCAGCTTTGTATACCTGCTGCAGTTCAGTTGCTCTTCTCCTCCAAGCGCTTCCATGTCTCTAACAATCTTCAGGGAGGCAGTCTTTTCAGGTGTTGTTGATTAGTCTCAATTTTGGTCTCAGGGAATTCTGGTAACTGTAGTCAATTCTGGTAACCAGGAACCGACTCCCCTCCAATAGCACAATTTTTCCCATGGTGGGGGAGGGGGAAAACCATCAATGTGGCTCTCTTAGGTAGGGCATGGTGACCCCGGTGCCGCTGCCTCTGGAGCCTGGGACTTTTGAACCAATATGTAGAAAAAAGAGAGGGTGAGGCACGCACTCTAGTTCCCAGCAGGTGAGCACTCATACCCAGGGTCAAGGCCACACCCTGGTCCTACATAGACACCCAGCTGTTAACCTTCATAGGTGAGCTGCTCACCCTAATCCAGGCATACGTAGAGAGCAGAATTAACATCGGAACAGCTGTCCCCCCACTGCTCAAGTTAGTGTCTGTCCTGCAATTCCTGAGTACTGGCAACATTCAGCACTCTGTGGCCATGCTGCATGGCATTGCACAGCCCACATTCTCCATCGTGCTTGGACAGGTGCTGGATGCCCTCCTGCGCCATGTGTGCCAGTACATCTCCCTGCCCAACGACCCAAGCATAAGTGCATGCCATGAAGGCACGGTTCTATGCTGTGGTGCACATGCCAAATTTAATTGGTATGGTAGACTGTACCCATGTAGCATTGGTGTCCCCAGGGGCACATGAGGAGATGTACCGAAACAAAAAGCATTTCCACTCTCTCAACATCCAGGCCAGCTGCAATCTCAACCTCCATTGGCAGGCGGTGTGCGGGGAAAGATCCAATATTGACGAATGGTCTGTCAGGAACTAATGAACAATGTTTTCTGAGACGTGTACTTAACCACATTTTATGCACCAATGTAAATACTGACACATGAATATAAAATCACCTGAACTTAAAAATAAATGTCCTTGCATTGCTTTGCGTGAACTCATGTTTAATGTGTAAATGTGCAGACACCCCCACGACCCACTGCTCACAACACCATTCCCAACAAACCCTCCCCCACCCCACCATCCCCAACACACCCACCCCACAACTCCATCCTCAACACACCCAACCCCACCCCACAACACCATCCCCAACACACCCAGCACCCACAATCACAACACCATTCCCAGCACACCCATGTGCCCATCTCCAAATGTCAAGTCACTTGCATGGCCTCTACCCTTTACTGGCATCCCTCAGCACATTTGGGGCTAGAATGCACCCCCACCCCCAACCAAAATGGCACCTCGGGGTGCTGGGCAACAAGCCATTTGTGGGGGTGACAGAACTGGATTGCTCAGACCCAGGCCCCCGTATGAGTTGCATGGTCAACTCCATGTTTGTTTGCATGGCCTCAGCAAAGGCTGAGATACCGTCAGTTAATTCCCGAACCCTCTGCCCATAGAAAGTCAAAGCGGCAGGTGTTGCAGCCGCCTGTCGTTAGTCATGGTCCATGGCCCGCAAAATCCTGCGTGTCAGCCTGGATACAGTCCTGGATGGCCTGGAGGTGGTTGACCGGTGTGTCAGCAAGTGCCTCCCGATGCACCTGTCATTGTTCCATTGCCTCAAGCCTTCTGAACAGTGCGTCATCCTGTGTGGCATGGGGAATGGGGGAGGGCTGTGGGGAGGACTGGGGGAGAAACACAGTGACCCATAGGACCTGATGTCTGAGTCACCCTCTGATACCTGGCCCTGCTGCTGCCCATGATGCTGGCTTTCCTGATCAGGAGAAGTGAGGGCTTCATGAGCCTGCGCAGCAAAAGTTTAAATGATGTAAGTTTGAGGGAGAAGTGCGGTCAGTGTGTGAGCTCGACCCTGCTGGGTGGGTAGCTCTCCTCTAGGGAAAGGGGTCGTCCACTCGAGCAAAGAGTAGCTACCCGTGGCCTATCCCACAAAAGCACTTCACGGCCTGGGACGGGTTTATCTAGATGAGTCCTATTAGTTTTGTGCTCTGTAGAAGCCTTAAAAACGGACATGCCATTTTAATCCATCATTTTCAAAAACACGAATGCCCGCCATGTACCGGTTGTTAACGAGCATTTAAGCAGGAGCTAGGAGGCTTTGTGTGAGCTGTGGGAAGTGGAATTGGAATGCCGTAAAACCTATTGGATTCCTTAAATATGTGTGAGGAACACTGGGAGTAAACGATACCGTGGCCAAACCAAGCAAACCCCCCCCCCGACCCCCCCCTCACAGATGGTGAATATAAATGATCTTTGGTTGAACGAGAGCAACTGAAACATGTGAATGTGAAGTGATCTTGGCCTACTCCGGATCCGGAATATTTCCTTTTGCTGCTGATTAAATTGGGAAAGTATCTGGCGAGATGTTACATCAAATATATTAAGCGTGTGCCTGACAATTTGCAGCCGCTTCCACTATCTGCTCCTAGGCTTAGATGGGGAAGAAAAAAGTGCGTCACTCATCATGGATGGCACAGGGGGGCACAATCACATACATCATGGTGTTGCTTCATTGACGTCAGTCCTGATGCTGCTCTCCCAACATAGTGAGGGTTGTGGCCTACACAGAAAGCTCAAGATACTTCAAAGCTGGTTCATGAGGAAGCATGAGCTGTTTCCGAGTTAATGTGGCCACTGCACCTTCCTTTGGAGGTATCCGAGAGCAGCAGTGGTTCTCTCTGGAATGTTATACAAACACTTCCGAGAAATCCATTACCTGGAAATCCAAGCAGGACAGTAGCACACTGATGCTATGTCAATTCAGAGGGCATATTGTCACATGTGGATAGAGGGATGGATTTGCAAATCCTGGGCTTACAATAACCTGGGCATTTGTCAATTTGCTATGCCATATGCATCACCAATTTCTCATTCTTGTAAGCCCCTTTTTCTTCCCCTCGAGTAAGGTTCTGAATGAGACATTTTCCTTTTGTTTGGTATAACAAGGACGCAGATTTATTTTCACATATATACAACCACAGCAAACATATTGAAAATAGCTCCAAAGGTGTGGCGACTGCTCCCCATCCTGCTTCCCCCTTTTCCCATGTCCATCGTAGGCCCAACTCCCCCAAGACCTTCGAGTCTGAGAACCGGCTACCCTTGCGGGTATTTGCGGACTGGGGGAGCGCCGTTTGCTGGGGGGAAGCTGAGCCCTCATTGCTACCGCCAGACACCCGCGCCGTTTTAGGCTCCCAGGAGGCGCTGTCCAGAACGAGCGTAGCCTCTTCCGGTTTAGCCATGGCTCATTCGGAGTCTGTCTCTTATCATTGGTCGCTACAAGAGATGCACCACCAGCACATCGGGCCTCCACTGCTTACCCAGCAGTTTGTGCATGTGTCCCCGCAGCTGTAACCATTTCTTACCTGGCACCCCATTCCATTGTACCCAGTATTCCCCGGCGGTCAACTCCTCCTGCTTGGACGTCCAGCTTGCCCCGGCCCTTGACACAAATGAATGGCCCACCACCCAGACGGACGTCGCCTTCCTTTTGTCATTGCTACTAAAGGGGGGGATTAGGAAGAAAAGCTGTTAGTGCTACATTTTTTCCGGCATGATATATCTTTTAAAACAACCAGATTTCCAACCTCCTATCTGCGTGATTGCCTCTGCGCCTAAGCCCATCCCTGCTGCTGATGTGGCTGCCTCTATCCTAAAGGAATGGGTCCCGTACATCCCCATAGAAAACCCTGCCTTCGCCAGCGCCATGTCCATCACTCTCCTGCACTGAAACCGGCTCAAAGCTGAATCGTCACTATGCATTAGGAATGGCTCCCCGCTTCCTGTGTGGAGCCTCCCCTTCAAATAAGTGGTTACACACCCAACTGGGCAAACTGGGCTGGCCTGGGTGCCCCCCAGTGTTATGGTTCTGCCCTTCCCGTCTGGTCAGTCTTGGATTTTCTAATAAAAATTTACACCTGGTCACCCTTTATACATACATCGCCCATCCCCAGAAAACCCATTCCCTTACCGTCCTTATTGACAGGCACCAATTCACTTACCCTTTGAGCCCCGAAGAATGCCAGTGAAAAGGCCGCTGAAAACAATGCTTTCTCGTACTCGTCCCTACACACCCCAGCCAGATTCTGATCATCTCATGCAATTTCCCCACATTGATAGGCCGCCTTTCATCCGGTTTGGTTTTCACCTGTTTGGCCCAGCCCTTCATTGCCATGACAAAATAATGTTCCTTCATGGGATCGGCCCTGCCCCCTAATTTGTAGAAGTGCACAATGGCTACCAAATGATAAACAACCCGAGATCTGGACCTTCCTTGGTGCCAACACCATCCCTCAAAAAGGCCCGCACAGGCAATGCCTTCTGAGCCTCCGGCAAGGTGCTGTTCTGAAAGGCTAAGAAACGCTCCCAGCACCCTCTGTATCTTCGCACAGGGTCTGGTGCCAGTGCGGAGTTGATCAATGCGCTCAGATCTCCCCAATCAAGCCCCACCATTGCGTTTGGAAGGGTGTCATCCTCGTGTTCG
Source organism: Ambystoma mexicanum (assembly GCF_040938575.1). Classification (NCBI taxonomy): domain Eukaryota; kingdom Metazoa; phylum Chordata; class Amphibia; order Caudata; family Ambystomatidae; genus Ambystoma; species Ambystoma mexicanum. The sequence goes on along the minus strand of NC_090922.1, from coordinate 34,833,030 downwards.
CCTCTGGATGGTTTCCCCAAAACCTTGCCAACTGCAAACGAGAAAGAGAATCAGCTGCCACATTTTTAACCCCCTGGATGTGCCGTGCCCTGACCTCTGTATTCAGCTGCAGCAAGCTCCTTGTGATCTCCCTGAGTAGCTTAAGCGCTCTGCCCTTTCTGCTTGTCCCTTGATTAATAATCTAAACCACTGCCAAATTATCAGACCAGACTATCACCTTCTTGTCCTGCAGCTGCTTGGGCCACAACTTAAATGCCGCCACTATCGGAAACAATTCTAACAATGTAATATCCCTGGTGATCCCCTCCTTCTGCCACTGTGCCGTCCATGGTTTCCCGCACCCTCTCCTTCCTAAGATGGTGCCGAACCCGAGTGCCCCCAAAGAGTCGGTGAATAGTTTTAGGCCCTTGCTGTGCCCCAAATCCTCTCGCCACGGCAACACACCATTAAAGTTGTCCAAGAATTCATCCCACATTTTGAGGTCCTCTTTGACCTCAGCCCCCAGTCGTACGTGCTGCCCTGCATGCTGTAGGCCCACCGTTTTCAGTTCCACACTTCTTGAAAACACTTTTCCGGCTGGGATCACCTTGCCTGCAAAATTCAGATTGCCCGCCAAAGACTGTAGCTCCTTCAGTGTGGCTTTTTATCTGCCCAACATCCCTGCAATTACCTGGTTCAGTTTGACGACTTTGTCTTTAGGCAGCCTACATTCCCCAGCCATCGTGTCAATTTCAATACCCAAAAAGGTCAATGTCGTGACTGGACCGACTGTCTTCCCCTTAGCCAGGGGAACCCCAAATTCTGCCGTCAATCCCTGGAATACTCCCATGAGGACCTCACAGTCCTGCGTTCCTTCCCTCCCAATAAAAAGGAAGTCATCGACGTAGTGGAGTATCCCCCCGACCTTGGACCTTTGCCGCACTGAGAATTCCAAAAAGCGGCTGAATTTTTCAAAATACGAGCATGAAATTGCACAACCCATTTGTCATAAAAGTATTCTTGGAGAACCTTGAAACCTAGCAGGTGATAGCTGTCCTTATGTATAGTTAATAGGTGGAATGCAAGACTCCATGTCCGCCTTCCCCATGAGGGCTCCCCCTCCCGTTGCTTTCACCAATTCCACCGCCTCATCAAATGATGAATAGTGAACCCTGCTTTGTTCTTCAGCAATGCCATCATTAACAGACTCGCCCTCCGGAAAAGATAAGTGTTGGATCAATCTGTACTGGCCAACCTCCCTCTTGGGCACCAGACCCAGAGTTGACACCACCAAGTTCTCAAGGGGAAGAGAGGTGAACGGGCCCGCCATCCTCCCCAACTGTAACTCTTTCCCCACTTTCTGTGCCAATACCTCAGGCATAGCCAATGCCGACTTCAAATTGCAAGCCTCCTTTGGCCCGATGTTCCCACTGAAAGGAATCTTAAAACCTCACCTGAATCCTTCCCACAAGAATTTTGCATCGCCCCTATCGTGATATGCATTCAAAAACGGAATCATGGCCTGCAAACGTATTGGTGTTGGTGGGTCTTTTTAATCATGCTTGCTTTTTTCTTTGGATTTGGCACTGCCCTTTGCCTTCCCTTCTCTGCTTGAGGAGCTGCGCCCCCCCGAGCTTGTGCCCTTTGCATGCTTGAACCTACATGCATTCCCATAGGTGCACTTCCCTTCTGCGAACAACCAGCATTCTGCCTGCTCCCCCTGGTAGCTGAAAAGGTTATTCCAGGAGGGGTTCCCTCAAAAGGACCCCCTCCCTCTATGTGAGTAGGCTCCCCCTGCCTCTACCGTATGGCGGCCTTTCTCCCGGGACCTTCTCACCCAATGTACCTGCCCACGCCCACTTCATATCGGGTCATTTCCGGCCATACCTGCATCTTGAGTCTAAAACCCCTGTCATAATTAATCCAGGCATCGCCCCCATGCTTCAGATACTGTTCATGGATGTATTACTCGTATGCAATCATAGCCACACAGTCCTGTGGAAACTTCTCTAGCATGATGGTGGCATACATCCGGAAAGCCCTTAACCAATTATGAATAGTGAGCTCCACCTTAGGTCTCTCTCCCTCCTTCTTTTCCTTTTCCCTTTTCCCTTTCTGTAGGTTCACTGAAACCCTGCCCCACAGGTTCCATCCCCACCAGATCTAGGATTTTCAGAAACTCTTTCCTCCATACCCGCTCTTTGTATGCTAATGGGATGTGCCATGCTAGAGCTTTCACTGCCACCCTGGCCGGTGCAAATCCTGGCATAGGCCTTCCATACACTGTGGCATTGCTTACAATCTCCTGCCCTTGACCCGTGGTTGGTGACCCCACTGCCACACCTCCCTGGCCCTCCATCATTGCCGGCTTCCTGACATTATTAACCCCCGTCCCGCTAGCTCCTTGACCCCACCAAAGCGTCCCCCCGGGCTGAGCTGTAAATGAGGAAGTTGTCCCTTGTGACCCCTGCCCGGCTCCCCCAATCTGCCCTGGTACAGTTCCAGTGACAGGCCGACCCTCAGACACTACCCCTTGATCTAAGACCATGTTTCCCCCTTGCTGATGGATCGCTTCAGCACCCCTGCCCACCTGGTTAAAAGCATTATTGTTATTACAAAGCATCTGTCCATTCTCCCATGCTCTCATGCAATCCATGAACATACCTTTAACCATCTCCAAGGTGGTAGGACCCTCAGCTGCTACCGCCGGTGTGGCTACAGGTGTGCTGCAAGGACCTCCCATCGTCCTTCGAGCCTCAGCAGGTAAAGGCGCCGGTGGGGCTGCAACCTCCTGCGCCCTCCCCATTCCCTTGGGTTTGACTTTCCGCTTTTGAGCAGCATCGGCCTGCTGCTGGCTGTCCTTGGCTTTTTTGGTCATCACCCTCTTTCTTTTGCTGACTGGCTCTTCTTCACCAGTGAGCTCCTCAATGTCCTGACCCTCTCCCTCCTGGGAGTGTACCTCCACCCATGCCTCCTCCACTGGCGTTGGTGGGAACAACAGAGTTTACTCGGACCTCTGGCTGCGTCCTGCAACTTCTGCCCCCATTTGAGATGCCATCTGCTGCATCCAATTCATGCCGTATTTGTCCCCTGCCATCCGTGCCATTGCGAGGAAGGCATCGAGGTCATGCTTCTGCTGCTCCTCCAGCCCCCTCGTCTTCCCTTGCGCATCCATTCCCTTCTCTGACTTGCGCTTTGTGCTGCTTGCCGCTTCCTCGCCGTTATCTGCCCTCTTGCGTGCTGCTGGCAGTTCCAAAAGGAGCCCGCTTAGTGCAAGTCCTGTTCCCCCAGCAATGTACCTGCAGCGCTTCTATTACTCTCCCTCTGCTGTGTTGCTTGAAGTTTCAAAGCGAGCCCGCTTAGCGCAGCTCTTGTTCACCCCAGCAATGTACTTGCAGCGCTTCTGTTACTCACCCTCTGCCGTGTTGCTTTTAGCTTCAAAACGAGCCCGCTTAGTGCAGCTCTTGTTCCCCCTGCAATGTACTTGCAGCGCTTCTGTTACTTGCCCTCTGCCGTGTTGCTTTTAGCTTAAAAAACGAGCCCGCTTAGCGCAGCTCTTGTTCTCCCTGCAACGTACTTACAGCGCTTGCCTGCGTTGCTTTTGTGACTGCCCTGCGCTCCACTTCCTGGATCAGCTGACCGGCGTGTCTGTCCTCCTTCCGGTGAGCGCCACTCGCTCCGCGATGTTGTCCTGTGGCCTCCGCTGCTCCTCCCCCTCCGGCTCCTGACGAGTGGTCACAGCATCCACGATGTTTGTGGTGTGCTTTTTCTCCTTTCCACTGCCTGCTCCGGCTCCGCTTGGCGTCCGCTCCTCAAGCTGGGAATCCCTCCACGACCAGCAGCCCCCCAGAAGGAGACCGGTACGTGGGGTCCACGAGATCCTCTGCAGGCGAAAAACGACACGAACTCGAAATGCAATGAAGTCCTCAAAACGAAATCCTCTCCTGGTCGGCGGGGGCCTGGCTGTTGGAAGACCTGCAAGTGCTCATGTGCCGGGCACCCGCTGCTTATGAAGCCCTTGCTCCGCCCCTTTCCATTTTTGGCCGTTCGCGGGCTTTTGGTGTGCTTGGTGCTTCTTTTGAAATCTTCCCGCCCTCTCCCCTGCCCCCAAGGAGGGGGGAGGGAAGAGAGAGCGGAAGGAGGAAGGCCCCTGCCCCGGTTATCGCGGTGCCGCCTCCATTTACCCTTTGTGTTTCCGTCGTCACCTTCATTCTTGCCTTGAGCGGGAGTGCACTGTTCCATCCTAAAACTTAATAACAGACCCTGACAGTACCTTCTTTTGCTTATCTTGGCCCCTATCACACTGTATGACAAATTCTCGAGTTATTTTTCCTTGCCTAAGAAGGAGCGTATTTACGTGCCTCAAGCTTTTTGGCTTACTGCACAAAAACCCAGACTCATTTAAAAGTGGAAAAGGTCGCTTTAATGTGACAGGCCAAAGCTTACAATCAAAACGCTTAACTGGCTCCATGGCCTAACAAACTAATGAAATATTTTAACAACCAATTAAATAAATTAAACATTTTCATTTTCATTTTCCCCCAACAATTAAATAATTAAATAACCCATTTCCTCCCTAATTATCCCTTGGACCCTACCGTCTCCTTGCCCCTTTTCCAGGCATCCCGCTTTCTCCCAGGGGCCATGCCCCTCCAGGCTCAATACCTGTTCCCCCGGGGTGACCTGCTTGTGCAAACAGCGCCACCCCATCCTTTCCCGTGTCATTCCCCCATTGTGCTTCCCTCCCCCCACATCAAAAGGGGCCATGCCCCCGGCGCCCCGACCCACTTCAACACCCTTCAAACTCCCCTCTGCACCAAACTCCCCCTTCCTATGACCTGCAGCCAGCCTGACCTGCCACATCAGCAACATATATTATACACAAACTTTCACAATGCTCTGACCTGTCACACAAAACTACCAACCCCTACCATCCTAACAGACCCCAAAACTCATAAAAAACTTGCCATGTCATCTAAAACTCCCCGCATAATCCCATGAACAATGGACCCCCCCCCCATATTCCATAACCAGACACCAGCCTAAAACCAAAATGAAGGGGTGGGAGGGCGGTACAATCACCAAGTCCTAACCGTCGCCTGCCTCCCGAACCTTCCCATAGCCCTTAAATACCCCCGGGAGGCGCTCTGCCCCCCACGGCCACTCGCTGGCCATGTGCAGCGCCAAAAACTCCCCGGGGGGAAACGCTTCGCGTTCCCCCCGGGGTCCCCCTTTTGGCTTACTGCACAAAAACCCAGACTCATTTAAAAGTGGAAAAGGTCACTTTAATGTGACAGGCCAAAGCTTACAATCAAAACGCTTAACTGGCTCCATGGCCTAACAAACTAAAGAAATATTTTAACAACCAATTAAATAAATTAAACATTTTCATTTTCATTTTCCCCCAACAATTAAATAATGAAATAACCCATTTCCTCCCTAATTATCCCTTGGACCCTACCCTCTCCTTGCCCCTTTTCCAGGCGTCCCGCTTTCTCCCAGGGGCCATGCCCCTCCAGGCTCAATACCTGTTCCCCCGGGGTGACCTGCTTGTGCAAACAGCGCCACCCCATCCTTTCCCGTGTCATTCCCCCATTGTGCTTCCCTCTCCCCACATCAAAAGGGGCCATGCCCCCGGCACCAGAAAAACCCTCCCCGAGGAGTTCTTTCTGCCCCACGCCCCCCCCCCCAATTCTTTTTTTTTTTTTTTTTTTTCTACCTCCAACTTTTTACCCAGTCTCCCAGCCAAGAACCCAAGTCCGCCAGGTAGTGATTATTCACATACACGGACAAGTGTACCCCATCCTCTCTAAAGATAAGGAGACCCTCATATGTTATTTCCTTATGGTCCATGACCTGCCCCGCCACCGAGGCACAACATTTTACCATTTCTCTGTTTATTCCCTTCCTGGCCTGCTCTATTGCTCCCTCACTTTTCGCTCCCCTCCAAACTCTTCTCGGCAACAACTTAGTTCACACCACCACTGCTTGAGGCCACATTTCCCGCACCCACACTAAGTCCCTCTTCATTTTCTTTAGCAGCGCCACCCCCGTATCTCTCACCAGGTCATTCTCCCCTGCATGCATAATCACCACCTCTGGAACCCCATAGCGTTCCCTCATCCCTGCCAATATAGGAAGCAGCTGATCCCACCGCAGGCCCCCCAACCCGTGCCATCTCACCACCACTTCCTTGTAACTGCACCCCAGTTGCCTTCCAAGCCCCCTTTTCTCCGCCTCTTTCCCAGCCCACTTAACAATTGAATGGCCAACAATCCAAACTTGCGCCAACTCCCCCTTCTTTCGCACAGCATCTGAAAAAGAAATTACAAAATCACTGACAAGTCAAAAATATTTCAACAACAACAGTTGGCCCACAAAGTCCTACTCCACCTTTCTTCAACATTCCCCTTTATCAAACTCCCTGACGTACCCCTTGTATTTCCCAGACCTCCAACGCCCCAATCTTTTCCCTTGTCTTCTGAAAAACCCAGCCTGGTACCCTCAGATGCTGCGCCCATCCTAAAGGAATGAGTCCCAAAATCCTCTGCCTTTTCTCCCACTGCCACCAGCACCTTCCGCAATACCCCTAGCACCTGGGCCGCTGAAACCGGCGATCCATCCGCATGCTGAAAAACCAAGCCTGTCTTACCCCCACAGCGCTCCTTCCACACCTTGGCCTGCCTGAACTGGGCATAAAACCTTGCTCCCTCAACCCAGCAGAACCCAAGAGCCCCTTCCCTTCTGATCCGTCTTAGACCTTTTAATCTTGATGTCTAAACCTTCTTCTGTAATTTGAACATCTTCCCATTGCAGTCCCCCTACCCCCCCTTTTCCCCCGACCAACTCAGAAACCCTGAAAGCCCCAAAGAATAACCACGTAAAACAAGTCGCAAACAGTTCCCCTACAAGCAATAAACCATTTGTTCAACTTGTTGTGCCCAGTTTATTGCTTTACAGTCCTGCGTTGCCCCCCCTGCACCGGGGGCCCATGTGCACCCCCGTCCATGCAGGCCCTTTAGTTTAGTTTATTACTCCTCTCGCCACTGCACCAGGGGCCAAACCTGCAACCCCGTCCATGCAGTCCCTTCCATATAACTAATCTTCAAACTCCTTGCATCCATTACCACCTGTTTCCCACCTGCACCAGGGGCCCTAGTGCACCCCCGTCCATGCAGGCCCCTTTTCTGCCTTACTCCTCTCCACCGCTGCACCAGGGGCCAAACCTGCGCCCCCGTTCATGCAGTCCATTCCACATAAATTCCTCTTCCAGCACCTTGCTTCGTTGCTCCACTTTTTTCCCCCAGCTGCACCAGGGGCCCTAGTGCACCCCCCGTCGATGCAGACCCATCTCATCACTTCCCCTTGCTGCACCAGAGGCGCTCCCGTACCTCCGTCCATGCAGCCTGAAGCCTACTCACCTTGTCGTGCGGCAAGCGTGAGGGCTTCACCACCGTCGTCCATGCCCTCCAAACGACAGCTACCACCCCTTAACAATTTCCACCGTTACATCCCCCCTGCGGCCCTCCCCTACCTACGCGTCTTCCTCCTCACCCTTCTCCTACCCCCTTTAAGTTGCCCCCAAAAACCTTTCATCAAACCTTGCGCCCCCCCTCCTTTTACGATAAACTGAGCCCGACCTGCCAGCACACCCCAATTTACCTGGCATGCAGTCCTTCCCCCCCACCTACTTGCCCCGTTCCTCGCCCTGACCCACTGTCCCCTGCCTGAAAACAATCTGTAACCGGATGCCGACCCGCACACCTGCTGCACTCGTGTTTAAAATTTGCACATCCACCTCGTGCAGCCTTCTTTATTGAACGCCCAACATGCTGTCGAGGGCTGTCCTCTGCCTCCTCCCCCTGCCCCCTCATGGGCGGGGTGACCAAGAAAGGGCCGGAAAGGCACGGGCAGCCCACTTGCTGTGTGCAATGTCAGGGCAGGCCTCGTTGGGGCCATCCATTCCAGCCAGAGATCCATGTCTATCTCCCCCCAGACCGCCTGACTGTCCTCTGCCATTCTCGCTCTGAATTCCTCATCATACCTTACCCAGGCAAAGCCCCCAAAACTCGTGAAAGCCTTCCTTATTACATCCATATATTTAAGCAGGGCCACGCAACGCTCTGGGAATTTTTCACAATACACACTGGCATAAATGATAAACGCCGAGGTCCAATTCTCAATAGTCACCGGGACCCTTGGGCGTGAAGCCAGTTCCCTCTCTTCCTCCTTAGACCCCTCCTTTGCTCTCACTTCCCTATGGAGCAATTTAAAGACATCCACAAATTCCCCCTTCCTGAATCTTCTCCCTGGTCGCTGCCATCAAGTGCGCCCCCAATGGTTTTGTTATCCCCATGTATGGCAATTTTTTCTCTTTTCCTTTCACTTCAACCTCCTTATCTTTTCCAGCTTGCACTTCGAGCACCAATGGCTCCACCACCTTGTCCTTTTGGACCTCCACTGAGCAAATGCTCTTCTCAGCCCCTGCGGCTCCAATGGCCTGCACACCAACTTCTTTCCTTACACCTTGCAGTCAGACCCTTCATCCCCTGTCCCCCTTCTTGTGACCCCTCTCTGCCATGCAGATGACCATTCCCTTTCCCGCTCACCTCTTTCCACACCTGCCGCCTGTGGTCTGGCGTCCACACCGATGCTCCTCCTCTCCTTTCTTAGAGGGCTCCTACATTGCGGATGCGAGCTCATGCCCGAGTTGAGTTGATGATCTTCTTGCGAGCCCGGGGCGTCCGCCCCGCCACTCCTTTGACGTCTTCTTGGCGGGGTTGTGGAAACCCCTGCCTGGTCCTCTTCTCTCGGGCGAGGCGTTCCGTCCTCCACCCTGAAATCCTCATTGCTAGGGGCTGTGCTGCGCCCTCTAGGCTCTCCTTGCGCTGACCGAGGAGGGGCCGTACTGAAACCCTCTACCTCCACCTGACCAGCGGGGGCTGCGCCGCGCCCTCCGCCCTCACTCCTCCTCCCCGGGGGGGCCGTTCCGCGCCCCACTCTAACCTCCTCAAATGACGGTGACCTCTCCCTCCTTCTCCCACCTGCACTCTTCTGCAGGTATTTACCCCCTCTTCCCATTTGCCTTGTCACCCCCCTCTGCACCCCTTCACTGGCTCCACTCTGATTCCTTTGAGCCACCTCCATCTGAGAATTCCTATCTTCCCTAGAACTATTACTCGCTCCTTCCCTCCATGGCTGCCCACCCGAAATCATTTCTCCCCCTGATGCCCTCCTGTCTATCTCTTTCCTCAACTTCCTGCCCCTAGTTTCCCAAACCTCCCCTCTCCCCGCCGATGGGGTGCAAGCCACCACTGCCGCGAGAGCCCCATCTGCCGCTGCTCTACGCTGCGGCCTACCACCACTTATCTCCCCCTCCCCCGTGACCTCTCCGCTGGTGACCTCCCCCACTGCCCCCTCCAACTGGGCCCTAGATGCCATACTAATTATTTCCAAAGCCTCCCTCAGAGCCTTAGCATCAACCAGACCCTTCTTGCTGGCTCCCTGGCCCACCATCGTGCACTACTAATCTGGTTGTGCACTACAATATATATGCCCCCTGAAAATGAACCTAGCAAACCTAAGCCCCCGAGCCAAAACTACCCGTGGACCTATCCCCCAATTGACAACTACTAACTTTGAAACTATTTTTTTTTTTTAAACCTACTTATTTAATAAAATTACTTTTAAAAAAAAATGTTTTAACCCCCCCACTTAGCCAACCACCCCCTGCACCCGGATAGCCCTCCCTTTTCCCCACTCTCTTAACGAGCTACTTCACTCGGAACACCCCCGCAGGGCCCCCCCCACCCTCCACCACTGACTGCTAATGGCCCCTCCTCAAAAAACCCCTTCCTTTCCTTATACCCCCTTTTCCTACTTTCCCTATTTCTTTTTATTATATATATTTTTTTGTTTTTAATTTTTTTAGGCCCCACTCCGTCAAACCAGCTCCACCGCCCGCCCCCTAGTGGCTCAACCGCCGCACCGCAGTGCCTTCCTATTCCAAATGGAAACAGGAACAGGGGGAGCGGTCCCTTTAAGAGGGCCGCTCTGCCCCCTCCCTGCTGCACGCCGGCACCGCACGCGAGGGAACAGAAGCCCAGCACACGCGGGCTCACCACCAACGGCTCCCTCACCCGACACACTGCGTCCCCACACGAACGCCCAACGGGACCGGGAACAGAAATGCAGAACCCTCCGGGCCCACACTACGGCCGGCGAGGGATGCCCACCCAGCTCCCTAACAAGAAAAAGAAACCGCGGCCGCAAATGGCCCCGAACCGCCTGCCCTGATGTACCCAACCTGCGGACGGCGGCTCCGGTAAGAGGGGGGGTACCTTATGTACGGTACCCCTGACTATGCGGGGCCCGCGACACCACCCTCTTTCTATTTATTTTTTATTTTTATTTATTTATTTATTTTTTTATTTAATCTCAGGCGCCGCCGCCGACACCCTCCCTCTGCCCTTATAACCTGGCCCCTACCTCCACAACCCTGCTAGTCCCTACCTCCAACACACGCCCTAGGCCCAGCTACACGGAAGGCTCGGGAGCAGGCGACAGGACTTCACAATCACCAAGTCTTAACCGTCGCCTGCCTCCGGAACCTTCCCTGAGCCCTTAAATACCCCCGGGAGGCGCTCTGCCCCCCACGGCCACTCGCTGGCCATGTGCAGCGCCAAAAACTCCCCGGGGGGAAACGCTTCGCGTTCCCCCCAGGACCCCCCTTATGGCAGTGCCTGGGAGTATTTTTTCTTTGCCTAGGAAGGGGTGCGCATTATCGTGCTCACACTTTATAGCAGATCATGGGGGTATTTTCTTTGTCTGTGAATGGGTGCACTTTGCATGCCTCGCACTTTAGAGCACGTCCTGTGGGCATTTTCTTTGTCCAAGTGCTTTGTTTGCCACTGATTTCGGAGGAGATATGCCATGGAAATCTGTATTCTCCTGGCAAGTGCAAAGCACGATGGGCCTGGAAGTACCGCAATGTGGTCTCTCTGGAAAACAGTGTTTTTCATCTCAAGCGCCGATTTACCTTTCCTCTAGGACTCTGAGCTTTTATTTCACCCTCATGCCGTACGCTGAGAGCTCCCCAGCCCTGTGTATGGTGTTGCCATGTGTGGCACACAATGCCTGCAGTGCCCATTCTCGTTTATTATCCTTGGCGGTGCAGAGATAATTCTGTGGGTTAATGTACGTGCCGCATTAATGTTTGCGTAATGCGACTCACCAGGAAAAGCGTTCGGTCAGCTTTTCCTTCCCCTGGAGAAATGCGTGTAAATCGCTGAGTTTGATAACTGTTATCTATCACCACAGAGCTCTGCGAACCCACGTGCTCGCTCGTCTGTACATTTCCCCTCCGAGTAAGAAAAATAATTCCCCCTCATGTTTTGGCAGAGCCTATTTTATGTGTTTGTTAAATTGCCAGCGAGGCGCGGTGCCGGGGAATTAAATACGAAATGCCCTCTTTAGGTTTTAATGAAACACTGGCCTCTCTCAGAGGCGCCCTGTGCTGCACCCTTCTGGACTTGCATGTCCGACTTTCAAAACAGCACCACATAGTCATAAACAGCCCAATTTGCTCATCTGGATTCTGGCTCTTTCCACCCCGTGCAGTCTTCGGGCTAATCTTTCACTTGGATCAAATTCTCCTGTAGTTCCTGTACTATTTTAACTGGAAAGTTGTGGAGTTGTTGTTTGCTGAAGTGACTGCTTACTGCATGGTCGGACCGCCAACCCATTGGCCCCTTAATCTCAGCTGTTCAAGCACAATGATAGAATGTGTTGCCATGGCTCTGGTGTACCGGGGGCATAGTTTGTCAAAGTTCTGGTAAATGATGGGACATTCCGGTATAGTTCAGGCACAGTGCTGGGATATTCTGGCCCCTTGACAGGATGTTCTGCCATGGATCTGGCACAGCACAGATATATTAAGTCACAATGACACACCTGGCAATGGTCTGCAAAGTGCCACCTAGGATTTGCTTGTGCCAGCAGTTAAGTGCATTTTAATGAATTCGGACAGCAGAAAATCAAGTGAACTACAAATTAGATGTGGGTATCATTTGAAGGCCCCCAAATTGGGGGATTTCGTGTAGCACTTAATGTTCTTGATATCAAAGTGATGAAACAAAGCGACAGTGGCAGTGTAAGCCTGACAAGTCAAGTCACACACCCATTGGAGATCCAAACACTTGTGAAATGAGACACTTGTGTATAGGCACGTTATAAATGCCATATCATATCTTCGAGGGGATTGGGTCCTCCGACGTATTCCATATCTATGACAGGTAATGTCCACAGCTGTGCTGCTCCGGAAAATCTTGGCGTCTGCGTCCTGCGTCGATGACGTCGATGCGCCGTCCTCGAGGACCTCCTCCGACGGCCGACGTCACCCGATGTGATAAGTAGGACGCACGACGCCCATAGCCTCAGTTCCGTTTTTTCTGCGAACGTGTTCGCTTCGTGAATCTCGGTACGCCTCGACTCGTTGGAGTTTGCTGTTTTCGAATTACCGGTTCGTTGAACCTGTTCGGTTTTTTTGTGAAGACCTGTTCGAGGCGATGTCTACTTCGTCTTCAACCCCGCGTCCGGGCTTCAAGAAATGCGGGGTCTGTGGGTCCAAGATGTCGGTCACGGACTCGCACGACGCCTGCCTCTGGTGCCTCGGGGAGGCCCACGATACGGACGACTGTGTCGACTGCCAGTCGCTCACGGCAAAGGCCTTGCGGGAACGCAAGAAGAAGCTGTCGGTAGGCCGGGTGTCTAAGCCCCGGAAGTCGAGGTCTGCGGGGCTTTCGACGGATGACTCGAGGGGCGACTCTCCGCGTCATCGTCGGAAGTCCGGTGGGTCTCCTTCCAGGAGTTGGTCTCGCCACTCCTCCGCCTCTTCGAGGCATTCCCGGAAGTGCCGGCATAGGTCGCCTTCCCCGTCCTCTTCCGAGGACTCCGCCCATCGGCAGGTCGCTTATCCCTCCATGCAAGCGACACCGGAGGAATGGGCTTCCTTCGGGAAGCAGATGCTAGCGATTCTTGAATCGCAGGGCACCGGTCCGTCCGCGCCTCCGAGTGGGGTCGGTCGGCACCCGTCGGGAGACACCGCTCGTATGCCTTCGGGCTCGAGTGGTCGGCACGGCTCACGGGAGAGGTCCCGCTCGGACAAGGGTAGCCGTTCTCGCCATGCCCGTTCCAGGTCCCAGTCCTCGACGCGCTCGAGACCGCGTGATCCTGTGCCGTCTTCAAAAAAGACGTCGACGCCTATGGCGCCGTGGTCGTCGACGGTTTCTCTCGAGGCTCTGCCTCCGAGGGGGTCGTCGACGCCGTCGGCACCTAGGTAGGTCATCGAGAGACACGCTCGGAGCTCCGGCTTCGAGGCTTGTGTCGACGCCGCCGATGCTGGCGGCGCTGCAGCTGACGTCGACGCCGATTCGCTCGACGTCGACGCCTTTTCTGTCGACGCCGGTGCCGACTCGTTCGGCGCCCTCGACGCCTTTCAAGGCGGTGGTGTCGGAGGGGCCCCGTGGCACGGGGTTTGCCCCTAGAAAGGCTCTGGCTAAGGTCAGGCTCTGCTTTGGTCCCCAGAGGTCTTCCTCTCCACGCCTGGAGTACATTTCAGAGGGTGATGAAGGCTCTGATGTGGGCTTGTTTCCGGTTACGGTTCCAGATGAGCTTATCTCGGGCCATAGCCAGTTTGATGACCTGAGGCAGTCACTGCATGATGCCAGTGGATTGGACACCTCTCCGGAGATGGAGTTTTGTAGGCCGGAGCCTGGCACTCATGCCGATTCTTTATATCGGCGCCTTATGTCTCGGGTCACCGAGTATTTGGGGTGGTCAGCTCCCCCAGGGGAGTTCGTTCAGGATGATCTCACGGTCATCCTTGATCTCGGTCCCCCCACTGACCCGGTTTTGCCATTTCATATGGCTGTGCAGAGAAGGGTGGCGGCGGCTTGGACTGCTCCGGAGAGTCTGCCGACAGTGGGCAAGTCTTTGTCGCGAAAATACCGTCCAGCCAGTAGCGACCCCTGCTACTTGTCCAGGCACCCCACTCCGGAGAGTTTGGTGGTGCAGGCGGCTACGGCCCCGGCAAAGCAGGCGTCGTATCCTACCATCCCTCCCGATAGGGACGACAAACGTTTTGACGGCTGGGCGAAGAAAGTGTTTTCTTCGGGGGGTATGACGCTTCAGACGGCCAACTCCATATGTGCTTTGTCTCGTTTCACACACACTCTGTGGAACTGTGTTGCATTAGCGGCTGAACATATTCCCGAAGGGGACGAACGGGATGGTTTCCTTGCTATGGTTCAGGATGCCATGTGTGAGGCCATTCAGTCGGGTTTGGACTTGGCAGATTGTGTCAGCCGGTCCATGGCGGCGAGCAACGTAATGCGCAGGTTTGCGTGGTTGCGGAAGTCTGGGATTCGCTCCTGATGTGCAGTCCTGGCTCCTCAACATGCCCTTTGACGGTGAACACCTTTTTGGCAGCAAGGCTGACGAGAGCCTTGAGAGGTTGCAGACCTCCAAAGCTGCAGCGAAGTCGTTGGGCGCTGCAGTTCGCCAACCTCCGCCTTTTTGTCCTAGGGGACAGCAATGGAGGGGAGGTTCCTTTCGCTATTACTCGTCCTTCAGTAAAGCGAGGGGAGCTAGCAGTCAAAGAGGCCATCGTAAGAGTGCCAGAGGTGGAAACAAAGGTACTAGAGGTGCCAAGGCCGCTCGGGCAGTTGCCTTTTTGCCCTCAGGCAACGCCGCAGCCGCTACCACTCAGTCATGAGGCCAGGTCCCATGGTTCGCCGGTTGGGGGAAGGCTGGCGCAGCATCTTGTAGAGTGGCAAGCCATTACTTCGGATGTGTGGTTTCTGGAGATCATAACCCACGGCTACTGTCTTCCTTTTCGGCAGAGGCCTCACGACAATCCACCAGGGAACCTCTCTTTGAAGTGTCCGGATCCGCTCCTTGCGCAGGAAATTCAAGCCCTGCTGGAGAAAGGCGCCATAGAACTGGTGCCTGTAGCGGAGAGGAACAAGGGATGGTATTTCCCTTATTTTTTGATTTAGAAGAAAGACGGGGGATTGAGACCCATCATGGACTTGCGCGGTTTGAACAAACTCCTCAGGAAGGACAAGTTCAAGATGGTGACTCTTTCTCAAGTCCTCCAGGTCCTTCAACTTCAGGACTGGTTGGTGTCTCTCGACCTCAAGGATGCTTACTTCCATGTGCCGATCCATCCCAAGCACAAGAAGTACCTGAGGTTCGTAGTTGGCGACTCGCACTTTCAGTTTCGGGTCCTGCGTTCGGATTGACCTCCGCCCCGAGGGTTTTCACCAAGCTCATGGTGGTGGTGGCAGCGCATCTCAGGAAAGGGGGGATTCACGTCTACCCCTACCTGGATGATTGGTTGATCAGGGGGAGCTCTCCCGAGCAAGCCCTGGATCATCTGTCCGTCACCTGCCAGTCCCTTCACAGGCTGGGCTTCTCCCTCAATTTAAAGAAGTCCCATTTGAGACCAACGCAGCGGCTCCAGTACATCGGAGCAGTGCTCGACACGTCCCTGGGGCAGTGTTTTCCTCCTCAGGTGAGGGCTCTTCACATTCAGCAGATGGTGAACAAGTTTCAATTTGCCCAGGATCTCCCAGCGTCCGAGTTCTTGAGACTTCTCGGCCTTATGGCATCCTCCATTCTTCTGGTGCCAGAGGCTCGTCTGCGGATGAGATCTTTGCAGTGGGCACTCAAGCTCCAGTGGTCTCAGTCCTCCGGCAGGCTGTCGGACCCTGTTCAGTTGCGCCCTCGGTAGCCCGGGACCTTCTGTGGTGGGCCGTCGAGGGCAATCTGATGAAGGGGGCCCCATTTTGGCTGCCCTGGCCGGAGGTGACGATCGTGATGGACGCATCCCTCACGGGATGGGGAGCTCATGCCAACGAGTTGACAGTCAGCAGTCGTTGGTCTCCGTCGGAGTCCATACTCCATGTCAATCTGTTGGAGCTGAGGGCCGTCAGGCTAGCCCTGAAGGCTTTTCTGCCGACTGTGCATGGAAAGAGTGTCCTGATTTTAACGGACAACACAGTGGCCATGCACTACCTCAACAAAAAGGGGGGGGGCAGGGTCACTTCCGCTGTGCAGGGAGGTGATGCAGCTCGAGTTCTGGGCCATCCAGCAGGAAGTTTCGATCTCGGCTGTTCATCTGGCCAGAGATGACAACGAGACTGCGGACGCTCTGAGCAGGCAGAGCACGATCTCTCACGAGTGGGAGCTGGTTCAGGAGATTCTCCTGGAGATCTCCGCCCTTTGGGGGACCCCTCAAGTGGATCTCTTCGCCTCCAGTGTCAACCGGAAGTGCGAAAAGTTTTACTTACGGGAATTTCCTCCAAAAGGATCCTTAGGAGACGCGTTCGTGGTGGAGTGGTCATTCCCACTGCTGTACCCGTTTCCTCCAGTCCCCGTCATCCCGCAAGTGCTGCGGAGGTTACGGAGGTTCGGTTCCCGGATGATCCTCATTGCTCCAGCGTGGGCCCGGAGGACGTGGTACCCGGACCTTCTCGACTTGTCCATCTGCCCTCCACGCCGTCTTCCCTACCGAGACGATCTGCTCTCACGGGAGTGGGGTCAGGTTCTCCATCCAGAGGTCAGATCCCTCAACCTTCACGCTTGGCTTCTGAAAGGTTGAGGTATAAGGATTGGGACCTCCCTGAAGACGTGATGGAGGTGTTGCTCTCGGCCAGGCGGCCGGCAACAAAGTCTCTGTACCGTTGCCGTTGGAGAAAGTTCTGCGACTGGTGCAGAGTTAAGAATGTGGATCCTTTTGAATGTGACATTCCCAAGGTTCTGTCTTTTTTGCTTTCCTTGGCCCACAGGGGCTTGCAAGTGGGGACCATTAAAGGTTACCTGGCGGCGCTGTCCATATTTAAGCGCTCGTCTGAAGAGTGTTCCTATTTTAAAATTCCTTTAATTTCGCAGTTTTTGAAAGGGCTCGCTAATGTGTTCCCTCCGTCACCTTTTCTGGTGCCCGGTTGGGATTTGAACCTTGTTCTTAAGTTTCTTATGGGTGCTCCGTTTGAGCCTTTACATTCTTGCCCTATGAGGCTGTTAACTCTGAAAACTGTGTTTTTGGTTGCGGTTACTTCCGCTCGCAGAGTGAGTGAGTTACAGGCACTTTCAGTTAAGCCACCGTTCACTGTGTTTCATAAGGACAGAGTTGTCCTTAGAGTTCGTCCTTCTTTTCTTCCGAAGGTGGTTTCAGAATTTCATTTGAGCCAGAAGGTGGTTCTTCCGGAGTTCTATCCCCCTCCACATCCTGGTAAGGAAGAGGAGCGGCTCCATAGGCTTGATCCTAGGAGGCCGTTGAACTTTTATATTTCGCGCATGTCCCGGGTCAGAGTGGACGATCAACTTTTAATTGGTTACGCTGGAAAGCGTTTGGGACAAGCTGTGACGAAACAGACTTTGTCTCGTTGGATTATTTTAGCTATCTCTGAGTGTTACCGCTTGGCGGGTAAGGATCCTCCGGCTGGCTTGCGGGCCCATTCTACCAGGGGTGTGGCTGCGTCTACCGCCCTGCAGAGGGGTGTTCCTATTCGTCACATCTGTGATGCAGCCACCTGGGCTTCAGTACATACTTTTGTACGTCACTACTCCCTCGATTCCATCAGAGGGCAACATCTGGCCTTTGGCAAGGCAGTTCTCTATTCCGCAATTTGATTGTGCATGCTAAATTTGTATTCTAAATTCTTTCCCACCTCCTTGTTTGGTACTGCTTTGGGAGTCTGTCATAGATATGGAATACGTCGGAGGACCCAATCCCCTCGAAGAACAAGTTACTTTCTTACCTGGTAACGTTCTTTCGATGGGATGGTCCGATGACGTATTCCATATCGCTCCCTCCCAGTCTTCCCCGCTGCAGAATTTCTTTTGCGATTGCAGCTTGCGTTCCGCAAGGCCTTGTGTGTCTGACTGGCAGAAAACTGGTGGCACACGTTCTGGGAAAAATCTATAACTGAAGCTATGGGCATCGTGCGTCCTACTTATCACATCGGGTGACGTCGGCCGTCGGAGGAGGTCCTCGGGGACGGCGCATCGACGTCATCGACGCAGGACGCAGACGCCAAGATTTTCCGGAGCAGCACAGCTGTGGACATTACCTGTCATAGATATGGAATACGTTGTCGGACCATCCCATCGAAAGAACGTTACCAGGTAAGAAAGTAACTTGTTCAATGTTGTTTCAGATGTGCCATACCAGATATGTAACAAGCATGTGCAATGCCAACAGTTTGGGCTTTTGTATAGGCTTGGGAAAGGTACTTGCCAGGCACAGCCGTAGTGGGATTAACCGGCCATTGGTGGCAGCAGGTGCAAAATGGTAAGAATACTTGGGCATCTAATAACAGTGCCTGGCAAATACCTAATGCTTATACACAGGCCAAAACAGTTGCCTTTGCCAGTTCTCATTTTTAACATGACTTTGGTGAAGGACAGGCGTAGGGCTTATAAATTCAGTGGCTGAAGGCGGACCTGGTTAAGACATTTCTATTACACCAGAAGTGGGTTTACAGCTCTATTAACGTCATTAACTCTCAGAAGACTGCTTTGAAAGAACACTGGCAGGAACTTCAGTGCAATGTTTGATGGTAAGGCTTCATTAAATCGTGCTCAAAGAGTTCCCAGGAGGAGGTGTTTTGGGCAGGGAGGGGTAGGAGCTGGGCGGTAATGTTCATAGGGATTAGAATGGCTATGGGCAGTTAAAGGGTCGCAACCAACACCTACAAGCTGTGTGTCCCTCCTCGTGTCTGATTTCTCTCCATCTGTACTCTAATGTAATCGTTTCGGCTTCTAGGTGTTGCACGCGACACCCAATAGCCCAAACTAAAAAGGGAAAAGGGCATCAGGCGTGTTACTAAAGACTTGCATCAAACCCCTTCACCCACCCACACTTTGTTATTCTTGTATGAAACGTATACCTTATTACAGTGATATTGTAACCATATTTTTTAGTGTACTGAAGGACAATGCTATGTGATGACAAGGGGCGAAAGGCTGTGTCCCAATACTTCCTGTGATGCCCTTTTAGGGCAGAGTCAAATGACATTACACCACTTCCTGTGATGTCACTTGGGGCAGGGTCAAATTACATCACTTCCTGTGCCATCAGTGAGGTCAAGGATTGTGTGATGTCACTTCCGCTACCCCATATAGTTTGGAGAAATGAAGTTCCTGGTGTAGCCTGCCTGTTATGGCCAGAGGGGGGGGACCCAGTCCGCCTGCCTACACAACGCACCCTCACCTGTTCTGTCAATCCCTGACCCAAAGCTGTAACTCTGCCTGGGGTGCCCCACAACCGCCCGTCCCCATTTAGGCCTGCCTCCCAAGTCCACACTGGCGATTCAAATGATGCATTGGCATGGCACATGTAAAGGCCTGACCAAACCTTAACACGGCGGCCAAACCAATGGGCATCAGAATATCTGATGGAGCAATCAGCCGTAAGCAATGAGAGCTACGGATGGGAGCCTCTGAGGCCAGGCACCTCAAACCTTCTTTCACATCATGAATAAATACTGTGCACGGGGACCAAAGATGCCAAGAATCACTGGAAGAGCAAACTCACACACCAGGACCATTCTCACCAGCATGCCCCAACCAGGAGCACAAGACAACATTGAAGGAATCTGCATGAATGGACTCATTTTGGTTGCTCACCCTCTGCCCCCATTATAGGAGCTGGGACGGTAGGAAGTCTTTGTCCTGATGGCAGCAGTGCAACAAAATTGACAAGGGTCAACCCAGCCTTGAAACACTGGCCCGCGTCTACTTCTCCCCCCACCTTAACCAATTACACTACTCACACATTCAACCTTAGCATCCGATTGCGACCTGTCTACACAATCCCACACATGCGCAGCAATGCAATTGCTCACATCTCTAACTACTTGCAATGCGTAGACACTTGATAAAAGTAGCACTTAGAAATTGGGTAAACGCATACTTTGGAGGCACTTTGAAAATAGGCTTAGACGTTTATCAAAGCCTGCATGTATTCAGGAATGGAAGAGAGACTTACAGGTCCCTGCTATGGATGGATCCATGGTGGCTGAGGGGTCGTATCTATTTTTCATCTCCTCATTTGAATACAATATCTGGGCACCATAATGCCCCAGTGTTAGCATGTGTGCACGGCTCCTTCTGGTCAATCCAGCTTGTCTGTCAATTGGCAGCTGGGGTCCTGTGTCAGCCCTTCCCGCCCCGGGCCATGTCTCTAGTGACCGCCATCTTGATATCTGCGTCTGTATGGAGTGCATCCTCGGCATCTATGGGGGTCCACGGTGACTTTGTGCTGCTCTACATAGTTGTGCCAGGTGAAAGGATCCTGCGTAATGCAGATAGGTGCTCTCCTATACCTCCCTTGAATGTGCAACCTACTTTACATAGCAGGAGAGGCCAGGAAGTATGAAACAGTTCATTTTCTTCTGCCCAATACATACGGGGCAAAGTGCCACACGTTTGAGGCTTTGTTCTGTTTTGCCTTCTCCGTCGTGAGGAAAGGTTGTTGACTTGTCATAAAGAGGAGCTGGCGTATAATGGCTACCATGTTTTTGCTTCCCAGAACACGTTTTAATGCATTTCCATGGAGTGCGTTCTCTTGAGGAAGGGCTCCCCCCAACGCAATTTCTGGTGGCAGCGTGATTGGAAGCCAGGGTGCCCAGTGACCTCGAGCCATCGATTATTGGTTGTTCTGACAGTGCAATCGCCTGAGCTTACTACTGTTAGTGCTGCCCAGAGAAGAGGGCTCGGTTCCCAGGCCCAGTGCTGTGGCAGCGAAGGGCAATCCTTTGCCAGATTGTCTTATGTCTCGCCTCGTTTCCTGCTGCGTATGTGCTTTGTCATGAAGTGCATCTGGGATGAATATGCCCGGAAACGTCAGTTCTCAAGTAACATTTTTACAGGAGTTTAAGCAGTGTTATTTTAGGGAGAAGGAAATTCAAGAACATATCTTCACGACAGGATAAAGGAGCCAGCTGCTATATACCGCCCTCCCCCCACTCGGTTGATGTTCCCTGGCACCAAGCTCGACTCCAAGTACCCATTTGCCAATATGGCGTCTTATGTCAGGAATAGAAGTGTGTCCCATTTGGCAGATGTTACTGTGGCTAGAAATTAAACCAGAACATAAGCTATAAAGGGTAATTCATGAAGGGGCAAAACAAGTAAAATGTCTTTCAGGACATCCCCTGCAAAGGTCAAATGCAAACAATCTTGGTCCAGTCTCTATATGAAGTGCACGGTGGTTCAAAGCCATTCACAGTTTTAGGTCTCAGCCTTTGGCAAAAATCTGGAGCTCCTGGGTGACGCTCATGCCTGTTGGGTGGGAAGTGGGTGACCTGCTCCTCTCACTCCAGGTGCCTCTTGCAGACACAGGTTCAGCACCACCTCACAGATATTAATCAGCAGGGCCCAGTGTTTTCAGTAGATCAGCCTCCATTTGGTTTTCCACTGACTGGGATTTGAGTCCCTGAACACCTACATGGCATTATTCCTCACTTACCCTCCAATCTCTCCCCTTCGCGGTGCTTCACTCCATGCTCGTTTTGGAGATGCTTTGGACTGTACCCTCCCCACTTTCCTTGCTCCTGCTCTTCTTCTGTGCCTATTTGACAGTTTGCCATGTGCTTATTCCTCCACCCCTAACAGGTGTACCGCTTCTTAACGTGGGGTGCACCAACCCCTCCTCTTTGACTTGAACCCCCAAATCCTCTTCGGGTCAGTTTCCCCCCTCGTCCTCCTTACTCTTGATGTCCCATTTTCCTCTGTTACTGCTTCTTCACCTCCTGCTCTTTTACAATTTCCTCCACCTACTCCTCAATACGTGTCCACTCCTCTCTTGTTCCCATGCCCTCTGTTGTGCCCCTGATGTTCCTCACTCCCTAACCCTTTCCGTTCTCTACTGCCTCAGCCTTTCCACCTCTGCTTCACTTCTCCCTCTAGTCTTCACTTCTTTTTCTGCCCATCTCCTTTCTCCAACCACTTTCTTTCCTCTGCCCCTCCTCTTAGCAATCAACTCCTTCCCCTCCTTGCCTTTGCTGTCTCACAATTACTCCCTTTCCTCCACTTATCTTCTCTCTTTCTAACCAACTACTCTTGTTTTGATACTCTTCTTCCTCCAACTTCCTTCTTTTTCCACAGTGCGCTGTGTTCCATCTGGCCTCAAGCTCTCTCCCCCGCCAACCCACCCTCTTTGGCAGCACAGTGTTCAAGGGCTGGAATCTCTGTGTCATTGTTGTTATGCTTTGGGGATTGATCCCCTGTAACTAGTTCTCTCTTCCAGGTGTGCTTGACTGTGTGTTATGATCAGTGCTGGAGATGCAGACAGAGCATCCAAACAGCTGATCAGCCACAATACACCTGCAAAGCCTGCACATGCATTGTATAGAGCACCTGCTGGGTCCCAGAAGGGCAGCTGGCAGGTTCGCGGACACTGCGTTCGTTCATTCGCTCTGGTCCAAGGCGGTAGTGGGGAACCGCATCTCTTCATGTTTGGCAACAGTAAGGCATGTTACGCATGTTTGTCTTGCCTGAGACTGCTGGTGCACTTCTAAAGGACTGGCTGAGTCCAGCTTTTAAACAGCCAATGTTCACTGAGTCAGCACTGTGGCGATCCCGTGACCCTGGCATGTAGTGTGATAAGGATAGTTAGAGGGGCCAGTGCCGGTGCAGGCACTGGACAAACTAGTTACTGCCTAGGGTGGTGGCTAGCAGGGGGTGTCAAACAGCTGGAGCAATAGTGGCTGTTTGATGCCCTCCTGAAACTAGGGGCCCCCCTGCTGCAAACCACAGTGCTCACATGAGTGGGACTCAATAAACTGGTAGTGGACGCAGTGCTATTGACTACTGAAACCAGTTTTCAGGCTGAACAGCACATGGTCTGGCTCATGGAAAAACACAGAGGCCTGAAAGGAAAGCCTATTGCTAAATCAACACGACAGGACCAGGTCCCTCACCCCAGACAGGTCCGAGTCACAATAGATCCCTCCTGGAACATCTGGAGGCAGAACATGGGACAGCCAAGGTAGACTCATCACAAGGAGGAGCCGGAGGGAGATAGGGTGGCCAAAGGGCCTCATACAAGATCAGCAACAAGGAGTTGAAGGGTTATTTCCACATAATCTCAGAATAGAACAAAGTGGCTGTGCTTGGAGAACATGTTTTCTTAACCATTTTCATTTGCATTAGCATCTAATACTTAAACATTTTTAAGCAGCCTACCTGCAGGTGCAACACTTCATCGAAGAAAACAAGCTCCCAGGGCTACGTCAATCTGGTTTTCGCCCAAGGCACGGGACTGAAACTTCCTACTGGACCTAAAAAACCAGATGCATGATGCCAGAGACTTAGACAAACCAGCCCTACTCTTACTCCTTGACCTCTCCGTGGCATTTGACCTCGTAGACCACAACGTCCTATGCCACCCCCTCTCCTCCACGGCCAAATTCTCCCCGACGCCACGGCCTGCATCACTTCCTTCTTGCAAGACGGGACCATGCAAGAATTCTCTGACCTGGCCTGCGCCTCACCCACCATCATGGTATGTGGAGAACCTCAAGGACCCTGCCTCTCTCCCACTCTCTACAACATCTTTACTCGCCCACATTTCCTCATCCTTGACGCAATGGGTATTTCCTACACCAACTACGCAGACGATACCCAGATCCTCCTCACCCTCACCGGCAATTATGACACAGATGCCACCACTCTCAACAACATCTACAACACTATCCGGGCATGGATGGCAGCCAACTGACAATGCCTTAACTCTGACAAGACAGAACTCCTTCTGGTAGGATCCTCTGACACACTTAAAAACCTCGACACACTACACTGCATATCACTTCACCATTGACTCTATTAAAATCCCAGTTTCAGACTCAGTCAAAACCCTCAGAGTCTATCTGGATTCTAACCTATCCATGAATAGACAAGTCAATGCAATCGCCTCCTCAGCAGCGTACCTTTGCTAAACTCATTAATGCAGCTAGGCCTTTTCTCTCCAAAGAGAACTGCACCAACAGAGCCAGAGCCATTACTGGCTCCAGGATAGACTGTAGTAATGAACTCTTCTTAGGGACATTCACAAAAAACCTGGAAAGACTACAA
This sequence comes from Ambystoma mexicanum, assembly GCF_040938575.1. Lineage (NCBI taxonomy): Eukaryota > Metazoa > Chordata > Amphibia > Caudata > Ambystomatidae > Ambystoma > Ambystoma mexicanum. Next base: position 34,808,910 of record NC_090922.1, on the reverse strand, counting down.
GTCATCCAGAACAACGCGCAGCTCAAGGCATCTCCAAAAGAGAACACATTACACTGCCAGACAATCAGCCCATTGGCTCCCAATAAAAGAAAGGATCATATTCAAAGCATTGACACTGACCCATAAGGGCATCCACCTCTCCGCACCAGACTACCTATCTCAATGGATCCACCCCTCCACCTCCACAAGGCCAACTAGAACACCTTACGCCAACATGCTTTGGGTGCCCATGGTAAAGAGAACTAGAGCAGGTGGCGCTAGCTTCCCCTACCTCACACCCACACACTGGAATGCCCTACCTCCTACCCTTCGAGGCGAGGTATCTCTCATAACATTCTGTAAAGCCATGAAAACTGCGCTCTTCACCTGAGGTACCCCACGATCATCTGCATAGCCTGATAAACCTCAAAATGGACTTATATATCGACTATGTACCCTAATGTATCAATGTACTACATGTAAATGCATTTCCCATCTGTGCCCACCCTGTAACTAAGTTCCCCGCAAGTAACAGTGCCTTGATGCCCAAGAGCTGTTTGTGCGCTATACAAATGTAATAAATAAATAAATAAATAAGATGTGCTGAAAGGGCTGCCTCTGGGTACTTGACCCCACATTTGGTTTGTTGCATCACGTGGAAGTATATTTATTTATGCAATTTTAAAAGGGAGTAAATAGACTTTATTTTCTGCACACACGCTACTTGCAAGTTGCAGTTGTTTGAACCTGGGTGAATTCATAGCTGCACACATTTCGTTTTGCAATTTTCTGTGGAAACTTTCAGAGCAATGCTTAACCATGCTGATCATAGTTTGCTTCTGTCGGTTAATGGGAAAGCTGATGCCTTGTCCCGGATTGGCAATGAAGACGAGACCTTTGTTCCCCAAGTTCCAAACAACATCATTGCTGGAGAAAGGGTTAAAGGATTACTAAACACTTCAGACCCTTTTTATGAAGAACTACTGAAGGAAGTCAAGAGGAATGTGGTTCCTGAAGAGTTGCTTACCTGGACTAATCGAGGCGATCAATTCACCCTGCAGGAGGATATACTGCATTATCAAAATCGCTTGAACCTACCAACTGAAGAACTGAGAAGACAAGTAATTGCTAACTACCATAGCTCCTTGATTGAGGGTCATCCAGGGGTCCCAAAGTCTTTGGAAAAAATCAAGAGACACTACTGGTGGCCTATGTGGCGCAAGGATGTCATTCAATTTATTCAAACCTGTGGAACCTGTGCACAAAATAAGAATACTAAGAAAAGACCGGCCGGTCTTCTTCAACCTTTGGATGTACCACTGAGTCCTTGGCATACCGTGTCAATGGATTTTATTACCGATCTTCCTCCATGTAGGGGTTTTGACACCATTCTAGTGGTGTTTGACTTATTCTCCAAGATGGCACATTTTATCGCAGTCCAAGGACTTCCGACTGCTTCTGGATTGGCCAAGATATTTCTGGAGAACATTGTTAAGGCGCATGGTTTTCCCTCCATTGTAATCTCAGACCGAGGTAGTCAATTCGTTTCTAAATTTTGGAGGCAATGTTGTGCTCTGGCCAAGATTGATGTTCGACTATCCACCAGCCATCATCCCCAAACCGATGGTCAGACGGAGCGCACCAACCAGACTTTAGAACAGTATTTACGATGCATGTTTCACCAAACAGAAGTCTCTTGGTTGGATATATTGTGGATGGCAGAATATGCTTACAACAATTCAACTCATTCCTCTACTGGGCTTACTCCATTCTATACATTACATGGCAGACATCCTCGAACTTCTGCCTTTGACCCTCCAGAACCTTTAGAGATGCCTGCTGTGAAAACTCTCCATGAATTTATCTCAACGGCCCACACTAGGGCTCAAGCTAGCTTATCTGCAGCCAAGGAAAGTCAGAAGAAGTTTGCTGACCGCCATCGAAGTGTAGCTCCTAAGTTTCAAGTCGGAGACTCTGTGTGGCTATCCTCCAGAAATTTGATGTTGAAAGGTTCAAAGAAATTTCTTCCCCGATTTTTGGGTCTGTTCTCCATAGAAGCTATCATCAACCCAGTGGCAATGAAATTGACCCTTCCTCGGAAGATGCGAATTCATCCAGTTTTTCATGTGTCTTTACTGAAACCAGTAACGCCAGCTACTCGTTTAGAACCAGCTCCCGCTCCCGTTGAGCTTGAAGACAATCAATCTGAATATGAAGTGAAGGATATTTTAGACTCCAAGATTGTCAGGCACAAGGTTTTTTATCTGGTTGACTGGAAAGGTTACGGTCCCTTAGATAGATCTTGGGAACCTAAAGAAAACATACATGCCACTAGATTGTTAAAGAGGTTTCATCAGAATCACCCCAATAAACCGGGAGGAGAGTCCTTGAGGAGGGGTACTGTCATGACCACAGGTTAGTTTTCCCATACTAGTCCTAAGAGATGCAGGTTCATAAGGAACTCATTTGCCCTAGCTGGTTATTGATTCTAATTCCCCATGTTAATGGTTGGTTGGAGTTTTGTTAATGGCCGCTAGGTGGCGCCTCTGGGTCAGTTAGCTAGCGGGTCTATGTGCCGGCTATCTAAGCCCCGCCCATCAGGAGGCTCGCGCTTCGCGTCGTTGTCTGAGTTCAGATGGAACGCTCGCCGCGTACCTCCGCTTCCTGTCACAGCTCAATATTCCTTGTCCACAGATAATTACTGTTCATTCCATGAGTAACATTTACTAGATATTAGTTCCCTTCCTGTATTTTCCAGTTTGCAGTCGTTCCGGCTCCGTCACAGTCCATAGTCTGGAGTTCTGTCATAGCGGTCTCCTCACCTCACAGTCCGTGGCAGTTTTCTCTCACGCAAGTACTCCCAGTGATGTGTGAATGCATTTGCTTCGTTTTTGTTGCCTTATCAGATACATTGAATTGTGTATAAATGTTATTAGAATCCCTCACGCTTTTCAGGGTATTACGTTGTTATTAGCGGGTTCGTGCCCTTTCTGTGGAGTTTGCCTTGGAAGCTTGTTTCTAGTCAGATATTTTTGGTCACACTCATGTTCATATTACGCAAAGTCATAAGGTGCTTCCATGTTTCCGACCGAGTAGTTCCTTGACCCTTCTACTTGTTTTTAGGGGTTTACTATTCCGTCACGCATTGTAGTTAGGAAGTTCTTCACAGCTTTTTTTTCTGTAATTTTACACACGCATCTCACAACAGCATATTGCCCCTTTTAGGATCTAATTAGGATAGGGTTTCTGTCATTTCCTTCTTTCCCAGTGATAATTGCTCTCCATAAGTGCCCATTTAGCCCCTTATAAAAGAAACCATTCTCCTGTGTCCCCTCTTCAGGATTTGCGCCCCTGTATAGAACAGGATGGAGAACTCAACAAATTAAATACCAAGGTGAGATATTGCTGGTCCCATAGTTACCAGTCTGTTCCTCCTATCTAAAAAGAAAAAACTAAGGAAGGGAAAATTGTTATTTTCTTCACAGAAATTCCGTGTCTAGTTCCCTGGAAGGTAGAAGTCAGTTGGAGTTCCAGAAGGTTCCCGCAGAGTTCAGGTGAGCGTTACACACACGCGATTGGCCTGGGTACGTGTATATCAGGGGTGCGCGGGTAGTTTCACATGCGAATGGGCTGGGTACGTGTATTTCAGGGGTGCGCGGGAAGTTTCACATGCGAATGGGCTGGGTACGTGGATTTCAGGGGTGCGCGGGAAGTTTCACATGCGAATGGGCTGGGTACGTGTATTTCAGGGGTGCGAAGGTAGTTCGACATGCGATTTCAGCAGGGTACGTGTATTACTGGGGTGCGCGGGAAGTGCCACACGCGATTTCAGCAGGGTACGTGTATTACTGGGGTGCGTGGGAAGTTCCACACTCGATTTCAGCAGGGTACGTGTATTTCTGGGGTGCGGGTAAGTTTAACACGCGATTTCAGCAGGGTACGTGTATTACTCGGGTGCGTGGGAAGTTCCACACGTGAATGGGCTGGGTACGTGTATTTCAGGGGTGCACGGGTAGTTCCACACGCGAATGGGCTGGGTATGTGTATTTCAGGGGTGCGCGGGAAGTTTCACACACGATTGGCCTATGTACGTGTATTCCAGGGGTGCGCGGGAAGTTTCACACGCAAATGGGCTGGGTACGTGTATTTCAGGGGTGCGCGGGTAGTTCCACACCCGATTTCATCAGGGTACGTGTATCACTGGGGTGCGCGGGAAGTGCCACACGCAATTTCAACAGGGTACGTGTATTACTGGGGTGCGCGGACAAGTTTAACACGCGATTTCAGCAGGGTACGTGTATTACTGGGGTGCGCGGGAAGTTTCACACGCGATAGGCCCTGTGCGAGTGGGGTACGTGTATTTCGGGGGTGCAGGGGAGTCCTACATGTGAATTGGCAGTGTGGGTCCTCCCAGGTGTTCCCTCTACACCCTCCACGGCCCCTGCAGGCAGACCACACCACAGGGGACTACCCTGCACCCCTGGTCATGTCCCGCAGGCAGCCCATCCATGGGCATGCCCCCCCAGCCAAGCCACATGTCACCTTGCACTGGTGATCACCAACGCATTACCCCCTTGCACTCCCACACCCCAGCAGTGCAGGGCACCTGCCAGTAGGCCCCCACTCATGTCCCACAGCACCCCCACCCCCCAAACAGTGCAGGGCACCTGCCAGCAGGCCCCCACTCATGTCCCCCAGCACCCCCACCCCCCAGCAGTGCAGGGCACCTGCCTGCAGGCCCCCACTCATGTCCCCTTGCACCCCCACCCCCCAGCACTGAGGGGCACCTGCCAGCAGGCCCCCACTCATGTCCCCTTGCACCCCCACACCCCAGCAGTGTGGGGCACCTGCCAGCAGGCCCCCACACATGTCCCCTGCACCCCCACCCCCAGCAGTCAGGGGCACCTGCCAGCAGGCCCCCACTCATGCCCCACTCATGTCCCCCAGCACCCCCACCCACCAGCAGTGCGGGGCACCTGCCAGCAGGCCCCCACACATGTCCCCTGCACCCTCACCCCCCAAACAGTGCAGGGCACTTGCCAGCAGGCCCCCACTCATGTCCCCCAGCACCCCCACCCCCCAGCAGTGCAGGGCACCTGCCAGCAGGCCCCCACACATGTCCCCTGCACCCCCACCCCCCAGCAGTGCGGAGCACCTGCCAGCAGGCCCCCACACATGTCCCCTGCCCACCCACCCCCCAGCAGTCAGGGGCACCTGCCAGCAGGCCCCCACTCATGTCCCCCAGCACCCCCACCCCCCAGCAGTGCAGCGCACCTGCCAGCAGGCCCCCACACATGTCCCCTTGCGCCCCCAACCCCCAGCAGTGCGGGGCACCTGCCAGCAGGGCCCCACACATGTCCCCTGCACCCCCACCCCCCAGCAGTCAGGGGCACCTGCCAGCAGGCCCCCACTCATGTCCCACAGCACCCCCACCCCCCAGCAGTGCGGGGCACCTGCCTGCAGGCCCCCACTCATGTCCCCTTGCACCCCCACCCCCCAGCACTGAGGGGCACCTGCCAGCAGGCCCCCACTCATGTCCCCTTGCACCCCTACCCCCCAGCAGTGCAGGGCACCTGCCAGCAGGCCCCCACTCATGTCCCCCAGCACCCCCACCCCCCAGCAGTGCAGGGCACCTGCCAGCAGGCCCCCACGCATGTCCCCTGCACCCCCACCCCCCAGCAGTGCGGGGCACCTGCCAGCAGGCCCCCACGCATGTCCCCTGCACACCCACCCCCCAGCAGTCAGGGGCACCTGCCAGCAGGCCCCCACTCATGTCCCCCAGCACCCCCACCCCCCAGCAGTGCAGCGCACCTGCCAGCAGGCCCCCACACATGTCCCCCAGCACCCCCACCCCCCAGCAGTGCGGGGCACCTGCCAGCAGGCCCCCACACATGTCCCCTGCACCCCCACCCCCCAGCAGTGCAGGGCACCTGCCAGCAGGCCCCCACTCATGTCCCCCAGCACCCCCACCCCCCAGCAGTGCAGCGCACCTGACAGCAGGCCCCCACGCATGTCCCCTGCACCCCCACCCCCCAGCAGTGCGGGGCACCTGCCAGCAGGCCCCCACGCATGTCCCCTGCACACCCACCCCCCAGCAGTGCGGGGCACCTGCCAGCAGGCCCCCACACATGTCCCCTGCACCCCCACCCCCCAGCAGTGCGGGGCACCTGCCAGCAGGCCCCCACACATGTCCCCTGCACACCCACCCCCCAGCAGTCAGGGGCACCTGCCAGCAGGCCCCCACTCATGTCCCCCAGCACCCCCACCCCCCAGCAGTGCAGCGCACCTGCCAGCAGGCCCCCACACATGTCCCCTTGCACCCCCAACCCCAGCAGTGCGGGGCACCTGCCAGCAGGTCCCCACACATGTCCCCTGCACCCCCACCCCCCAGCAGTCAGGGGCACCTGCCAGCAGGCCCCCACTCATGTCCCACAGCACCCCCACCCCCCAGCACTGAGGGGCACCTGCCAGCAGGCCCCCACTCATGTCCCCTTGCACCCCTAACCCCCAGCAGTGCGGGGCACCTGCCAGCAGGCCCCACACATGTCCCCCAGCACCCCCACCCCCCAGCAGTGCGGGGCACCTGCCAGCAGGCCCCCACACATGTCCCCTGCACCCTCAACCCCCAAAAAGTGCAGGGCACCTGCCAGCAGGCCCCCACTCATGTCCCCCAGCACCCCCACCCCCCAGCAGTGCAGGGCACCTGCCAGCAGGCCCCCACTCATGTCCCCTTGCACCCCCACCCCCCAGCAGTGCGGGGCACCTGCCAGCAGGCCTCCACACATGTCCCCTGCACCCCCACCCCCCAGCAGTCAGGGGCACCTGCCAGCAGGCCCCCACTCATGTCCCACTCATGTCCCCCCCAACATGTCAACATGACCCACAATCATGGCCCTCATGTCCACCAAAAGCCCATGGTACGCCACCCCTGCCCAAATAACCAAACAAGCATAACATACACCCCACATTGAAATGGCCATTACATGAAACAACCCAAATGGCATGTATGTACATCAGCACATGTCCGGTACACACACACAATGGGTGCCAGTGAATGTGAACACCCACATCGTGACATGCATGAAACCAATGAGAGAATACCACACATTGAAGTACGGAACAAATGTATTGAACAAAAAATGTAGTGAAAGAAAATCAAATAACAAACAATGGACATAAGGAAAACAATGCAGAATGTCACATAATGATGAAAAAAGGAAATCAGAATCCAAAATATATTAAATCAAAAATGTCTCCTTCCAACAAAGCAAATCCAAACAGAAATGAAAAAGTAAAATCCATTGCTCCATGGAAAAATCAAAAAAGAAAAAGCCGACAAATGCACACTCCAACTATTTACAAGGATGAAATCCTGGGTCCATGAGCCCAACTGTCCAAAGGAAACCTACAAAAACGCCTACAGAATAAACAACTATATACAAAAATGTGGGGCATAGTCCATGCGCTCCAAAGGAAAGAAAAAAAGAAAGTAAACTTAACACTAATGAACTATATACAATGGCGGTGGGCAAGTCCAACGGCTCACTGGTTGATGTCATGGGCCAGGGCATCATCGAACTCCTGTTCAATGGCTTGGAGGCGGGCATGTTCACTGGCCCCGAGGTCTTGCAGGGATAATGCGGTGTCCAGCTCCAACTCCCTGCGAATACCCTCGAGGCACTCAGCCCGCCTCAGCGCCCTGCGCATGGAGTTCTCCGCCCTGACCATTGTGAGCCGTTCCTCCTCTGCCCGCCGCCGCTCTGCACCTATCTGCACCTATCTGCTGGCCCAACCGGTGCCACACGGAAGACACTCCCATTCCAGGGTTCTCCTGCCCTCCGGCTGATGCCTGCCCCTCTGATGTAGATGGCCCCGAGCCATGATGCCTCCCACGTCGAGCCTGCCGCTGCCTCCGACGCAACTGCCCCTGCCAGCACGACGGCATCCAGGCGGATGGAATCCACCGACGCCGTCGTGCACGTGCCCTGCCCGATGATGCCGGCACATCCTCCATCTGCTGGGGTCCAGTTATTGGTGTGTCCACCCCTGCTGGACCTCCGACTCCCGACTGTGGCAGGGATGGGAGCCCCACTGAGCTGGCTGCGTTGGTCGGGGCAGGTCCACAGGGGGCCCTGGTGGCATCTGGGCCGGAAGACGGCATGGAGAACGACTGGCGCATAGCCTCCACAGAGGAGGAGAGGGTCGCCAGAGTGGCCGACACATGTACGAAACCCCCGACCATGGTCGCTCCCAACTGGGCCATGTTGGCACGCTGCTCTTCGTGATGACGTGCGTGCTCCCCCCGGAAAGCACGCACGTCATCACGAATGTCAAACGTGCGCAACGCGACACCAATCAGGACCTTCTCCATACGGCCAGGGGTCCCCTCGTCCGCAGGTAGAGGAGTGTCAGATGACATGGACATCCTCCCCTACCTGCGGACAGGCCTGGGATGGGGCATCCCTGCTGGTGCATGGTGGTGCAGTCACAGTGTCAAGTTCAGTGACATGCACAGGCCCCTCCACGGTGACCTGTGCTGCCTCATGCTCCTGCCCCTGGACTGCACCACTTGCACCAGTGGTACCACCCCCACCAGGCCCCATGTGCAGCTCAGTAGCGGCCTCCTCCTCCTCTGTGGAAACCACCAACCTGGATGGCTCCACACCGTCTCCCGCCGTTGCAAGCCCCTGTGGGGGCTCACCCACCCCTTCCGCTGCAGCCGTGGGGGCATCCCCGCTGCTTTGCTCCACAGCGCCGTCTCCGCCCTCTTCTTCACTTGCCGCTGTGTAGCGGGAGACATAGAACACAAGCATCAGGGTACTGTACAATGGTCCCCTAGACAGGAAGCAATATCAGATGAGTAGCACTGTCAAACATCACTTCCATCATGTCCCTCCACAACACATGGGTCAGTGCAGGCAAAACACATGCAGTAACAGGCATGGCACATGCTATGGACATTAGCATACAGGTCCAAGGGACTCTTGAAACATACAATGTTGGTTTGAGACTCACATGCATCATGGGTCATGCCTATCACATGCACACACTTCACTGTAGTTTCATCCATCTGGCCTCGTACACCCCAGACACATTGGATACAAGGATGACTAGGCTGCATCAATGAATCTGAAAATTGTCATAGACATGTGTCATTCATCCATGGCATTCACAAGTCACAGACACGCAGGTCAGACACACAGACATGGACACCATACATGTACATGGCATCAGCACCCATCCCTCACCCCCACCCATGTCCAGGAACAGAGACTGGCATGCTCTCATGTGTCCATTCCGCATAGAGCTCCCCATGTTGCATTTAAACACATGCACCAACCATGTGGTTCACACATTACTGGTCTCACATGCATGACCATGATGTCCCTGCACACACCCATACGTACATGGCCTATGTCACACATACAGGCAAGTATCAGACAACCAGCACACTGCAACATGACCTGTCTCACACAGCAATGCTTGGCCACTTACCGCTCAACTCCAGACGGGTCTGCCTCTCAAGGATCTGGGCGTGGAGCGATGGGCGTACGCGTTCCAGGACCCTCAGCTGGATGGTACTCATGCGGCCCCGGCCCCCCTCCACAAGGCGCCGGGCTTTTAAGAGGGTCCTGGACCTCAAGTCCTCCCAGCGCTTCTTGACTTGCTTGATGTTGCGGGTTGCCACCCCCTCCGCGTTGATGGCAACCACAAAGTCGTTCCAGATCCTGTCCCATCCTTCCTTGTTGGCGCGTGATGATCCGAAGAGGGCATCATAATGCCCCAGTACAAGCTCCACCAGGACACCAACTTCCTTCTGACTGAAGATGGTGGCCCTCTGCCCCTCTGGCTGGGGGTCGCCAGTGGTCTCAGATGGTGTTTGCCCCGACATGGCGACCCCCGAGGCAGGCGTGGGTGGGCAACTGGCTCCTAGGGCTGGGCTGTGGAGCGATGGTATACCAGTCAGGAGTCTTCTGTTCCAGCAGGGGTGGACACAACAACTGGACACCTGCAGATGGCAGATGTGCAGGCACAAAATGGCAGGGCACGATGGCAGCAGGCAGGCAGGCAGCAGCAGATGGCTCGTGGGAGGCTGCTCGGGGCTCTGGGGGGCAGTAATTCGGCCTTTTGGGCAGGAGTGTGGTCTTCCGTGTGTTTTCGCGTGGCCAGCTTGATACGGAGTGATTTGGCACGTGAAATACTTGCACTTCAGCGTGTAATTCGAGGAAAGGCCATTAGCGCGTAAGCGCGCATATGCGATTTCATTGGACCAAAGGCCCTCAGCGCGTAAGCGCGTCTGTGACATATCGCGCACGGGCCTGTACATGCTTTTCGTGGGGTGCGGTGCGTGTGTTTTCCAGGCGTTGGGGTTCACACGCTATTACTTCACAGCGGGTGGGTGTTGGTTACGTGTTCTTCTACACGCAAACTTCACGCGCACCCCTGAAATACACGTACCCAGACCAATCGCATGTGAAACTTCACGCGCACTCCTGAAATACACGTACCCAGACCAATCGCGTGTGAAACTTCACGCGCACCCCTGAAATACACGTACCCAGACCAATCGCATGTGAAACTTCACGCGCACTCCTGAAATACACGTACCCAGACCAATCGCGTGTGAAACTTAACATGCACCCCTGAAATATACGTACCCAGGCCAATCGTGTGTGAAACTTCACGCGAACCCCTGTAATACACGTGCCCCGCTCCCCCAGGGCAAATAGCGTGTAGAACTTCCCGCGCACCCCCGAAATACACGCACACGCTATTTTTCAGACAGCGGGTGTCCGAGTTTGTCGCGTACCCCTTTGCACGTCTTTTGTCCAAGAGGCCCACAGTATGGGACATTCTACATAGCTGTATATACCTGCTTTTTGTGGGCGCACATTTTGGCGCACATTATTTTCATGCGCAGGGACGCCACCGCCTGCCTTCGTGTGGCGGACGTGTTTAGGCCCCTCGTCTTTGCCCGTGCGCTGTTTTGCCCTTTCGATTCCATGAATAAGTGTTGTAAGCGAGCGTGTGGGCGTTCCGCGCACTTGCCTCATGTGCTTCCCCCGTGACGCCCACATTTTCACGAGTTGCTCCCCATTCCGCGTGTCACGCCCCGTGTTCTGCCTACTTTTGTTATGTGCGCCGCGCTATGTGCGCTTTCGCTGTGGCCTTAGCGCACGCCGTTAGATGACCTGTGCGCCGGCATGCGCCGTGCACTTTTTCAGCGCACATCCCAGATTTTACTCGCGCACTGACTTCCATGAATAGATGTGCGCTGGTTTCCCTGCGATATTCGCACTTGCACGCCGATTTTCGCACTTTCACTGCGAATCGCACGTTTTCGCACGCTTGCGCTGATATTTTCAGCGCACATTAATTCCATGAATCGGCCTGTTGGACTGTCTGTATCGTTGTGTGTTTGTGGGTGTGTGTGTGTTAAACACACAGATGTGCTAGTATACTCAACTTCGCCACGTGACCATTCCACTCTGATACGCGAAGTAAGACCAGCAGCAAGATTCTGACAAGACAGAATGCAGAAAGCAGGCAGGTTTGCACAGTGTACCCCCTCTACGGAGCCCATTCCCCAGACTGCGCATGGCTACTGGTAAGAGCAGCTGATTCCGGGAGAGGGGTATGGGAAAGTAGATCTCCTGTGTACAATTGAAGCTGGCATGCTGCTCAGAGCCAGCGCTCATGCTGTCTGTTCTTTGCAAATGAAGTTTGCGGTGGCACTGTCCATGGTGTGATACTTATGTCTGTGGGTGGGTGTGCTTGTTCTGTCTCTCACACGACTGTATCTGCACCAATTCAGGAGGAAACCCTGCTCTCGACGTGCACATGCTGTACCTGTACCAGCGTGAGGGGAAGTGTGCAGCCGTCCTGTTTGTGCTATACACGCACCCATTTATGAGAGATGTTTGCACAGGCCCTTACAAACAATTACTTTGCCAATGTTGTACTTGTGCACGTTTGTAATGGAAACTTACACTGGTCCTCAGATGCTATACCAGTACCTGTTTACTTGGGACTTGAACTGGCCCTGCCCATGTGGCATCTGTTTTTGAGGGAGGTTCGGCTAGGACCTACCCTTGCTCTCCATGTACCCGTTTGCTAGGGACATTTGTAATAGTTTTGCCCATGATGTACTTACACCCACTTGTGAGGGGAACAGGCACTGACCCTGTCCATTCTATAGTTGCACCCGCTTGTGAGGGGGAACAGGCACTGACCCTGTCCATTCTATAGTTGCACCCACTTGTGAGGGGGAACAGGCACTGACCCTGTCCATTCTATAGTTGCACCCGCTTGTGAGGGGAACAGGCACTGACCCTGTCCATTCTACGGGGAACAGGCACTGACCCTGTCCATTCTATAGTTGCACCTGCTTGTGAGGGGAACCGGCACTGACCCTGTCCATTCTATAGTTGCACCCGCTTGTGAGGGGGAACAGGCACTGACCCTGTCCAATCTATAGTTGCACCCGCTTGTGAGGGGAACAGGCACTGACCCTGTCCATTCTATAGTTGCACCCGCTTGTGAGGGGAACAGGCACTGACCCTGTCCATTCTACGGGGAACAGGCGCTGACCCTGTCCATTCTACAGTTGCACCTGCTTGTGAGGGAAGCTTGCTTTGATATTTTCTCTGAAGAAACGTCCACTTTCCAATACTGAACTGTTGGTGAGAGAATCCTCCGATTGTCCTAATGATTCTGTATCTCTTTGAGAGAGAATTATGCACTAGACCTGACCATGCTCTCTATGCACCTGGTTGCTAGGGAAGCTTACGGTGACCCATGTACATACTGTTATGTGAAATGAATGTATACAGCACTGCGTACACCCAAAGCCATCATGGCACTAATAAGAAACCGAACAGGGAAAACGGCAGTTCTGAGGAAGGGCTAAAACAGCAAGGTCTTTAAGTGATGTCGAAAGAGCAGATGGTTGTCGATAGCTCGAGAACTGAAAGGAAGCTTATTCCAGAGCAAGGCAGCTGCCACAGAGAATAGCAAAACAAAAGAGTTGATGGCTGGAAGGTTTAGAATAAATCTTGACCTCTGGCATTGCTCTGGGCAACCCTCCAGACCATCGTTCTTCGCCTGCCAAGCCATTACAAAAGGGGAAAAACCATATGCAAATCAGGCTTGGTCCCACGCCCAAAGGGGTAGTCCAGCCCGAACTGCTAGGTCACATCCCTTTTGCACGAGACCACAAGCATCCCCAGACATGTTTCAGCCTTGTTGGGCGTCATCAGTGAGGAGTAGCTTGGGTCTCTAGGCCCAGCAGGCAAGGGGCCCACGTCTGGGCATACCCTTCCCACTCGGGGTGACAATAGCAAAACAAAAGAGTTGATGGCTGGAAGGTTTAGAATAAATCTTGACCTCTGGCATTGCTCTGGGCAACCCTCCAGACCATCGTTCTTCGCCTGCCAAGCCATTACAAAAGGGGAAAAACCATATGCAAATCAGGCTTGGTCCCACCCCCAAAGGGGTAGTCCAGCCCGAACTGCTAGGTCACATCCCTTTTGCACGAGACCACAAGCATCCCCAGACATGTTTCAGCCTTGTTGGGCGTCATCAGTGAGGAGTAGCTTGGGTCTCTAGGCCCAGCAGGCAAGGGGCCCACGTCTGGGCATACCCTTCCCACTCGGGGTGACAATAGCAAAACAAAAGAGTTGATGGCTGGAAGGTTTAGAATAAATCTTGACCTCTGGCATTGCTCTGGGCAACCCTCCAGACCATCGTTCTTCGCCTGCCAAGCCATTACAAAAGGGGAAAAACCATATGCAAATCAGGCTTGGTCCCACGCCCAAAGGGGTAGTCCAGCCCGAACTGCTAGGTCACATCCCTTTTGCACGAGACCACAAGCATCCCCAGACATGTTTCAGCCTTGTTGGGCGTCATCAGTGAGGAGTAGCTTGGGTCTCTAGGCCCAGCAGGCAAGGGGCCCACGTCTGGGCATACCCTTCCCACTCGGGTGACAATAGCAAAACAAAAGAGTTGATGGCTGGAAGGTTTAGAATAAATCTTGACCTCTGGCATTGCTCTGGGCAACCCTCCAGACCATCGTTCTTCGCCTGCCAAGCCATTACAAAAGGGGAAAAACCATATGCAAATCAGGCTTGGTCCCACCCCCAAAGGGGTAGTCCAGCCCGAACTGCTAGGTCACATCCCTTTTGCATGAGACCACAAGCATCCCCAGACATGTTTCAGCCTTGTTGGGCGTCATCAGTGAGGAGTAGCTTGGGTCTCTAGGCCCAGCAGGCAAGGGGCCCACGTCTGGGCATACCCTTCCCACTCGGGGTGACAATAGCAAAACAAAAGAGTTGATGGCTGGAAGGTTTAGAATAAATCTTGACCTCTGGCATTGCTCTGGGCAACCCTCCAGACCATCGTTCTTCGCCTGCCAAGCCATTACAAAAGGGGAAAAACCATATGCAAATCAGGCTTGGTCCCACCCCCAAAGGGGTAGTCCAGCCCGAACTGCTAGGTCACATCCCTTTTGCACGAGACCACAAGCATCCCCAGACATGTTTCAGCCTTGTTGGGCGTCATCAGTGAGGAGTAGCTTGGGTCTCTAGGCCCAGCAGGCAAGGGGCCCACGTCTGGGCATACCCTTCCCACTCGGGGTGACAATAGCAAAACAAAAGAGTTGATGGCTGGAAGGTTTAGAATAAATCTTGACCTCTGGCATTGCTCTGGGCAACCCTCCAGACCATCGTTCTTCGCCTGCCAAGCCATTACAAAAGGGGAAAAACCATATGCAAATCAGGCTTGGTCCCACCCCCAAAGGGGTAGTCCAGCCCGAACTGCTAGGTCACATCCCTTTTGCACGAGACCACAAGCATCCCCAGACATGTTTCAGCCTTGTTGGGCGTCATCAGTGAGGAGTAGCTTGGGTCTCTAGGCCCAGCAGGCAAGGGGCCCACGTCTGGGCATACCCTTCCCACTCGGGGTGACAATAGCAAAACAAAAGAGTTGATGGCTGGAAGGTTTAGAATAAATCTTGACCTCTGGCATTGCTCTGGGCAACCCTCCAGACCATCGTTCTTCGCCTGCCAAGCCATTACAAAAGGGGAAAAACCATATGCAAATCAGGCTTGGTCCCACCCCCAAAGGGGGGTAGTCCAGCCCGAACTGCTGGGTCACATCCCTGTTGCACGAGACCACAAGCATCCCCAGACATGTTTCAGCCTTGTTGGGCGTCATCAGTGAGGAGTAGCTTGGGTCTCTAGGCCCAGCAGGCAAGGGGCCCACGTCTGGGCATACCCTTCCCACTCGGGGTGACAATAGCAAAACAAAAGAGTTGATGGCTGGAAGGTTTAGAATAAATCTTGACCTCTGGCATTGCTCTGGGCAACCCTCCAGACCATCGTTCTTCGCCTGCCAAGCCATTACAAAAGGGGAAAAACCATATGCAAATCAGGCTTGGTCCCACCGCCAAAGGGGTAGTCCAGCCCGAACTGCTAGGTCACATCCCTTTTGCACGAGACCACAAGCATCCCCAGACATGTTTCAGCCTTGTTGGGCGTCATCAGTGAGGAGTAGCTTGGGTCTCTAGGCCCAGCACAGAGCTGACAGACCAGACTCGCGCGGTGGAGGAATTGCAATTATCGCCAAATCTAATCTCTCTATGAGAATCACACCCACACCCTCCCTCAAATCCTGCGAGCTTCTCTCTATCAAATTACCGACTGCAAACTCCCAAACACTAAATATCTACCTTATCTATAGACCCCCTGGCCCCGTCAGCACCTTCACTGAAGACATCACCACTGTTATCTCTGAGAAGCTAAAAGAATCCTCCCAAACACTAGTACTAGGAGATTTCAATCTAGGGCTCAACGATATCAACGACCATCATGCTACTGCCACAGGCAATACTCTGTCAGTGCTAGGCTTCACGCAGCTTGTGAATACTTCCACACATATCAAGGGAAGAACACTAGACTGGATTGCCAGTCACAACTGCTACCCCTCTATAACAGCCATCACCCCCCAAATATGGTCTGACCATTACCTTATCTCTTTCACCCTCAACACCAAAAGACCCACAGTCTTAACACCCACGCCAGCTACACCCACCTTAACGAGAAACAAGAAAAACATCACAGCCGACAATATTCTGCCCCACATCCTACCCAAACTAAATTCCCTACCTGACCACTCCGACCCAGGCATCCTAGTGGATGCATTCAACGCAGCCATGTGCTCTGCTCTTGACAGTATTGCTCCATTTAAACTTCGGATCAGTAAACCCAAAAAGCATTTGAACTCATGGTTTACACCCCACCTAAAAAACCTAAGACTACAGAAGAGAAAATGCGAAACAGCTTGGAACCGACATCCGACCGCTGAAAATAAAACTAACCTAATTAACATCTCCTCGCAATACAAAAGAGACATCATCCTGGCCAAACAAGAAACCTATAATAATAGGATCTCCCAATCCAACTCCAGCATGAAGGAGCTATTCTCCATCCTAAAGGAATTGGAAACTCCTATCACAGTACAGGATGACTCCATCAAAGACAAAACTTGGTGCACAGACATACAACTGGCACTAACCAACAAAGTATCCAACCTCCAAACAAAAATTGCCCTAAAGAAAGCCTCTCTGCCAACTCAACCTCTGATAGTCAAAATTCCCTCATCCAACAACCCAGAATCCACCCAATTCCGTTTCTCCAAGGTCTCAGTAATTGAGGTAGAGAAGACCATTTTGACTCTCAAACCTTCTAATTGCAAAGGCGACCAATGCCCCGCACAACTGATCAAGGATGCGGCTAGGGATTTAGCCCCCTTTATCACAAAACTTATCAATGCCTCCTTTACTACGGGCACCATCCCCCGCAATCTAAAGGAATCTTGGGTACTCCCCCTCCTAAAAAAGCAAACATTGGACCCCAACATTCCTACTAACTACAGGCCCATCACCACGGTTCCCTTCCTACTAAAAATATTAGACAAGGTAGCATACACCCAAATCCAGAACTTCCTTGAGATGAACCATCTCCTCGGCACCCGCCAATCCGGTTTCCGTCCGCAACACGGCACAGAGACTGCCCTTATCGACCTAAAAGCCCAAATAGATTCACTCAGAGACGAGGGAAAACTAGCTCTCCTCCTCCTTCTAGACCTCTCAGCTGCCTTTGATCTGGTGGACCATAAAGTCCTATGTAATCACTTGGACTCGGCTGCCCACTTCTCAGAGGAGGCTATAGTCTGGATTCAATCATTTCTTAGTGACAGGACCATGAGGGTGTTCTCCCCCGCAGCGGCAGCAGACCCTATCCCAATCACCTGCGGAGTGCCCCAGGGATCCTGCGTCTCGCCGACACTCTATAACATCTTCACCAAGCCACTCTTTGACGATCTTGATAATCTGGGTATCACCTACACCAACTATGCAGATGATACTCAGATTCTCTTACCACTTACTGGGGATTACGTCGAAGATCTGGCTCTGGTGAATAGAGTCTACAGCATCGTTCAGGCATGGATGGCCAACCATGGCCCACAAATGCCTAAACAACAAAGCTCCCCGATACCTCTCAGAACGCTTCAACAGGAAAAATCCAACGAGACTCACAAGGACAGCCAGCCCCAACTGCCTCCTAGTGCCCAGATTCAAACTAGCCACCATTGGAGGTTCCAGCTTCCCAGTTAAGGCAGCACAGTTATGGAACTCCCTACCCCTTGCACTCAGATCTGACCAAACCTTCAATAACTTCAGAAAGAACACCATAAAATGGCTTATTGAGAATGCGACATAGCGTATGTCACTTTATACGTAACGTCTTCTTATAATGTTTGTACTAACCTGCTTTTACTGTTTGATCGCCATAGATTTGACTGTTTAGCTACGCCTTATCTGCACTTGCACTTGCCCTACCCTGCAGATTCGAAATGTCCACTATGCCTGTAACCTGTAACGTTAACTAATCTGTAACCTGTAAACGTTAACTAAGCTGTAAACCTCCTTGTTCTCTTGCGCCCTGCTACCCTAGGGTCTGGTGCGCACAATAAATAAATAAACAAACAAACAAACAAACAAACCCTTCCCACTCGGGGTGACAATAGCAAAACAAAAGAGTTGATGGCTGGAAGGTTTAGAATAAATCTTGACCTCTGGCATTGCTCTGGGCAACCCTCCAGACCATCGTTCTTCGCCTGCCAAGCCATTACAAAAGGGGAAAAACCATATGCAAATCAGGCTTGGTCCCACCCCCAAAGGGGTAGTCCAGCCCGAACTGCTAGGTCACATCCCTTTTGCACGAGACCACAAGCATCCCCAGACATGTTTCAGCCTTGTTGGGCGTCATCAGTGAGGAGTAGCTTGGGTCTCTAGGCCCAGCAGGCAAGGGGCCCACGTCTGGGCATACCCTTCCCACTCGGGGTGACAATAGCAAAACAAAAGAGTTGATGGCTGGAAGGTTTAGAATAAATCTTGACCTCTGGCATTGCTCTGGGCAACCCTCCAGACCATCGTTCTTCGCCTGCCAAGCCATTACAAAAGGGGAAAAACCATATGCAAATCAGGCTTGGTCCCACCCCCAAAGGGGTAGTCCAGCCCGAACTGCTGGGTCACATCCCTGTTGCACGAGACCACAAGCATCCCCAGACATGTTTCAGCCTTGTTGGGCGTCATCAGTGAGGAGTAGCTTGGGTCTCTAGGCCCAGCAGGCAAGGGGCCCACGTCTGGGCATACCCTTCCCACTCGGGGTGACAATAGCAAAACAAAAGAGTTGATGGCTGGAAGGTTTAGAATAAATCTTGACCTCTGGCATTGCTCTGGGCAACCCTCCAGACCATCGTTCTTCGCCTGCCAAGCCATTACAAAAGGTGAAAAACCATATGCAAATCAGGCTTGGTCCCACCCCCAAAGGGGTAGTCCAGCCCGAACTGCTAGGTCACATCCCTTTTGCACGAGACCACAAGCATCCCCAGACATGTTTCAGCCTTGTTGGGCGTCATCAGTGAGGAGTAGCTTGGGTCTCTAGGCCCAGCAGGCAAGGGGCCCACGTCTGGGCATACCCTTCCCACTCGGGGTGACAATAGCAAAACAAAAGAGTTGATGGCTGGAAGGTTTAGAATAAATCTTGACCTCTGGCATTGCTCTGGGCAACCCTCCAGACCATCGTTCTTCGCCTGCCAAGCCATTACAAAAGGGGAAAAACCATATGCAAATCAGGCTTGGTCCCACCCCTAAAGGGGTAGTCCAGCCCGAACTGCTGGGTCACATCCCTTTTGCACGAGACCACAAGCATCCCCAGACATGTTTCAGCCTTGTTGGGCGTCATCAGTGAGGAGTAGCTTGGGTCTCTAGGCCCAGCAGGCAAGGGGCCCACGTCTGGGCATAGCCTTCCCACTCGGGGTGACAATAGCAAAACAAAAGAGTTGATGGCTGGAAGGTTTGAAGGCTGCCCAGAGCAATTGCCAGTGGTTTAGATTCATTCGAAACCTTCCACCCATCCCTTTTGTGGTCAGTTTGTTTCTCCTTGTGAGAGAGGGTATGCCCAGACGTGGGTCCCTTGCTCGCTGCGCCACAGGGAACCAGGCTGCACCTCACTGAGGAGGTCCAACAAGGCCGAAACATGTCTGGGGTTGCTTGGTTTTCTGTGTAGAGGGGACCTGGCCTAGCAGTTCGGGCTGGGCTGCTACCTTCGGTGGCAGCAGCTGCTGACTGATTTGCACTTGGCTGGTCCCCTTTTGCAATGGCGCAGACGGGCTAAAAAATGGTGGTGTGGAAGGTTGCCCAGAGCAATTGCCAGTGGTTTAGATTCATTCGAAACCTTCCACCCATCTCTTTTGTGGTCAGCTGCCACAGAGAAGGCACGACCACCAATTCTAGAGCGAAGGAATCTAGCGACTTGAATCAATAGGGGTCTAGTAGGGATATAACGACGGAACTTACTCTGTAAGTACTGAGCCACGAGACCATACAGTTGCCATGCACAATGCACAGTGACTTAAACCTGACCCGTTGGTCAACTGGCAGCCAATGGAGACCGCAAAGAATAGGCAAGATATGTTAAAACGAAGAAAGTCCAGAGACTGCACCAGCTGCAGAGTTCTGTTGTACTTGTAAATGATTACGAAGATAAGCAGGCTGACCAAAAAAAGAGCATTACAATAGTCCAGCGTGGCAAATACAGAAGAGGCTACCACTGGAACTCGCAGATGCGACTACAGGAACGGGAGAGTCTTCCACAGAACCGTGTCCTGTTTGACAGACCAAACTAATTTGGTCTCCCATAGATGAAGATGCTGAGATTTTAATGCCTAGATCTTTAATTACAGGTGCAGGCAGCCTATCAACCAGGATGGCATCCTCGATGGTATGAAACGCAGCTGAAAAGTCAAGAAGAATCACTGCACCATTGCCACCCAGGTCTAAAACTGCCTCGTGCCACGGCCAGAGCTCCTCAAGATAAGAACTTAGAAGAAGCGTAACAAGGGTTTCTAACAGCTTCATAAAAAACGGAAGAAGAGAGCTATGGCTATATTTTTCAGGAAGAAACGGGCCAAGAGATGGCTTTTTCTATAGAGGAATAACAAGGTCATGTTTCAGCTCAGGGGCAAGAATGCTAGTAGTAGATGAATGATTAACAGCAGCAGTCACCAAAGGGGCAATTTCAGGTATAATGGATTTAATAATCGGTAAAGAAATGGAATCTAAAGGTGAGGCTGATTTCAGGTTATTAGTTGCCTGAATAATGTTGTTGGAATAAAACACAGGAACAGAAGACCAAGAGTGAGATGAGACTGGGATAGAAACAGAGACAGGCCTAAAAACAGCCGTAGAATCTATTAGAAAAGAATACATGTTTTGCTGTATGAAATCAATCTTATTTATAAAGAAAACCAATATGAATCACATAGTGCCGGGCAAGGCGGAACTGAGTCAAAAGAAGCCATGCGCGAGGACAGAGATTGGACACTTTTGAAAAGCTCTTTAGGTTGATTAAGAGCAGCTTCAATCTTATGGGTAAAATGAAGGCGTTTGGTCTAAAACATGGCCCGTTGATACACACAGGGTGGCATACTGCATATGTTTGTGAGGAAAGCTTCCTTTTTTTAGGGAAGCTGGCACTGACCAGTCCAGGTTTCACCTCTTTGAAGAAAGCCTGCTCTGGCCCTACCTATGCAGTTCCAGTATCTGTTCTATTTCTGTGGGAAGCCTGTGCTGGTCATGCTAGTGGATTATCTGCACATGCTGTGTTCGTGAGGCAAGTTCATCTGTTTGGAAAATGTGCAGCATTGGTGCCTACCTGGGCTATGACCGTTGTGAGTGCCTATAAGGGAAGTTGGCACTGCTGCTTGCCACGCTGTACCTGTTTGGTGTGATAGCTTGCTATGTTGCTGCCTATTTGATATTTCATTTGAACATTTATACAGCACTGGCACTACCCACAGGGTCTCAGAGGGCCTTACAAAGTTCGAAAGAGAGGAGGTGATAAGAAAGTAACAATGTCTTCAGGGCGGGAAGATTAGGCTAGGCTAAGGGGAGGTGGTCTGGCTGGTTAGATGCAGGGAAAGAGTTACATTGTGATACTTTTGCAGAAGATGGCGGGAGAGGCACGGATTTGGGGTGGGAGAGCATTCCAATCTCTGGGTGCTCATTGGGTGAGGCTTGTTTTTGTGTGCAGGTTAGCTTGCAGAGTGGAATGTGAAGGATGTGGTGGTTGGCATGTCTTGTGTTTCCATGGGGGATGGGTTTCAGTTTGAAGGTAGGATGGGGGTTTGAGATGGATGGCCTTATATATGATGCAGAGGCATTTGAAAGCAATTCTCTGGGTTATTCATAGCCAGTCGTTTGTTGGAAGAAAGCTGAGGCAATGCAGAAGGGTTTAGGCCGGTGTAGTATGAGCTATGGAGCTGCTTTCCATGTGGTTACCAGGGAGGCAAGAGTATTGTTGGGGAGTCCAGGGAGGATAGCATTTCCGTAGACCAGCTTGGACAGAACTAGTGCCTGGACTGTGGTCTGAACGTTGTCGGAGGGGGATATTTCTTATCTTGTATAGGACGTCTAGCTGTAGGTTGCATGTTTTAGTGGCAGCTGCTATGTGCTGTGTGAAGGTGAGGTGAGGGTCGGTGGTGAAGCCTTGAGACCTGGCTGTAGTGGAGGGGGTATGTGTTGGTTGTCTTTTTGCAAAATATATAGATACAAGGGGTGAGGTCAGGTGTGCACCTGGGGTGTGGGGGAAGGCAGATGAGGAGGTATTCTGTTTTGGATGGGCTGAATTTGAGGACGTGGTTGGCCATCCATGTGGTGATGATGGAAGGGTGACAGTTATTGAGGGCATGGCGGTGTGAGGGAGAGGAGATTTGGAGGTATATTGCGTGTCTTTGTATTGGTGCGAGTTGATGCTATGGTTGCTAAGCGTCTGTCTGCGGGATACAGCACAATGTGTGAAGAGGAGGGGAAATAGACAGGATCTTTGGAGTACCCCATATTTGCATGTATCTATGAGGTACCTGGTCAGTGCATGATGGAAGCCGTCAGTGCTTCACACTGGCATATGCCTATTTATTGTGTGGTGGGCACTTGCTCTGCACTTACCTATATTGTATCCTCCCTGTATGTCTGAAAAAGGTGACTTCCTCTGCCTGTGTTGTCATTTCTGTGTGTGAACAAACTGTGTACTGCTTCTGACAGGGCCCGTTACTGATTAAGGAAACGGTGTGGTTCACATTCACTAAATACAACTAATGACTTTACACAACAAAATGAGTAGCACCAGTGGGGACTTTTTTTAGCAGTTTGTGGGCAATGGTACATTTCAAAGAACATTAGGGCAATCAAATTGGGTAAAACGCCCAGCTGCAGAGTGCACTAAAGCACGTGCTTAGGAGGTTTGATGGAAGCAGAGCTTTTGCCACGTCTCCACTCCACTTCCTGGTGGCCAGGATGGGAGGCATAGCACAGCCCTATTTTTGTATCGGAGCTAACAGAGGACTATTCCAGAAGCAGTTCCATTCCTATTCTCCCAGATCTCTGAGAGGCCAAAGGAATTCCCTCCCCTCGGCCATAAGAGCACAGCCGAGGAAAGAGTACTTCTCTGTCATCTCTGAAGCCTGGAAGGGGGAGCTGCACAGTGGCTACCACCATCATGAGCTAGAGAGGGGCAGCAGCCGTCCACACCATCTCACATTCCATGAATCGAGCTGATGTTTCTGCCACATGCTTTAGTGAAGGTGGCGTGGATGTGGTTGGAGGACGGCTGAGGCAGAGCTACGTCATGCAAAGCCAGCAGTAGCTCCATCTCCAAATCAAGGGATGCACCTGGAGAGCCAACTGGGATGGTGGAAGGAAGTGATGGCCTCCCTCTGACAACCTTTAAATAGACTATACTATATGTCACTAAAGTGAACCAAAGTGGCCCAGAACCCTGGCTCACACAGGTGTGTGTGTGTGTGTATGTCGGTATAATCTGCCTGATACGTCTATTCTCAATATTGCCTGATTTGGTCATTGTTTCTAATTCTACCTGTATGTTATAGATTTTGTGGTAAAAGATGTTGGGCCTCATTATAAGTTTGCCGGTCTGGAAACTACAAGTCTGCATGCCGGAGCCGCTGTGCACAACAGGTCTGACCCTGCCGGGCACAGCGGCCACGGTAGGCAGACTTGTCACTGGAGCAAGGCACCGTTGTTAACAGTGCCGGTGCTCCCGTGTCCTCATTCTGTGTTGGAATGGGGAGTAACGAAATTGCTGGTGCCTGACTTCCCGGCTGCCAGACTTGGAATAGCCCAGTGGCACCGAGAAGTCAGGTGCCGGTAATTCATTCCGGCTCCGGCGGCAACCTGCCGGTAGCACCGGCAGGGCTACCGCTGGACTCCGAATGAGGCCCATTGATTACATTTCACTTTTTTGATAAAAAGAGAATCTAAAACATGATGGCAACATGGCAGCTTGTGAATGTGGTGGGCTGGACCTGCATGTAAAGAAGTGAGGACACATCTGGCGTATGGGGATGATATAGTGAAGACATATGGGATTGGTATTGGGGGTGGCAAAATGTATCTCTGCCTATGTGGCAAAAATCCTTGCACCGACCCTGTGAAGGGCCTCCACAAACCATCCCGCGGGCCCAGCATCACACGGCAGGGGGCAACACCTGGGCCACTTTGATATCCTATCACACCATCATAAGGTCGAGGCTGGTGACTTCGTCACAGTTTCCATTGGCTCAGAGGTGAATGTCTACCTCTTCACCCCCTTAGCCTTCGCCCTGGCCCTTCCTGTAAGTACCAGATAAGAATGGAATATAAAATAAAAAAATATGCAAAATATTAAGGAAAATACCTAAAGAAATAACAAAGATCACTTAATATTAAATGCAATATATGTTCAAATATATTTGGACCTATTGTTGGTCGCAAAAATAAAGGTTTTCCAATTTTTGAGGCAAAGCTTGAGAACCAGAGCAAAAAATATATATTTTCGTGCTATACCATCAAATAAAATCGAGTCACTAGTAGAATGCAAGGTTCTGTAAAATGTTAGGGCAGGATGCTTTGGCGGGTTTGAACCATTACTAATTTGTTCTACTTATTAAAGTTGTATTTCCAGTGTTAAGTAGCTTGGTTTTTCTGAGTCAATTCCGTAGGGGTGCCAGACATGATCTCAGAGCCTCAGGGAGGCTGGGCGCTTTATGGGAGGAGTCTAAATCCGAGGCCCTGGCAGAAGGGGCCGGGGAATGACATCGTAGAGTGACGGGAAGGTTGCTATAGTTGGGAGGAAACATTCAAACTCCTTAATGGTACTGCACATTTGAATTTCTTTTTACTGAATGCAACACATATTAATTTAAGTGAAAATAATATTTCATTAATGAAATGATCAGAAAAAGCACACGAAGAAGTGAGGACGTTTTCACAAATAGCCCTGTGCAGTAAAATATTTGTTTTGTTTTGAAAGAAATGGGGAACCTGCAGGGTCGGACTCGGGGAAAAAAATAGGCCTGGCACAAAATAAAGAAACATCCCACAATCGCAACTAACTTCGCATTACTATTTGGAAAAAGCTTTATGAGTAGGGCCTTGGGCCATCGTTTCATAAAATGTGCGGCAAATAGGGCATTTTAAGGCACATTGGGTCAGTATTCTCGATAAATACTACCGAAAATGGCATCCGCCAAACTATGATATTCAGCTTTTAAGGCGAAATAAAATGTATTGATATTTCTAGACATGCATAATAGGCAGTGCCTTAAGTGGCACTGCTAAATGAGCCGGGGCTTCTCAAGGGGCGTGGCCTAACGGCGCGGGTCGCCTGCTCAATGTGCTACTGGCAGCCTTTTGTAGAAATCAGCACCCTCTCCCCAATGGGGAGAGGGTGCTGGTCTCTGCATTCATTTTCTATAAGCTTGCCTGGCAAGGGACAGCACCTCGTCTATTCAGCCTTAATGGTGGTGCTGCCCCTCATCACTTGGGGAGGGCCAGTGTCACCATTTAGGCGGAAAGGGTGAGGCTCCGGGATGCTGAGGCCTTTTTCCTAAAGACTGAAACTCCCACAAATGCACGGGAGCTTCAGGATTTAGAAAACAAGGCCTCTGCTTCCAGTGCCTGTCTCTATAATGGTGGCCCCGGCCTGCGGGCATCTCTTGCTTGAGGGGATGCCTCGCAGGTGTGGCGCCCCAATTATGGATGAAAGGCATTTTTTTCTGAAGCCTAATGCTCTCGCACAAGCGAGAGCTTCAGGCTTTAGAAAAAAATCCTTGTCATGTAGTGGCCGCGGCTGCCAGGGGAGACTAGTGAGCCCCAGCAGGGCCCTGCCTCAAAACGAGATTTTGGAGCCTGTTGGGACTCAGCCCCGGCTGGCCCCGGCTCACTTAAAGCCCTTATAATAGGCACATAGTGACAAAGAAAGGCCAAACAAAATGAAGTTTTTACTACCCAACACACAAACATTTTCTGACAAACAGCCAACAGTGAAACAGGATAGGAGTTTATAACCACCAAGTCCAGGGGTGTTGCTAGGTCTGGAAAAGATCTGGGGCCGCGCTAATGTCAGGACTCTGGGCTAGCTAGCCTTTTGGTTGTAGCCCCTGAGCTTCTATCCGGAGCTACAACCAAAAGACCCGGGGCTATAGCCCCTCTCGCATCCCCCGTAGCAATACCTATGCGACCAACCCAAAAACATCTACGAACAGGGCACCAAACATGGAAATAGTACACAGCAAGGTGGCCGGGATAGAAGCCATTCAGAGCTAAACTGTACAGCTTATAGAATCATCCATACCACCCAAGAATTGACACGTCCAACAGCAGCGCTCCACACGCACACAGAGTAGCCATCTATTCCATAGACCCAGAGTTATCTACGGACATGATAGGAGAGCACACTTTGAATGACAGCTACACAAAGAGTTGTTTAAAGACCTTCTTTACTGAAAGGAGATAATCGAGCAGAATATAGAGTTTATGGAATCTATGCTCAGGGGAATACATGTCACTAGCTGCCCATTAGGAGCCATAGGAAGCCATCCACGCCGAGTGCATCTCAAGCCAAATGAACACACAGATAGCGTTGGATGACCACTTCTGACAACTGAGCGCAGAAGAAGCAACTCATAAGGAAAAGCACACCCTGTGATCACAGACCTAGATCCAAACTCTTAGGTGTCGTGTGAACCCTGTTCTTTTTAATGGTGTTCTTTATTGTACTTGAATTCCTTTATTCATCTTGAAGATGTCAAAACAAAAGAACCAAAGCTGACCTTTGTAAAGACCAATTCGGAAAGACAGCTGCTGAGGGCTCCACTACTTTATAAAGTGACAATCCGGTCGCCTCTTGCTCCCTCCTCCCCTACCTTGACTTACCCCCACACCTCCACCCCCGCCTGAACTTCGTGTTACTGCACTTGCACGATCCGAATGACACAAGGCCTAGTAGGACCGTTGGTGTTATTTTTCTCCCCTGCCCCCTCCCCGCTTTTGTCTTGTGGTGCCTTGAAACCCCAATTGCTGTCTGTTTCCACAGTAGCGAGTTAATGCTGCCCCCCCCCCCCCCCCCCCCCGATATGGAGATGTCACCCTCTTGCAGAGTCCTAGATGCTGTCTTTGGTCTCTTGCCAGGTGTTCTCACCTTTTCGCATGGGTGATGTCTGTCTGCTGGGCTGAGACATATCAAAATGCCCTTATGGAGGTACCAAGGCTTGATCCTAACAAGTAACTTGATGAAGCAATTCCAACTGCAAAATTGTATGCAACTTTTTTGTTTTGTTTTACCCCTTCTCTTACCTTTCTACCCCATTTATAGAAGTGTGTTCTGGGGAGGACTTCCCAGGTATTCATTGTGCAACTTGTCAGCTGCTTCTTCACCTGCCACACCCAGTGCTCGAAGTGTATGAAAAGAAGTAGTGGAACTATGTTCCTTGCTGGTCTGCCCGCTCCCCACAAGCCCCATCCCTGCGCCCCTCGCACACACAATCCAAACCCCCAAACAAAAACACCTGGTATTTATGGGAATGTGCAGTGCACCGAAGTGCAAGCTTCAACTTCTTCCTACACTTTTATTTTAAAACTAAACCATTCCAGAACGGTTTCTTTTAGAAATAAAAGCATAGGAACTGTGAAACTTAAAAATAAAAGGTATGGGAACACCGCTCCCGATGGGTCCCGCCCACTTCGACCTCTGGCCACACCTTATACCTGCATACATCTGCCGTTTCTCCTCTGCGTGAATGAATGACCCCAGTGATGCCTGGAGATGTGCAGCAAATTTAGGAAGCTTTATAGCGCTGGGTATCCCATTACCCAAATCCAGCCAGGGCCCTTCAAGCTCGGATTTCCCTCATGTGGTCTGGCATTTATTACCACACCAGTGGAAAAGCACATCCAAAGAACAGGTGAATTAAGCCTCATAACAAGTAAGTGTTGTACAGCTTGATTGTAGCGGAAATGAGATAGAGGTTGTAGCTAGCCCTCATAGAACTTTCTACGCATGGCCAACATGGATCCAAGGTGCCCCAGATGTGCTTGATGAAAGTGTGATAACATTAGGCTTCATTGCTGTACGATGACGTACCCTTGATCTGTGCTTTTCCTCATGCATGTGTTCAAGAACCTAGATCAGCTGCTGCCACAAGACACTGAGAGGACAGGTGGGCGGCTAAGGGAAATCCTTGTGCATGATCACTGGATGGGTGTCAGCATAGGTGTAGTCTACTGTACACGCGGAGTCTGTGTGGGACGTGCTGGACTGCAAATCAGTGGCTGTACTCTACTGCATCCCACCCCACTCAGCCAGTCACACACACTACCTCACTCAGCTTACTCCACTGCACCTCACCTGGCGCAGCCACTCTGCCTCACACCTTTCACACACACTACATCACACCCCTCACCTCACTCTACCTCGCCGCACTCACCCATTCCACCTCACCACGCTCCCATCCCACTCTACACCAGTGTTTTGTATTAGAACCAGGCATTGTTCATGCCCACAGGCTCTATGCGCTGATCTGTGATGTCAATAATTAAAAAGGGGTGCCCCTCCTAAAGCTCTGGATGGAGACGATGGGATACTTTGCAGATGTACTGCTCACGGAAGAGACTACCATCACCCTCGAAAGATTCATCAAGATGCCCTTCAGGAGGAAAGGGCAGTTAGCCCATCCGAAGCTTCTAATCAATGTACATGTCTGGGCTGCTATCTCCAAGAAAGGCTCAAGACCCCTGAGTTATTTGGGGGCATATTGGAAACAGCCTTATTTAAAGAAATCCTGACTATGCATGAGATACTGCTGGATGTAAGGAAGCGTTGGCGGAAGGACATTCGCAAATGACACATTGTGCAGGATAATGACCCCAAGCACTCCTCTGCAGCAGCCTTTGTGGCAAGACAGGAACTGACTTAACTTTGAACTCCGCCAGAATCGCCTTACCTAAATCCTATTGGAGTCCTCGGAGCAGAAGGAGGGTTGACGCTACCACTAGTATCAGGGGCCAAGAGAGGGAGAGAAGGCTGGGGCACAAGGGGAAGCTTGATGGTTACCACTGGTGTCAGAGGTCAAGAGGGGGAGTGGTGGGTGGGGCATAAGGGAGAAGGTTGCCAGCTGCCTCTGGTGTCAGGGCCCAAGGGGGGATAGGTGGGTCTGGTGCAGGGGATGGTTGATGGTTGCCAGTGATGCCGGGGGCTAAGAGCAGACAAGGTAGGTGGAGTTTAGGGAGGATGGTCGACTGCTACCACTGGTCTGTTGGAGTAAAGGGGGAGTGGTGGGGTGAAAGACAGAGGACACATGGAGGACACATGTTCTAAACCCACAATAATTCATTAATTTTATTCTCATAAAGCTAGGAACCATGCACAAAGGCAAGTATGTTGTTCTCATCTCAGAAAAATAGAAAGGGCCACTTTATTTTCCCATCCATCATAGTTTACTCTCTTGCAAGACTCCTCAGCTTGCTCAAAAGCAGGGGAGTTGCTAGGTCTGGAAAAGACCCGGGGTTAAGCTGATGTCGGAACTGTTGGGACTGGGGGCTAGCTAATCTTTTGGCTGTAGCTCCTGAGATTGTATCCGGGGCTACAACCAAAAGATCAGGGGCTATAGCCTCCTTAGCCCCCCCTATCAACGCCCCTGCTCAAAAGTGACCAACTGAACAGTATATGTGCCATATCACTGTGCAGTGCTTAAATGTATTAATAAACATTCCCTTGCTCTCTGCTCAAATGTTTTCAGGTCACAATTGTGCAATGTGGGACCCACACTCTTCTTCCTTTGAGCCTTGTGGTGGGCATAACACTGGAAACAGTGTAAGAAGTCAGTGGTACCAAAGGAGTCGGTGAGACCTACATGGATGTGTGTTAGAATCCGGTGTGATATCCACCTCACTTCCCACATGCATGGTGATGTGCAGCCGCAAAAAAGTACCCGACCGCCGGAAGCCCGGCTGTTCGGGAGTTAGCAAGTATCACGTGTGACGTGCATTATTAGAGCTGCGCAGCGCGACCCGAGGCCCAGGGCTCAAGTCGAGGATACACGCGGGGGGGGGGGAGACGGAGTCCACCCACTTTATTCAGAGGGTGGACTCAGTCCCCCCCCCCACCTAAAAAGATGACCTCGGGGATCAAACCCCAGTCGCCAGGGGTGGAGACTTCACCACTGCACTATATAACCTGATGAAAATAACAACCAACTAAAGATGAAATGTTGTATTTCAGTACTGCAAGTTCCAGGGAAAACATTTGTATTGCTTCTTGGAGTTTAAAACATGCACACCTTTTAATGTTTTCAAAAACACTATTAGAGGAAAATATAC
This sequence comes from Ambystoma mexicanum, assembly GCF_040938575.1. Classification (NCBI taxonomy): domain Eukaryota; kingdom Metazoa; phylum Chordata; class Amphibia; order Caudata; family Ambystomatidae; genus Ambystoma; species Ambystoma mexicanum. The sequence goes on along the minus strand of NC_090922.1, from coordinate 34,778,654 downwards.
TCTGTGTGTGTTGATTTTATAAAAGGCAAATTCTATTCGTCCTGTGGCATTTGGGTGGTTATGCAAAGCCAATTTAATGAGATGTGTATATTTCACCTTGATATGCTAATTTCTGGCGATGTCACATCCAATTGCGTTTGTTGAGGAGTCCCCCCACTTTAATTTTTAGGACTTGATCCCTGCCAAGGCCTACCATGCACAGTATGCCTCCACCCCGTGTAATGCTGGCAGACTGGTGATGAGGATGTGATACTAACCCACGTACACTACAAATAATGCATTTTTATCTGCTGAGAGAACAAATGCAGACATTTTTGGCTGCACAAGGTATCGTGCAATGATACAAGTGACAAGGACGGGGGGCGTAGCCTGGAGCACCACCGATGTGGCTGCTCTTTGAAGCCATCCGTGGGAAGCCCGCTGCCTAAGTGAAAATATGCAGTTCACGCAACTAATTTGGGTCGCTGACACCATCTAAGGCGACCGGAACCGCTTGAGCATTGCTGGCTCAAAGATGAGCATCTTACCCTCATCCATTATGCCCGATTTCGGAACGTGTGCACTGGCACCTGAAGGCATCAGAAAATCCAAGATGGCGGGCGCGTACTACAACTAGGAGCGGAGGCGTACCTCAGTGAGGATCTTGGCAGCAAGCACATATCGGCACCCTGAGGCTTTGGCGGGCAGCTCGGACCTCGCGACCGAGGACCTGGTGCTGCCGTGGAGCCATCGGAGCCGAGTCCGATGGGAGCAGCAGCACGAGCAGCGAGTTCCCCCTGCTTTCGTGGGACACCGAAGGCAGACCCCGGCTCCCGAGCGTGACAAGCAGCAGGGGCCCGCAGCGCCCCCCAAGGTTAGGGGGGCACCATAGCTAAACCATGGGGTAGCACGAAAGCCCCATGAGGCGCTACACCTCCCAGTAAAGGTGCCCGTGATGCATGCCGCAGGGGCAGAAACATAGTGGCAGTGTGGAAAGGGCGCACACCGGCAGTGCTAGCAATAAGGAGAAAGGCGGGGTTGGGCTACACTAGATCTGGGCCCCAATGGAGGAGGTCGGGGACCTCATGCTGAGGGGAGAGGAGCCCGCCTCGTAGGACAGAAAAAATAAGGTTCCCAGGGAGTAGAACATCCTCCCCACCCTCCCTGCCCCCCCTGTAGCCTCTGGAGAGAGTACCATCTAAAAATCTGCTGTGGCACTACCACACAACAAGCTGAACTGGGGACAGCAAACCCAGCCTCCCCACCACAGAGTAAGCCTTGAGCACTCTGGAGAGCCATAACGATCCTCAGGCGCAGTTGACGCAGGACTGAAGCCCGCAGCAACACCACTGGAAGCTCACGTTGACACTTCAGGCAGCAAGGAACCTTAATCAGCGGTCCTCTCACCTCAGGGATTTCAATCAAGCTACCACAAGGTACCTATATTAAAAAGGTAACCCTCAATGCTTTCAGAATTTTATCACCGCCTGAAACAATTTGGGCCCTCATCCTCTTCCCCAAGGAGGCTACACTGAACTGGTGTGCTCCCGTGGAAGCTCTGATATCTCTCCTTCCCCCCACTCACTTCCTGGGGCACCCCGGCCCACATCTTCATCCCCCTTCTCTACCCCATCCCAAGGAGCGTGGAATGACATCACAACCCCACTCCTTACCGGAGGAACCATAGTCTCCCTTCCTTCCTCAACCGGTATTGGGAGGCCGCAACCTACGCGAACACCTATATTAATAGGATAATAGGACTCGAGCCAAGGCACCGGATTTCCCACTCCAACGAATTACAGAATCACAACGCTCTGGCCTCCGTCAATAGCCTCCAGAACCTTACGCCAACGGGAAACCTCAGCATTATTCACCTCCCCTCCAAACTGTCACTATGGCTAAACAATCAAAAGCTTGCAAGAACTCGGATATCGCCACTATGTTCACGTCGACGGATAGGGGAAACAAACTCGACCCCTCCAAGCTCACCCCACAGAAACCCCAAGAAGGAAAAGCCCTTGCTACTAAAGGGGATATACTGGCTTTCATGGCTGATATCAAGTCTGAATTTAGAACCTCCATGACGGAACTCACCACTAAGCTAGAACATACTGATCAAAGGGTGACCGAAATGGAACAAAGACTGGGGGAGATCGACGACCACTCTCAGGACCATGCAACCACATTGTGGGAAATCCAACTCTCAATTAGAACCTTACAAGACAAATGTGAAATCCTCAAATTTAAACAAGAAGATCTTGAAAATAGGGCCCGGTGCAATAACCCCTGGGTCCGAGGGATTCCATCTTCCGGTCCGGACAAAAATCTAGTGGAATATGTAGGGGACTTTTCCCAATCCCTGCTCCCACAACTGGACAAAACCCAACTTCTGTTAGATCGCACCCAACAGGCTGCGACCACGTCGAGGAGTGGATTTGAACCTCCCCCCAGATGTCATAACCAGAGTGCATTTCTTCACCACAAAGGAGGCCATCTCAGCAATCAGCCGCTCACAAGATGAACTCTCCTTTCAGGGCTCACTTCTCCAGATCTATCAAGACCTCTCGCTCCTTACTCTCCAAAAGAGGAAATCTCTGCGGCCTCTAACTCTCTTCCTCCAGGAGCACCATGTTCGATATAGATGGCTATTTCCAACTGCCCTACGGTTCTCATACAATGGCACACTACGGAGAATCAGCCACCTCGAAGATGCTAACAAAATCATGCACCCATCCTCACCCAAAGAGGCCGCTTCGCAGAGCCCAGAGGTCACCAATGACAAGGGAGCTGCTCCCTCCCCGAAGCCCAGGCGATCCTCCTGGTCGAAGGTGCCGGGGAGCAATAGGAGGAGATAATCAGTAGTAGGACCACATCCTGCGGAACACTGCTTCATGCTTCCACCAACTATCCAGCTCTGTCCTAAAGAAAATCACTGATCCTGACCAAGCTTAAGAACAACTACAATGATTGCAGCGGGCTCCACCCACGGCCCATGCACTTTTCCAAGGTACATTCCACCTATGAGTCCTTGGAATCCCATATTACCTTTACCTACTCGATTGGCCCGGTTGGCCATGTGATTGGCAGAACCTACAATGTCGGCCCCCCCGCCAGTTAAAGTTACGGCCTCCCATTGGGGGCTCATGTTAAAACCCCAAGAGCAGGATGACACACCTTTCGCTTTCACTCGAGATGGCGGTTAACCTTCTCCCTTCCGACCTCTTCCCCTGGACGCCGCAACGGGGAGGGACCTAGCCCAGGAGCATCAAAACCTAAAATGTCTCTCCCTCAACGTCAATGGGCTGAACTCCCCCGCCAAACGGAAGTCGATCCTACAAAAACTTCAGGATGAAGATGCAGCGGTGGACCCGCTTCAAGAGACACACCTACTACCTGCGGACTTTGGGCGCCTCTGCTCCCGACCATACCCACTCCAGTTCTTCGCCTCAGGAGGCTCTAAGAAGGGAGGTACTGCGATCCTCTTCACGAGGGGCCTAAACTCCCAGGACCTGGAATCAAAAACATTCCTGGAAGGCCGATTTATAGGAATCAAATGTCTACTGCTGGGAGACCTATACACCTTTATTTCAGTATATGCCCCCAACTCTGGGCAAACAGCTTTTTACGACTCACTGGGCTCCTCCCTCTCTCGCTTCATAGAAGGCCAAGTCATAATCGGGGGGGACTCCAATGGAATACCAGACCCTACGAAAGATAAATCACACCCCCCGATCCCTGGAGATTTTACTCAGGCGCTCAGCCTCCTACATCTATTTAGATCCCTGGAGCTAGTGGACTCATGCCGGGTGCTTCACCCCTCCCGAAAAAGACTACTCCTTCTATTCCTACGTTCAACGAACCTTCTAAAGGATTGACCTCCTCATGACATCTCCCCAGACGCTTGCATATGCCAATGAAGTATCTAGCAGCCCGAGGACCCTATCTGATCACGCCCCAGTAATCATGGAGATCTGGGCACACAAACCCAAGCCCAACTCGCCACGTAGATGGACTCTCTACGATCCAATTCTCAATGATATGTCGCTAAGAGACAGGACCGCAACAGCTTATAGGCCAATAGCCCTGCTGAATATAGACGCTAACCTATACTCCAAAATCCTTGCTAATCACCTATCACACATACTACCTGATATTATTCACCCCGATCAGGCAGGCTTCATTTTGAACAGAGCAGCAGGAGACAACGTCCGCAGAGCCCTGAACCTGGTAGACCTCGCCTCTCGAAGCTCCCAGGTGCTGGTACTGATTGACCTAGATGCCATCAAGGCATTTGACAAGGTGGACTGGTCGTTTATGAGCCTTACCCTGGGGGCCTTTGAGTTTGGCCTGGCGTTCCGGGCCATGGTACTGGCCAACTATAAATCGCCAAAGACCTTCCTGAGGATCAACGGCTCACTCTCCGCCCGATCCCCCGACTTGCGGAACCAGACAGGGCTGCCTGCTATCACCACTGCTTTTTGCACTTATTATGGAACCCTTCGCTCAGAAGATCAGGCTGAATAGCCATATCAAGGGCCCCCAGATCGGTCCATCTCAGCATAAAATAGCCTTATACGCAGATGACGTTTTGCTCACGATCTCGGAGGCCCGATCCTCACTAAAGCATGATTGAAATAACCAGCTATGGGGAGGTTACCGGCTTCTCTGTTAATTTCACCAAATCGGTGGCCTTGGGCGTCGGCCTCTCCCCGGAAGAGTGGGAAGCCTGATGTGTCCAATTGCGTGGCAGAGAAGGGCCATCCCTTATCTGGGAGTCCACATTCCAGTGAATCTGAAAGACACGTACCAGGCCAACTTTCCTCGGCTCTTTAAGGAATTAGAAGGGGATCTGAAGCGCTGGACGACCCAAGAAATCTCACTGATGAGACGCACAACAGCCTGCAAATGAACTTACTCCTGAGATTCCTTTATGCCTGCACTTCCCTTCCAGTGGCAATCCCAGCACCAGCCCTTCGCGACTTGCAGAGGAAAATGCTCAGGTTTATCTGGAGGGGCAAAAAAGCCAGATGCCCCCAAAGAACAATGCTAGGCAGCGCAAGACTGGGCGGGCTGTGGGTCCCCGACCTACAATCCTACAGAGTAGCAACGCAATTGGCACACATTCGTGCATGGCAGATAATCCTGGACTGCCCCAGATGGGTGGAATTGGAGCAATCACGGCTCCCGCTCCGCCCCCCCTGCGGTTTCTCCCACATATCCCGCCTCCCCTCAGAAAACGATGGAAGAGACTCCTGCTGGCGACTAAGCATACCCTGAACTCCTGGGACCCGGCACTAAAACAAAAGGGAATCCCGAGAGGACTTAGTTCCCTATCACCAATCTTCCATAACCCAACCTTCTCACCTGGGGCTAACTACTGTAACTTCCAAAATTGGATAGAGGGAGGCCTCGAAACCTTGGAACAGCTGTACGCAGGAGACCTACCTCACACATTTGAACTATGTAAGGAAACGTTCCGACTCCAGGAAAGAGACAGATTTACATACATTCAGCTACGTCACTGGTGCTCCCATCCCCAAACCCTCCGGGCGGCTACGCACCTTCTCACCCCCCTCGAATTAACTCTCAAGGACCTCCCAGTCCGAGGCAGGATTTCTACCCTATATAGATGATTCCTAGGGGACTTCCTGGCTTCAAAAACCCGGTGTATGGCCCAGTGGGAGGCTGACCTGGGACACCCGGTTGAGGACCAGGCTTGGGTGGATATCTGGACCCGAGCACACACCTCATCCACCTGTATCACTAACAGGGAATGCGCATACAAGATCCTGCTTCGCTGGTACTAACCCCCCCTCAGGCTCCACCATATGAACCCCCTGGTTGACTATGCTTGTTGGAGAGGGTGGGGTGCGGCCAACCGGGTTCCTTTTTCCACATGTGGTGGACATGCCCAAAGATCCAACAATTCTAGAAACAATGCCTAGCTACCATTGAACAGATTACCCAGACAGCTCTCCCGCTGGAGCCTGAGTCCATCCTGCTAGGGGTCCTGGTTCCCGGGATCTATCCGCGATACGGAAACAGAGCTAAACTGCTGACTCAATGCCTCCTAGCGGGGAAAATAGTGCTTGCCCGCTTCTGGAAAGCCCCAGACGGCCCTTTCATATCCCAATGGTGGGGGAAACTATGGGATATATTGATCAAGGAGAAGGTAACAGCAGCGAGGGCCGGAGTCCTCCACCGCTTTGTGCTGGAGTACGACCAGAAATTTCCTGTAATGACCTACAAGCCCATCAATAGCCGGTGGGCCCTGAGGGACCGGGAAGTTACCTAAAAGGGAAACATGGCTGAAGGAGCCACAGAACGGGCAACCCTATGGGAAGTGTCCCCGGACTAAAGACAAGAGTGGGGGGCGGCGGACGAGGATTTGGAGGGGACTGGTGAAAGTGCTTTACATGTTTTGTTTATGCTGTATCGTTGTCACCCTGCCTTGGTTTAAAATAAACATATTAAAAAAATTACAAGTGACAAGGACTGCCAGTCACCAAACCTACACCCCTCTCAGGACATAGAGGGACCACAGGCACAACAGGAAGCACATCTCATCACTGGTGCACAGCACTACACCACAGTGAGACACCATGTGAGAAGGAATAGCCCCAACCACCCAGAAATCATACGCACTGGTAACCACCAGAAAAACAACATGGCCCCAAGGCTATCGACTCCAAGGCCCAGTACACCAGTGAGACTAGCAGCATCACTGCCACCGCCTGCCCCAATACATCAAAACCATCGGAGTTCCACAGTAACACTGGGTCCTTTTGACCCATACACAGGCCCATCATCAGTGGGGCCCAGATGGTTGATCTGGATACAAAAGTTTGAAATGGCAATGGACTACAAAGACGTGACGACACAAAGGAAAATTAGATCACACCTTCTGCTCAATGTCGGCGATGACGTGCTACACATTTTCAACTCTTTGGCAGTGGAAGATGACGCAGATGTATATCAGTTGGCAAAAGACGCATTGGCGGCACATTTCATGCCACAATTGAACCCTGACCATGAGACATTCAACTTCTGTACCATGGTACAAACGGAAGATGAAACACTCAACGTTTACCACACAAGACTGCGGTGGTTAGCATTGTCCTGTGAATTCGATGACATCGAAAAGGAGATAAGGTGCTAAATCATTAATGGGATGAGCTCGGAAAAACTGTGGAAGATAGTGCTAAGCGAAAAAGCAATCACCCTGGCGAGAATACTAGAGTACGGACGCCAGAGGGAGCTATCGCACGCAAGAGCAGCGCAAATGGGCACCACACTGCAAAAAGTACAACTGGCCCCAACAACGATAACAGTAGCAAAGGTCACAAACCGCTAAGCACCCAGGGACAAGAACAATGAAACGCACACCACATCAAGGTGGCAAACAAGAATCCTGGGGCCAACTGAATGCAGATGGTGTGGAGGAGCGCGATACGGAAAAAAAATGCCTTGCAAATGGGACCACGTGCAGAGGATGCAGCAGACGGGATCATTACGCATGAGTGTGTCGGTCATCATGTCCCCCTCAATGCTCACAACTACAACCGCTGAAACCACTTCCCAAGAAAAAGAAGCAAGCAGACACACGCTTGGTGGTGACCGGAGACAATCCCTAATCAGTTGATTTCGGAGACGAGCATGAAGAAGCAGCAACATCAGTGGAATCTGGACAGACAAGGAGAAAAGGCAAGATTCACCTTATCTCAGCACTGGAAGAAGGTGGGAACACATTGAAAAGGAAATAGAGGAGACCCAAGTGTCTCGTTAACATGCAAGCCCAGGAAACGATGATGATGATTGACACTGGAGCATCAGTGAACGTGATGCCGGCCGAAATGTTTCAACGATTACAGCCTCAGCCAGAGATCAATGCACAGACACCCTACTATTCACATATGGCAGCAAAACGCTATTGCCGGTTGTGGGACGATTCCGGACGGTTCTAAGCAGAGGCGAAAAGGAGATCCAATCGAAAATGTATGTGTTAAATGCAGCCATTGAATGCCTACTCAGCTGGGAGTAAGCAGAGGAATTAGGACTTATAAAATTCATCTGCGACAGCACTATCTCTACGGACATCAACAACCTACTCCCAAAACATCCCAGCCTTCTCAGAGCATAGGATGTTTAAAAGAAAACTTGATTAAACTACACATTGACCACACAGTTCAGCCCAGAGCTGTACTGCACCGGAGAACTCTGTTCCACATGCAAGACTCAGTGGCGAAAGAACTACAGGAACTAGAGAAGGCCAATATCATTGAACCAGTGCCCGGCCCAACAACATGGGTGTCCCCAATGGTTGTCACGAAGAAGCCTAAACAACTGGGAAAAGTCTGAATCTGCATAGACATGTGCCAACCCAATGCAGCCATAAAAAGAGAATGGCACATTACCCCAACCTTGGACAAAATCATAACAGACCTCACAGGGTCTAGAGTTTTCTCAAAGCTGAACCTCAATGCTGGTTACTACCAGTTGACCTTGCACCATGACTCAAGATACATCATGACTTTTTAGACTCATTTGGGCCTGAAACGGTATAAGAGACTGAGCTTTGGAATGTTGTCTGCTGTGGAGGTGTTCCAACAAGCCATCCAAGAGGTCATCCAAGGAATACCTAGAGTACTGAACATCAGTGACATCCTTGTCCATGCCAGTGACAGAGAGGAATACATACACAGGCTAGAAATCGTGCTCAACAAACTGGAGACAGCCAGACTCACATTTCACTGCAAAGTGTGAATTCCTAAAGGCGGAAATAATGTTTTTTGAATACGTTTTCAATGGCAATAGCGTGTCCGCTGACCCCCTCAAGGTGGCAGACATAAAAGGGGCCTTTCCACCCACCACACCAACAGAACGGCGCAGTTTTCTAGGCATGGCCATGTACTGCGGCAGGTTTATCCCCAACCTTGCAACCATGTCGCAATCACTGAGAGAACTGACCAAAACAGGCGTCAAATGGACTGGAGTCCCAACTGTCAGGAGGCATTCGAACAAATCAAAGCATTCCTGTCGTCGGACACAACCATGGCATACTATGATTCAACACTGCCAACTGAACCGTACTTGGATGCAAGTCCCATCGGACTGGGAGTGATTTAGGTTCAACAGTCACGTACAGGCGAGACCAAACCCATTGCATATGCCTCCCGAGCTCTGACACCCATCGAACAACGGTACTCGCATATAGAGAAGGAGGCCATTGCGATCTTGTGGGGCTGTAGACACTTTCACATCTACCTATATGGACGAAAGTTCAAGGCCTACACTGTGCATAAGCCTTTGATCCCCAGAGGTTCCTCGTCACACCCACCAGCCAGAATTGGGAAATGGTTGCTACACCTCCAACAGTACAAGTTTGAACTAGCATACCAAGTAGGAAGCGACAATCCAGCAGATTTCCTATCCAAGCACCCAAGCGCTGTGACACCTCACGAGGTCGATGAGTCGAAAGAGACAGAAGAACACATTGGCCAGATCTTCAATACAATGAAGCCCAAGGCAGTCAGTATCACCGACATCCTGGAGGCCACGTAAGCTGACCCGTGCTGTGACATTGTAAAGAACACAATAATAGCAGGAGAATGGAAGTCATTCCTCAATCACGTGCACAATCGCACACCAGCGTCCAAAGATGTAGAACGATTCATGAGAACACGTAACAAAGTTCTCTGAATATCCAAGGCCCAGAACAGCCAGTGGCAAATCAACCTATACCGATTCCTACGAAACTACAGCGTAACCTCTCACAGCTCAGCGAACATACCCTGGTGGACCTAATTTATGGAGCAGTAATCAACTCATCAATACCACATCACCACAGTAGGAAGGCGGATGATCTTGACAGAGAATGCATGCAAGCCAAGCGAATAGCAGCAAATAAACACATGAGCCATAGACGGGAAGTACGAGAATCCAGTCACAAGTTGGGCGACCAAGTGCTGTTGTTAAGGAGCCCCACCAGGTCAAAGCTAGACACCCGTTATGACCACACACCCTGAAGGGTTATCAGGAGAGAATGAACGATGTTAACAGCGGGCCGGGCCAAGAGACCATTGCAAGAAATGCTTCATGGTTCAAGAGGGTCTACAAAGAGATGTGGACTGAAGGACAGAGCCAGCAGCAGGAGGAAGGTGACCACATGCCATACACACCCAGACGAAGGCCCGAAGAGGACGATGTGCAAGGCTGTGACCATGGGAACTGTCGGAAAGTGAAAAAGTGCCTCCCAATCCTGAAGGTGAGCCGGAAGGGGAAGAGAGACAGAGACAATGCCTCGGCAGCGGCCCAGTGGGTACAACCTAAGGGCGGCACGCGGGTCCCGGGGAGGCTGAGAGACTCTGTGTGGTGAGGGTCCCTGTGACCCCATCTTGTTCTCGTTTTGTTGTATATACCTGTGCAGGACTAGATAGCACAGGTTGCTGTATGTGTGGTAAATGTTTGTTTATTGGAAAAAAGAAGGAATGTTATATCTGCCTCACGTTCCGCATGCGTGGTGATGTGGAGGCACAATAAAGTACCCAACCGTCGGAAGCCCAGCAGGTCAGGTGTTAGCAGGCATCGCATGTGACGTGCATTATTAGAGCTGCGCAGTGCAAGCTGAGGCCTACCATGCACGGCATGCCTCCACCCCGAATCACGCTTGCAGCATTGGCAGACAATATCACATCTGGTCATGGAAGGGTGGGTTTGGGTGAGAAGGCAGGTGGTGCAAGGGTGGAAGTGAGTGAGGAGAAGGCAGGGAGAGTAAGGGTGGCAGATGGTAAGTAGAAGGCAAGTAGAAGGCAAGCAGAGTGTGTAGTCTGTGGTGCTGCTTCCTTTCAGTGGAGTTGGTGGAGCTGGGTGCTCTATTGCACAGGGGACCCTGTTTGCTGCAACACGAGGATCCTTATAACATCACTCCGGGCACAGAGTATCTTGCGGAGTGTCTAGCAGAGTGTGTAGTCTGCAGTGTTGCTTCCTTTCTGTGGAGTTGGTGGAACTGACAGCTGGCTACTCTGTTGTACAGGGGGACCCTGTTTGCTGCAACACTAGGATCTTTATAACATCACTCAGGGCGCAGAGTGCCTCGCGGAGTGTCCAGCACAGTGTGTAGTATGCAGACCCAATCCCAGATAAGAATCACTTCTAACTCTGGGACATTCCTAGAATGTGAAATAAGGATCCACTTCCTTCTCTTATCCCAAACCAGGGCCTCTTTTTGAATCAGTAACAACGCCTGGATTCAAAGATAGCCTTTCCTCTAATTAATAAACGAACGGACTGAGCATGTAGTTTTCACATGCGATCCCCCATGTCTGTCCTGTCCCACATACCGGTTCATTTCAACCGGTTTCTTTTGATTCACTGTGTTTTACATAATTGCTTTGATATTTATGTTTTCCTGAGTTAATGGATCTTGCATTGATTCTCGATTTGTGTTAACTATATGTACCTTTTGTTCATGTTCAAGAATATGTATTTGTTGAAGTAAACATTATTTCAATGTGTCCCCATGAGCTAGGTCTCACTGTTGTTTTGCTTTATTCCTGTTTGTGATTGTTACATTGAAGATTTTTACATGATTTTGTTTTCAATAATAATATGTTGATTTTTTACACACTTGGGGCTTACGAGGTGTCTTTTGTTCTTTATAATTGAATATAGCAATGAAATTTTGTTGACAAACAGGGTTGGACTAGGTAACTGTGTTCAAATAATTCAACCAAAAGAGCCAATCCTTGACGTAACAGCACCTTTTTGTTTTTATACAAAATATTTGTGCCCCAGACTGTTACGTCTCCCGAGGGGCAGACTGTTGCCACTATAGAGTGGCTTCTCCTTTGCAGATATAGTCTGCCATTGTCTTTAGCAAGACTGGCAGGATTCCAGACATGTGACTACTTTGTAAGCACTTTACAGTCACTATTAAATGATTTTGTTGCTTTACTGAACTACTTTGACACTTGTAGTGAATTGTGGTAGCACTCATTTTCTATTGGAAGTACTTGCCTGCACTAAACCCTTGCTACTAATGACTATTACTGACTGCACTATGCTAAAGCGGAAAAACGCTAAACCCGCTTGCTCCGATCATATGCTCTCCGCAGCAGAACTAAGAGTCATGTTGGTTGTGGCTATTCGGCAGACAAAAGCGTGTGTGCCGCTGCTGCCGCTATCGAAACACAATTGCAAGGATAAGCTTGATCTAGGGCGGAGTGGAGTTCAGGCTTCTTCATTAACTGCCGATGTGGAAACAATCATACGGAAGCCTTTTAATAAATCCATTCCTGAATGTGTTAAATTGAATACATTTTTCCAACCGGCATCAGTTCCATCGGCTCACGAGCAAATTGTTACCCCAACCAGGTTACTAGCAACTTCAAGTTCTCCTATTTCGACCAGTAATATTGACAATAATAACGCTCTTTTGAAGATGTGCTTGAATTTACGGAGAGAGTCATTAGGGGGCACCACTTTGAGCATAGACCTGTTGTAGAGATATCGCGAGAGCCCACACTCTCGCGAGATCTCGCCGCGAGCCTTAGCTCCGCCCCCACGCGCTTCGCGCGCATTACGGGAAGAGCCGAGGACGCAACAGGGCGCGTCCTGCCGGCTCCTTCGAGAAAGAGGCCGAGGGACCCTTCCATGGACACGGACCTCGTGGCATTATCCTCAAGGCCACGTTTAGGCCTTTGTTACAGCTGTTATTTGGACACGCACCTGATGAGCAGTGTGCACTAATCTTATGAGAGAATAAAATCTCAGTTACAAGCCTCCTGACTCCTGTCTTCATTGGGGTATTTCACAACATCGAAGAAACGGCGGGAAGACGAAAGGAGCTTACTGGGGCCCAGAGTTCCGCGGATATACAAGCAGTGGGCTTTCATACAAAAAAAGAAAGGCCTGCAACCGACACGCGAGAAGGTAAAGGGAACAGGAAAGAACCCCTCAAGTGTCACAGGTGCACCAGCACGAAACACTTAGCGTTCGACAGGGAGTGCCCAGCCAGAGACAAAGAATGCTCCATATGCAACGCATCGGACATTTCTCAATCGTGTGTCGGTGGAGAAACAAGAAAGTCTCCAGTCTCAATGCTGACCGAAATACGGAGAAAGAATCTTCCTCAGAAGATGAAGGAAGACCCACAGTCATTATGGTAAACAGCACAAGAGCAAGGAGAGAGAAGCCTCACTGCACGATAAAAATTGATGCCATGGAAACAAGGGTCATGGCGGATTCTGGTTCGGACCTAACGATCATACCTCTTCGAACTTACAAAGACATGGTGGGAAAAGAAAAGGTGCAAGTGTTAACGACGAGGCATCAACCCACTGTATTTGGAGGGGCGTCGGTCGAACTCTTAGGATACATCAAGGGCAAAGTAGAATTCAAAGGAAGGGAGCCTTAGCTCCGCCCCCGCGCGCTTCGCGCGCATTACGGGAAGAGCCGAGGACGCAACAGGGCGCGTCCTGCCGGCTCCTTCGAGAAAGAGGCCGAGGGACCCTTCCATGGACACGGACCCCGTGGCATTATCCTCAAGGCCACGTTTAGGCCTTTGTTACAGCTGTTATTTGGACACCCACCTGATGAGCAGTGTGCACTAATCTTATGAGAGAATAAACCCTCAGTTACAAGCCTCCTGACTCCTGTCTTCATTGGGGTATTTCACAACACCTGTCTTCCACATTGCCTGATAAAAATGTTTCGCCAAGTCCAGATCTTTAAGTTATCACAGCGATGGTGGCAGCTGACTCAGATTCATTTAGTATGGATTCATTTAGTATGGATTCATTTAGTGTGGATTCATTTAGTGTGGATCCTAGCGGGGAGGCGACTCATGATAATATGGCTCCCCATGAAGCCTCCTCTACACTAGCCTTAATAGAGCAAGGGTCACACGCACACGATCTTCGGACTGTGCTCTTCTCTGGCAAAAGAGCAGACATCTATTAAACGAATAGTAGTCAGGGCAGTGGATGTCATACTGGCTAAGAGCACTGGTTCAGTGCCCGATGGGAGTGTAACGCTTATGGATGAAAGCAATTATATTACAGATTCTAATTTACCAAAGGAGTCCAGCATGCTGAATTCTCCCCCTTCCACTATAGTACGGACACGCAACCAGGTGGAGCTCGAGGTTGAACAACATGAGCTCAATTCCCTAGATAAAGGGCAAGAAAATGATTGCATTGACAATTCGTCTGCTTTGCCTACACCACCCAAACAGTGGGAAATTAAACATTGAGGACGCAGAAGGTTCAAACAAGGAGAGAAGGTGGTGATGGCCGCCGGTAAAACACCTACACGGCCTCCTAAACCCCCAGTAGAGGTTGTTGTTTCTTTGGCTGAGATACAGCCCATAAAAAGTGTGGCCCCTTCGAAGGGCCATGCCAGGCCTAACCCAATTAAGGTGACTGCTAATTTACAACAGTGTGAAAAGATGGCAGGCTCTCAAGCAGGTACTTTGGATAAATGGTTGCAATTTCCAGAGCCCCAGATTAGGATTTGCTCTGAGGAACATGAGATGGTTCTGGAGTATAAGTGCCATGAAGCTCTGATCGGTCTGCAGCCCTTACCTATGAAGCATAGTATTGGTGTACAGTGTTTCCCGTCCACTACCTCACTCTTACCAACTCAGAGCTTCCCTGAAATGGGTCTTGCGAGTGGAACGGACACACAGAGGGCTTCCAGAGCAGCCCCACTACCTATTCAGTCTATTGAATATGTCCTGCATTTTACTGAAATGCTTAGCACCCAAATACCTGCCGTTCATTCATCCCGGGACATGCATAACCAAATGACACAACGATTTGGCATCAGCGGCCAGAGTGTACGCATTGAGGACATTTCACCAACTAATAACCGTCTTTTCCTTAATCATGGGAACCTGATGCAGCTTTTTCATCAAATTCAGGACCTTAGGATTATTTCACCAAACGCCATTGGGGGTCATTATGAGTCCGTGGTAGCGGTGCCTGTAAATACCGGCATGGCTGCCACTGGAGTCATTTTTTTTCCGGTGCCTGCCAATGGGGACTTACCTGGGCATTACAACCCCGGCGGTCCGGGTAATTTCTCATTGTCGGGTGCCGGAAAATATTACTCCCCCTTCCCATTTGAGTGCCATTGGACTCAATGGGAATGGGGAGGATGGATGCACCGGCACCATTCATGAATGGTGCCGGTGCATCCGTCAAGGTCTGCGAGCGGGTGCAGTTCCGCCCGCCAGGTCAGACCTGGTGAACAAAAAAGGCACCCGGTCGCAGAACTCGTAGTTTGCCGGTGCGGAAACAATGGTACCGGCAAGCTTACCAGTACCGTTGTTTCCGGACCGGCAACCTTACAATGAGGCCCATCGTGTTGAATTACCGGACCGAATATAGTTAAAGCAACTGGGCAGTAGTTACACTTGTGTCATTGGTGATTGTGGCCAGGCTGGTCTATTCTGCAAAAGAGCTTCGAAACTTGGAGTTTGCTATACCGATACAAACAGGAGGGATGAACGTTTTGCTCCTCCTTTGTATACTATGGAGGGGGAAAGTGATTATAATAACCAGAGCCTCCCCTACCTTCCATAGACAGTAAGCCAGTAATATGACCACATCTACCTGGCCAAAAGCATCTATTGTTACAAATTGGTTCCCAGTGCAGGATGGTTTCCAAAACTGACCTCCCGGGTCCTTCTCACAGTGGAAAGTCCTTTCATGGAATACTTGTGGCTAATTATCTTTTACTACACAGGTGGAAGGACTTGAGGCCATAAGTGCTGTAGACTTGTTTCTCATCCAAGAGGCGTGGCTTCTCACACATTTACTAGTGGATGGATATAAACTATTCATCAGGCCTGCAGTGAAATCTGCTATGGGGCGTGTATTGGAATCCTAATGCCACTTTGATGCTGCAATCTATGACATGGGGTTAGACTGCTCATATTGCTTGGCTATTATCATCAGAAATGTTCCAATGGTTATACTTTGGTTCGGAATCTGTACAATCCTCCGGATTGCTTAAATACTATGGATACTATGGCATTGCGTATGGAGATAAAGGGGGCTCTTCAGTCATGGCAGTCAAAATTACCAGGGGGGGGGGGCTATATTGATGGCTGGAGATTTGAATGCCCACTGCCTAGGGGTGGCGGATGAGTGGTTGCTTGAGTCAGGGATGATGGCTCCAGAGAAACACATAGCTGCGGGGACCAAACATGGTCTTTACCTGATCAACAAGGGTCGCAGATGGACTGAAAGATTGTTGAATTACAATCTAGAACCACTCACGCCAAGTGACAGTGATACTCTTCTTGATGTCGTTACGCAGCAGAGTGGGAATAGTTACTCTTGCCTTGATAGCATAGTTGTGATTTGTAAATTACTCAAATTGCTTATGGGGTATTATATCAAGAGGTCCTCTCTAAGTGATCATGCTATGCTGTGTGCCATCTTTAGTTCAGACACCTGGTCAAGGAATAATGGTACTTTGGTGGGGGCAACCACCATTATGCAGGCAAACAGAATGATCTGGTTAGAATGAAATGTAGATAAGATCAGTGCATGGGTGCTGACCAGTTCCTATTCCCCTGCAGAGTTGTTGGATATTTGTAATGATGAATTGTTGGGTTTATAGGATTACCTGTGGCCAAGGAGTAAGCGTCTGAAAAACGTCATGATTCAGGATAAAGGTACACAGCCCCTATTTGATATTGCCATCTATAGAAAAAAGGTTGCTCTCCGTAAAGCAATTACTTCCATCAAAAGAAATAACTCCTTTTTGCCTATAACACAGAAATCACAGATTGGTGCATTGTGATTGAACTACAAAAGTTGGTTGCATCTACATAAACTCAGCACCTCTTCCTTGATGCTCTAAAATGTTGGTATCTGTACCGAAAGCACCTTTCTGCCCAAGTCCCCTGGGAGATCTGTGGGATAACGGAGCAGGTCTGGGCAGTCTATGTAAAGGAGCTCTACTGAGATCCACACCTTGATTGTGTGGAAACCGTTATTGAGAAGGCTCTGCATTGTAGTCCTGAGGTGGAGGCAAGTGAGTCTGACATATTAGCCATCATTATTAAGTCAAAGACCTCCAGGGCTCCTGGCCCTGACAGATTGCCTAACATCCTTTATAGGAGCAATCCAACATATTGGGCAAAACTGTTATACTTCATGTTTACTGGTATTATTCGCAGTGGCATTATATAGACAAGTTGGTGTTCAAGATTATTTCCAGTCCACAAGTGCAATGCGTTTAGAGGTACACATAATACAGGAGGGATGCAGTATTGTTACAACATATGACAGGAATATTGCTGACGGCCGTTACAAAATGCACGAGCTAAACATGAGGAAGGAGAGAGGGGGGGGTAAGACACACAAACAAAAATAAGTGCATGAAGGAGATGAAAGGGGGTGGGGATAAGCACACTCTACACAACCAGGCAAAGAAAAAGGGCTGCAGATGTAAAACTCCTAAATTCACTTTTCAGGCAGAGCACACTACAACACATGGTACAACAGTGGCTGGGGTGTACAAAATTCTAAATTCGATTTTCAGGCAGAGAACACTAAAACACATGGTACAACAGTGGCTGGGGTGTACAAATGCCTATGTTCAATTTTCAGGCAGAGCACACTGACTTTGATATCTGCAGTGGTTTAAAGTGATGCTATTGAAGATGTGTTGGCTACTCACAGGGAGGAGTGCAGGTGTGCAATGCATTCAGGCCAGGTGTGGGAGGACTCATCAACCCAGTATCCGGATAATTTAGCAGGGATGTGCTCGGGAGGAGATCGAGGGCAATAAAGGGGGCCCAACCAGACGAGCCAGGCCCGGACAGGCACATACAGGGGCCTTAGAATGGGGACCTTGTAGGGGGACGGCATTCGCCTACTGGCTCGCCTAATTGGTCATAAAGACTGATGAAGGGGCCAATCCCTGGTGAGCAGGCGCAGGGACAGGCACACCATCTGTGCAGGAAACTGCGTCGGCCATGATGTAGGAGGCCTGGTATGTGAAGGAAGGTGGTGTTCTGAACACCATTCTTGCAATACAGCAGTGCACAGCAGAATAGTAAACACGGGCTGAAATATTCTTTAATTTCAAGCGAAACGCAGTGATGTTGATATCAGGTTTGTCAGTAATGCTATGAAGCTGGTCGGTAATATCTTCTTCTTCACTCAGAAATCGGAGTTCACCTTCTCCCCCTTCCTCCTCACCTGAGGTAGTAGAAGAATAATCCAATTTCTTCCTTCGAGGTCGCTGAGCTTCTGCCTTCTTTTTTTGTGCAGATAAGGTCTGCCTCGGAAGGAAGCCACCGTGATTCCAACCCAGGTAATCTCCAGAGACCTCTCTCTGCAACAGCCGGAGTGTTGTAGGGGAAAAAGCCTCAGGCATAAAAAAAACCCAGGTCTTCTCGAGTACAATGGCACAAATAAGCCGGTAAAGGTAATGAATGTCTCGGATGGACAGCAAGCTGTGTAAACAGCGTGGACAAAAAATAAGGGTAATCACAACAGAGGATCGAGAGGGATACTAAAAAGAAAATATAAGTAAGAATGGATATATAGATGGAACAGAACCGGAATCCCCAAAGAAAATACACAGAAGGGGATCAGCAAGAACTCTGACGAAATACAGACAGAACAGGGGAAACAGAAAAACAGATGAAATAAGGATGGGAAAGTACGAGAGTAATGCAGATAAAACTGCAGGGAGCAATGCTAGCAAAAGAAGCAGAGAGAGAGGATACAAACTGTTAGCAGGGAAATCACGGGGAGCGCTGTCAACAAGGAGAAATCCAGGAGTTGCAACACGCCAATCCGCCGAGTCCAGGAGGGGAAATAGAACTCGGCGGTGGCCATGTTGGAAAAAGACTAGACTGCAGCGGCACGCTAAGAAACAGCGTAACGGCACAGTCTAATGGCAGCCGTGTTTCCATTTGTTCCATACACTACAGTTTCCCAAGTTCGTGATAGTTGAGAACAAAAAGATTTCAGCCAGGCGCCCAGTGCGCATCACGATCGCCCCCGAATTTGCCCATAGGGCTTACCTTCAGAGCAGTGGTCGAGAGGGGGGATCCATAGGCCTCCAGGCCACGAGGTGGGAGAGGAGCCCATCCTGCATCAGAGAAACGGAAAGTGAGGGGGGAGGCAGACACAGAAGGGCCTACATTGGGGGCCTTGGAGGCGGGCCAGCGGGAAAGTTCTATGCAGTACTTTGAAGTGGGCCCCATACATTTTATATGTACTGTAAAATCAAAGAACACTACACACATTTGTAGGCACGTATTTCTGGTTATTTCCTGCATCCCAAAAAATTAGATGATGTGTAACACATAAAGCAAAAGCAGGGGGTAAATCAAAAATTAAAATCATAAATAAATACTCAATAAATGTGACATGTAAAATGTACTAATTAATAAACGGATTAAAAGTAGCAAAGTTGGGGCTGAAGGCATCCTGGGACCCAGTTGATAGGGGTCGTCCAATTGAGTAGGCGTTCGCTAAATTGATGCGGCTCACTAAAGGTCTGATATCGGGTCCCCGTTCTATCATGGGTATACTAGGTGGGCTTTCAACCCTGCAGCCACCTAAGCGTCAGAAAAAAATGGGACGTCTGATCGCCCATGTGCTTGACATAACGCTTATGTCATGCTCCCTCCCACTTACAGTTTGCCTGTGGCAAGGGCCAGCATATGAAAGTGCAGGTTTTCGCATGGCAAGGACCCACCTAGTGGGCAAATGATGAACAGCAACTCGAAAGGCTGTGTAGAATATCGAAGATAGTTTGGGCACAAAGATCTGTGGCCGATATTTTCAATTCAGCTGGTAAAAAAAAAGCGATATGTATGAAACAGTACATGTCAATGTTTTTGAAGATAGGTCATGGAAAATTACTAGAAATCCTCAGCACAAGTTCATTTACATGGGCAGCAACCCGGTAAAATTTGGATGAAAGGAGAGATGAAACATGGTTGCTCCCGCTTTCCGCTCTTGTTTAGCCTCACCATTGAAGCCCTTGTCCTAAGCAATAAAGAGAGCACAGGGGTTATTTTGGCAGACAAGAACATACGATCATTATGTTACTAGACACTGGGCCTCATCACAAGTGTGGCGGTCCGGAAACAAGGTTGCAGGCAAGTTCACCGGCACCCTTGTTTCCGGACCGCCGCACTATAAGTTTGCCTACCGGGGCCGCTGCGCCCGACAGGTCTGACCCTGCCTGGCGCAGCGGCCTGGTAGGCAGATTTGCCATGGTGCCGGTGCTTCCAAGTCCCCACCCCCATGGCGACTTATGGGACTCCATGGGAATGGGGGACTTACACAATCTGGCGCCTGACTTCCCGCTCCGCTGGGACTTCGAATGCCCCGGTGGCCCCGAGAAGTCAGGCGCCGAATTCAGTGTTAGTCGTAATGAGGCCCACTGTGTTTTAATATGTTGGTAGCTTGGTTGAATCAATGCCTGATTTCTTGGAGGAACAGCGCTCACTGGATCAATACAAGAAAGTGATTTCAAGGGAACTGGAGAACATCTGAAATGTTTTAACTGATGGTGGCACCTGTGCTCTTAATAAAGATTAAAATTAGAAGGATGTGATGCGTCATCTGCTCCTTTCACACGAGCCACCAAATCAATGAAATATTTAGACATAGACATAAATGCCATTCTTGTGTGGGAGCCAATCCTCCCAAACCTATGAGAACAATAAAAGGTGATTTAAACAGGTGGCACGTGGGTGAAACAGGTGGTACCATGGGTGGGAAGGATTGTTGCAAACTAAATGAATGTGCCGCCCAGATTCGGATTTTCTCTTCTAGGCACCACTGATGCCCGTACCGCCTCAGTGCTGGAGGATACTGTGCACCGAGGACCACCATAGAATGTCTTTGGGGTGGAATATTATGCCGGAGAGCTCAGGCTATGGCTCGCTGTATCCACACACCTCCTTCTGGATTATCAGGATGCTAACCTGCAGACGCTGGGAACCTGCTCATAGCCACTGGTGCTTCTCCATCTCATTTTGAAGCAGCTGCTCCCGTTCAACAACCCAAGTAGACCAAAGCGCACTCCCGAGATTCACTCTTGACGTACTTCTGTGGCCAAAGAGACTCCAAAAGCGAGTCTTCAATAGATTGCCTACCAGCACGTATTGCAGACAATGCTAGGTGCCTAAAGTCCGTGCAAAGGATCCGTGTGTGGTAGATACCTCGCATGCCCATTCAGCTTTCCACCTATTGGGTCATGAGAATGTCATCTATGCTGGGAGTGATATCTCTCTCTCGGTTGGGGCGCATATACGTGTCGACACATATGCACACTTGGCCCCAGGGGTTTTGCTTTCCTAGTAGCCTTTACCGGCGCACCCCTGGGGTTGTACACTGCTGTTTCTTGATTGATCTTGCTTTTTCCTACATAATGGGTGCTTCTGTAACTTGTTCTCTTTTGAGAAATGTCACTGTTTGTGCCTGGTAGCTTTTAAGCATTAGACGACATGGAGGAGGCCCCCTACTCTTCTGTGAGGAGTCCACCTTCGATGTGTGCACATTTAGTTAATTTAATTGGTATTGTATACTTGAGTTTGGTTTCTAAGTGCAGATCCAGGATTCAGAACCTCTGTTGCTCTGCGTGGTCTTGCTTCCAAGACCAGTGCGTTGCCCCTGTGCTATCCTCTGGTCACGCAACAATGGGTAAGATTAGACATTGGCTCTGCATGGATTGGCAGCTTGGTAGAATTCCTCTTCCTGCTTGCACGCTGCACGTCCCGGTCCGTTCAGCAAATGGGATCCTCTGGTACATTGCATTTGCTTTTCTCGGATGCATTTGAGGTTTTCTACACGTCAGTTACGTTTATCTCCAGTGGGTCCTTTATTTTTTATTTGTAATGTACTGATGCTTAATGTGGCACATTATCGCAACGCTTGCTTCGAAGCTGGTCAGAGGAGGGATTTGGATCAGAGAGTGGAGGAGAAAGGAAGTGCAGAAAGTGTTCATTCTAGAACTAGAAGTCATGTGATTATTTAGACACAAGTAATTACTTAATAATATAGGTATTACATAGAGTTATAGCAAATCTGATATAAGAGTTGGGGGGGTGCAGTTCTAATTTAGACATACATTTTAAGTAGCCAAAAAGCAGCCACAGCGGAACAAAAAAAAATCCCGCAAACAAAGGGACTGGGCGGCAATACTCACGAGTACACAAATTCTGAGAAGAGGTTTAGTCGCCTCATTTAATGAAACAAAAACGAAGATGTACATTGATGCAACAATAACGAGAAAGAAAATAAAATAGCAGCAGACGAATTTGATAGAAATGGATTAAAAATATACAACACAATGATCTGAGACTTGGTTGTTGTTATTATTAAGCTTACAGGAGTGTCTAGATCTTAACGTGTCAAGATAGTATACATATGTAACTTCGGGAATAACCACCTTTAGCCTCCCTCACAAAGGTCAATGTTTCATGATAGATCATCTTCTCTGACGCTTCAAGTGGTTCTAGCCACAGCTCCCCTCAAGCACAGGAAGTCGAATTAGGCTCAGTGGGTGCAGTGCAGGCAGACTCCATAGGCCCAACTGGCAAAGTAGGGCCGAATCCCAATTCCATAGAGCCATTGAGTACAGCCGTGGGAAATTCTACTAGTCCACATGACCACAGTATTCGCAGTTTTCATTATGCCCAATTAGCAAATACCAGTATTACCTGTTCAGAAAGATAGAACAGATTCCAGTGTGCCCAGGTGAGGTGGCTTTGCCACCTAATTCCAATCAACCGAGTTAGCTCAGTGATGGCACATTCAAATATGTCCAATTGCTATATGTAGGTCATGGGAGTTGGCTGTGGAAGAGAAGCGTCACTGCGTCTGCACGTGTACTCGTATATATATATCTATATATATATATACACACACATAATGAATTACAAATCGGAACCAAGGAATTGCGTAAAGTGCAATTTACAGCGTTACAACGAGCAGCCTTGAGGGACCGCTATGCTGGGAGTGACGTACATTCCTTCATGTTGGTAGATCTAGATACCTGTCTACCGCAAACCGCTCCTGTGAATTCAAAAACATACTTTCAAACGAATTACAACCAAAGGCTGACAATGCTTTTCACATTGGGAAAGAGAGTGGCATAGAGGAAAACCAACCACACCTGAATGCATTGTGATGCATATATTATAAACAGCTGTGGAAAGGACATGCATTGTGAAATCTTTCATTGGCTGCATTTCAGAACTATCCAGAGCCGTCGCTGTCTGTGCACATTTGCTTGGAATTTCATTGTTTTCAAACAGGCGGTTTCTTTTATACATTAGCAAAGAACTTCATTTGCTAAACCAGCAATTTGCATTTTCTTGAACAAGCCAATAGAACGTGCTCAGATTCCGCATCTCCTACTCTTACGTCACGCCGGGGTGGGGGCTGGCCGTGCTTTGTGCTGGCTGTTGCTATTATTGGGTGTTCGCCTTCTCGCTCTTTATCAGAACTGCGTGCAGCTGCTCCCTTTCTGTGGTTGCTTGTAACCGTTTAGACTGGGTGTACATGCAGGGAATCTCGCCTCGCGCTGAAGCTTTCTGATGTCATATATATGTAGAGGTGTTTGCCAGGGCTGAGCAGCAGCTTACGTCCGAGGAGCGGGACTTGCTGTGTCAAACTAGGTTCAAGGATCATGCGTACATTTTTTTAACTGCCCATAAGCCTCAGTTACACAACAAGCAGCAACAGTGTGAGCCATGCGGGAAGCACACATGCAGACACGAGCCTGGTACCTGTAATGTCCTACCTTCATTGTTAGCATGTGTTCAGAGGAACAGTCCTCTGTTTATTGCAGTTGACAGTGGGCTGCGCCCCACGTGATGCAAGAGGCGGGGTTACCGCCTGAGACAGTCAGTCTTCGTTTGATTAAAGACCCGTTGACACAGCTGTGCCTCTGCTCCTGATTTATTACCTGCGTTCATTGCATGCTCATTATATTGAAGTGCTTTGCTCAGCGAGGGTTTGTACTAAGCATTTAACAATGGTGACGAGGTTTTCCTGAAACTGTGCCGGAGCCAGAAGGTCCTGCCAGCCATCAGTCACTGACTCCAGGACTCCAGCCGCCTGATTTGCAGCACCGGAGCCGTTCACGACGCACGCGGCGCAAGCATCCGCCCAAGTAAGAAGCCCCGGTTCATAAGCAGCATTCGCTCGAGCAGGCATAAATTGACAACCCACGTGTTACGCGTGCCGCGTAATACACGAGGAGACTAGCTGCAGCATTACGCGTATCCGACGCGCAATTGACACGGCAACACGAACAGGCCCAACCACGTGCGCGTGTTTCAGATAAAAGCACGGTGCCTTACCAAGACGCTCTCCTGCTCACACCTACTCTCATTTCCAATAGACTTGATTACAAAGCTGCGTGCCAACAGCAGACAGACAAGGCACCACCGACAGCAAACAGAAAGCAAAAATGTCTGAAGATAACCCGGACAGTGGAATCCTGAGCCCCTCCTCCAGTTCCACACCTCGCCAAGCCACTCACAAAGACGACTGTGGCTCAGAATCCCTACAACTACTAGCTGTGCCACCATTTGACGTGTCAGACACAAGCAGCCTCGCCCCCAGATGGGCCAGATGGCTCAAAGAGCTGCATGTCTACATAGACGCATCAGGGGTAAGGGAGGAGCGCCGATTTAGAGGAATCCTACTCCACTCTCTAGGACCAGTAGTACGGGACATCGTTTTTGAAATGCCTGAATCTAACACAGACACTTTTCAAGGTATCATTGATGCACTAAATGCCTATTTCGCACCTTTGCGAAATGTCGACTATGAACGACACATCTTCCACACTTCCACACAGGACAGCAGCGAAAATATGGACAGCTTTGTAATGCGTCTAAGAAAAAGAGCGAAATATTGTGATTTTGACAGATATTCAACGGAAGAAGCACTAAAGTCCCAAACCATTGCCGACTGCGCATCACAGGAATTCAGAAAGAAACTATTGCAAAAAAGCAGGACATTAGAAGAGATACTACAACTCGCACGAGCTGACTCTGCCCTCATGCAACAGACAGAATCACTTGATAACATCAAAATCACACAGTCCGCCTCCACTGCATCGATATGCCCCATCAGAACATCAAGAGAATCACATCCCACTGAACAAAAAAAATGCTACAGATGCGGTTTCAAATTTCCACATGTCGGTCCATGTCCTGCCATCGGACACAACTGTGACAAGTGCGGAGGTGAAAACCACTTTCAATCTGTATGCAGAAACATAAATTTCTTCCAGCCGACTGAAATGCACAGGGACACGAGGAGGCTAGACCGACCTTCAACAAGAGAAAGTCCGAGATCTCGCAGGAGACAGTCACCCGCAGTATCCAGACACCAACCTCAAAGCTCATCCCGCGACATGCCACGAGAGGAGAGAAGGCGGGAAGAAAGAAGAGAACACGCGAGCCACATCAGCACAAGACATGACTCGCAAAGGAGACATTCCAGACAGAAGATCAGGTATCTAGAAAATTTGCCTCACAGAAGACGGAACTTGCACTCCTCCTCGTCCAGCGGGGACAGAAAAAGGGGATATGTGCATGCCATCAGAAACAGCGTAGCCGCGGAATACAGTCCCACTCTGCTACTACAAATAAATGGGCAAAACAAAGAATTCCTGATTGACACGGGGGCAACAGTTAATGTCATAAATGATGAGGCCTATAAACGACTCAACTACAAGAAGTCACTGAAGGAAGCAGACACACTAATATATCCATATGGCTCCAATAAGCCTCTCAACTGCCAAGGGATGTTCATGGCACACTGTCAGTATAAAGACAAGAATCAAAAGATCAAAATATACGTCATAAAAGGGGACGTGCCAGGTGGCAGCATCCTGAGTTTCAAGTCTGCGATTCAAATGGGACTCATTCAAATCATGTATCAAATAATGTCAGCATACACGACCAACCCCAAGGACATGATAAAAAAAATGTTTCCCTCCCTGTTCAAGGGGTTGGGAAAATTAAAGGACAAACAAGTAAAGTTACACATCAATCCTCAGATACCTCCGACAGCGCAGCACTACAGAGGTATACCCCTCAACATACAAAGACACGTGGAGGATGAGATTCAGTCATTATCGCAGCAGGACATCATAGAGCCAGCATCGGGACCAACTCCCTGGATGTCTCTCATTGTACCCGTACCGAAAAAGGACAACAAGGACAGCATTCGCATCTGCGTGGACATGAGGGCCCCGAATGTAGCCATAGAGCGGGAACGACACTTGGCCCCAAGAATGACTGATATGATGTACCTACTGCATGGATCCAAGGTGTTCTCCAAGTTAAATAAGGGATACCACCAGTTAGAATTGCACCCTACTTCAAGATATATCACCACCTTCTCAACGCACCTAGGTTTGTTCAGATATAAAAGGCTCAGTTTTGGGGTATCTTCGGCTGCCGAAATCTTCCAAAATGAAATACATCAAGTAATAAAACACATCCCCAACTGTCTAAACTACTTGGACGACATTTTAATTTTCGGTACCACGCAAGATAGCCATGATGACACACTGAGGAGAGTTTGCCTGGCACTAGAAAATGCCCACCTCACACTCAACCCGGATAAATGCGAAATCAGCAAATCCACTCTCAAATTCTTTGGACATATCTTCTCAAAAGATGGCCTGAAACCAGATCCGGGAAAGGTTCAAGCGCTAGTTGAGACTCCCACACCCACATCAGCTTCAGCAGTACGCTCATTCCTGGGAATGGCGAGCTATTGCACCCGATATATACAAGATTTCGCCTCAGTGAGCACGCCCCTTCGACTGCTAACCGGGAAGCATCAAGAATTCCAGTGGTCGGATACATGTGAAGAAGCATTTCAAGAAATCAAGAAAAGAATCACAACGGCCTCATGCATGGCATATTACGAACC
Source organism: Ambystoma mexicanum (assembly GCF_040938575.1). Classification (NCBI taxonomy): domain Eukaryota; kingdom Metazoa; phylum Chordata; class Amphibia; order Caudata; family Ambystomatidae; genus Ambystoma; species Ambystoma mexicanum. The sequence continues at coordinate 34,751,724 of NC_090922.1, read as the reverse complement.
TGACTTTGACACGGAACTCACAGTAGACACTAGCCCAGTTGGACTAGGAGCAATCCTAGCACAATCCAGGCGTGGAGCATCACCTGGCTCGCCAAAGAGAATTGTAGCCTACGCCAGCCGTAGCCTCTCCAAGACAGAATGCGCATACTCCCAACCTGAAAAGGAGAGCTTAGCGGTAGTGTGGGCGTGCGAGCATTATCATCTATTTCTGTATGGACGACCATTCACCATAGTCACTGACCACCAACCTCTCACCACCATCTATGGAAAACCGACAGCAAGAATGCCACCACGAATTGCCAGATGGGGTCTGAGGCTACAAGAGTACTCATTCAAGATAATACATCAACCGGGCAAAGACAACAATCCCGCAGACTTTCTATCACGTTACCCACTTCCAGCTCAAGATGAGCACCAATCACACAAAGCAAACCAATATCTAAGGTACCTGATCAGCAGTGCGCTACCCAAATACATCACTACAGCACAACTGCTGGAAGCAACCCAAAAGGACGTACTACTCCAGACAGTACAATCCTGCCTAAAATCGAATCAATGGCAGAACAGACCAAAAGGGGCATTTTCCCTGTCCACGGAAGAGGAACAACACTTTCGCACATTCAAACTTGTCCGCCATACTCTGTCCACATCACCTGAAGGCCTACTATTAAAAGAAAACAGAATAGTCATTCCAGAAACCCTGCAAGATCAGGTACTAGATATAGCCCATGCAGGACACAGAGGAATAGTGTCGACCAAGAGACAACTGAGAACAAAGGTATGGTTCCCGTCCATAGACGAACGGGTAGAACAACTACTAAGGAAATGCCTAGCATGTCAGGCGGTGGCACCGCGCACGTTCCCTGAGCCACTCAAAGCATCGGAGATGCCGCTGCAAGTGTGAGATGAGGTAGCAGTGGATATGTTTGGGCCGCTGGCAAACGGTAAATACGTGCTGGTGATCATTGATGAAATGTCGCGATTCCCAGAAGTACATCTGATTCACTCAACCAGTGCACAATCCGTCATACCTGCGCTGGACAAGACGTTTGCTGACTATGGCATCCCATCCAGAGTCAAATCCGACAATGGGCCCCCCTTCACGAGCCACGACTTTGCCATGTTCGCAGAACATCTAGGTTTCCAACACCACAAAGTCACACCACTGTGGCCACAGGCAAATGGAATGGTGGAACGTTTCATGGGAAACCTCAAACGCACCCTCCAGATCTGCTCCATCACAAATGGGTCATTCATTCAAGCCATCTGTACCTTACTACGAGAGTATCGGAACACACCGCATAGCTCAACCGGTGAATGCCCATCAATGCTAATGTTCGGGCGTGTCATCAAAACAAGACTTCCCCACCACGTGCGAGCCAAGGATGAGTCCACGCACATAAAGAAGGCCAGAAGCAAAGATCAAGAAAGCAAGGACAGGATGAAGAAATACACAGATGCCAGAAGACGTGCCAGACCTAGCACTCTCTGCATTGGCGACCAAGTACTAGTACGGCAAAAGCAGGTCACGAAGGACATGCCTGCTTTCAAGCCAGACCCCATGACAGTGACTCACATCCAAGGGTCGATGGTAACTGCCGTTAGCCCAAGTGGCACAATCACCAGGAATTCATCCTTTTTCAAGGCTTTCAACAGCACAGACACCACTGTCAACACCTCAACAACAGCGATAGACGACTCTTCAGATAAGGACTCTGATTATCATGAAGAGGAAATAGACGCTGATGACAGTGGCAGTGAAAGTGACAGCACACCGGTAAAACTAGCCCCTCCGGTGTGCAGGCACGCACATGTGTACAGTGGTAGACGTGTACCAAAACACGTACTGGAACTGTTGAGTAGGCAGGAACGGAGCCACGTGCAACAGATGTTTCAGTGGTTGTAGCCATGCTTGTTGAAAGCCAATTCAGTTAAAACAGAATTCAGTTTAGCTTTAACTGCTATCGGGTGGTAAAGTGGAGAAGGGTGCTTAAAGAACAGTACCGGAATGGGGAAAATGGTTGCAAAAAGTAGAGGCACTGTTAACAAAAAATAGTGGAACAGTCCCGACCGTTTCCACTCACTTTGACCACTGCATGTTTATGTGGCAGTTTGAGTACAACAGTGGATTTACTGGTACTCTGGGGGTGGGGGGAGGGGGGGGTGGGGGGCAACCAGAGGACAAATGCTGGGCATTGTTAAGCTGGCCACTTCTTTTCCTCTAGTATACAGTCAGCACTGGGTGCACCAATTGCGCAGGTGTGTGCCTCGCCATTTACTCACTGAGTTTTAAACTCATTCTGGCACATGACTATAGTGCTACACAGTCGCCAGTGCTACTAGTGAGGCATAAGGGCACCCAGCACAGGGAGGACAACAGCCGGATAGTCATCATCCCACAGCACTTCCAAAAGGGCAAGGGAAAGTAGAAGCCACTACCAAGCATCAGTGCCTCTGCTGAGTGCCGAACTATAGAAGATCTTGCTAAGTTGTTTGATAGGCAAGTTAATCAGTTCAGTGTTGGGGAGCAGGGACAATGGTCCCAGGCCCCCAAGAGGTTTCGGATGAGGCAGAGGCATAAGAGTGTGTTGTAGGTGCTTGGGGGAAGTGGTAGGGGGTGTCTATAGAAGCTCCATTATGGGTAGCTCATTATATGTTTAGGTATAGATTGCACTGGGTGAAACGCCATCTTAGAAAACAGCAGCCATTTTGAAATCGAGGGCTAGGGTCACGTTGCACCCAGGGCAGTAGGCCTGGGCCCAGAACATATAAATAAGTGTGTGCATGCAGGTTCGGGTTGCGGCGTAGGCAGCAGTGAGAAAGCCTGAGGGCCTCACCATAAGTTGGGTGGTAGCCCTTAAATGCACATTTATCGTTCTGCCCAATCTCATTTCCGGCGTGTTTACCCCCAGCTCAGAGCTGGAGGTAAACACGCTGGAAACAAAATCCCATTTTCGACGCAATTACTGTCGGTGGTATTATCGCACAGTAATTGTGCCGAAAATTCCCCATTGGGTCCAATGAAATGTTGAGACTAACTGGCAGATAAACTTATGGAATCATCTTCCTTTATATCAATTTGTGTATTTTATATGGAGGATTGTAAATTAGTGATGCATTTTTGTAACTGATCATTGATCTTGTGTGGCAATCTTTGATCATATATACTTTATAATTTTGCTTATTATAATTTTGTTTCATTTTTATATAATTTTGTCGCCCTTCCTCAAATTCTCAAATTCTCCTTACAAAATATGAATCAACTGATCTGGACAATGTTAATGTTGATCAATTATTGTATATGGACAATTGAATCGAATTTAGTTTGTGCATAGTATATTCACTATTTACTTATGATTTTCTTGTACTACTTTGTCTATTGGCCCACTGTATGTAGCCACACCTTGAAAACGACCTAGGGTCGAAACACGTGTCGCCAAAGGCGAACAAGAACATTCAATCAGAATATTCTGACATATTTATTCTGGACAAGAGCACATGGGAGGAAGTGCTTCTCTTACTCTTCTAATGTGTATAGATTCAGGGCCTAATCTCAGCTTCCACAGATATGTGCAGCTGTTTTGCAGACTAGATCCTAATGCACATTATACCTAAGCGCATCCAATCCAGCATTCCCCATCCTTTCACAGAGTCCATAACAATAGACCTAGCTCAATACAATCTTCAAAGTGTGGCTTACAGTGGGGGCTCAGGACCCACAAAGACTCGGTTATGCAGGAGCGACGTAGAGGAGATACTGTATCCCTGCGCCCCCTGCTGGCCAATGGCAAAGCATTGCATGAAAATGCTTTTTTTAACACCCTGGGTTAGGTTTTGGTAACCCAGGGTTCTAATGGCATTCTTAACCCATTGCATACTGGGGGTAATGTCCCAGTGCCCGTGGAACGGGTTAAGAACACCATTCAATAACCCTCCGACAGAAGGCCGGTGTCACATGTCAATAGGACATCCGGCTCTCACTTCTTTCCTTGCATATTGCCACTTCTCACTGGCAGCTCTGCTTTTATAATTGAAAAGCAAAACTGCGAACCAGAATGCAGATAAACACACAGCAGAGGATGCACCACTCACACCCGACATTAGAGATAGTTTGATATCCACAATAGATCTGTAGACTCTCCAGAACTATGTGCGTATGGAACCTCACAAACCTGATCACCCGCAGGGATGTCATTTGGCGGTTACCAGGGGTCACAACTGCAACCCCCGGGGTCCCCCTTGCTACCCCTGTGGTCTCCTTTGCCACCCCTAGAAGAAAACTTAAAAAAACAAATTTTTGTTTTTTAAATTGTAGCTCCTGGGCTGTGGTCAGTGCCATGTGGATCTTTGTTTCTGGAGTGGCTGGCTTTCTTGTTCAGGTCTCTTAAAAAAACAGGGGATTCCACAAGTGTAATACTTTGATCAGGGACTCTAAATAGAATAGGAATAACAAATCATTTGTCTTTCTGGAATTCTATACAATAATTGCTGGACTCAAAGCTTTATTTCAGGCACACCTCAGGGGGTGAGTCACTGCTTTAGTCTGTTCCTAAACTCCTCAAATTCACAATGCAGACAAAAACTTCCAAAAAGGATTTTGAGTAGAATAAGGATCCATTTCAGATTGTGTATTTTGCTTTTCGCAAGTTGCAGTTATAGCATGTTTTTTTCTGCCGTTGTCTCTGTTCCGATCATCACAAGACATTCCATCTCTCTGTCCTTGGTCGCTTGACAAAATCCTTGTGCCTAAAAGCTTGTGTACAGTGTAGAAATGTTTGACCAGAACACATGAAGTTTCCCTTGATTTCATTGTAAAGAACAAGGGGGTGTGTCACGCGGGAGTCCACAAATGTTATAATATAGTAATGTAGAACAGATTTACAATGAATTGCTGAGAAGAGAGCAGAATCAGAACATAACAAAAACCATATGAATAATTATGCAATACATTTTATTAACATCAAAGCGATTAAAAACATATTGATCTGCGAATTCTAGCCATATTGTATATCAGGCTTTCACATTGTTGAAAAAATACAAAAGTAGAAAAATAGATGGAATGCCATGTCTTCATGATATAAATCTAGTGTACAGTCAATAACAAGAAGGCAAGTGCCCAAGAGACAGAACTCTCTCCAAGTGAAAGAGATCACGTGGGGAGAGGCTGTAATACACTGGATGGAGGCAACCTACACGTAATTGAAATTTCAGTCAAAATTAAAATACAATAAAAATAACAGGAATGTTTTACTTGAATACACACTAAATAGTCTTTGGAAGGATTGAAAACACTTCATAAGAGACCTGAAACTAACAAGTCTAGCAACAATGAGACACAAAAAAAATCCCAAAAACTAAAGATCATGTCAAATTAAATATATTAAACAAAAATCACTAAAGTGCAACAATTCATGCAACAATGAAATAACTTTGAATCAAAAATAATTAAAGTATGAGGTGCATAGAGTCAACTACAACTTCAGTGAACACCAAGGCAATTAAACCAAAGTGTTCTCCTGATAGAACTTTAGATTGGTAGTTTCGACGGTTAGATTGATCTAGTCAGTTATGACTGATACACGTCTTCTTCAGTACAATGCACTCCAAGAAAGAAAATCTTATTAAAATTTTGTTAAAGAAACAAATACTGCAAAGTGTCACCATAAACTCAATGAGGCTGATACTGGTCATCCCAGTGCCAGTATTATAATTGTTCTTGTTCTTCAATTCGCGGGTTCAAGTTGAGATGATGAACACATATTCTATAAAGAAATAAAAATAGGCAAACCTCTCAGCATATTCATAACCAAATTCAGTAAAACATGTAGTGGGGGGGGGGGAGAACAACATGTACTATATTCTCTACCCAAATTTGGGAGCACTGCATGTAATTTATTTTAATGTCAGGCTCAAACCTACAATAAATAGACACACATAAATGAATCTATGGCGACAAATTAAATTAAACACAGGCTGGAATGAAGCGAGTCCCTAGTTGCAAAAAGTGAGGATAATTGGCTGGTGCGCCAAGCAGCACGTGGCTGGTACTGCATAAATGGAAAGAAGAAAAAAGGAGGAAGCTGACACTCACCCGTCTAAGAAGAACGGGACGTTTCAGTATTGCAAAAATCAATTAGTAGAATACTTAATCATAGACATGCAGAGGAAAAAAGATAAAGTTCCACTTCGGAGTCCGCATTCATCAGACAGACTGTTTTTCATTGAGAACAAGCTGCAGGAAAACATATGAACAAAGTGTCAGAATAAACTACATAACTGATCAAACCTGAAATAAGAAAGGCGCCTCGAAACGAATGTCACGAAGGCTGCATGTTTCCATCAAGCCTTCAGATCGTTTGAGTTCTGCAAACAAGGTTGTTAAAGATTACGCTGCTAAAAGAGAGCAGCAGCAGGCTTTCCTATCAAGCAGTTTACAGGAAAATTGTAGGGGAGGACTGGTCCAGGAGACCCCTCTCGCCTGCGTTTTCCTCCCCAGGTGAGGGCTATGGCTCATTGGGCGTTCCCTCGTGCCACCCGGGCCCAGGTGGTGGAGGGCTCACCCGCTGGAGACATTGCCCATACGTATTGATTGCCCATACAAATTTAGCTAGGCCCAGAAACCATTTTTTGTCTGGTAAAGATGGTGTGAGCTCAGCGCACTGTAGCGCGGCCCCCACCCTTGGAGAGTCTCATCCCTGTTGCCGCAGCACCCTGGCAGATCCGCTGCGAGCACGTTCCCACGAACAAGACGGTAATATCAAGACCACTTGCAAAGTATGCTTCTTCCACAAAATCTCTTCTATTACAAACGTCTGTAGAATGTATTAAAATGAGAGAGCATGCTCCCATGATATAAGCAATGGCGAGCTCACACCATTACAGGTGGACGCTAATAATAAAGGAACGCTCCAGGGATCTGTTTGTTGCGTGTATCACTGGGCAGCCTACCTCCCATGGTTTTGCGCCATAACTAAGCTAATGCTGCTAGAGTACACGAGAAAGCGAATGCAACTATACTATGAACTCATGTAAAGGATGCGCGAGAATGCACTTATCATGTGTGTATGTCTAAGCCCCTTATGTGCCACCACCGTCACGTACAGTGGCGGGTCGTTTTCTATGTACTCCACCGACCCAACTACTACCTCATTTACTGCGAATGTATATGCATGTAACTAAAATACTGTAGCTGCTAGAATATAATGTACAAATATGGTGCTCGGACTGGGTATAATCGAGACACATCCAGCAAAGTTTAAATGCATGTTTTGAAGCGATGTTGAATAAGTATTATAGAAAGTGTTCAAATGTTTGTGATGTCTTTACCTACATTCAGCAACACACGAGGGAGATACCTTTGTGAATGCGTACAAGGCCATTTCCCCCTCCCACCCTGCGAAGGCTGCCAAGACATGAGAACAGAGGCCTGCTCTGCGCTATCCCACCTCCCCCGACCGGACTGGAGCCGCTTCAAAGATTTGTAGCCCCACTGCAGCACCCAAGGCCGCGACCAGCCACCTGCATTATTTACAGCACAGCAGTAAACCTTTGTCTAAACTCACGCGCCCCCTCGTAAACCCCCACAACCCACCGGACCGTCTTAGACTTATGGCCCTGTGCAATCAGGACACCCAACACTTTGACAACACACAGCGGAACATCCATAACAACTTCTAACAAGACAGAAAGACCTGTACCACCCGTCCCAGGCCCCAAAGCTTAGCCCCTCGACCTATGGCCCCGTTCAGTAGGACACGGGTAACCAGGCCTCGATGTATTACCTCCAGACCCCTCACAAGGTGCATTCCTCCTGTGTTGCATTAACCTATAAAATAACCTATTGGAAGATTTACTAAAGAGAATAACACTGTAAATGACTGAATGACTGCGGTGTGCATGGCCGAGGGCAAGTAAGTCAGGAAAGGCATTCATCTCTGCCACAGGCCGCCTTGGCACACCAACACCGCCCGGATGAACTCAAGCCGACCTGCCAGGCCCAGCCCAACCCACGAGGGTGACCAGTGACGTCCTCCAGCCAAGACCAACCACGCCGCAGCAGCACCTATAGTTAGTCGTCGCCACCCAATCCCAATGAACTTGTGCCCCCTATAGTATGTAGGTTTTGATGACGTTTTTTGTAAATATATACGCCTGTCTTTGCTATTGTCAGATAGAGCGCTCTCGGAGTTTGCAGAGTTCTTTGCATGCCCTATTCTGATTGATAAACTCCCATTTACGCTCACCCGCACTCTGTCTTGGCCTTATTCCCATTTTGGGAGAGTCTTTCATTGTCTCTCATTGCGGGGAGGATCGTGCTGTTTGGGGACGCTTGCTTTCAGTGGTGACCCCGATAGCGTGATTTTTATTCCTTCCTAACTCCTTATAACCGTCCCCTTTTGGCACGAGAATCTCCGGTCGAAAAGGGATACGCACGGTGAGCCAGCTCCGGGAGGCTGCCCGCCAACGGCGACCGGTACACTAAGAAGTGCGCACTCAATAGAGAGGGAGTACGGGATCCCGGTTGAAAAATCCCCTTTGAGTACCGCTCGCCGGAGCCGGGGCTGACTGTACAGCTGACGGCGACACTGCCTGGACGGACCCAGTTTCGGAGAATATCGGTTCAAGACGGGCACGTGAGTACTGAGTGCGAGCGATTCTAAAGGGAGCGGGGAAAGAAGTGTAAGACAGATAACGAGAAGGGGGGGGTACGCAGATCTTCTAAGGATCATCTTAAATTTTCCTTGCTTTTTCTTTGCATATGGCCATTAGGATCAAGAGGTGAATAAGAGATAAAAGTGACGGGAACCTAGCTCCGAAAGGGGGTGGAAGGCGGCGCCGCATAGTGCTATCTTGACTAGTACTGGGAATATATGAAGAAGTGGAGTATAAAATAAAAGTGTTCAGCAAAAGGGGACACTGAGAGTACATTAGTGACCGCTATTACTTTTTTCCTTTCTTTTCTTTAAGGGTAGGGGGAGAATAAAGAACTGTGATTAGCACAAACTTAGGGAGACAGTAAGAGAAGAAGAATCCTACTAGAAAGGGGGGAAAACAGGTTAATATCTATATATATATATGCGCATCCAGATATTCAAATAAGACGAACAGGGACAGCCGGCTAGGGAGGAAAGGGAGGGCAGCTTGAATGGTGAATTGAGTGGTGCCAAGGGGTGTGTGCACCTCGTATGTGCTAGAAGACATTTTTGATGTTGTGAATGTGTAAAGCGGTTGTACATGCATAATAATTAAATGGTCATGGTAAGTGTGGTTGGATAAAACTTTTTTCCCTTTTAAGACAACGTCAATATAGTGAAGTGAGTGAGTACCTTTTCGATTTCCAGGCTGACATTGTCAAAATAAAGGACGGGTTGCTCTTGTATGTGCCCCCCCAAAGAGAACAGAATAGACATTGTGTACGGCCAGTTTTGTATTGTGCAGTCAGGAAGGAGGGGAGTCCAAAGGGGCCCAACAAAGGATGTGAAGTAAAATATAAAGAATAATATTGATACTCCATTTACATTGTAGTTGCAAACACACGGAGACACACCAGCACTAGGAGGGCACAGAGATGGGGGCTGAAACACCCTTATCACATATTTGTAAGAATCTCCCGGGATACGTGGAGCGGATTAAAAAATATCACGACCAATGGGTGACCGAGCTAAAGGGGGAGGGGTTACCGCAGATTTGGCCCGAGGGAGGGTCATTTGATAAAAGTGTTCTGGATACGGTGGCCACATGCATTTTTCTAAAATACAAAGGAAAGCAGCTGCAAAATAGGAGGGAAATATTAGATCTTTGGAGGTTATTTGAAGAGATACCACCGCCTAAAACACCAGCATTAAATCCTGATCTCCCGTCCACCACAGACAATCCACTACTAATACAAAGAGATGTCAAAGAAGAGTCAAGTGTAGCGCCACCAGTAGAGGTAATGAGTTTGTATCCGATATTAAAGAAGCCTGTGCCCGCAGAGGGGTACAGTGACCCCACTTACATACCTCCCCCGAAAGATACTACACCCCACCGGCCCACGGCACCTCCGCCATATGAAAGCACGAGGGAGCGAGCCCAGGCAGGCACACAAAGGGTAGATATAGAGAAGCTCACAGATGATTTAGAATCAAGACTGTCGATAGCAAAGGATGAGCTCTCGAGGATAAAAGACATATGCGAACGAACAGCACTAGATGCAACTAGATCAGGGCGTACGTCCAGAGCACCAGGTGAAAGTAGAAAGCCCGAAGAGGGGTGGAAAAAGGGCGAGATTCTGTTCAGAATTGAGGAAGAACCAACGCGAATAATAGAAATAGGGCCCCAAGAAGGAGATGTTGTAAACGAAGAAAGGCTTGGGGGAATTAGAGAGGAATTGCTGTGTGATATAAGGGACGAGGTAGAAGAAAGCGACAGGTTGAGTATGGCGATGGGAGGGGGAAGCGAGGGGGAGGAAGGTACGTGTTCACTGAGAACCTTGGATGATGAGTGGATGGGGCGACTAAGGAACAGAGTGGGAAAAATGGCATCACTGGGAACATCAGCAGCCAAAACGGGTCCGGACGCAACGACGAAAGGAAGGTTACAGCTCCCGTTGATACACAGGGGAGGAGGGAGGCCTAATTATATCCCATGGGCACAGATGGACAAAGCCAATTTATTAAAGCTATTGCCCCCGTTGTCAGGAGGGGCAAGTAAGTGGATATATGCCTTTGAGAAACATACTGCTGGGGTACCCCTAGCCATAGGAGATGTAAAAAGTCTACTCGTATCAGCAGTGGGCGATCAGGCTGAAAGGGTATGGGTTAAGGCCGGTTTCCCGGGAGTAACGCTAGACTGTGACCGCCATGATGGGGCCTCCTTTAACACAGTGCGTGCTAGGGTGTGGGATGCCTTACGCGACACATTCCCAGATACACCGGACTTACAGTCAGTGATGCAGTGTACAATGAATGACGGGGAAGAGGCTATGGATTACATTTTTCGGGTCCAAGAGATGTGGAGAGCAGAAACAGGCACGCCCTGGTATCAATCGACATCTTTATTTTATTTTATTATAAAGAGAGGGTTCCCAAAGGAAGTGCAGAAGGCGCTTGACAAGATAGCAGGTATTGAAGCAAAGGGATGGCCAGAAATTCAGAGCATAATAGTACACCATTGTAAAAGAATCAAGGAGAGGGAGAAGGAGGTGGCGCAGAAAAGATTGGCAGACGAGGCGAAGTTAGTACAGTCAAAGTTAGTGAAGGTTGCAGCAGCAGTAGCCGCGCTCCCACACAGTAGGGAGGGAGATGATGAGGAGGAGGGGCTGATAGCACTCCAAGGAAGGGTGGCAACTAATTGGGCGGGAACAGCACAGCGGCAGTGGACTGAGCAGGAGCAAGGTGGAAGTCCGCAGTGGCAAGAGTGGACCCCTCGAGGGGGACGAGGTGGGTACAGGGGCCGGAGAGGAGGCGGACAGGGGTATGGGGGGATGGGAGGAAATGGATGGCAGGGTCTCAGGGGCCCCCAAGGGAGTTGCTGGAACTGTGGACGATGGGGGCATTACTCCAGGGAGTGCAGAAGTAGACAAAACAATGGGTTCCAGGAGGAGGAGAATTATGGTCATCCACACCCAGGGAGCCCATATGGTCTCCCAATGGGACAGCAGCAACTAAGAAACCCCGGCCAGGGTACCACGGGCCAGCAACAGGGACACCAGTATAGGACACAGAACCACCCCCAAAACAATGACAGTATGCAATACACGCCAGGTAACCCTTTCGCGACAACAGCAAACGGGGCCCCCGCGCCAGCACCTTACAGCGGCATGTCAGTGGTTTCAGGGAATGTCTTTAGTGAGGGAGGGGCGACGAGATACCCCGCATAGGACAGCCCACAGAGAACACTTGCGTGTCCAGTTCTATCCACCACCTACAATGCAGCAGAGGGACCATTGGTAGGGGCGCAGATAGGAAACAAGCAGTTTATATTCATGGTTGATTCGGGAGCGGAGAAATCATGTATCAGAGAGGGCCGATTCCCGTTATCTAACAGGAAGTTAGAGACGCAGGGGTTCTCTGGGGCTGTAATTGAAGTTCCTTACACAGAAGCTTTGGATGTAACAGTGGGGGGTAAGACTGTGAAGGCACCCTTATTGTATTACGAACATTCCCCAATAAACTTGCTAGGGAGGGATCTCCTGAGTAAACTCAACATGACCATATCATTTACCGAGAGAGGGATAGTGTGTTCTACACTCGGGATATGCCCCTTGCGTGCGATGTTGGTAGTGCAAGCCTACACAACCACGCAGGAAATACGAGGGCTGCCACAAAATGAGGAAATGTTTATCAAAGGGCTGAAGACTCTGGCCCTCATAATTCCCGAGCTAAGAAGCATGGACTGGAGGATTCCGGCGGAGTTCCTCTTCCGCCCCATAGTGTGTCCCAACACAGCACCAGGATCCGTGGTATCATTAGACTTGCACGCTGTACAAGTGTCAGCAAAAAGGATCGCTGTGATTGGAGTGGACGAGGAAGGGTGCGAGTGGCGCACAGTGCTGTGCACAAACGCCAACATCGCCCTACGAGAGGTAACAGATGAGGATCTCTTTTCAGACACAGAAGGGGATGGTGAGATAGTGATGGAAATAGCGATGCCCTGTGATATTTTAATACAAGCAAGGGAGACCCCAGTCCGATTGATGACAGTGGTAGGAGCACCACCGTCATTTTTTGATGACGACATGAGGCTCGTACCAAACAACTTATGGACAACAGGCCCCCATGATGTGGGACTGTTGCACGGAGTACAACCTGTGGTAATAAAACTAAAGCCAGGAGCAATTTTACCGCGAGTTAAACAGTATCCTTTGTCTCGTGAAGCTGAAGAAGGGATAAAAGAGACAATAAATGCCCTACTAGCACAAGGGATAATAGTGCCTTCAAACTCCCCATGTAACACCTGTATTTATCCAATCAAAAAAGCAAAAGGGGGGTCTTGGAGGATGATACAGGACTTACGCCCCCTCAATGATGTAATTCAGAAGGAGTTCCCTCTAGTCCCGAACCCTGCATCAATACTATGCAGCATCCCGAAAGAGGCATCACATTTCACAGTAGTAGACTTGAAGAACGCATTTTTCTCTATACCCCTGGCTGAAGAGAGTAGATACCTTACCGCCTTCACACTGGGGGGTAAAAGATATGAACATTGCAGATTACCACAGGGATACTGCGAGAGCCCGAGCATCTTCAACCGCGTATTACATGAAGACCTAGGAAACCTATCAGTTGAGAGCACCATTATTCAGTACGTAGACGATTTACTAGTATGCGCACAAAATGAAGAGAAATGCAGAACAAATTCCATAACATTACTGACTTTGCTGGCCAACAAGGGGTACAAAGTGGACAAGGGAAAGCTACAGTACTGTCTGACAGAGGTCCTGTACCTGGGACAGTTGATTTCAAAAGATGGGAAAAGAATAATACCAGACAGAGTAGAAGCCATAAGATCAGTAGGTGAACCCACAACAGTAAAAGACATGCAGAAATTCCTGGGAATGTGCAATTACTGCCGAGCATGGATATTAGATTATGCGGCATACACCAGGCCCCTATTACAAGCATTAAAGGTGGCCCAACAGGAGAACAGGAAGATGGAATGGACGGAAGAGATGAGCGCCTCTTTCCAAACATTAAAAGATTTGATTTCAAGCGCCCCAGTACTCGCAAACCCTGATTATGGACGCGAATTTTACCTATTCTCACACTGCAAAGAAACACTCATGACAGCAGTGCTGACACAAAAAACGTCCTTAGGACACAAGCCATTGGCTTACTATAGTGGTACTTTAGATGCCGTAATGCAGGGCCATTTCGCGTGTGAGCAATCACTCGCGGCAGCCGCGTTCGCGATTGAGAAAAGTGCCACCATAGTAATGGGTTGCCCGGTGACATTGTTCGTGGAACATTCATTATTTGCAATACTAGAGAGATCAAAAAGCACACTGACCACACAGCGGGCGACAGCCTACGAGATCATATTGTCCAGCGCCAACATCCATATAGTGAGATGCAAGACGGTGAACCCCGCCACATTCATTACAGAAGCGTGTACACTAGAGGACATGCAGAACCACGATTGTGCAACCTACACAGGAGAAAGAGGGGAGGGCACAGTGGTGTGTGAGAACGCTCTAAGCGAGGGGGAAGTGTACTTTGTGGATGGGTCTGCATCAATTGACGTGGACACGGGAGAAAAACACGTTGGCATGGCAGTAGTGAGGTTAGAAGACGGTGAGTATGAAACACTGGTACAGTACCGCCTCCCATCACATTACTCCGCACAGGCAGCAGAACTGATTGCGCTCATAGAAGCACTACATGCAGCAAAGGGTTGTGCAGTGACAATATACACAGACTCAGCTTACATGACAACGACAGTACATGGAGGCCTAGCAAGATGGGGGCGTAGGGGCTTTAGGCGGGCAGACGGAACACCAGTACAGCATGCAGAACTGTTGAAAGAGTTAATTGAGGCCCTGCAAAACCCTACAGCAGTAGCAATAGTAAAGTGCCAAGCACATACATCCAACACAGATGTTGTGTCTTTAGGGAACGCGGCAGCGGACGCTGCCGCCAAGGAGGCTTCCTATTTTCAGAAAAATGACACAGGTGAGTACATGCTTAAGAACAAGAGAAACGAAGAGCCCCCAGAAGGATATAATATGATGCCCATACCACAAATAATAGAATTACAGGAAGGAGCCAGTGCAGAGGAAAAATTAATGTGGACAAAACGAGGGTGCAGCAAGTCAGGAACAGACCTGCTGTGGCGGCAAAATAACTCGGGGAAAGTGGTAATGCCAATACAGCTATTAGAGGTTGCATTTCAACAGCTACACTTCCCTGCACATAACACCAAACAGCATATTGCAGCAGAAATACAGGAAGAATGGTTCATGCCCTGCCTCCAGGAGCATGTGTCTCGATTGGCAATGGAATGTACAACATGCCAAATATACAATTCAGGAATGACATTACCACTCTCCGGGGAACAATACCTAAACCCATTGGCCCATTCAAAGAACTGCATATAGATTATGCAGATATGGGGGAAAGATGTAATGGCGCACGGTACATGATCGTGGTTGTGTGCCCATTTTCGAGGTGGGTGGAAGCAGGACCCTGCGCACGACCCGATGCCAAGAGCGCCGCCAAGTTCCTAGTAAGGGAAGTGTTCCCGCGCTGGGGAATTTGTGACGTGATTCGCTCAGACAACGGCACTCATTTTGTGAATGAGCTTTTTAAGGAAGTCACTACATTATTGGGAATAAAACATAAATTATGTTCAATTTATCATCCTCAAAGTAATGGCGTAGTGGAAAAGATGAACGGACTGTTGAAGGGCAGGTTATCAAAACTATGCTTCTCATTAAAAAAGAATTGGATTTACTGCCTACCCCTTGCGCTATTCGAATTAAGGAATCAGCCAAGCAAAGACCACCATTTGTCCCCGCACGAAATTGTGACTGGGAGACGGATGAACACAGCACACTCGCCACTGCGCGAACACTCAGACGCTCACAGAAGCGCCGCCATATTGGGAGATGAGTTCACAGATTATTTAAAGAAATTGACAAGGGCAGCGCGCGTGATATCAAAGCAACTCTCCCCACCCTTCACTAGAGAAGAGGGAAATGTAACAGGCGCTGTCACGGAGCCAGGGCAACAGCTACAGCTAATGCCAGGCGACTGGATTTATGTCAGAAGCTTTGTGTGTCGGTGGAATGCACCACGATTCCATGGCCCATACGAAGTAATATTTTGCACGCCCACGGCAGTAAAGGTCAAAGGGTTGAGGTACTGGGTGCACTTGACCGATGTACGGAAGGCATATAGCAACGTACAAGAGGAGGTAGATGAGGAGGCACAGACAACAGCAAACGCTGCAACTGAGCAGAATGACTGAATATGAACTTGTGTGTATGTGTTGGTACCAAACTTGAATAAATGCACAATGGATAAAGATACAAAAAAAAAAAAAAAAAAAAGGAAAGTTTTTAACTTTTATCTTGTTGAGTGTGTACATATATATATATAATGGAATGCAAAATTATAAGCTTGTATAAACCCTTGTCTGTGAATACCCCTCCCCGTATCCCCACCCGCTTCCATTCCCCGTCACATGTATATTGGCACTGATGGTGCTAGCAAAATGTTTACATGTATGCACTCAATGCACTTTTATATCTTAAACAGGAGCTTCCATGGCATCTAACGGGCAGCCTGCAACGGATAGATTTACTAGAATTAGAGAGTGGTTAACTAAGAAATGCATATATTCGTATGAATGTGGACTATCTGCGTGCATTGTATTGTTTTTTACATTGATGTTTGGTCTGGTTACATACTGGTTCATAGCGTTCATCTCTATCGAGATGAACGAGGGGGGAGGGAACAACACAACTACTGGGACCAATACAACTGCAAGTGTCAATGCCACTACAAGGGAAGGTGATTTTTTGGTATGGGACGGAACTAAACTTGTGTGGGGCTACTATACTACGCCATCCAATGTTGTCATCTCACAAGATGGAGAGCCAAAGGGTAAAAGGCAAAATAACACACTGTCCCCACCTGAGATGTCTAATTACAATGCTCACAGCTTAAACGACCGAAACCCCTCTGCCATATCCTGGTTGTATAACACCCCCACCAGCCAACCTGCCCCCATGGCCATAGACAATCAAAGAATGAAAGCAACACATGAAATATTATATGATGACTGGGTGAAGGGGGGCGGGAACGAGAAAGGGGGGTCTGTTTTGCCCTTCGTTCAGGAGGTTGGGAAGCGCCAAAGGAACAAGAATAACAGACGGAAGAGGGAAGCAGGGAGGAGGAAGTATGATGAGTACTATGGGCTAGGTCTAGATAAAATGGAAGACCCACGACACCCCCACCAAACAAATAAGTGGTATGCAGATATGAGTGCCACAGCTAAACAAACAACAAACGAGAGCTGTTATGTCTGCTCCCTTATTCCCCACGCATCAGGTACACCCAAAGTATTGTTACCCAAAGAGTTGCCAATCGTAGATGCCCAGTGTCTCCTTCATCTTACGTTATGCAGGATCAAGAACACCTTCCAGGCACATGAAGTGACTTTCAAATGCTACAGAACGAGAAAACGTGCTACCCAAAACCGGCAGGGGTGGTATGTGTGAAGGAACCATTTTTTGTAATTGAAGGGACACTTTTTTCTGACAACAAGTGGAAGGACGAAGAAGTAATGTGTAAAGCTGAAGCACTGAGGGGTGTGGCACCGGTGAAGTTGCAATGGATAGAAGAAACGTGCACACCCGTATGGAAGGAACACATTTCAAAACTAACCTGGGTTACGCCCATCGAAAAGCCTTTCAAGTTGCAGAGTGAAATAGACTATGAACTATGTTTCGAAGGAGAGGGGAGAACGTCCATGGGGACGAACAAGAAGTGCAACAAAACCCTCACCATCCCAGATCTAAGAAAAGGGACTGCGGCCCTCATGGACACGTACTGGGTATGTGGCAACCAGGCATACCTACACCTCCCCCCGTCGTGGAGTGGCAGCTGCTCAATGGCCACTCTGCACTCAGCTCTAATGGTGATACCAGAAAGCCACATCGATGGAAGCAAAAGGACACAGGAACGCACGCAACAGAGTGTGGCCCAACCAACTGCAGAATCACAAATGTATGTCCTGTCTTCCGGAAGCAAAGGAGAGGTGCTAACCCGTCACAGACGAGCATCAAATTACATCTCACAAGCATCATCAGAACTATTGGCTCAGATCCCAGACAAATATCGATTATTCAGCTCAGCAGAAACGTTTTTTGCCTCACTCGTATCAAGTGTCCAAGCAAGGGCAAACGCAAAATGGCTCCAGATAACCCGTTGGGAATTGATTCAGCTGGCAAACGACACTGAAGAAGGATTTAACATAATAAAGGTCGAACTAAGAGCTTTGCGACTGATGACCATGCAAAACAGGTATGTCCTGGACCTGTTGACGGCGATGGACGGCGGTGTTTGCCGATAAATAGGAAGTGCCTGCTGCACTTTCGTACCTTCTGAAGACGCAGAGAACGGCTCCCTGTCCCATGTGATCGAAGCAGTCCACAACCTAGGAGAAAAAATGAAGATGGAAGGAGGAGCAGAAGATAGTACATGGTTCGATAACATCTTCTCCTGGGTCCCCTCATGGCTTGGAACAACTGTGAAATTTTTGATGCCAGCTGTGGTGTTCCTCCTTTTGATTTTCTGCCTGTGCCAGGTGGGTCTTCGAGTCTGTGCTAGCGCAGTACCAAATGGTGCAATGATGATGGTGACAATGGGCAACTCACACGGTACAATAAAAACAATGCAAGAAGCACAAATACAAACAGGGATAGATAACACACCCAGGTACCAATTGGTGCCCATGTACCACGACAAGGATATTGTAGATAAGCTGTGGCACACCACCATCAAGGAGCCCCGCATACTAGAATAGTACGAGGAAGTTTGGGTAGATTTGGAGGGAGATGGTGGGTGTATATATCTCACGTGTACTCCAGATGAATACGCCAGGAGAGGTGAGAGCTTAAGGGGGGTGTGCAGAGCATGGATGCCTATCAAAGGAACTCCTGCATGGGATGAGGCGGTTATGGACGAAGCAGAATGTAGGAGGATAGAAGAGCTAAAGAATTTGTTACTTAAGTAACGAAAGGGGGGAAATGTAGGGGAGGACTGGTCCAGGAGACCCCTCTCGCCTGCGTTTTCCTCCCCAGGTGAGGGCTATGGCTCATTGGGCGTTCCCTCGTGCCACCCGGGCCCAGGTGGTGGAGGGCTCACCCGCTGGAGACATTGCCCATACGTATTGATTGCCCATACAAATTTAGCTAGGCCCAGAAACCATTTTTTGTCTGGTAAATATGGTGTGAGCTCAGCGCACTGTAGCGCGGCCCCCACCCTTGGAGAGTCTCATCCCTGTTGCCGCAGCACCCTGGCAGATCCGCTGCGAGCACGTTCCCACGAACAAGACGGACATGAGCTAGCGCAATACGCTAACATTGTAACAGTTCACCTCCCGCAGTGTACTATCACTATCAGCATGACCCGGCCAGCAGGCCTGAACAATGAGAAGAACGGTAAAATGGTCATCTGATGGCAGACAGTCTTAATACATATGTATATAGTAATATCAAGACCACTTGCAAAGTATGCTTCTTCCACAAAATCTCTTATATTACAAACGCCTGTAGAATGTATTAAAATGAGAGAGCATGCTCCCATGATATAAGCAATGGCGAGCTCACACCATTACAGGTGGACGCTAATAATAAAGGAACGCTCCAGGGATCTGTTTGTTGCGTGTATCACTGGGCAGCCTACCTCCCATGGTTTTGCGCCATAACTAAGCTAATGCTGCTAGAGTACACGAGAAAGCGAATGCAACTATACTATGAACTCATGTAAAGGATGCGCGAGAATGCACTTATCATGTGTGTATGTCTAAGCCCCTTATGTGCCACCACCGTCACGTACAGTGGCGGGTCGTTTTCTATGTACTCCACCGACCCAACTACTACCTCATTTACTGCGAATGTATATGCATGTAACTAAAATACTGTAGCTGCTAGAATATAATGTACAAATATGGTGCTCGGACTGGGTATAATCGAGACACATCCAGCAAAGTTTAAATGCATGTTTTGAAGCGATGTTGAATAAGTATTATAGAAAGTGTTCAAATGTTTGTGATGTCTTTACCTACATTCAGCAACACACGAGGGAGATACCTTTGTGAATGCGTACAAGGCCATTTCCCCCTCCCACCCTGCGAAGGCTGCCAAGACATGAGAACAGAGGCCCGCTCTGCGCTATCCCACCTCCCCCGACCGGACTGGAGCCGCTTCAAAGATTTGTAGCCCCACTGCAGCACCCAAGGCCGCGACCAGCCACCTGCATTATTTACAGCACAGCAGTAAACCTTTGTCTAAACTCACGCGCCCCCTCGTAAACCGCCACAACCCACCGGACCGTCTTAGACTTATGGCCCTGTGCAATCAGGACACCCAACACTTTGACAACACACAGCGGAACATCCATAACAACTTCTAACAAGACAGAAAGACCTGTACCACCCGTCCCAGGCCCCAAAGCTTAGCCCCTCGACCTATGGCCCCGGTCAGTAGGACACGGGTAACCAGGCCTCGATGTATTACCTCCAGACCCCTCACAAGGTGCATTCCTCCTGTGTTGCATTAACCTATAAAATAACCTATTGGAAGATTTACTAAAGAGAATAACACTGTAAATGACTGAATGACTGCGGTGTGCATGGCCGAGGGCAAGTAAGTCAGGAAAGGCATTCATCTCTGCCACAGGCCGCCTTGGCACACCAACACCGCCCGGATGAACTCAAGCCGACCTGCCAGGCCCAGCCCAACCCACGAGGGTGACCAGTGACGTCCTCCAGCCAAGACCAACCACGCCGCAGCAGCACCTATAGTTAGTCGTCGCCACCCAATCCCAATGAACTTGTGCCCCCTATAGTATGTAGGTTTTGATGACGTTTTTTGTAAATATATACGCCTGTCTTTGCTATTGTCAGACAGAGCGCTCTCGGAGTTTGCAGAGTTCTTTGCATGCCCTATTCTGATTGATAAACTCCCATTTACGCTCACCCGCACTCTGTCTTGGCCTTATTCCCATTTTGGGAGAGTCTTTCATTGTCTCTCATTGCGGGGAGGATCGTGCTGTTTGGGGACGCTTGCTTTCAAAATCAACTCATCGAAGTTTGGGCTGCAGGACACGGAAGAAATACCTACGGCCGTGTAAAGCCACCGTCTAGTTCACGGTTGGAAAATCCAACCGTGGTGGAAAAAAAACCAAACTGATAGTGCGGACCCGAATATATGTCGAGCCGTATGACGTAAATATGAACCATCATTAAGATCACAAGCTGTCTCATATTAGAACGTAAAAAATAATAACTTCGAGCATCACTTACTGGAGTTTGATCTTGAGCCAGCGTGCAAACGTCTGTCGGTACACAGACTGAATGAAATCAGATGTGACCGGTTGGCGTTCAAATACCCAGCAGAGGCAGGCGTGCTGACGTAAACTTCATGCGCGTAGTCTGCCGCTGGATTGGACACCACCAGGCAAAGTGTCCGTAAGGTGTTCATTAAATCGAAAATGGGGCGTGTTGCACTATACCTTTAAAAAGGGCAGGAACACTGTCACGACATTTGACGCTGATGTATGCGCCATAAGAACGGTGAAGCTAAATGTCCATCAAACGTATGGTCACATGATCAAATGATGAAGCATAAACAAGGAAAGGAAGAAATAACGTTGAAATACATGCTGCCGTGTCAGGAAACGACAGGGACGTATAATAAACAAAGTAAAAAAAACAAAAACCATGAGCAGAAAATTTTGCAAATGATATACTACAACACAATTACATCATACAGAAACCGAACAGAAAAAACACAAATGTAAATAAACATCAAAGGTAAGTAGTCCTTTCATGAATGGAGAACTAGACGGTAGAGAATACTAATGAGGCAAATATATAATGTTGTCACAATAAAAAGCCATCTGAAGCTTTTTAGTTGGAATAAACTGAATAAATAAATAACACTGAGGGTAACTACAACCCCCAGCAAAAATAGATATAAATCGCCACCTGAATATTTGCCCGGTTCTAAAAGGCTGATCCTTTAATATGCTCAAATGTGCCGTTAATCACAAGCCAACCACTCTTCTTGTTGGTTAAGCCCAGTGTGTTAACTACCTGTGTTATACATCCACCATTGCTCACATTGGGTTAATCTACTGGCAGTTGAATGGGAATCAACGCCCTTCACTAGTTCAAGAGCCCACCATCTGAGATTGTCACAACTGTGATTTATTTCAATAAAGTGTGGGACTAAAGGAGATGACATACTTCTAGTCCTAATCTAAGACTTGTGCTCTGTTATCCTCGTTTTGATTGATCGGGAGGTTTTACCTATTATGACTTGGAGCAAGGCCAGATGATGACATAAATAACGTTCTTAGAGTTACAGGTCGTGTGATATTTGAGTGTCCATGGTTTTTTGTTTATGGTTAAGGAACTACATGCTGAGGTAAAATTGCATTGACAACAATATCCGCAAGGAAAATGGCAACAGACCGGTTTACAACCCCAAAGGCCCAGAATAGTCTTCAGGCCTTTGTTTACTCTTGCTCTATCTTCTCTAGATAGCGAACTCTTGAGATTTGTGCCTTCTTTAAAGGCATGAATGGGATATTCAAGAGTGGAGTTAATTAATTGCAGTAAAGGTCAATGTTTACAAATTGCTTTCTTGATTGCATGATGGTGCGTGCTGAAAGTCACAGCACACACGATCCGTGAATTTGACAAATTCTCTTTAGTATTTTTGGCTAATAATACTTCTCAGTGTTGGTTCCTGACCCTCTTGCAGGATTGTCTAAGTACATGTGGCGGTTAACCTCTGTGGATTAATCTGCTCTGAATTATGTCAGCTTTGGTGGGGAAGTTTCCTTGTTAGTGTAATTCCGTCTGGCTCTCATAAATTCCCCATACGGAATGCTAACACGTAGGGACTGGAGGTGGAAACTATCGAAATGGAGAATCGTGTTCCTGTCAGTTACTTTGCGGTACAGGTCCACCACAGTGATAACGTCCTTAGTCTTAACTAAAAGGTCCAAGAATGGTATGGACTGGTTGTTAACAGACATGGTTAAGCACAAGCTGATGTTCAAAGCGTTAATCCATGCCGCAAATGCTGCACGGTTACCTTTGTTGAAATCCCAAATAATAATGATGTCATCAATATACCTTTTGTAGAATATGATGGAATCCTTAAAAGGATTTGAATCATCCAAAATGAAGGTTAAAAAAAAAACACATATAGTGTGGCATAGTTAGGGGCAAACACTGCCCCCATAGCCGTTCCCTTGATCTGTAAAAAGAAAGATTCCGTAAAACGGAAATAGTTCTCGGTAAGGGCTAGCTCCAAGAGTTCAATAAGGATTTCACTTGGAATTAGCTGAGGATGAATCCTAGTATCAAGAAAATCCTTCATAATGGGAAGCGATTCTAACTGAGGAATATTGGAATATAAGGATTCCACATCCAAAGTAATAAACAAATTGGAAGCGTGATTGAAAGGTAAACCTTCTATATGGATTATGGCATCTGTGGTGTCTGCTAAGTAGGTGGGGGTACTAGCTGCTAGAGGTTTAAGGAAAACATCCCAAAACTGACCCATGGGTTCCAAAATGGAGCCACACAAGGATACAATAGGCCTCCCAGGGGGATTGAGGCTATCCTTGTAGACCTTGGGAAAGAATATATATGAGTGGAGTCCTAGTTTCTTTGATGGTAAGAAACTGAAACTCTTTGTTTTTTTACTTTGTTTATTATACGTCCCCGTTAGATTGTTAGTTTGTCATTTCCTGACATGGCAGCATGTATTTCAACGTTATTTCGTCTTTTTCTCATTTATGCTACATCATTCGATCACATGACCATCCGTTTGATGGACACTTAGCTTCACCGTTCTTAAGGCGCATACATCAGCGTCAAATTTTGTGACACTGTTCCTGCCTTTTTTAAAGGTATAGTGCAACACGCATCATTGCGGTTAAATGAACATCTTATGGACACTTTCCCTGGTGGCGTCCAATCCAGCGGCAGGTCTACACGCATGAGGCTTACGTCAGCACACCTGCCTCTGCTGGGTATTTGAATGCCAACCACATTCAACATCCCCATTGGCTTGCGGCCAGGAATGGGTGATTCACCTGTGGAAAGTTGAGCTGTTCTAGGAATAGTCTGAACCCACTTCCTTGAAATGGGCACCCATTGTCGGATTTTATGGCTATAAGCAGCCCTTGGGTTGCATACATCTTCTCAAGTTTAGGTATCACAGCCCTTGCTACATCTTCTCAAGTTTAGGTATCACAGCCCTTGTTTATGATCTCCACTTCTGGGTAAATGGTGAATTTATCGATGATCATCCCAGTTCAATGAGAGTCAGCATGGAGGTTTCAGAGATCAACATCCTGCAGCGGTGTTGGTGGTGCCAGCCCAATTTGCGACTCATGGTGGAAATCAAGAAGACGTCATGCTCATTGTCAGAATCTTCTGATCTTCTTCGGGTTCCGTCCTCCACCTGCCGCAACTTTGGTTTTAGGGGCCCACCATCTCTGGAAGAGATAAGGTTATTCCTTGAGTGACAAACATTTGCAAAGTGACTGAGTCAGCCAAATGTCAAACCCTCAGCTCCTCTGGTAGGATACCAGCCTTTGTCGCAGTATACCATGGTATGACTTCTCCTGGCCACTACCCTGTTTCATCCTCAGTGGTTTCCTCTCCACAGGATGTACTTTGGGAACCGATACATGCTGGAAAAATGCGTCCATTCATTTAGCACTAACTTCTGTCAGTTCTTGAGAGTGGCCCAGCTGTAGGATGCGTTGAAGCGGGAGGCCTTACTCGCAGTGTTTGCCTCCTCAGTGTGTTCAAGTAACAACCTTGCATGAGCTGCACACATACCTTATCAATGTCATCAATCAGGGTACTTCTGGACACACGTTGTCGTAGCCAAGCAGGGAAAGAGTGAGTGGGCTCAGGGGCCGCTTGTCGTGCTTGGCAAAGCTGAAATCCCTCAAAGACTGCATTGGCCTGCGGATTGAAAATATTCCACCAAGAAATGTTTAGTGGCATTGTAGGAAATATCCGCCGCCCTGAAGGTCTTGCAGCTTTTATGCACATCGAAAGGTGCTTAGAATAATTGTGATAATCATTTGGTTTCATAGTCATTTTCTTTAGTAGTGGCAATATAGTTCCAGGCTGTCCATCCACAGTGGCCATTTGGGGCCTAGTGTTTTTGAGGGGGGTCAGAATACCTCAAACCCATGTAATCAGGCTGTCGTTGCTGGTGGTTTTGCTGCATGGCGTGGAGCTCCTGCTGGGGAGGAATTATTTTGTTTTCCTCTGCAAACCCATCCCACCTTCGTCGCCAGCTGTTATGGCGTTAGTACTGTGGAAGAGCGCAGACCCCCGGTTCACTAGAAAAGTAAAATAAATAAATAAAGCAATACACTCAACACAGGAATGGAAGGGAATATGATATGGTAGGCCGTGGATCCGAGAGGGACTTCCTTGACAAAAGAAAACCAGGAAAGAAATATAGTGATTTATCATCATGTCACCATTATGCCCCTAGTATTTATCATTTTCCTTTAAATCTTAGCAGACTTTGGCTAAGGTGCCCCCTTTCTCTGTGTGCACCAGGCATTGCTGAAAACTCTGACTCTGGACATTTGACCAGCCCTGGGTGACTGAGGGCAAGGGAACAGCATGATGCCAATGGATCCTGCTGGTCTCAACCAGATCAGACAAAGTACTGTTCATCTGTAGCGGGTATCATCTTGGGGGCAGAGACCTACACGCCCTCACCCGAGGAGGAAACATGCAAGCACCAACATGTTTCACCCATAAGTGATACTTCAGGTGATACACTATGGACATGGACATACAGGGTGGACTAACCCCTTGGGACAAGTAAATCCATTGTTCTAGAAAAGGCAGGAACATTGTGCAGAAGGCCCGGTATCAGGCATTGAACTAACCAAAGCTGAAACAACGGTCTTGGCAAAAGGTCACTCCTATGTACCCTCGAACACTATGAACTGATTTCAATTGGACCAAGAACTATCTAACTTCTTTAGAACAATACGCTGTAAAGTGTACTTTAAAGAAAGAGAACCACCAGAACAAAAAGATGATTCAGGCCTACGGGTACCATCCAACTTTAACAAAAGAGAAAATGAGGTACCAACCTCCATGGTATACTTTGAAAAATGCATCAGGAAAGAAATAACAAAGCTACAAGAAATACCCCAAAAACCAAGGCTTATTTTGTCCTCAGAGGAACCCAAAGCCCTTAAAAACCTTTCAACAAACAAATAAATAGTTATTAAAATGGCCGACAAAGGCGGGGGGATTGTGGTACAAAATCTAAACAAATACATGGGCATGGGTAAGTGCCTTTTAGATGAGCCAACTAATTACAGAAAGTTGAAAAAGGACCCCACAGCTGAGATAAAAAGCCAAAATTCAGGAGATAACCAAGTTTGCCTTTGACCGCGACTGGATCAGTGAAAATGAAGAGATCTTACTAACAACCTCGGAAGGCAGAACGCCAGCATTTCATACACTTGCAAAAGTACATAAGAACAAACTCCACCCACCTGGGAGACCCATAGTATCTGGTTGTGGATTGATATTGGAGCCCATCTGAAAATGTGTGGACCACTTCCTAAAACCTTTAAGCCAACAGACACCGACCTACTTGAGGGACACCATGGCTTCCATCGCCATATTCGAAAATCAACCATTCTCTCCATCCAAAGAACTACTGGTCACAACTGGATATTGCAAGCCTGTACACAAGTATTTCTCAAGATTTTGCAATAGAATGTATCTGCCACCATCTCACCCATCATATGATGCAGAAAAGAGTCCCTATTAACTTCATAGTTGAGCTCCTTGAATTGGCTTTGACAAATAACTTCTTTTCCTTTGATGAAGTGTTCTATCTGCAAATCAGCGGAACCGCCATGGGGGCGGTCTTCGCCCCCAGCATGGCTGTCATCTTTCTTTATGTCTCAGTACGAGCAGCAATACATCGTCAATACCAACAATCCTTTTAGAGACAAGATCTCTTGTTGGTTTTGATATGTAGATGACATAGGGCCTCATCACGAGTTGGGCGGTAATGCCGGCGCTATTACCGCCGGTGCTATTAGCCCTACTGCAAAACCCCCAGCGCTATTAGCGCCAGTTCATGGGTTTGGTGGAACGGTTAGTGCCCATTCCCCATTGGGCCCGTTCGGGAATTCCTCATCCTCCATTGGGCCCAATGGGGAAAATTTGCGCTATTACCACTGGCGGATTTCCCACCGGCGGTAATAGCTCTGAAAATCAGCCAATTTGCTGCGGATTTCCCACCAGCTGAGTGCTGGGCAGAAATCCACCAAAGCCATGATCTGGCAGACCCTTAAATGCGGCAGTAAGAGCGCTGCTGCCGCATTTAAGGGTTACCACCAGACTCGTGATGAGGCCCATAATCTTCATCTGGCAAGACAATGATGCCACTTTGGCCAATTTTCTAGAATGGGTTAATGAACAAACTCTTGAAATCAAATTTACTCTGAGTAAAAGCAATCAAAAAATGAATTTCCTAGACCTTGAAATTGGCGTAAGGGAGAACAAACTAACATGCTCATTGTATAAGAAAGAAACGGACATGAACATGCTCCTACAATATAGGAGCAACCATCCAAAAAACCTATCCTTTCCTTTGGACAGTTCCTGTGGCTTAGAAGGAACGGTACAGAATTAGATCAATTCAAAAAGCATGCCAATGAACTCCAAATCAAACTACAAACCAGAGGCTACCCAAGGAAATTGGTCAAAAATACCAAAAAGAGAGCTCAGTACACTCCACGGGAGTCCTTACTTACACCCAGAATACAGAATAAAGAAAAAGAACAACTAATGACCTGTGTCACCACTTTCGGACCCACTAGTACAAAACTGAAGTCACTGATTAAAAAATTCTGGCCCCTTGTTCAGCTTAGTCTACCGGAGGAACCAATACCAAGAATGGCGCTTAAACGGAGCAAAAACCTAAAAGATATGTTAACTCATGCCAGACTCAATAAAAAATCACAAAGGACCGAACTGTGGAGCATGAGAGAGCTAGTGGGCCACCACCCGTGTGGGACCTGCAATTTATGCAGATTGGACATGAAAACAACCTCCTTCATGATTGAAGATAAAGAATGGAAAATCAAACACTTCTCAAACTGCAAAACCACAAATGTAGTCTAAGTAATTGAATGCCCAGGCGGGCTTAGATATGTAGGCCAAACTAAAAGACAAGTTAATAAACGGCTTGGGGAGCACAGATCGAGGATCCGATGCAGAGTACATTCAGCCCCCCTGGTCTCACATTATCTTGAACATCAGCATAATGCAGATGATATGCATTGGTGTGGCAGACACAGTTCTGAACACCACAAACGCCACCAATGCATTAAATCATAAAGAATCCTGGTGGATTTTTAAATTAAGATCAACCACCACAGGTCTCAATGAAGCTATACCAACACTCTATTCATGAGTTGACATATGTAACCCTATTTCAGAGACGGAGGACCCCCCCTTTTCTTACACCATCTAAGCCCCTCTCCTCATTCCCTTTCCCTACACTGTTCTACTTAACACTAGTCTGGTCATGAGGGCACGGCAATCAGATTAATATGAGCCTCAAGATACAGTGGAAACAGGTTTTGGAATGTATGTTGGTAAATCTCTGTACATTGTATTTAAATGGAATCTAGCATCTGGTGTGTGCTTTTCCAGACAACAACACAGCACCATTATGCCTCCTGGACTTTCCCCCAGTGCCTTTGGCTATGAACTACCCCTTGTCTAGTATGCTCTATAAACACTTTGACTACTAATGCACCAACTTGCCCACTCCAAGGCATTCAGCCATCTTAATTGCTTTACTTGGCACACGACACGTGCAGCAACGTTATCTCAACCATAGAGCCCTTTGTTTTGCTTGGCTGCCCTCTGTTAGTACATGGGCTTTTTTAATTTTATAATTTGGAATTTGTGTGGGGGGTCGGCACCAACGTGCACGCCTACCTTGGGCGGCTATAAACATCATATCAGGCATTAGCTCCTATTCAAGAAGTCCGCTCAGCAACAAGGGGACACTCCCATGGTTGCCGCTGACAACAATAAACACCCTTGTATGTGCATGCGCTCCGCGACAGGACCCTTTTCCCGCGCGCTTGCGCATTTCATTGCCCCTACACAGCTCACAAGATGCACGGAGCCTAGAGAGCTGTTCTTTCCCCGTGTAGAAGACTTGCTACAACGCAGTGCGGACCACTCCACACAGGGTCCGGACACCTGGTAAGCACCCAGCTCCTTTTACCAGCTCTGACAACAAGGCGGGTCCCTACCCACTAGCTTTAAACCTAGACTCCGTGTAGCTCCCTAAGCCGGCTCCCAGCCACCGGAGCCCATCTCTCTTCTTTCCTTTTACGTTTCCAACATTCCGCAGGGATCGGCGCACCCAGAGAGATACCTCACTCCGAACCTCCAGGACCGTGTGCAATACCCATACCTCACCAACCACTGTGGTTGACAATAAGTCTACCTGACTAAGATACCCTCCTTTAAAAGGTTGTAAAACATTCTATACAGCAGTATTTCCTGAAGTGTCTCCCATTTTTGGGGCTTTTAGTTCCTTTAACTTTCCATACCCTTCTCCCTACATAGGCTACAGCTATCAGGCTCCAGCCCTGCAGACCTCACCTGTACCTGCTACATGGCCCCCACTACTTTTTTCACAGAGGCTACACAGGTACTTACTCTCTTTAATCCATTCCTTTAAGAGTATGTTATATTCACAACCTAGGCACGTGATTCTGTCCTCTGCCTATTTGTTATCTGTTCCAGAGTACCACATGATATGTGTGAAAATAGGAGCCTTCCTAATAATACGGATACAAGCTCCCACGCTTCCTCATCCTAGGAAGACGTACCACAGTACAACTCATTCCAGGTCAGTAGCTGGTTTCCAAGCTTCTGCAGGATGGGAAATGTCCTGTTTCCACATCTTCCAGAATAAGGTTTTTAATCTATATTTGTTCATGCGTGAATTTGAGCCTTTAGGCCCCAGCAAAGAAGAGCTCGACACTAATTAAGTTCCCTTTGATTTTTGTTCCCCCCCTTAGGGAGACCCGGTCTAGGCCCATGATGAAGGCCGTTTGACCATCCTGCTGAAACATCACGGGACGGAACACCATGAGTGTTGAAAAAACCCAGTCACATCCTCCTTTAGTTGATCTACATCTAGACGTAGACCGATGACTAGGTCACCCCTCCACTTGTCGAAAACATTTTGACCATCCAGTGCCCTTTAAAAACATAAAGGACATATTAACGACAACCTTTGAATATGATTGTTTCTGTACTTAGCACTGTTTTGCCTTTTACTGTACTGATTGTAAAAAAACTTTTTTGTAAAAAGGGCTCACTGAAACAGTTTACACTGTCCAGCAATTCATTTGCATGTTTGTATATTTGTTCTACCTGTTTGTTCACTTGGTTCTGTACTGAATATGTTTCTTTATATAATTTATGAAGTATGAACACAACAAAAATGCAGAACTTTTTGACTTCCCCCAAAAAACTTTCTTAATCTAAAAAAACAAAGTGATGGGATATATCTGCAGTTTAAACACTAGCTAAATAATAAAAAGCTATGTGCACTCAATATATTCTCTTTGCTCTTCTGCTTTGATTGAAAGCTAGTTAAAAACAGATTTTTCTACAGCAATACAAAGCATGAAAAATAGAAAGCCTTTACAGAGAATGTTAATATAAAGAGATAAATGTACGTGGCAGGACGCCACCTTTTGTTTCCGAAGGCCTGGTAAGCACCTTTTGCAGGGTCCTTTAAGGCGTAAATCTGGAGGGCGCGATGGGTTAGTGGGTTGGGACGGACTAACTGTAACAAACCCTTTTGATCACCTCATTACCAGAAATTGAGACCATTTAAAAAATGTGTTTACAATACTGGGACTAACATCTTGATCTGTTCGTAGCAATAGCATAAGGTGCACAGCGCTGCAATAATTATATATGTACACTCAGCGATGACTTTGTGACAAGCAAGCCTTTATAGCAGTGACGGTTCATGACATCACTGCGTGGATGGGTTTGTGCCTGCTTTTCAGTGCAAATGTCTTGATGTCCGACTCTGAAAAACATTGCGCTACACTAGGTTTACCTTGTAACACTTTGCTTATTGTGTTCCCCATTTCCATTATACAAAAACTACTGACCCGACCTCGAGGCCAATTAGAGGATGACTAAGATATAAAAGTTGTGCACTTTTTCAAGGCGTTATGTTTACAAATTTGCTAAATTTGTCCACTCCTCCAATAAGGAAGGCTGCTAAAAACACACACACATACACAAACACGTGTTGTTCCTTGCCATTGTTTACCTCCTGGCATACACTCCGGTTGCCAGTCAGCTCTGTACTGCGACTTCAAATCATGTGACTAAAAGTGGTCGACGTGAGCGGGAACGTTCGGGAGCGGTGTGCAACCACTTGTATTTTTTTACTGTTAACAGCTCCACTACTTTTTGCAACCATTTTCTCCATTCCGGGAACTGTTCTCTATAAAGTTAAAGCACACTTCTCCACTTTATCACCGGCTATCAGTCACACCTAAACTGAAATCTATTTCAACTCCATTGGCTGTCCACCTGCATGACTGCAACCCTTGAAAAATATGTTGCACGTTGCTCCCTTTCTTCCTACTCTGTCCCCCGTAAGAGCACAGTTCCACTCCTTTTTGGTACACTTCTCCACTTCTTTTTTGGTGTACTTCTCTGATTACTAAATCAAAAAACAAGGAATGACGGAATTTCTTGCATAAACGTGGCCTGTTCTCTTAATTTACAAAATGCCTGCTGGAGCGGGTGGTAAAGAAAGCGTACAAGGGCGTTACTTCCTTAGGAGCGTTAATTAGGAAAAAATTAGGTACTATGGTGAGCTAAAAACTGGTCTGCGCTGACCCTGGCTCCAGCTTTCATGCAAGTAATGAATAGGCTTGGCTGCATCACAATGTGTACTCCTTCCGGCTGCACGCGCCTTTGGCTTTGCTGCTTTCCCCAGTAGAAAGAGCAGCAACATTAAATCATGAACAGCACCGTGTAAGCTAATAACAGGGCTCGTCGCGTGCGCTGCTTTCGGGGCTGCTACTGAAACGTCTTTAATAACAGGCCTGTATCAACATTTCATCTCTCTTCCTTGCAGGCACAAAGAGCCATTGTGGAGGTCTTTTGAGAAGAAGAAGCAAAGTAAATGTAGTCTTCGAAGTCAAAACCTTTCCAACGGAGCTCAGGTTACTTGCAATCTGAACCGCTGTCAAAGAACACTGGCGCCTTTTTTGCACCAAAAATGTGGAACTAGAGAAAGCTCATGGCACGGCCTGTCTTTCTGCTCCAGCTCAATGTTTACCTCTTGGTGTAGTTGACCAAAATCATAGGGGCGGTGGTGCTACCTAGATGCAAATATGCACTATTTAACCTCTGTCCCGGTAAATAGCAGACACTGCACTGTATATCATTAGTCCTGGTAAATAGTAGACACCCTGCACTATTTACCCTTTTACTCAGGTAAAACGTCATACATTGGCCCTCATTACAATACCGGCGGTAACCAATGGCGCTATTAGCACCATGGTTGCTGCCAGTATTGTAACGAGTACGCCAATGGTAAATGGGGAAATACCGCCCCATTCCAAGGTTGGGGGGCGGTAATTCCCCATTTACGATTGGCCCTTCCCCAATCCCATTTTTGCCCCATAGGACTCAATGGGACTGGAGAAGGCGGTAATTACGGTACCGCAAATTGCGGTACCGTAATTACCTCGAAAGTCTCTTTGCGTGTCCCTACTTTAACAGCTTGTCCAAACCAGCCGTTAAGGTCAGGAGCCGCAAAGGGACCTCGTAATCAGGCGTTAAGGGTTTAACAGCGCCAGCACCTTTTACGGCGCTGTTAACCCCTTAATGCCAGGGTCCTAATGAGGGCCATTATATCTTTGCAAAACGATGCTACCAGATCTAAATGCTACGAAGATAGTGGTTTTGTTTGAACCCAGTGGAACCGATTCATCTTCTGAAATAGTTCCCAACTATGCACATTTCGCTTCTCCTCAAACGCAGGAGAAACAGAAATTGAGGTGGATTTCTCTTTTGCCTCAGACTCAAGGGAAGGACCATTCCCAGCCCTGCTTCCCGGGGAAACATCAGTACACCCTCAATGTATTTGTTATAAGTGTGATTTCTACATATCATCGTTTGCATTTTGATGCACTTACCACTGCGACCCCTCCTCATTCACCAGGGTCATCTTGTGGTAATGCAAAGTCAGATGTGGGTGAGTTAAGTTTAAATGCTCTGGTCGCACAAACCGGGTCGTACGCCTGTGCTGGTGTCATCGATGGCCATCTGTGGCCAGCAGAGACGAATATAGTATCAATGCCATGAGCAATTACGCGTGGCCATTGAGATGACTAGGACGTCACTATGATCATTCTCGATCATCCTCTGCTTCAGTCAGAGTAAGTGTTTGACATTATGGAGCTCATTTTGTAAGAACTCGTCATTTGGCGGCGGGTAGCTGTTACTTTAACACAAATTTAAAAGGCTCCCCGCCACCACATTTTGGTCATTTGCACGGCAGACTGCAAATGTGCAGGGCAAAAGGTGGCATACAAGCATGTACACCACCTCTTATCATCCCCTTTTGCACTCTGCTTTGCAAATGAAGCAAACGCTGGCTGCCATGTACGCCTGTCAGGCAGTGTTTACAATGGATCCCTATGGGAACAGCCTGCTTCTTGCTGGCGCATAAATCAGGCGGACCCCAAAGGAATCCTAGTGAAAATGCATGCAGGCACAAATGCTGGAGGATTTGTATGGCATAGAAAAAGGGAACGGGGAAACGGGCCCGATATATGTATTACTCGGGCAGCATGTAGGAATGCATGTATGGATCAATAGATTTTTATTTCAAATGTTGTCTATGAATGGATCTGCTGCTGTCATGGCTGCTTTTTACTAAGCATTCTATGATAATGTGATTTCTTACATTTGAGTAAGACCAGAATTTCTTGTATGTATCACTCTTGATTTCTTAATTTCATGAACTGTGTGATTACCATTGTTCCATTGTTTATTATAACTTTCGTAAATACTTGTTTTATCCATACATTTTCTTATAGGTCGGTCGTCAATGCTATACATTTTTTTAGACACAGCCTCTTTAAAATGTATAATGGATGGAAGAGGTGCTGTTGTGAGGCAATTGAGATAGCGGCTCGTGTCTAGAGCTCCTGCACTGGGCACCTTCTTCGGCTATAAAAAGCCTCCTGCACTACAGGCACAGCAACCACAACTGCCCATCGAAACTGGGCATCCTTGTCCACGCTCTGGTCCCACCGCTTCCCCAAGCGGCGGCAAACAGACCGAGAAGCGGGAAGCTGCATCCCCCGCAGTGAAGAGAGCTGCAAACGAGCTGTGTATGGCCCCGCCTACATTACTATGCCACCTCACGGCTTTGGTCCCACAGCGGGCTGGAGTGCGCCACGTAGAGAGGACACGTCGGTGAGGGGAAAGAGGTACACTCCCCCCACATCCCCCCGTCAGGCGCACTGGACCACAAACAGAGCAGATCGTGCTGCGGGCCAGTATCCACTAAGACTGTATTGGAGGTAAATCCTCCCCATACACAGGGCGCAGGGGTGCTCTGGGCAAACTTAACCCCTGGCTAGACAGCACAAGTGGCAAGGGGCGGCAGCTGGCCCGCCTGGATGCCGTGTACCCACCCTGCACCTCACAACTGGACCATGATCAGTGGAAACCTGGTGGGGCCCGGCACCGGACATCTGATCTGCCTTTATTCGGACAGGCTGGTCCAGGCTTAAACCATCACTGCGCTCCTCCCTACACCACGCTAGTATCTGCTATCCACAATCCTGCCTGGGGGAGCCCTTACAGCAACCCAAGGGACAGCGCTGACGCCAACAGTAGACGTGGAGGAACTGGAACGCCTATTACCAGATAGTCCAAGAGTGCCCTGGGAGGGTACCCCAGGCTGCAAACCGCAAGCAGAGTGGATTGTGCTGCGGGCCAGGGTCCACAGAGAGGAGACTGCATAGGAGGTAAACCCAGTGCCACCCCATACACACGGCGTGGGGGTGGCACTGGGCAAACATAACCCCTGGCAAGACAACACAAGCGGCAAGGAGTGGCGGGTCGGCTCGCCTGAATGCTGTGTACCCGCCCCACACCTCACAACTGGGCCATCATCTGCAGAAACATGGTTGGGCCTGTCCCCACATGGCCGATCTACCCCTGTTTGGACAGGCTGGTCCAGGATCAAACCATTGCTGCGCTCCTCCCTACACCACGCCAGCATCTGCCACCCACAATCCTGCCTGGTGGAGCCCTCACAGCAATCCAAGGAATAGCGTTCACACCAACTGTAGATGTAGAGGAACTGCGATGCCTTTTACCGTGCAGACCTCGAGTGCCCTGGAAGGTTACCCAAGCCGGCAACTGCAACAAGCAGGCACATTCCCATATGACTGTCTGTTCGTGTGCATACGCTTCAACTCCTCTCCTCCTGGTGATACGTCAGAAACCCTAAAACATTCACAAATCATGCAACACGCTGTGGGAAAGCTCACCCACCAGTAGGGGCCCGCGGTTCACCTCGGGAGGATGACAAAAGGAAGCACAACATCCCAATGCCCCATGAATCTTTATACTAACCCTACACCTAAGAAACCAGCAAGTGCAGAGGCAGCATTCACCATGGAGCAAGAATCCTCTCCTGTCGAATCCACTGAGGCACAACGCATGATGGCATGCATGCAGGAAGTGTTTACTAAAGTACATAGTAAATGCGACAACATGACCAGCACCATCAATTTCATTAAGTCGCACATAGACAAGATGGATAAACGCCAGGATGAAGCTGAAACAAGGGTGGGCACAGCGGAGGACGATGTGTCCAATCTCCGAGCTGAACTAACTACACTCTCCAAGTGGGTACTACAGGTAGAGAAGAAAAACAACGAGCTAGAGTTAAGATCCCGCCAAAATAATATCCGCATTATGGGGATACCAGAGAGTAACTCTGAACCCTCCTTGGAGCAATGGATCACCGACACCCTTCTGCCACTCTTGGGCAATCCAGCACTGTCACCACAATTCGCTATCGAACACGCCCACAGATCTCGGGCGCCCAAGCCTACACCTGGTGTACCCCCACGTCCCATCTTTGCTCGTATTCGCAACTCTCGGGACCATGATGCCATCCTACAGGCGGCCCGTGAACAAGGGGTCCTCATGTTGGGATCAAACAGGATCCACATATATCCCGGCTTTTCGGTGGCTGTACAGCAGGAAAGAAAATCCTTGCTGGCAGTTAAAAAATGACTTTGTGAGGGACACTTGAAATACACCATGCAATACCCTGCTAAACTCTGTGTGGAAAGGAATGACAAGACCTACTTTTTCACGCTACTAGGAGAGGCTATGAAGTTCCTGGACTGGATTCTACTGACACCCTATGTGTGATGGTCAGAAAATGTACTTGTGCTGTGCCCTAATACTGTGGACACCTACATACCTTGTGGGAACTCCCCACGTTGATCACCCAGAGACCCATGGTTACTGTATCTGTACCATCCGACTTTCTGGAGGCAGAAGCTTCTCTCTACCACATCAATACGACCCACGGCAGAATGACACCAGTATGGGTGAATGTTGACTTGAAAGAAGGTTGTGAACATATATCCTTTTCCTCTATGTGTTTAAGTCCGGGAAGCACCAAGGTTGCTTACTGCCCCATCCACCAATGCAAGGTTGCACTCAAACATTGGTATTTTGGTATGTTTTTCCTTTTGTTGGGTTTGTTATTGGAAGGGTTTCATTTTCCATGTTCGGTGGGAAATGTGGGCAGTGGGCGGGACCGGGAAGTTAAAGGGGTAAAATCACACATGGCAAGCATTGGGCCAACGGCTGGCGTTGTGGTGAGCTCTCTGGGAGGGTTGGGGATGGGGACATGGGCAGGAGGAGATGCGGGTGGAGACGAGTCATTGTTGTCGGCACTGGGATGGGGGACGTGATGTGTCTTAGCTAGACATGGGCCTTGGGAATCCAATCAAGAGGCGAAAGATGCATCTATCTGAAGACAGACTAAAGGCCAACATTTTATATCTACAAGAAACACATGCGCTTTCCACGACCTGTGAGGGATTTGCTAGACAGTGGGGGGTAACCGATTCTACACGTCATATTCAACTGAGGCAAGAGGAGTTATGATCCTAATACATAAGTCCCTCCCATTCCAGCACAGCCATGTGGACATTGATCCTTTGGGCATATGGAGCTCTGGCGAGATGAGAGATTGTAACTCACCACCTGTAGGACTGGCCGGGGCGTTGAGAAGACGGAGCACCAAATGGACCGGAATCTTCTGTCACTGCTGAGTATTGTCCAAAAGGACTCCTCAGACTGGACTGCCTCACTTGAGGCAGCTCTTTATGATAATGGACCCCCTTGACTGTGATAATAGAACAGGCAGGTTGGTGTATTACCCAAAAGAGCGGGGAAAACCACGCCGCCACACCAAGCTGCAAGAAACAAAGGCACAGGTTAGAGGCAGGAATATCAAAGAACTGATAGAGATCTAGGATGAGGGTGAGTACCTGAAAAGGATTGGCAGCTAGTGGTAAAGGAGAATTCTGAAGAAGAAAAAGAAAGAAAAAAGAAAAAAAAAACTCAATATTAGAAGTTCTATCCAGATGGGCAATACTAATAGGAGACTTATAGAAAAAGTCTTACCCCCTCTATTGATGAGAGCGGTCCCAAAAGAACACAACAGAGGTGTAAAATAATAAACAGGTAACGTTAGTAGAGGGTAGCTTTCCGGACGGCACGAGGGTCACAACTAGGTTCGGGATGGTGCAAGAAATCAGCAGGGCGTCCAGCTTGCACAAGTGAGGTTTCCAGAAAGAAAGGTAGTCTCTCACAATGTTCCTTTGCAGAAGACAGTAGATGGTAAACAAAACAAAGTCACAGTGGTTGACACTTCTTACCGTGGGTAGTATGGAATTAGGAACACTAATAGCAGCCAACAGGAAACGGATGAGGAAGGAGTTGTCCAGCTGAGACGTAGGAGAAATGTCAAAAAAGGAACTGATGCCAGGAGTGCAACGGAATACACAGCCAAGCGAGGTTCAGTTAGTCTTGTGAAGAGGAATGATACGGCCGATAAGGAGAGGGCAAAGGCAGGTCAGGATGCGATCCGAGGTCGATTAAACAGCAGGTCAATCCAATGGCAGGCAAAGGGACGCGCAAAACCAAGGTTGAATAACAAAGTCCGGAGTCCAGAAACACGAGAAAATCCAAATCAGCACACACGAACTATGGCGAGAGTAACACTAATTAGAAGCGCCATGCTTTGTGTCACGTGTGCTTTTATGCAGCAGAAGGTGTGTCTGAGTCAGCTGATCAGGATACCGCCGCTCACTCCTGCAACGTGGTTTCCCAGACAACTGCCAGCACCGCCAGAACGGGTAAGCAAGGAATGACACCCGCTCTCTTTGAAGTTGGAAACGCTGTGAGCCGAGGAGAGCGGATCGGCGCCCATGTGTGACAGAGATATTGCTATTGAATATTTATGGTCCTTACATTGATGACCCTCAATATTTATATGTAAGTCATTGATAAATTGGCTCAGTACCCGCTAGTCCCCATAATGTGGGGAGGAGACTTCAATACGATCCTCGATCTCCTGCTAGATAGGTCGACATCCTCTCAGAGGACCCTAACGCGAGCAGCCATCACGATAGATGGGGGCATGCGCTCCCTCAGCCTGGTCGACGCTTGGAGGGCAACTCATGGCAATGATTGGGCCTACTCCTTTTACTCATCGGTCCATGACTCATAATCCCGCATCGATATGTAGCTAATCTCCGATGTGCTGATGGGAGGAGTCAGGAGACCCACATGCTTCCCAGAACCTACTCCGATCATTCCCCTATCTGCCTCTACATGACACTATACGTGCTCCCTAGACCCTGAAACAACTGGTGCTTTAAACCACAGGCGCTCCTGGATGTGCCGTTTGCATCTACTATAGATAACCATGTCAAACTGTTCTTTGAGACCAATGTGGGCATGGTGGCACATGTCAGCACACTGTGGGAAACCTTCAAAGTTTTCATATGTGGGATCGCAATGATTACCGAATTCAGTGTCCTCAAAATGTTACAGTGAGACATGGGGAAACGCGAGAACAGACTAAAAGAACTCGAGAGAGGCCTGACAACTGCCCCCCCTCTGCCACACTCACCCAAATTAAAGAGATACTAGATACCTTCAGACGCAAGCGGAACGAGAAGTGAAGTTCTTTGATATTCCTATGGCAGCACATAGGTACGGCGGGGGAGATAGGCCAGGTAAGCTGCTTGCTCATATGTATCACCAGGATAGGGGCAGCGGGTGTATCCCGGTGATTACAGACACTTCAGGTAACCTTGTACACACTCCGGCAGCCATCAAAGACGTGTTCGCAGAGTTATACAAGGAGCTTTATGCTAATGCGAATAAACGCACGTCAGATGACATTGACAGGTTCTTAGACGCATTACCACTTAGTCAACCCTCCCATGACGCTAGAACCCTTCTAGATCAACCAATCACTCTGACTGATATCATCCAAGCTATTGAACACTTACAATCTGGGAAAGCCCCTGGCACTGATGGCCTCACGGCTGAATACTATGAACGATACAAGTCCCACCTAGCCCCACATTTACTGCTACTATGGCAGGAATCCCTTAAGTCACAGATGCTACCTACCACTATGCGCAAAGCTGTCATCACAATCCTACTTAAACCCAATGAGCTGGCTGAACAGTGCGGCTCCTATAGGCCCCTTTTTTTCTAATTAACACTGATGTTAAATTATTTGCTAAGATTATGGCCATACCACTGATGCCGTTCATGTCACACATCATTCACTCGGACCAGTCGGGGTTCATCCCTGGGAGATCCACAGAACTGAATTTACGGTGCCACTTTAATATATCAGCCCAATTAAACCCAAAAACCCAAGCGGTAGCGGGCGCTTTAGACGTCCAAAAGGAGTTTGATTCTGTATCCTGGAGGTTCATGTATGCCGTATTGCCAAATGTGGGTTTAGTCCGGAGTTCCTTGCTTCTCTACGTCTTCTGTACAGGTCTCTGGTCACCAGGGTCAACACTAATGGGACACTGTCTGTGTGCTTTACGATATGATTGCCAGGGGTCTTCCTACCCCACGTTTTCAGCATGGGACCTTGGAGCACAGCACACACTCAAGCTTTCTCAGCATGAGCCGACAGTTCCGTTCCAACTATCAGGTTCATCAATGGTAAAGTCTCTTTTCACTAAAAAGTCTCTTGCCTTCAAGGCCTGATCTATCCAACAAACAAACACAAACACAAAGGTTTTTCCCAAGTTCACAGTAGATGATGGTTTCACCTCTGGGTCCCCCTATTCTGAGCGCCGACCCCTCACGTATCGTATTCAACCAATCAATTGAACAGTTCCTTTTTCAATGAACTTTGGGTGATGATTTTTCACCCCTGTATCTCCCTCGACCGAGCTCGTACCCACTTGACAAGGGGGACAATTCACTTCCTCTGGTCTTCCAATACCTCTTACTTTCACAAGTCTTAATCTCTTTCTAAACAGTTCTTCAGGCTTCATCTCTGATTGTCGGCTTCCCTCTTCCGTGTTCACTTTTGCCAACTTCTACAAAGAGTTCATTGTACTTTGGGACTTTTTGTTAGCATCCCTCCGCCAGGTTCACTCTTGCCAACCTTTTACCAAACAGTTCACTATGGGACTTTAGACTTTATCCAGTCTCATTAGCCTCCCTCCATCGGGTTCATTCTTGCCAACTTCTACCATTGGTAATCGCCCAGAGTTTCCTGCCTTAGCATGTGGTGCCAGCCTCCTCTTTTGCTGGTTTCTGTTGCTGGTTTCCCCCCTCGTTCCTCAATCGAATCTTTAAGCCTTTCAAATTTCAATTTAGCCGCTGGCTATTTATCGTTCAACACAGTTCGGTTTCTTATCGGCTAGTCCCTCGACTCACTGGCTGTGATGAAACTGCTTGGTTTTCCTCTCCTTCGAGTCAAGGTTGGTACCACAGAGACCTGCATCTCTCCCCGGCCTAGTTATCAGGGGAGGAGTGTCTCATTTACCGCAGACATCTGCTGCAACACATTTTGGCTTTTGTTTGCTGACTTATATTTCCCTCTGCTGTGGTTTCACTGGCCTTGGTTGGAAAGGGCAAGGTTGCTTCTCTCCTTGTCACCCTCTCGGTCTGTGCCATCTTTCTCCTCCTCTTGAACTGCCATGCTGATTTAGCTCACACATCGTGAGGTTTGCCTTGCTCCTCCTGTGCTCTTGTGCTCCACCTTTTATCCCTGTGAGGAAGGGAAAAGGTTGTTAGGTGTGTGTGATTCTGGTCAATTGCCTGGCTTTGCCTGTCCCTTGTGTCGGGACATGTCAGGTAAACAGCTCTATGGTTAGTCTCAAAAGGGGGTTGGTAAATTCAAAAGGGTGAGATTGGTGGGGTTTGTAAAGCAAACGGGAATGATCGGGATTAGTATCATGAAATAAAGGGGTTTGGGGAACGGTAATGTTTTACCAGAACAGGTTGGGAGTGCAGCAAATAATAATAAGAGGTACTGGAAAAAAAATAATCAGAAGTATTCAGATATGTAACAGAAAGACAGGGATTCTGGGAGATGTAGTTTCTCATGGCACTGGAGTTTGAGTTCTTAAAGAGTTTACTATAGACGGATGGTTTGTTGGTTTTGGCTAAGGGAGATTCATTGAAAGGAAAGGGGTAGATCTGGAGCAGCCTACAAAAGCTTCCGGGACGACACCTCCTCAATCTCCTAGTGAAATACTGCTTCGCCCCTTGGTTATTTCCCAATCACAACCCCAGGTTCCCCAACCCAGGTGATCCTCCCTCGCTCGTCCACCCCCAGGGTTGGGATCTGAGAGTGCCAGCCCTTCCCTGGCCACCTGAATAAGGGTCCCCCGAGGTCTACTTGGAAGAATACCCTGAGGTTTCTCACACCATGGAGAAATGTCCTACCATGGGGGCAGTGAGTATGTTGTTACTCATACAACTCTTGGGCTCTCCTATGCGTACTTTGATTTTACATTCTGTTTTACTATGTATATCTTTCTACAATGACGCCACACTACATAGATCACCCACATTGTGTTGCAATTGGTAAAACCTTGGTGTTGCCATGCAATGGAGTATTGAACCCAATATCCACTTGTATTGTTCTTTCTGTCTGTGCACAGCACCTGCAATTCCCGCATGCTCTATGTCCTACCGGTCTACTCATGCCACATTGTTCAGTGATCGTTGTTTGTTTCGTTTTCTGATTAGAGATGTCATTTCTTTAAGGTTTTTTCCTCTTTTATATGCACACCTTGGTAATTGGATAGGATTTGTTCCTTTAGACAGAATGTGCCAATTTCTAGTTCTTTTTTTTTTTGGTTTGTCATCGAATTGTAAGTACTGATAAACATTTTCTCGTCATCTTTATCTTTTTTATTGTGGTATTCCAATAGTGCTTTTCGATGATTACTAGAAGCACGTTTAAGCACTCTGTTGATGATGTTTTTTGGGTATCCTCTTTCTTTTAAATTGGTGCTTAATACTTGTGCTTCTTTCTCAAACTCTGTCATGTTCATACGGTTACATTGTAAATGTAAAAACTTGTGTATGTTTAGGGTGGAAGCTGTTGTAGAAGAGTATTGCATTTTTGACAGTCTGTTTATGAAAAGGTTTTACTTTGAGAACAATCTCTTGAGTATCTACATAAATCATAATGTCTAAGAAATCAATCTTCTCCTTCCTGTTATTGTTGGTGAATTTGGGAAATGGATTTTGTTTGTTCAGCCAATCAAAAAATGCTTTGAGGGCGTGATCTCCGTGAACGTGCGAGAAGAAAGAATCTTGTTTTGCAGGTTAGGTGACTCGCCATGCGCCAACTACATTTATCATGCAGAAGAGGTGCAAGAGAGAAAGGGCATTCCAATAATCAGGATCAGAGGGGGGCAGAGATTTTTCTGCCTTAGGGTTTGGCATGGCATTGAAATCACCTCCTATCACAATAAAGCCCTCCGCAAAGGCAAGTAGGAATCTCTCTTATTGTTCAAAGAAGGCGACCTGGGCTTCATATGGGGCGGAAACAGATGCAAACGTGAACATGTGCACCCCAGGTTCCGTTTTAAAAATAGAAAATGACCCTATGGATCCCAATGAAGGGCCAATTTGGAAAAGGTAAGTCTTTAGCAATAAAGATCACCACCCCTTCTTCTTGGAGCTGTCATATGGGAAATATTGATGGGGGAAGTTAGGGTGTCTGAGACAGTGTGTGTCTGCCCTCTGTAAGTGGGTTTTGTGAGAAACCTGAAGGTGCCCCGCTAGTTCCCATGGATATGTCATCCAGGTGGCCAGGAGACATGGGTGCTCATTTGAAAGACTCTAGCTGGTACCCCTCTCCTGAATCAAAGAGAAAGTATTAAACTAAGAACTGTTTTGGGGTAACAAACTACAAAGAGAAATGTGAAGTGGTCATAGAGGGGTCAAGCAAAACCCATTGTACAGTCGAAAATCTTTGACACGTTGTGAAAGTTTGCATGAAATGAAATGTACTGTGAAAGGCGTTTGCGCCCGGAAGAGGGGAACGCCATGAGATTTTGTTAAACCAGCATCTCACATTATGAAAACTAGGTGAACTGTGATAAAGTAGCAAACGTGTACCCAACTGAGGGATGCCTGCGAATTGATGGTCTGAGCCCGATCGAAGAAGACTATCGTAAAGGAAAGGATCGGAGCCCAGCTGTGGGGGATCCAAGGATGAAGAGTAATTGCCCAACATAAAGAGTAAATGAAGGAACGTTTGTTGTGTTGTTGTTTTGACGTATGAAGCCCTCTGAAGCAAGAGACTTTGCATGAGAAGAGACTTAAGCACAGAAGTCCCTGATAATGGAAGAGGAACTGTAACCACGTGCTGGAGAAGCCCAGGAGTGTGCTGTGCTCGAGAGTCCTGCCTTGTCCCGTGCTAAAACGTGGGGAAGGGAGACCCCGGCCATAACATCCTGACTTATCATATTATGAAACACTTCTTTCTTTTCTTGTGAACATTATCCCACACTATTTTGTAAACATACCAGTAAGGATTGGCAATATTCTTTTTTTAGTATAGGTTTTTCTTTTTTACTAGACGCCACTAGGACGGTATTATTATTATTTGATGGTCGTAGCTTGCTCCCATTCTGGAGTCAGGTTTAGCTTAGGCGTTTATCTCATCCCTTCTTACAGTTTCATACACACCCTTCAACTGTGATCACTTGTGTCCCTCTTACTTTGATTCCATGCCTTCCTTACAGTTTCCTGAAATAAAGCAAGGCCCAGCGCAATTTGGCCCAGTAGGTGTAATAAGCTCCTCCTTTTGTTCACAATTCAGCCGCTGCACATTACTGGTGGTGATGGGAATTGACGCAGTGAATCCTAAGTCAGCCACGAAGGACACCTAAGAGCCAAGTGTGTCTGCGTGTCCAACTGTATCAGTGTGAAAATATGCTACAAAGATTGTTGGCCTTAGGCAAAGGGAAACAAGGGGAAGCAGGGAAAAGGGAAATGGTAGAAGAAGAGGAACTGAAAAAGCCTGTGAAGAAGCTAAATCTATGACTGGTCTCAAAGAACAAACCTCAACCATGATGTACATGAGGGGGCATTCACTGGGGCGCACCACAATAGTAACAAATTGTGTAAACTGGATGGGAAACATTAAGTGGGTATATTGTTGCCAGGCACTAATATTTATTTATTTTATTTGTATATGGTTTTAAAACCATCTCCCATCACATTCCGTAAATATATGTCTGAGACCCCTTCCCTCTCCAGCACAGACTTCAAGTTAGTGTTCAGATCTCCCATCAAAAGGATTTGGAGCCCTGAATATTTGTGTAAACAGTTCTCCATATTCTCTTCCATTTTTCTAGTCACCTCCATTAAGTCAGAGCCCGGGGTCCAGTAAATATTCCAGATTAGTACATGAAAAGAGCTGTAC
The DNA here is from genome assembly GCF_040938575.1 of Ambystoma mexicanum. NCBI lineage: Eukaryota > Metazoa > Chordata > Amphibia > Caudata > Ambystomatidae > Ambystoma > Ambystoma mexicanum. The sequence continues at coordinate 34,706,864 of NC_090922.1, read as the reverse complement.
ACCTTTATCAGCGCACCCAAAATGTGGGGAGGAATTAAGAAATTATCCTTGATGCTAATACCCTCACCCAACTTCACCGCCAATAACAGACCCCCCTTGGGCCTACCCAGGCGGCCCTTGGAGGGAAAAAGATGATGACATTCAAATCCATCCAGCTGCGCTTGAGAAGTCATCCAGGTTTCCTGGATGCATATAATATTTTTAGTTCTCAATAAAGAGCATAGTGCTGACGAATAAAAGTGGTGGGAGTTCCCTCTTGAATTCCACGAGAGTATGGAGAAAACACTATCCGACTCTAAATTTGTTGTTTTAATGTTTGGAGCTGAGCAATAGAGTCTCGGAGACTCAGGGCCAGCCATCTCCAGCTGGATGTTCTCTGGCTCTTTTTTTTGTTTCTGTCCCCCTAAATAACCCGAGCTAAGGGGCTCATGCTCGCTATGAACTTCTTGCTGTAGAGTACCTTCACCAAATATCAGTATGTCAATTCCCCTATTGTTAAACTGATCCATTTCCCCAAGAACACTCTGGAATACCAGCTTCGAGTGAAAGACAATTCTCACATGATCAAAACACTGGGGATGAATAAAGTCCACCCTTTTAATATCCGCCGAGGTCAGATTTGCCAAGGCCGGGATGTCATTGAAAAGAGCCAATGACCTGAATCTATTCATTGCCGGTTGCATGCCACAAACAAATAAAGGGTAGAGTAGAATACTTGGGAGATTTAGAAGGCACGGTTTCCTCCATTGGATATATTTAGATTCTGTGTCCAAATAAGTTTTGGGAGACCTTGTCACTGCCTCCCGCCTCGAAGCTCTCGGAAAGGGCACTGTGGGATTAATGAATGGCGGCGAGGGGGCTATATCCGGAGGTTCTGCATTAGGAGGGCTAATAGGGTTCGGGATATCCGGAGCCACTGCTGCTCCCGCCATCTCTTGTTGACCTTGTGAGCGTGCTGCAATGGGGTCACTGGGGGGCGGGCATGGTGTTTTGTCCCCCAGTGGTGGCCCGACCCTCAGTGCCTCCTCACTGCTGTGCGAATCATCATAGCCACATCCGTATTACTCAATGCAGTTTTATTCTTCAGCCCATTCGATGACTCACTGGACGTGTCTATGTCCGCCAAAGTGTCCACTATCTTTTGAGCACCCCCCACCTGCTGCTCAATAGGAGTTGATTTTCCAGACCTCAATAAATTGGGATTTAGATGAGGCTCTCTAGCCACAGAGCTCAATGTACCAGGCACTTTTCCTTGATCAGACAAGCTTGGCCTCGAAAAGAGGCCATAATTTACCTTCTGTCACGCTGTCTGAGCAGATTTGTCCCTTATTAGCGGTTTGTCATTAATCATTTTGGCGGGGGATATTTTTGTGAGTCATTTCTTCCGAAAGGGAGTTAGTTGAAAGACTATAAGCATTCCCCTTACAATCATTCCCCCAATCCGCAGGCTATATTATTTCCACATCTGCATCGGAGCCTTGCGCCTTTTTCTCTCTAATGAAATTCCTCCAGGTATTTTTAGCGTGTTTATTCCTTTGATTCAGTAAGACTGAATTACCGGTTTTCCCATTTTTCTTGTTTTTTTGATTTTTATTGTTTTTTTGATCATTAGGCCCCTTTGACCTATCACTGTTTTATTCAATGTTGGGGCCTCAAGAGTATTTTTTTTTGTGCGGGGATGATCGAGGGAGGCGGAAGACTTACTTCTGATTCTGATTTTTCCCCCATATCTCTCAATATTGGCATACCCACGGCCCACAATCTAGAGACAATTTTTGTAGGCAGGAGTTCCAATGCTTCTATAATAGTTTTGGAAAAGGAATTGTGCCTTTCCATCAAAATTCTAGCTTCTATGAACCCATTATAGTGTATTTTTAGTTCTTGTAAGATTGAGGAAAGCAACCCACCACTATCTGAAGTCTCACCATATTGCTGGAATGTTTCAAAAAAGGTAGCAGGCGCTCGTCTCCAGGAAGAACTTGGCATGATAACCTGTTCTGAGATGAGAGTTTGCAGCACACGCTTTTTGCTCACTGTACCTTTCACAGATGGGAAATATCCATTTGCATATCAGTCTTTGTCCCGCCCACATGGGCAGTCCAGCACCGAAATGCTATGGCAATTCCTCTCTGAACAAGAGTACCGACAGCAACCCCATACACGTGTTTCAGCCTTGTTGGGCCTCATCAGTGAGGTGGAGCTGTGCCTCTCTGAGCTGGGATGGTTGGAAGGCAGGGGTATCATGTATATGTTGTGACAAATCCCTCAAATCCGCCTCTGCAGAAAGAAAATCCAGAGGAGTGTCCAAAAAGGACATCTCCGGCACCGCAGGCTTGTCCTGCTTGGATAATGAGCCAAACATACATGAGCTAGAGGCTTCCTCCTGTAATGTCTGCACAATTCCCCCCGTTAATATCATAGAGGAATGTGCCGTTGTCTCTGATTCTAATAATAACGAATCACTGGGTTCCGGTGGAGAAAGTGGCAAAGGCATATTCATTGCCATTTTTAAGGTGTTTTTGCCGGTGTAAAGATCAAAGGGGCTGACAGTATATCATTGTACAACCTTAATCCCTGAGTAGTAACACTCCTTGTCGCAGGACCGGCGAAATTTGCCCGATTATATACATACTCAATACTGTTTCGACGTCTAGACATAACAGACACTGAATAGGTTTCGACAAGCACACTTCCTACACCACCCACTAAACTTAGTTACCTGTTCCACTCTGATAGAATCCGGATCAATACATTCAAGCAGTTCTAAGCACTGGAAGCATAAATGGTAAATGCACCCTACCAAGAATACATACGACAACCCCCAAGTTCAGTACTTGCTGATATTTCACAAACTAAATGGGGCAAACATTCCACAGCACTACACCGCACCCAATTGAACCTTCAGGTGTCAAAATCAAAACTAACCCGGGTTCCTCTAACCCGCCTGCCAAGCTCACTACGATTCACTAGACAGCGTGCCTTACACCCCTGCTGAAACTGAGCATGCCCAGGGCAGAAATGTCTGCCCCACCCAAAGCAGGCTTTATTTCTCAACAACAACCCTATTCAGAGTGCAGTAAATAACAGGCAAGAGAAGAGAGAGAGAGAGAGAGAAAAAAAAAACGATTGTGCTATCTCATTCCATTCGAAATATGCACCCGTGTCTGCCTATTCACAACTTCCTCCTCACCAGCCTCCTCTATGACAGGTGCAAGAAAGCCAGTGGTTTGCTTCCATCCACCTCAGCTACTAACTCATCCTGGGCCCTGTGCAGCCACCGCACCCCCGAACAGCCAAACAGCTGGGGCACTTCCAAAGCACTTCACGTGCGCGCACACGTGCGCGGGCCCTAGGCTGATAAAGAGGCTGCTGGGTGCGGGTGGGCGTGGATGGGCGGGGGCGCAGTTGTCACTTGCAGAGAATTTTGTTTTAATGTCCACGTTTCGCCAGTGATGAGGGGAGAGACCTTCTTCTTGCCCATACAGCACATACGGCAAAATTCACTGCAGGCTCACGATGAGGAATCAAGCAAAGAGCAGCATACGCAGCCAAACAGCCAGGGCACTTCCAACGCACTTCACGTGCGCGCGCGCTAATAGCTTCGGTGAGGCCAGCAACAGAGCCTAGAGTGCTTCAATGTCTCACAGGGCACCAAACCTTCAAGTCAGAGGGAGATTAACTGATGGGGGCGAAGTCCCTCAGCCGGGACACGGACAAGTCTTCTTAGGAGTTTTTCAATGGCCCGACACTCCTCTCTGCCTGCGCCCCCGGACTGCCGGACCCAGACTCACCTTACGCGATACATCGGCTGTTGGGAGATCAGGAGACAGCAAGGGAGATACGTCTTTGGGTCCTTTAGATGCTTTATTCTGCCACGTAAATTGCAGGGACAGCCCCATCTATACTTGATGTTCTTCTCCCCAAGTCAGGCAGTGACCTCTTGAAATGAACGGCACTAGGCCATGATGGCTGAGGCTAGATTCTGGAATAATTGAAGTGTATCGTCCTTAAAACGCAGCTCTCGTCCGGCCCTCAACAGGCGCAGGATCTCCTCCTTCACCTTGAAGTAGTGGACTCTCGTAAGGACATCAGGTGTCAGGATTTTAGATTTCTGGAATGCCGAGTAGACTCTGTGAGCTAATTTCATTCTTGATATTGGTTTTTATTTCTTGCAGCCCTGGTGACATGATGAGTCATTTATAACATGCCTGTACACTAGTGTTTCTAGGCGCGAAAGACTGGAATGAGAAGTTCCATTTGATTCCCTGATAGATTTGCCGATCTCAGCCCTCCTAACATGTAAGGGTTGTGTGTGGACCGTCCATTCTTTTAAACGAGGGTCCTGACCAGAGGAGAGGAAGCAGCAGACTGTTCCTGTATGATGTGCGTCTGGGCAGCTGTCCGGGAAGAGCTGCCCCACAAGCCATCCATGATGCCTGTGACAGCAACGAGTGTCCCAGCAGAGAAGCCCACATCTAATGGGTCACTACCACCAAGGCTGCCACATGTGCCTCCCAGCCTTTCCCAGATGGAGAACTGCATTCTGCAGTCAAGGAGGCCCAGGCGCTATTGCTGTGATTGCGGCAAAGCACGCTAACCCCTGGTGGCAGGACCAAGGCAGCACCCCAACTCGGACTCCTCCTCACCTTCACTCTCGGGCAGGACCCCAACCCCAACTCCCATCTGCCTCTGGGTTTACATGCAGAGTAGGGCCAGTGACCAGGCCCCATGGCCCCTCCAGGCAAGGGCGTGCCTCTGGGCCTTGCAATCCACTGTCCAGTGCAGACTCTGACTTCTGCCGCTCTCCCCAGGCAAGTCGCGCCTCCTGACACAGGCCTCGGTCCGGCAGTGGCTCCCCGTTCACCAGTCATGGATTAGGCTACGACCTCTCACTGGCTCCATCGCTTCTTGCTCTCTCGCTGTCTCCGAGACGGCATGTTGGCACCGTTGCAGCTGTTAGGAACCGGACTCCATGCTATTAAAGTGGCAAGCCCCACAGAGCTATCTAGAGTGCAGCCGCCATGTTTGCTTCCTGACCACACCCCCTCTTTGCTATAAATCTGATGTTCAGTTAGATGGAGAAAGGAAAATGATAACAACCAGTCAGTCAGTCAGTCAGCAAGCCTTTATTCGACATAAAAATCGTTAGGCAAAACATTTTATCAACAAATTCAAAATAAGCAATGCCAAAAAACAAAATAATCGCCACAATAAGACATCTACTAAATAGACATGAATCTAAAACCCATAATTACAAATATCTTAAAATAGGTACAAAATCCACATAACTCCAAATACAAACATTACACAATTTCAGCAATCTTTATCACACAAATTCGCTGTGGAGAGTGTATAAAAATGCATTAAAACTGGGCCTCAATACCTAACATCCACTTATCAGCAATCGAGTACTTCTGAGCCATGCGCGATGTAAATGAACAACATTAAGATCATCTGAGGATTTGCAAAGACTCGTAGCTTGTCCGAGACTTCGCACATTATGGAGGTTTAAACCCGGTTTTAAATATCTAACTCTCAAGTCTTTAAAACCGACACATTAAAAACATGAAAGGATCAATCATTTCCTCCCCCAAGCCACATATTTGAGAAAGACTCGATCCATTAGTTCTCCAATTAACCATACATGTGTCCAGAGCCAAATTACCCTTCCTAAATTTTAAATAAAGTGCATATGCAAAAAGGAGGTTAACTACGACCAAGAATATTTCATAGCCACAATCTTACTTAGAACCAAGGTATTGCAGCCCTGTCGCTAGCTGAGAGCATGCTTCACTCATCCTAGTACACGCTAGGACAATGGATGCTTTTTTCACAATGGCTTTTGCCCCAGTGCAAATACTACAAGGATTATCCCAATAGGACCTCAGTCTCAGGGTAATCAAACATCCTTTAATAGGTGCGAACCATGGAAGCAACCTCGATCCCTTCATGGGCATAACATGTAACAATCCCTCCCTATAATAAGCATTGGAGACCCCCAAATCGGAACCGAAAACAGGACAGGACTGAGCATAAGATCTTCCACGATGGGTTTGATATCCATTTTCAGGTGAAGTAGAGTACTAGGAGTCCTTAAAGCAAGCCTTAAAAGCTTCTTTAGGAAGATGATCTCAGTCTTAACAAGGGTTTGAATGTTAGAGTAACCCCATAATTCAGTCGCAGACTTTGCTGCAGGCAGGGCTTGGGCTTTATAAATGTGCAGTGCCGGTAGCACTGAAGAGCAACCTTACCTCTGGGCAAATCTTCTGACTGCCCCACTGTCCTTGGTGGGGATATTACTAGCTTTTGCTAATAGAGTTCCAGCAGCAATTCTCGGTATATCTCAAACCCGGGTAATCGTATGATGAAACTAACTCCAATCCGCTGCTGTCGACCCTCAGATCGAATGAGCGGGCCGTACAACATTTTGGTCTAAAGATCATTGCCTTTGTTTTACTGGCGTTTAGCTCTAAGCCTAAGGCTTTACATTTAGCATAGAAACTACCCAAGGTCTTCCTAATCCCCATTGGTGAAGTAGACAGTGACACTGTCATCCGCACAGAAAAGAGCAGGTATCCTATCCACACCTAGCCTAGGCTGTTCCGAGAGATCCCTTATGACCTCATTGATATAAACACAGAGGAGCAAGGGGGTCAGGACTCAGCCCTATCTGACCCTATCTCAAACGGGAAGGAATCAGTCAAGGCACGCCAAGTTCCCAGCGCACAGCCACGTGGTTGTTTGTATATAAAACCTGGATCAGAGTAAGGCGATGACCCGGGAAATGCCCGTTTCTGAGCAGATGCGACAACCGTACGCGTGGAACCCCATCAAAGAAAGTGTTCAAATCAACAAAGACTTTGGTAGATGTTAACTTTCTTCAAAGAGACATATTTCCGCAAAATCATAAAAAGCCAGAATGACTGGTAACTGTACTCTTCCCAGCCTCAAAACCAGCCTGTAAGTGGCTGATTATGCCTGGGCAATTTGCCCACTCCTGTAGATGTGGAACTTTAGCAGAAATCTTCCTTGTGGAGTCTAATAAAGAAATCGTGCAATAATTTGCGTGGGGATCTCGACCCCCTGTTTGATAAATCGGCACGATTTCTGCACTCCTCCAGGAGTGCAGGACAACTTTTTACCATATAAGTGTGTTAAAATAGCGGCATAATATAGGCTCCCAGACAACGAACTCATCTTGCCTGGAGCCTTTCCACCCTTCTGAAACGCTACTGCATCCCGAACCTTCCCCAGAGTAAAGGCCAAACTAACTTCCCCTGGCTGCAACCCCTCTCCCAGGTCGGGTAAGGGTTCTACTGAGAGTGTAAACATATCTCTAAAGTTCACTAAAATGCCCATACGACACATCTGGCCGAAGACAACCTTGGATGGCGACATCTTCCCTCTCATTACACTCAGAGGCCATTTCCCAGAAGGACTTGGAATCAGCACCCTTGCTGCAAGTAACAAAGTGCCCCATCATTCAACCTGATCAGTCGTCTTCTTGTAGATAAGACTACTCCTGTAGCTTGCCCTCAAGCAGCGCAAGTAGCCCATGTCTACCGGGGGAGGACCTTTTACACAGGTTACCACCGCTTTGTTTGCCTCCCTACATTCACTATCACACCAGGGTGTGGTCTTTAAGGCATGCCTCTTCACCACAACCCCAGAATGAGTGACTAATGACTGAATATTCCCAACAAGGGATTGCAATTCCAGAATCAACGGCTCATCTGTGTAGCTTTACTCACTAAACCTTTCAATGTGGCTTAAAACAGCCTGATAGAAATGAGGGATGCCATTTCTGTCTTCTAAGCACGAGCATTTGATTGAAATACGAGAATGACCGAAAAGAGTGACTGCTACAGAATCACCCTCACCCGGTGAACATCATACTTGGGTACCAATATTCCTAAGAGTCATTACAAGAGGTTTATGGTCACTACTGCGTCTGTCCATCACCTCATAACTTTCCACAAAGCCCCAGTCCCTAGCGGATATGAGTATATAATCAATCATACTCCCTCCACTGTAACCTATACAGGTATTTTTAGCTGGTTGTTCCAGGGCCAAGTGCCCATTACAAGCCCTCTGTCGTATAATATGCAAGCAGCACCTATGGCCAACTTATAACATTGGAGTGAAAGCGCTACAGTACTAATTGAGCAGTGAAAGTGAAAGCTATTGGGCTTTAATACACACTACAGTATGAGTAGTGATATGTCTTTCAGTATTTCGAGGTTAGGTTTGTTTGTTTTGCTTATTTATTTATAATGCGCGCCTCACCGGTAGGTATCTGGGCGCAGTGAACTATGTGAACTGATATTATAGGCGATTAGGAATGATTTGGTTGTACAAGCCAATCTCATGGTTTATAACATTACCTTGTTGCCTCGACTCATGGCCCATGGTTAACTCCTGCGCCATCTTTATCAGAATGACCTGCTGTATTGGGCTGCGATGTGACTGTCAAAGGGGGTTGTGCATTGTGAGCTATTCCACCCTTGGTGGATTCAGATCTAGTGTGCGGTGCCTCATAGGATTCACATCAAACTTCAGAAAACCTGCTGCACCAGAAGGTGTTGCAACCAGATATACAGACACACCTTGTATTAATTAACTACTGTCGTCAGGCACATTCTTGATTAGGGTGCATTTTCAGGCATGCTTTCTCTGCCATACGATGTCCTTCTGGACAGATCCTGTCACTTAGTCAGTCTCTGAGTAAGCCATTTCTAAACGTCACTCACTCAGCTCCTGTTTCTGGTGCCGGTGTATGGCAGGGCTGAAGCGAGGGCACACTTGGTGTCACCCATAGTGCAGGACTGAGGTACACCACAGGTAGCCCACACTTAAGCGCATGTGGGTGCAATCATGTGAATTTGATGAGAGGGGACAATAAGATGCCATTCTGGTGTGTGGGTAATGATTGTAAAATAGGATGCTGAGATTTACTGATGTGTTGCCGAGAGTCCAGATCCCACCTGTACAGTACACAGAAAACTCTGGCATCAAAGGGTAGAGGTAGTCTACTCCATTTATATATGAGGGTCTGGGATATCCTAGTTTTACGTCCAGCGTGGCTCTGCTTCGGTAACACCCTGCTGCTGTAACAGTGCACCACACATTTCATGATGGAGCCACCTTGAAGTGGGGTTTGGATTGGGGCAGCAAAGAGTTTGGGCAGTAAGGAGAAAGGTCAAATGTGTAGATGAGCTGGATATTTATAGTGATATTGTTTTCTATCGCGCTCATACACAAGTGTTTCAGAGCGCGACAAGGCAAGGGAGGGAAACGGGAGAACAAAACAACAATCTTACTAGGCCCAGTGAGATTGAGAACGCGCAAGTGCATGGGAGAGGGGGGATGGGAAAAGTGCATGGAAGGGGGGAGAAGTGGAAAGTGCGGAGCAAAGGAGAAACAGATCAATAATAATAAATAAATAATAAAGGCAACAAACAGTGGTAGTGCAGCCAGCAATTGGCAAGTGCTGGGTTTAAGGCAGCAGACAAGGTAGGTCTGATGAGTGCAGGAAGAAAAAAGGGGGGACTTTATGGGTACAGATACAGACCCCAGTGCAAGGGGTGGCCGAAGGCAGTGCGGGAGGGTGGCAGTGTGAGCAGGTACCTGGTCCCAGAGGACAGAGGATCACCAGGTGCACGGTGCCAAGAGAGAACAGATCAGCAGGGGAAAGGGGGAGCAAAGGCAGAAGCAAAGAGGAAGGTCTTGAGGTGCTTCCGGAACCGGAGGTGGTTCTCCTCAAGTTTTAGAGTGGCAGAGAGGCTGTAACAGAAGGAGGCCCCAGCTGAAGACAGAGATCTATTCCCAGCTCGTTTCTTTGAAAAACAACTGACCCTGAGGGAGTTAGAGGTAGAGGAGTGAAAAGCTCGAGAGGGGAGGTATTTGCAGAGGTATAGCTGCAGGTATTTTGGACCCAGGCCCCAGAAAGCCTTGTGGACAATGCAGAGGGTTTTGAATTTAACCCTTGGGAGCCAATGGAGAGATTTCACAGCTGGAGAGATACAATCCCAGGGCTTGAGGCCAAGGACAAGTCTCGCAGTCCTGTTCTGGATCAGTTGCAGAGGGCGGAAGTAGAGACAGGTAGATTTAGAAAGAGGCTGTTAAAATAGTCCAACCTAGAGAGAACCAGAGCTTGGGAGACCATGAGCTTCTGGGGGAAGGAGAGGCAGAGTACCTCTGAGGAGGTGCAGTAGGAAGTTTGACTTTTTAGAGACATCAGAGATGTGGGCGGAGAAGGAAAGTGTGGAGTCAAACATGACCCCGAGGTTCTTAGCCTCGCAGGTGGGGGTAGGAGGAGGGCCAAGGGAGGCCGGCCAGAGAGTGAGGGGAAAGGTTGGTGAAGGTGTGCCGATGAGGAGGATCTGCGTCTTGCTGGCATTCAGACAAAGATCATTGGCGGCACACCAATCTTGAATGGCAGTTAGGCTTTCAGAGGTGAGGGAGGGAGAGGAGGTGGTCAAGGGCAGCCTGAAAATTAGTTGAGTGTCGTCAGCATAGCACTGGAAATTTGATCAGAAAATGGCAATGCAGTGGGCGAGAGCTACCAGGTATTGGTTGAAAAGCCAGGGCTAGTGGTTAGACCCCTGGGGAACACCACAGGTAGAGAAGAAGATAGATGATAGGAAGGACCCAAGTTGGACCTGGGAGGGTCAATCAGAGAGGAAGGGGGTCAGCCAGGCCAGAGCCTGATCAGTGATAACCAGGTAATCACAGAGACGGTTGAGTGAGATGGTATGGTTGACCGTGTCGAAGGCAGAAGAGAGATCGAGGAGGTTGAGGACAGAGGGAATGTTAGAGTCAAGGTTGGAGAGCATTCACGGATGTTCAGGAGAGCAGTTTATGTGCTTCTAGCATCTCTGAAGCCAGACTGGTGGTCATGGAGACAGGCAACAGAATTGGAATGAAGATTTAGCTGAGAGATGGACAACTTTTCCAGGAGTTTGCCCAGAAAGGGAGTAATGGAAACTGGGCGATAGTTAGCCGGACAAGAAGGATAAGCTGTGGGTTTCTTGAGAAGAGGATGCACAAGGGAGTACTTCAGGGGGAAGGAGAAGGATCCTGGGGCAAAGCAGTGGTTGCAAAAATCAGCACAGGCTGGAGCATGAAAAGGCTACCTACCTCACAGTACCTCAGCACTACCTGTAGAAATCATCAACCACCATACTCTTGCCTAAGAGCAGGGATATAGAATTGGGAGATTTAAAGATCTGATCAGCATTCCCCACAAGCACAAAATGGCTGCTCTTCCATGCAGCTGCTCTGCTTCTCCAGGTGGATAACCGTGAGAACCACAGCTCGTCGAAAAAGGCTTTCACCAGCACTGATGTCACAGAAGTGCCTCTACCACTCAGTCCATCATTATTCAGTATTCATGGCAAGAGTGAAAGGGAGAGGGATAGCAGGGCAGGGGGCAGTGGAATCACTTTGCTGAAAATATTGGGGGACATGACCTCTGACAGAAAGGGTCTGGGTAGAGGAAGGGTGGAGTGTGGCTGTGAGGGAAAGTACAACCACTAGACCACATGAGTCCCTTGCCAACGCTCTGTTATAACTTTCCTAAAACTGGTGTAAAAGACATCCCCCAGGTTTATGAAAGTTTTAGCAATGCCATACCTTTAGAGGTCAATTCTAAAGACGCTGAAAACACACCGTGTTCAGCTGAATTTCTACTTACATTCAACTAAACAGGACATGTTTGCAGATAGCTGAAGGTGGGAGGTGTGCTCAGTTGCTTAGTCTCTGAATGTGACTCAAAGCTCATGTCACAAGCATAGGTTATGTAAGAAAAGCAGTGTAAAATGCATTTTCTAAAAAAATGAACCAACATGCGGAATAAAAGCTGCTGCACAGTTCATGTGAAATGCGGATAATGGGAAACCCCACTATCTGGAGAACAAATCATTGTTTCTGGAGACCAGTGCAGCACAAGAAAACATGAAATAGCTACTCTTTAAACTCCTATTTACAAAGAGGAAGCCAAACTAGAAGAACCATGAAGTGTGCAGCCAGTCAGTGCACTCCTTGATAATGATCTGAACAGGATTAATTATCATCCACATTACATTGCTTACTGTAGTGATTATAATTGCGAGGAGAACATTTTGACAATTCACGAGCGAGCTGCCGTGCTGAGGTCTTTGAAGACATAGGCCCTCATTAAGAGTGACCCGCTCCAGAAGTAAATGCTGGTAACAACGGTAATCGGCACCTTTCCAGACTGGGTCACTCAGAATCTGCAGGTAGAGGCTGAGAACTACCAGCAGGTTTGACCTACTGGTAGTTCAGGTCCCTACCAGCAGATTTTTCACTGCAGTACTGGCACTGTTAAGAACAGTGCCGGTGCTTCAGTGTTCCCTTTCCTGTGGAGTCCTACCGGAATCCACGGGAATGGGAACATACCGTTCCTCCACTGCCTGTAATATCCCAGTATTACCGGTTTATCAGGCGGCGGAAACGGTAAACTGAGGTATAGTGCCTAATGATGTCCCTCCAACCCAACACATTAAGGCAGAGAACTGCACTCTCTTGCCCCGAAAAGTAGCTGACTGACGATTCCAAGTACAAAATGTAATGACAGACAGTGACACAGTAAGAGGTGGCTAGACTGGCTGCACAAAAATGCCAGTCTTGCCAAATAATAGCATGTATCATGCTTGCTTCATCATAGATGCTGTGAAGGATCTGAAAAAGGACACGGACGTGGTAAAGGCATGTTCTTACTGTGAAGTTTATTTAAAGTAATGTAAGGCCGATCCCTCCCTATAACTATAAGTTGTTCTCTGCCTATCTTTCTAAGGTGTTCGATATTCAGGGTGAATGTCCAAAAACAAATCCATCCTATGCCCAAAGCTAAGCTATCTAAGCCTACCATCATCATAACTAACTAAGGTCAGGAGACTGACTCCCTTCTCCCAATGCTTGTGTTTTGTCACAAGTTTCTCACTTCTCTTACTCCTTTCAATAGACCATATGCAACTAGTCTCTTGCCATCCACTATATCAAGTATTGCAGTTCTTTTTAGGGGATTGGTAATTCCCTTCTCCTTATTCTTCCTGGTCTGATCGTCTCTTGTCATCCACTATATCAAGTTCTGAAGTTCTTTTAAGGGGTTAGAAATTCTGTTCTCCTTATTATTCCTGGTCTCACTTCTCTTGCTCTATTCAACAGACCATATGCAAATAGTACCTTATCATTCACTGTATCAAGTTTTGCAGTTCCTTTAGGGTACAGGTATTTCCCATGTCCTTATTATTCCTGGTTATTTTATGTCTATTTAGATTCCTTTCTCCCCAATTGCCAGGTTCTTATTCTCTCTTTTAGAGTAGCTCAAGTTCCAATTACAATTTCCCCATTCCCAGGGTGCAGTTCCATATATGGGTTTGGGCTTCCTGACTTCACAGATTTGTCCTCCCCAAATGTCTCCCTTTTCTGTGCTCTTTCTTACCTTTGAGATATGGGTGGGCCTTCCCTTTGCCCCGGAGTGATAAGCCTCGAAGTGTATTCCTTCCCCACTCTATGGTTTTCATATTTCTTCTTATCTCATTCAAAAAGTTCTGTTTCACTGGATTATTGCTAATAGTTTTCCCATTAGTACTGGGACGAGTTTCGTGTAACTTATAATGAGTCCTGCTTGGCTTGCTGGTATTCCCATTTCCTGTTTTACCTTTGAGTTCTAGGGCAACGTTAGCGATACCTGCAGGCCCTTGCATTCTCTTTCCTTCTCGTTGCTGCTGCGCGGCTTGCTTTCCACAGAGTCTCTTTCCTTGATGTGCTGTTTGTGTCTTTGGGACGTCACAGGGATCGTGACTCGCACTGGGAGCTGCTTACTTTCCTGGATGGTCCCAGTGCTGTTGTATGGGCAGACTGCCCACTACTCCGACTCTGTGGTGACGCCACCACCGCTCTTTCTCCTCCGTCTTGCTTGGCTTTCTTCCATTCTCGCACGCCGGTTCCTCCGCGTTTCTGGTTCCATGCTAGAGTGGCTCTGTTGCACTTTGGCATTGCATTCTCCCAGAGCCCCACCTGCCTCTGCCCCTTTACACACATGGAGCTTTCACTGTGTCTCTCAGGTTTTCGCTCTCTCACGGCCTTCTCTCTGCTCCCTTTACAGTCTCCTCGTCGCAGTCCAATCAAGGCTTGAACTTAAAGGACTATCTTCAGTTTCTTGTCATTCATAATATAACTTCACATTATCTTCATGAGTTTGATAACAGTTTGGTATATTGTATAAGTCCAGGTAAGCCATCACTTGGAGGCCATCAGGGAGTTCCCCATAGGAACAGGAGTCCTTGTCCCCAAAGGGGGAGTCTCTCCTGGCGAGGTCCCACTTGCCTCAACCCCTAAGGAAGGTGTTGCAGAGCTGGCTCACCTCCCTATGCTCAGAGGGGAGGTGCCCCCTTGGGCAGAGGGAAGAATTTCCTCAATTTGTCACAATGCCCACCATAACATTTTGTTCCACAATAAGAATTACTAGACTGGCTGCACCAAAATGCCAGTCTAGCTGTGTAATAGCTATTATCATGCTTGTTTTATCATAGATGCCTATAAAAATGTCATACCTGCGGCCTGCCCCACAAGCACCCAGTACCTTTTGCAGGCACACACATAAGCACCATTCATACCCATTCCCCCAGTCACACCTGAATATGACCACCTCTGACTCTCAGAGTGTACCCAGAAGCCACAACATAACAGTCACACACTTCATTCTCCATGCACTGACTGTACACCAGAACATACAAACACTTTGCATTCTCATTTATTCACACAGCCACAACACACATATGCACCGCACGCTCAAACCCATACACACCATTCACATGCAATGTGCACACAACACATGCATATTTATATACATACACAAACATATTACACACCCACATTTTCATAAATTTAAATTACAAAAAAAATACCTGCGTTTCCAGTGGCGGCGCCGCAATGCTCAGTCTTTCTTGGCCTGCTCTCCCTAGTTCCACCCAGCACACGCTCCTTGCAGACAGAAACCAGGAATATCTGTAGGCGAGCGTCCTGGTTTCGGTCGCACAAGCACTACTGCGTCACAAGAGAGCAACATGCTTCATGACTGCCAGGAATCCGCCAGTGGAAGATGACAGCACGGAGCCTGGGCACTGGGCTGGGTGGCGGGCCACTGTCCCCTCCATATAAAATGAGGGGGATAAATTGGTGTACCACCAAAGTTGGGGAACAAACTCCCTTGCACCACATAAAATTTCAACAATGCATGGGGGCCACAGACAGACCTCAGGGACACTCAGCCATTTTCACTGAAGGGAAACCATGCTGCCAATCAACTTTCTAAATTGAAAACCCATTTCTGTGGATGATTATTGGAGTGAGATGGATGCTGGGCACCAAACGGAAGCCACATACTCTGCAATGCCAACCCGGCCGGAGGTGCAAGGAGGATATCCCACGAACCCCCATTTCAAGCCTCCATATTCAGGCCACTTCCATGTCCACAGACAGCAGGAATAATACGTCTTCAGGCAATGAATCATAATTTGCAAGCCGTGATTGCGATTGCGAGACAAAAAGTACATGCAGACAGACAATAATCTGCAAACTGCATTGCAAGAGTGAGCCTACCAGATAATTGCGACTTCAAGTCAGTCAACTAGGACCCTGGATACCCTGAAACAGCAGTCAGGCGTAGACAGCAGGCTACGTCGTAGCAACAGAAGAAAACCATTTAGGAATCAGGTGGCTGCCATGACTGGGTCCAAGTTGGTGACCACCATTTTTATAAACTCTGCCCGCAGGGTCGTGGGCTGAGCATGAACCAATCAGTCATTGACATTTACAACTGGGGAGGAGAAGAAGCCGGGGGCCTCCACCCAATCCTGACTAAAAGCCGATAAACCCAGACGTGAGATTGCACTGAAACCCTCATTGTCACCATTAGATGAAGAGACCGGATATAAATAGAAGGATGGGAATAGTTCAAGATGAGGGAGTTTGTGACAGGGTGGTAGTGCGGAGGTGTGGAGAGAGGGAGAGAGATAAGGAAGGGGGAAGGAGAAGGAAAAGGGAGGCGCGGGAGTAAGGAAAGACCAAAAGAGAGAAGGAGGAAGGAAGGAAGGAAGAATGAAAGGAAGGCATTGGCAGAGGGAAACAGCAAGTGACAGAAGGAAGGAGGAAGGAGAAGGGAGACAGTGTCAGTGGAAGAGGGACAGAAGCGTACAAGGAGGAGGTTGGAGGAAAACAGGAGGAGGCAGAAGGTCATCAGAGGCAGATGGGGGTGGAAGATAAAATAAGATGATAGCAGTGGGCAGCCAGGTTCACAATAAAAACCCAGCATTGGTCACGCTAAGAGAGCAAAACATGGAAGGGCTCGGAGGCAGAACGTGAGAACTGTTGGACAGGGGGCTCAATGGGAATGGGGAATGGTTCCTGCAAGGAGGACTTACCGGGTCCTCCTATGTCGGAATGACCCGGTAAGTCTCCATTGCAGGAACCCGGTAATGGAGCCCGGTTTGGAGCCAAACTCGTAATGAGGCCCATACTATATTTTGAAACTTAGTTGAGTCTCGGAGAATGTGGGTATCAGGCCACTATAATACTTATTCGCTTGTCAACATGACATAAATATAGACATTTTTCAGAATGTTGGCATTCACTCAGAATACCTCTGTAGACTGAGTTGGACCTACTAGAATAAATCTACGCAAGCAACCCAACGTCACAACTGTGGGGGTACTCACGGCAGTGATACATGTCACTATTAAAGTGTGGTTCAACAGATCTTTATTTAGGGTCAGGTTACTTAGGATTTGCTGCACAGCCCCCTAAAAGGGAAACTCCAAAATTAAAGAGGGATTTCTAAATGAAACAGTGTCAGCATGGGCTAAACGAAAACCAAAAAGCAAACCCTATACCTAAAAGTCTTTGTCCCCTTAGGGGCACCCCAGTCTACAAATAATATTTTAAAGTAAGTGGTAAACAGAAGCATTCCAAATCCAGTCTTAACTAGTCTTTTAGCCTGCGTGCTACCTTATGCTATTAACATAAGTTTTTCAAACTTTGGCCAAATAAGAGTTAAAATAATCTCTCAAATGTTCATGCCTAAACTAATCAAACGAACCAAAAACAAAAAAACTGTTCCTGGAAGGCTTCTTCAGAAGTTACCCACAGTCTGGCGTTTCCTTCTGCCTCCCTGGATTCACCACGGATCTTCAGGACCTTTTCCAGTTATGCGTGTACACAGCTTCCTCTTCGTATGATGCTCCGGGGCATTGCACCATTCGCTTGCAGGCATCTCCCCGAGCCATCTAGTTTTCAGGATTCTTGGAAGTCTGGTCTCTCCTACATGTAAAGTATATCAAAAATCTCAACAGGTATCTCCTGGACCTTGGCTTCCTCAGGATTCGCAACAGGTTCGTCCCCGGTCCGCGCTTAGAAACCTCTGGGTATTAAACTCATTATAAATAACCCATCATATCATATCATAACCTTGTGCCCCACATTTCCGCCAGCATAGTGGCTGTAGAGTTGCCTGAAATTGGGTGTAGCTGAGCCAGGGAATAATACCAACGAAACATAAGTTTCAGGGCGTATTCATTGTTAGTGACACATCTAGAGGAATAATAATTTCTAGGCCAAATATCAGCCAGGCTTGGTCCTCTAATGGTCGACCCAGGTCGTTTTCCAAACGGTGCATATACGAGGAGCGGTCCACTGACATATCCCCCCTAAGGAGTTTGTATATCTTCAAAACACTTTTAGCTTGCATACCTTCCAGGACCGTGAGTACAATAGCCCGCGGATTTGTTGTGGCTACCTGTCTGACCGCTGTGTGTTATCCAGATGCGCAACTACCCATAAGAGAATCTGTCTGCTTCAGTAAGCTGGAAGGCTGCTTTACATTTTTTTAAAGTGTATGGTTGGCCACCCTCAAAGAGCTGGGATAGTGTTTGTAGGCCCCCCTGTCTCCACCTCTTAAAGACCCCCGGTTGCATCCCTGGGGAGAAGGCTGGATTGTAGAAGATAGGGGTGTAAGGGCCTATCCCTTTAGGAATCTTCTTGTGTCATAGCGCCCACCCCCAGGACTTCAGTGTCACTCTGGACGAAGTCAGCAAGTCGCCTCCTTGTTCTCCTTGTTCTCCATGTTTGTTTGCTGGGTGGGGGGCAAATGGGAAGAAGCTTAGTGGCAGTGGGAGTCTAGTCCGCTCAATGATTGCCCACTTTGGAAGGGGATCATGGGACGCCCAGGTCAGAAGATGTGATGACTGTGCAGCGGTGTAGTATTTGTAGATGTCCGGAACCCCTAATCCCCCTACTGAGGATGCCCCTAACATTACCCGCCTGGGGATTATAGCCTTCCTGCCTCACCAGATAAACCATACGTTTTTACGATGGAGGCGGTCTATAAATTTCTGTGGTATGTCAACTGGTAGGTAAGTGCAAAAGTAAAGTAACTGGGGGAGCAGATTCATTTTGACAGCACAATACGTCCCAGTAGTGAGGTTTCCTGTGTAGCCCATCCCCCCAGGTCCACCTTCAAATATTCTATTGCTCTGCCTTCCCATTTGATAGGGCTAGAGGATTGCAGGGAGCTAATTTCCCTGGTTGACAGCCCCACCACAGCTTACCATCCGACATGTTCTGACGTCCTTACGCCACGTTCTTAATTCATGATGGCATTACGTTACTTACGTTATTACATAATACATAAAACTCTGCCATTTTCCTAACACTAAAAATGGCATTCTAACTACTGCGTGATTACTCTACTACAGTTATTGTAAGTTACATTTTTGCTGTATCTTCTTTAATTTTTGTGGATTTGTTAGGCGTCTACACAACAAAATGGTGTTTCGAAGTACTACAAGACAAGTGGGGAGTGAACAGAGGAGCAAATAACATTGGCAAAAAACAGTAAATGTCCTACTAGGCCTTGTGGCATTCAGACGTGCAAGTGCAGTGAAGAGAAGTGTGGGAGATAGGGAGGGGTGGTTGTATGAGAGGACAGGGTAAAGGACAAGTGCTGGTGGTATCCCGGGAGGGCAGTGCCAGAGGGAGCCAGAGGAGGAGGCCACTGGCTAAGTGCTAGAGTAGAGAAATCTCATGGAAGGGAGGAACAGCCGCCAAGCAGGGGCACGATGGCAGTGCAGAAAGCGGTAGGGGCGCGAGGGGGCTGATGGTGTCGACTGTATAGAGGGCCTGGTAACCTTGGATACTTTTCTAGCCCTGTTAATCCTTTTAACTGACCTCGAACCTTCCAAAGATTTTACCTTACATTGTAGACTATGGGCCTCATTATGACCCTGCTGGTCCGGAAACAACAGTGGCGGTAAATCCGCCGCCACCATTGTTTCGGACCGGCTGATTCCGAGTTCTGCAGGCAGGAGGTGTCACTCCCGCCAGGTCTAACCTGGCGGGAGTAACGCCACCCGCCTGCAGGAAGAAATGGAAACACTGGCTCCGTCATAGACGGAACCAGTGTTTCCATTGTCCCCATCTGCATGGAGTCCTAAGGTGTTCCATGCGAATGGGGATTTATAGAATTCCGCCTCCGGAATTACCGGGTGCCGGGGTTGTAATGCCCCGGTGATTGCGGCAATCACGGAGGCAGAATGGTATTTCGGGTCTGGCAGAAGAATGCCGGTTTTTCCGGCATGGCTCCCGCCGGACTCGTAAAGAGGCCCCATGTCTTCGATATTCAAGACATCTTTGTACACACATCTCCTCTAGGACGTCTACCATTCTCACAAGGTACTATTCCTCCTGACCTTATTGGACTATTCGGTCTAGTACATATAAAGTAATGCCTTTCCTTATATTTTGTACCCACATGGAGTAAGAACCATATATCTAGTAAATTTAAGATTGAAAGGTATTCATTTCAAAGGTGAATTAATTTAATATTGCACACAAGCCTTCTTACATGGTTATATAACTGTCTATAGGTTATATACTGTATATAATACTGTCTATAGGTATATTTACAGTAATCATATTGTTGAGGTATACTTACACCTTGTTTGCAGTTGATATTTAGCGGATTTTGAGAAAAATGCCCCTGATGAAGGGATTTTCCTGCCCCACGCTGCGTTGAGCTATGGATTTATCGGATGTAGGTGAATACTCTGAAAAATAAATCCTGAATGCCAAAATGTTGATTTTTTGTTGTTGCACCTTTCAGCACAATTATATGCGGGGGTAGAGTACCCTGAAGCCCCCCTCATTCCTCCCTCAAAATATATATTACCCAAAGCCACCCCCACATATAATTGCCAAGAAACTGCTTTCAGCTTAATGGTGTGCGGGGAACGGGAGGATCCTGAACCATAGGATACTTATCATTTGCAATTGTTCTACAACCTTTGTACCAGGGTTGTATTACCCTCCCCAGCACCCTACAAACACCCCCAAACCAGGTGTGCTCGGATGTATTTATTGTTTTGTGCTCCTAAGCAGTTCTTGTTGGAGATTAAACTGTCCCTCCTCAGTTTTTTAGTGAACGATTAGTGACCCAGAATTCTGTATGGGAGATCAGTTCTGCCAGTTGAAATGTATGGACTGGGCTTTACTGACAGAGGGATACTACCTTGCAGCGTAATTAAGGTGTGACATTCCCAAGATGGGTAAACAATGGGTTCATTTAAAGAATTACTGTGTGAGGAGAGTTACTTTTGATGAATGGTTGTGGGTTTCAAGCTCTGCCACCCAGAAAGAAGTACTAGAACATCCATTCCTAGAGTTATTATAGGTGCTATGTGGGAAAAAGGAAGGATGGCTAAACTCACTACCCTCCCTTCCCCGATGAGCTATCTTTGCCCCCCACCTCCATTTATGAAAGAGCTGGCCAATCCACATGAATTTCAGATTTGTTCGAAGCAGGTACAGGGAACGACAGTTATGGAAGGAGGGTAAGTTTAAACATATGCTTCCCCTAGAACAAGGGCTAGGAATAGATACATTGTCGGTCTTCCGCTACTTGCAACTTAAAGGCCTCCTCTCCCAAAGAAAATGGTAATTGCCGGTATGCAGACTTTCAGAAAATTCTTGAGGCCTACCCCAATAATAAAGGCTTTATATTAGCAATTTACAAGTCCATTTTGGATTTGGCGTGTGTAGATTCAGGAATTCTTAAGTGGAAGGGGGATCTGGATACCTTTGTCTCACATACATCTTGGAGAATATCTGCCTAAATGTGTTTAAAATATCCCAATCAATGCATTTTGGTGTTAAGTTATTGCATAGATGGCAACTACCTCATAAGATTTCCATGATGTATTCAGGCACTAGGCAGGACTGACGGAGGGGTTGTGGGAAAAAAACACCTTTTTATCATATGTGGTGGTCAAATGTACTGGACTTAGATGCTCCCATGACTTAAGAAAGTCGATGGAATTGACAGACCTAGAGATTCCATGGTGTTGTTATTTGTTATTGCTGTAGAGGGAGAAGGTATTGGTACCTGACACACATGGTGCGACATCTGATTGTAGCAGAGAGGGATTGCCTATCGCAGCATTAGAAAAGACTGACCCTCCCATCAAAGAAAGAATGGTTAAGTAAAGTTAAGGAGAATGAAAGAATGTCGCTATGGCATTGTTTCCTTTCTGGTCCCTGCATGATGAATTATAATAAAAAGGTTAGGTAGGAGAAATCCAAATAAGCTTTGTGTAAGTTACCCCACATTGTATTGTCTTAGGTAACGCCAGGTGAATCTAGCCATACCCCCCCCCCCAGAAAAAACAGAATTGTAGATATGATCAGTACCTGTTTAGATTGCAACACCAGGTCCGAGGGAGGGTGGGTGGGTGGCGGTGTGTAACAATGGGAATACCCCAAACAAAAGTGATCTATACATTGATTTACGAGATGTTTGATGGATCTATTTATTGATTACACAGTAAGGATGGGCAAATGTATGAGAGCAGGTATTAAGAAGTAATTCCCTGGAGTAAAAGGTTTTATGTATCTATCACCGTGTGTGATGCATCCTAATAGCCATTCTGCCCTGTTGATGGAAAATGGGTTACTACGTTTGTTCTGTATTACTTTACTCTTGTTGAAAAATTCAATAAAGACTGGATTTAAAAAAGAAAGAGAACATGATGAGAATATGCTCATGGTCGGTCTTGCATTTGCAAAACATTAAATGGCAGAGAGTCTTAGGTTATGAGAAGAGGTGTTCACAAGGGAAGCAGGAGAGGGCAGAATAGATGGAGAGGATAATGTATGCACAGAACTCCCCATGAGCTTGGTTTGGGAGACCAACTGCCTATAACTATTGTAAGCAGCAGGATAATTGAAAGGACAAAAGCCCTAGTCAGTCCCAAAATACTTTTGATCCCCCACAGCCTGATTCAACCACATTTCCCATTTCAGGTGCACCTGCTTTTATGTCAAACAATGCAGCACCTAGTGCTCCAATTGAAGAGCAGCATCCGGACACCGTTAGATAAATGATTTTCATAAATCCCTTGATACCTATTGATTATTGCTTTTCTTCTCTGCCTTCACTCTCCCCCTCACCTGCTGACACCTTCTTATGTCTCATTGACTGGCTGTCTGGTTCCCTCTGAGTACTACAGGGCTCCAGCCCGGCCCCCCAGTCATTCCCCCGTCCCTGCACTTACCTGCATTCCCTGGCACTTGCCCACCAGCGTCCCCTTAGCACTTACACCTCACCTCTTCACCCTTTTCCCGTCCCAACTTAGCACTTGTTTTTTTCTGTGCAGACCGACACTCACCTCACCCCCAGCCCCCTCATACTTCTTTTCTGCACTTACATGTTCTGAATGTCACAGGGCCTAGTCGGATCGTTATTGTATTTTCTCCCATGTCCCTCCCCCTTTTTTCTTGTGGCGTCTTGATGTGTTGCATAGGCGCCTTACTCATCTCCAATAAATAAAACAATAAATAAATGAAGGTTTTTATGTCTATTCAACACAGGGTCCAGTAAGTCATACATATGATCTGACAGCTTTTCAACTATTCCTCTTTCTTCTATGCCAGTTAATGGTGTAGGCATGTAGGCATGTTTCTCCTTCCCCTTGCGCCTCATCCCGTTTCCGCTCCTTCCATATCCTAGCCCCCCTACACTGGAACTCCTTACCTCTCTCGCTCTGCTCTATTTCCACCTTTTCCTCATTCCGAACTTCCCTCAAATTTCTCCTCCTCCATTCCGCGCCTTGAATCCCCTCCCCCTTCCTAGTGCCCTCTCTCCTTGCCGTATCTCCTTGTTCTTCTCCCTACCCTCCGCCCTCCTCCTAAACCCAATCTCTCCCCTCTCCCCTTCCTTTCCCTTACCCCTCTTCCCCTCTCCCTCTCATTTCTACTGCACTCCTCTTCTTCTCTCCTCCAGCTAATTGCTCTACTTATTGTTTTGTTGGCCTGATTCTCAATTTGTTAATTGCTTCTACTGTTACTGTTATAATGTTATTTCTCATGTATCCTGTTGTTATAATGTGCAGTGCTTTGGTGTAAAGCACTATATAAACAAAAATAAATACAAAAACAAATCTAACGTATCAAATCCGGTCACCAAACCTGCATCTATTACACTGGGTCCTATCACCAATAAGCATGCATTTCTGTTGAGTCCCTCTTTCCAGGTTAATTTGTTAGGTTATACACACCAGAAGCTGTGTTAGCAACACTCCAGAGGGTTCCATATCCACCTCCAGGTCCTAAAGCTTTCCACCTGTCCCCATTACTCACTGACTTATTATCCCGGATCCCTGCCCTTGTGTGATGCTCAATTGATAAGAACGGTACATTCATGATGCAGAACCTGTCCAAATAGGAGTGGATCCCTCCAAGCGGTTACCTAGCGTTCCCCAGTGCCTGTTACAACCCTAGGCAGAGCAAGGGACTGTCCTTGTTGTCAATCACTGTTAAAGCAAGGAATAACAGTCCCGACCAGTAGTTCTTGCAATACTCTGATTCAACATGTTAAGAAGCCTAGAAAATATATTTATTGACTTAAACAGTACATACTTGCAGATAATGTCATTGTATCACCTAGTGGCCCCAATCCCTGCCACAATATTATGATGCATTCCAGCATAAATTACCTGATTTATTGTTATTGATCTTTGCTCTGCCATCTTCTCAATCCCAGATAGAGTATAGTACTTGAGGCACAACATTAAGTTTGGCCTTAAAGTGGAGGGTGTTCCTCCAGCATCATGTTGGAGGTAAATACACCACTTTAAGGTAGAGCAATCATCAGAATTACTGTGGTGGAGTTACCACTTGTGATAATTCCATGGAAGTCCCCCATAGCAGTCGTATGCATTCAAAAATGGAGTTCAACACCACTCGACCACCACTTGTAATCCCATGGTAAACCAACAGGACCAAGTGACAGTGACAGTAAATGAGTCTGGTGGTAATTCTGCGTATTTACTGCCAATTTACCACCACACTCATAATGAGGCCCTGTTAGACACTATCATATTGCCCAAACACATAGCGAAAGTGAAGTATGTTTCTCACCATCCTGGCATTTTCGAAAGGCAATGCTTTAGGGGACCCTGCAACTAAACAGGTGGCCGTTTCTGGCTCCCAGGCTGAATTTCTATTAAGACTAGCGCGTCAGGCACAATCTCCACTGTTGTCATTACAAGAACTGACTGTTATACATGATGCAGCCTCAGACCACAAAAGGAGTCTTTGTCTAAAATGGGATGTCGCCTGCACTGATAACTGGATCGCCTTCTTGCACCAAACCTACTATTGTCCTAATTGGCCCGTATTTACCACAAACTCGTTCGTGTAGAAAATTGGGTACGATAGCCACCTGCTATCAAGACTGGTATGCACCAGACTTTTTCTCAATAGCAGAAGTGCATTGCAGGCAGTGCATCATTTGTCAGCTGACCAATGTAGGGAAGACTGTGAAAGTAACCCAAGGAGTACACCCTGGCCCCTGTGGATCCTTTGTTAATGTACAGGTGAATTATATTAAACTCAGGAAATGCAATGGATCCCAGTATGTCCTTGTGGTATAGTGAAGGAAAACCTCTCAGGCTGGACTGAGGCATACCCATGCCCAAGGTTGACACTGGGACAGTGGCCAAACTGCTAATTATGGATTTCGGAAGGTAGTTTGGAGTTCAAGTGAGTATGAAAAGATCTAGAGGCACACATTTCATGGAAGCTTATCAAAGAGTTATGCAGTGTTAAACAATACAACAAACGCATCACTGCCTATACCACCCCCAGTCATCAGGGACAGTGGAAAGGCAGAATTCTAGCAATGACTAAGCTTGTCAAGATGTGTGATGAAACAGGTCTTAAAATGCCAGATGCTTTACCATTCATACTTTTCAGTATTTGTAGTTCAATCAACAGAAGGACTCGGCTAAGTCTCCACAAAGTTCTGATGGGCTGCCCTATGCATATTCCTAAGCATAAAGAATGCTTGTTCCAAAATCCATCTCACTGACAGCATGGCGTTAGATCATTGCAAGAGGCTAATGTCCTGTATAAAGTCCCTCCGGATGCAGGCGGGAATGGCTTACTGAAAGAATCAGAAGAGGTGTGTCACTCTCTGAAGCGAGAGGACTACACCTACATCAAAGTACATCAGAGGAGGGGCGCTGTTGCACATCGTTCGAATGTAGAAGCATGCCCCGGAGCTCCATCCCGGGCCCCAATATCCTGCCGAAATGAATCCTGTTTAAGTTTTCAATAAGGGATCACAAGAGAGATTGACCATCTGAAGCCTCCTGCAGTATCTTGAACTATTTGGTGGAAAAATCGGTGCAGCGGATCCGAAAATCTGCATCGGACAAGACAGCAGGTCTTCCTGAGCCAGTGCCATTTTGAGGCAGCTCCGTGGGATCGGTCCACAGAGAGAACAGATACCCAAGTCTGCATTTTGGGCCTGGGGGACACCGGCACTGACTCCGAACAGACTGCACATAGGAGCATCGACTGCCAGATGGGGTTGAGCTAAGAAGGAGGGGCAGTGGTGGTGAACCCTCAGGGCACATGAGGGCAGGATGCTCTCACTCCAAGAGTGGGTGCACTCCTCCCTGGCCCTCCTGAATTCCTCCCGGCCCCAGAGCACCCTGAACAGAAATCATTTCCGAAGGAAAGAGCTCTCAGAACAGAAGACAATGAGCGTGCTGTGGGAAGAGAGCTGGGCACAACTACGAGTATGACTCTCAGCTGACACTGAAATTTCGAATCGCCTGGATGCTTCAACGGCCTGGGCAGCCTCACCAAGAAACCCTCACCCAGTATTGATAGACCAGACAGATCTGGAGATCACATAGAATCCAACTCATTATCATCCTGTGGTCTCCTGGCTTCATCAATTGGTGGAAGCTAGTCTACGGTGTGAATCTATTTTAAAGTGCTGCACACTATCAAGATTGTGCACTTTATCCAACAAAGACAGGCATACCGTGGGCCTCTCAACACTGCCCACTATCACCCTAGAAGTAACATGGCCAAGGAGAAAAGCAAGCAACCTGGGAACAAAATAAAATGGATCAATACACGGTGTGCACCCCCAATGTTCCTAAACACACGCCGCTGACCAAAACTTTGCTAGACAAAGATCTCTTGCCCAGTGAGCTTTCCCTGGCAGACGTGATGGGCGCCATTGCAGAGTCCAGGAATTCAATGTTGGGCTCAGCTCCGATGTCTCCCTGCTGGACCACAATTTGCATAAATTAGCTTCCAGAATGGGGGAGGCAGGGAAACTTATATCAGATTCAGAAGATATCTTACGGATTACAGAGCATCACCTTTCGGATGCGGTGCAGTGACTGAAAATACTTGAGGGACGAGTTGAGGAGGGCCCAGGACGCTCCCGGAGATGTAACATTTGCATCTTGAGGCTCCCTGAAAAAAAGCAAGGGCCCCACCATGGGACTCTTCCTGGAAAAGTGGTTGGCACGGCTCATGAAACCACAAAATCTCACCAAATTGTTCTCCATTGAATGAACACATCAAGTGTTGAACGAACCCCTATAACGGGGCCGTACCACAGACGATAGTCGCAAAACTCCTTAACTACCATGACCAAGATACCCTGCTGCAAATGGAACACGCAAGAGGGCAGCTCACGTTCAATGGGAACAAAACTTCCCTTTTTCCAGACAATCAGAAAGCCTGACAATCGTTTGATGGAGTCACGAAGAAGCTCCAGACGCAGGGTATCAAATATGCTCTGTTTTCCGAGCCCAAATGAAGATTTATTTTAATGGAAAAATACAAGTCTTCACTGACCCCCGTGAGCCTGGGCATGGATGGAGATACACTCGGGAAAGAGACCTGAATTGAGAGGTGATAAGAGCTCTCCCTCATGGGACCAAGACAGGGCGCGCCCCCAAACCGCATTGCAGTCCGTGGACATCAACGTGACCACAACTGAAGACTAGAGACAGACAACGTGGAATGGCGGCTGAAGATCACTGAAGAGAGATGGGAGGTCCAGAAAAGACCTTCAACACTGGCAGACACAACCAGATTTCCTTTTTTTACATGATGGCCAGATGCGAGGCACCAAATGCAGCTGACAATGTTGCTAGCTCCCCCACTAGATATTTTTCTTTTTTCCCCCACTGTTTAGTAAATAGTCCTGCTGCAATTGGTTATTAAGGTTCTTTTACCTTCAGGTATCATGTTTGGGCGACAGATGCTTCTGGTTGGGGAGAAGTATGGGGAGTTGTGAAGGTTGGGTTTCTCATGAGTACAGATATGCACAAAGTGATAGGCAGAGTACACGTCAGTCATGGATTTGCCCTTCTGTGGTCACTTAGACACACTTATCACTAGCTACCTCTCTTACTTTATACCTAGATGGGGACTGAGACGGCAAATAGGAACTTAAGCCTCATGGCATGGAATGTTAACAGTCTTTGTTCTCGTATTACAAAAGGGCTGGTACTACAGTTTCTAAATAGATAATCCCACGATATAGCCCTCCTAACTGAACCGCACCTCGCTATTTGGGAAAGTCATTTCTTTTAAAAGGACCAATAATAGGTCTGCCATACATGCTAGATACTCCAGGGGTTCTCATACATAAGCAGCTGCCATTTAAGATCCTTACAGTTAACTGTGATCCAAGGGGCAGATTCTTCTTGATAAGGGGTGAGTCTGGGGGGAAAACCCTTGGTATCGTGGCTATATACGCACCTCCACCACTTTCTATGGGACTCCTGGACCATATTCAGAATCGATTATTGTTCCATCAGGCAGAGAGATGGGTTATTGGTGGTGACTTCAAAGTTGTTATGGACCCCCTTGTAGATCGGACAAACCTCTTTGGTAGGGACCCCAACGCGCCCACTAAATTATACACTTTTGCATCTGCACTTGGTCTTTGTGATGTATTTGTATTTGTATTTAATAAATGTATAGAGCGCTTTACTCCAAAGCGCATTACATGACAACAACATGATACAAAAAAATTAGAAGTTTAAATGCAAAACATGAAACAAACCATCAAAACAATATGTAGAACAATTTTCCTAGGTCGGTGGAGAGAAACAGAACAGTGGAGGAGGAAGAGAGAAGAGATGGGGTTAACAGGACGGGGGGGGTGAAGAAGGTGGAATTTCAAGGAAGACCAGAAGGAAGGGTATGAGGAAATAGAGTGGATAGAGAGAGGGAGAGAGTTCCAGTGTAGGGGGGCAAGGAGCTGAAAGGAACGGAAACGGGAAGGGGCACAAGGAGGCAGGGGGACAGTGAGTAGGAAGAGGTGGGCAGATCAGAGGTGGAGGGAGGGAGAGTAGAATGAGAGGAGGAAGTAGAGGTAGGGGGGCGAGATCATGCAGAGATTTTAAGACGAGACAAAGGAAGTTAAACTTAAGTAAAGAATGGAAGGGAAGCCAGTCAAGATAAGAGAGCAAAGAAGAGATGGAGTCGTTAGGAGAAAGAAGGCAGAGGGTACGAATAGCAGAGTGATAGAGGGATTTGAGGGTAGCAAGATAAGAGGTCGGGAGGCCAAAGAAGAGCATAGAGCAATAGAAGAGACGAGAGAAGAAGAGGGAAGTGATTAAGCGTTTAGTGGCTTGGAAGGTGAGGGAGGAACAGATTTTGCGAATATTGAAGAGGTGGTAGCGACAGGCGCGGGAGGTAAGAGAAATGTGGTGGGTGAAGGAGAGGAAGAGGAAGGGGCCGAGGTGGAGGCCAAGATTGCGATCATGGTCAGAGATGGGGAGATTAGAAGGGCGAAAGAGAATGTAAGGAGGGGGAGAACGAGGGAGAGGCGAGGTGGACGGAAAGAATAAGACTTCGGTCTTATCGGTATTGAGGGCGAGAAAGAGGGAAGGGCCATACACGATGTGTGGCGGGCCATACACTCCCAAGAAACAGGCTTCTCATTCAACTCTGGGGCTCATGCGTAGATGTCCAGGATAGATAATTTCTTCGTCCTCCAGCAAGATGTACAGTGGGTGGTGTCCATTTTATTCCTAGCCTGGGAATATCTGATGATGTGCCGATTTTCCTAGAACTGAAGGGGAAAAGACCCAAATCAAGTCCAGGCTGGTGCCTTAATAATTATTATCCTGGATTCCCCGAAGTGGAATAGGGTATTGTCACCAAAACGAAAGAGTATTTCACACTTAATAATGGAACAGGTCATAGCCCTGTGTCACTCTGGGCGAGTTGTAGAGCAGTCCTAAGGGGGGAACTGATATCCCTGGTCGGGGCCACATGCACAAAAATGTGGAAGCAGAGGTAGAGGCTGAAAGGCAGACTTTCTAAATTCAAGATCCCGGTAGCACAAAGATTGCTGCTCTCGGCAAAGGCGGCGCTACGTAACATTGACTAGACAACACAAACAGGCCCATTGGGAGAAAAGAGGTCACATTTACATGATGGGTGATAAAGCGGGGAAGATGCTTGCGTGGTTGGAAAAAAGGGACGAAGACAGTAGGCATGTCAGGGCGCTTACAGATGGACAGGGAGGGCAAATCTTGAGCGATAGAGAAATTGCAGAAGCCTTCGCCGATTACTATGAAACTCTGCATCAAAACACCACAAAAGCTGACCAGGTCACCCGACTGGATACCCTGCAATACAGCACCCCCACCCCACAGCTTACTTCTAAACCAAAACAGGAAGTAGATAGAGGTTGAAATTACAGAGGAAGAACAGACGGTCGCGATCTTGCAACTTCGCTCAGGTAAACCTCTGGCCCCATTGGGTTCCTAGTAGAAACTTGCGGAAAAATGGGCAACACAGAAGTTCTGCACCTGCTCAAACTGTTGCTCTGCAGTAAAAAAGATGAGATCTTGCCCCCACAATTGCAGAAAGATTGTATCAGGGTCATTCCCAAAAAGGGCAAACCCCCTGAACGGTGCGCCTTTTACAGACACATCTCCCTTATTGGCGGTTGGCGAAAGTTCTTGCCAACCGCTTCATTAAAAGTCATTTCATCAATAATCCACCCCGACCAATGTGGTTTCTTACCTGAAAAATCTTCTCATCTGAACATCCAAAGATTGCCGTAGGTGATCGATCAAGAGGCAACCATGCAGTAACCGCTAGCACTGCTCTCGATTGACTTCGAGAACGTTTTTGATTCTGTGCTTTGGGAGGCCTGTGGGAAATAATGGGAAAAAATGGGATTATGTGGAAACTTTCTGCAGAGAGGTTAGGCTACTTTACGGGGCACCGGTAGCAGACGAGGGTGAATGGGGTGGCCTCAGAACCTTTTCCCAGAGAAGATCTGCTGTGGTACGGCTTTCGTTGAGTGACTGGATGTGAAGACAGGGTTTCTCTATACGCAGATGACCATGTAATACATTCGTGGAATCTGCGACACTCTTGTTCAACTGTGACCAGAACACTACAAGAAAATGGGGAGTTCAGTGGCCTTAGTGTTAAATGGCACAGATTAGTGTTCTTTGCTGGTCAGGAAAATGAGCCTGCGCTTCCTCCCAACTGTCCCTATTAATTCTCAAGGAACAGGTTCAAATACTTGGGTATACAAATAGGGGCGGATCACTCACAATTTATTTGTCGTAACTTACATCCTATTACAGACTGATTTATTCAGGATGCCCAACACTGGAAAGCCCTCCCGGGAACCCTCAGGGGCAGAGCGGCTTTGTTCAAAATGCTAACGCTACCTCGGTACACATATGTTATGCAGAATGCTACGCACAAGATCCCCAAGGGGAAATTTGTTAAACTTAATGCCTCCCTTCGGAAGCAGGGGGGAACGCAGCCACGAATGGCCCTGACCATGCTGCAATGCTCGGTATGAGAAGGGGGCATTGGACTCCCTAAAATCTATATTTTTACAGGGCAAGTGAATTGGTGGCTGTTAATGATTGATTGCATGGCGATAGCATGGCGATAGCCATCTTCCCCATCAAGACTGAAAAGGCGTGGATGAACGGGATAGAGCCTGGTCGACATGTAAAGGGGAGAACCTGATTTCATTTACGGATCTGAAAAATAAATTCGGGGTGCCTGACTCGGAACAATATCATTACATTCAAACCCCTCATGCCTTACGTGTGCAATTTCGAGACTTCAAAGAATTCCCAAAGTCTTCACCCCTGGAAGCTAACCTACTGACAGAAAGGATCACCACCTAGGTCACCTCCACTCTATATCAGGCTTTCGCATCTTTTGGTCTAAATCCCTTAACAAATTAGCATTGCCATTGGGGGTAGTTATACCATGTGAACCTAAATTACTGTTGTTGGGCATCTGGGGCGACACATCCTTTGGTCGTTTCAAGAGAATATTATTGTCCACAGCGATTATCCTCATAAAGCGCAACATGGCAATGTTATGGAGAATAGGTATAATAGATGGGTTTCGGATATGTGATTGGAAAAAAAGAGTATATAATGCTATAGGATCCCTAAACAAGTTTCTGAAAATATGGGGCAAATGGGTGGCGGCGGGCTGAGCTCTACTGCACTGGAGCGGAACAGGGTGTGGGGGTGTTCATAAAGGGTTTTCTGATTTGCTTATTTAATGTATGTCCTGCTTTGTGTCTCTTTTCTGCACTCATTTTATCATAAGATTGAAACCAATAAAAAGCGTTATTAAAAAAAATAAAGTACATCAGAGGAAGACGTTTCTGGCCCCAAAGTGGAGGGGGATGTTCCAAGTCCTACTAATAAGAAACATTGCAATACAGGTGAGAGAGAGTTCCATGTGGGAGCATGCCACCCATTGCAAAAGCGTGATGCTTCAAAGGATCTGGAACGTGAATATACAAAAATGTCACCCTCATTTGTGCGCCCCCGCAGTCACTGCGACTTTGGGGGCACACAAAATACCGACTCCCATTACTGCGCTCAAGCAGAGCGAGGGTTGCGGGGGTGTCCCCCGCTCTCCTTGGGGGCAGTAACGGGAGTCGGAGGTTGCAGGGGTATCCAAGCTTACCATTGTGGTAAGCAGGGGACAAGCAGGTTAAAAAATAAAAAGCACCCTAAGGCGTCAGCTCCGACCCACGCAAGTGGGAGGAACTGACGCCGCAGGGATAGAGGGAAGTCGGCGGTGGTAAGTGGGGGGTCGGGTACAGGTATGCGGGGTGGGGGATGTGTTCCCAGTGTTCCCAGCGCGTTCACTCCCAAGAAAAGAAGAAAAAAGAAAGTAAGTGGGGTTGGGAGGGCGGGGAGGGGGTAGTTTGCAGGGGAGGGGAGTGGAGGAAAAATAAACCTACCTGAGTTCCCGGCGGGGGAGGAAGGCAGCCTCCAGCCATGGGGAGGCTCAGAGCGGGGATTGCCCCGTTTTGAGCCTCCTCATTGGCTAAGGGGCCACCACGCCCCCGCCAGGAGCAAATGAAGGCACGTACGTGCGTCCACAGGATTACACTGCGGTATGGCTCAGAAACTAGCCGATCCACGTTCAGTGTATCCCGTGAAAGCCGCATGCCGGGTATACTAATGTTAGTTTAAAAAAAAAAAGGTGTTGCTGGGTTAGAGTACCCAGGTTTTTTTCTCATACGCAACCAATGCAGAGCTGGTTTATCAGGCAATAGGTCATTAATGTGTGAGCAACCAAGTGCCATGAGTACCAGGGTTTGATTCATTACCTGCCTTTTGTGTTGTGCATCCCATGTGCACTTCCTGGCAGAGGCAATACACAAACCTTTTACACAGAACCATTCATGCTGTGCCATTTGTTAGGTGGGTCCCAAAAGGAAGGAAGACAAAATAGATCCAGACGTTTCCACACTGGATACCGAGAGAGAGAGACAGAGGCGTTTGCCATTTCCACTTATCCAGACAGTGCATAGCTGTATGTGTGTTGCTGATCCTCCTGCAGAGGGGGTCCACTAGAAGACTTTCCAGTTATGCCACTCTGAGAGTGACTGAGTCTGGAAGAACAAAAGAGGGAAGAGAACCCTCCACAATGAAAAGTAGAAGTCTATTGTCACGAACTGAGGGATCAACAGATGAACAAACAGGTTCCCTCAATTCCATTGGTGGGAATGGAGTAAGGATATAACTGAAGATTGAGAAAGTGTGCAGGTAAAGGCGGAACAATACAGCGGACAGGGATGTACATCAGAACCAACACTAATCTATGGTTGGTCTGGGATCCTATGTCCTATGACTACAGACGCCTTTGTGAGTGTGTAACTTCCCTGATGATTGTATGCAAAATCACTCACGGTTCTGTGGGTGTATGGGTCCTGAACCCCTCTGTCCCTGCTGCGGGCACTTGTTGGCCCTTCGATTGTTGCTTGGCTTTCAGCTGATAGCTTTTTTTACTTTCAGGTTGCTTGTCAAGCTGCTGTCACTGTATAGCACCTGTTTATGGATGATGTCAGTTGGT
Organism: Ambystoma mexicanum; assembly: GCF_040938575.1. Taxonomy (NCBI): domain Eukaryota; kingdom Metazoa; phylum Chordata; class Amphibia; order Caudata; family Ambystomatidae; genus Ambystoma; species Ambystoma mexicanum. The sequence goes on along the minus strand of NC_090922.1, from coordinate 34,673,093 downwards.
GTGACGCCTGGTAGGGGTCCTTCTCAAAGCATTGCCGCTTCAGATGCCCTTCTAGTCCATTGCGGGCTCCTCTCTTGTTGGAGGCGTGTAGTGAGTCCTCTGAAGGTAGATTGCCAGTGGACATGCTGGGTTGATTCCCAGGTCTCCCCTGTTCTGGCTTAAGGTTCACCACCAGTCATTTGGGGCTTAGCTGTCTCGCGGTGAACCAGTCAGGTTGGGATTCAGTGCAGACATTTGGTCTCTTGTTTACCATGAGACTTCTCCAGAGCTCCTGTTTGCAACAAAGCAATTCATAGTTAGCTCCTTCGATGGCACTGTGCTTTTCCCCACCTGACTCTAGAGAAGGGCTCCCGCCTAGCCTATAACTATCTTTAACTTTCTTTTTCATGTTGTCACAATAAGTCTAATTAATTATCCTTTTGGACTTGTCAGTCTCTCCAGAATACGTACCATGCCTCCCAGTTTGCCTGTCTGGCTCTGGTTTCTTCTTTTTCTACTTGCTTGGGTCTTAAGGTGTTGGCCCTACCAGTCTTTGACTCCAGGTCTAAAGAAAAGGCATTCAAGTCTACTACCCCTGATGGCCTAGCTGCACCACAGCTCTGGCCCCACCAACTTTGCCGTTCACTTCTATGCGCCCTGTGCAGACTTTGGCCCTCTCGACTTGTCCAATGCTAGTTTCTCTGTCTGCATCTTGCTGTGTACTCCCACCACCTTTTCCTTCCTTCTCAATGACCTCCTCCTTCCTTTTTCTGTCACTGTCCTCCAATCTCCTCCTCAAGCTCCCCTGTCCATCCTCCAAAACCTTACTTTCTTTTTACCTTCCTCTTGTCCTTTCTCTGTTAATCTCTCTTTCTCACCTCCAAACTTCTTTTCCTTATTCTCTGGCCCTCATCCAACACCTTTCATTACCTCCCTTTAATCTTCCTTTAATCTTCCTTTAATCTTCTCTAGCTTGCTTTCCTTAAACCTCTTCAGCGCCAACCCCTCTCCAAACTCCATCGTTCTGCCCTACTCCCAGTCCCCTTTTACACTGGGGGCCTCTTTCAATGATTGAAATAGTCACAGTTTCAGTGGGATGCTTGTGCATGTTCTTTTAACTTGGTAAATTGTCTGAAACCCCTCCTGCGACCTATATGTAGCTCTTATAGGCTACACTACTTGGGGGCAGTACACAGGTCGAATACATATGTAAGCTGCTCCTGCCATATTGGAATCTGGCAGCCCTTTATGGCAGCTGCTTGATTTCACCATGCTCCCCTACAGCCGCCATATGCGTCGTCTGCTCTCCTCAAATTGCTTCATGCTTTTGATCATGATCCCTGCTGCCTGATGGAAGGAGGTCAGTACCTGGGAAGCTCATATTTGCCATCATGACCCCATACAACTGTAGACATGTGCATGTTTTTCTGCCCATTCTTCTGCCTGTGCAAACCATGCTCCTGCAGTGAGCCTTTCACTATTTTAATATCCTATTCAAATGTTCCCTGGGGGTGTGAGGGTGATCTAACTACAAAGGTATTGGTATTGAGCCTGAGGCGTCTGTTTTCAGTGCCTTTCCTTGTGAGAGCGGTGGAGCCTGTTTCTGGACCTTTGGAGCTGAACTCCTTAAAACCTGCCAGTACGCGTGCAGCACCGAATGTGTGAAGCGGTGTAAAAGCGGTCTGCAGTGGGATACGTGGTTTGGTATTGAGCATGAGGATTCTGTTTTTGGTGCCTTTGCTTGTGAGAGAAACAGAGCCTGTTTCTGGACCTGTGGAGCTGAACTCCTTAAAACCTGCCAGTACGCGCGCAGCACCACATGTGTAAAGCAGTGTAAAAGTGGTCTGCAGCGGGATACACTGTTTAGTATTGAGGCTGAGGAGTCTTTTTTCAGTGCCTTTGCTTGTGAGAGAGGCAGAGCCTGTTTCTGGACTTGTGGAACTGAACTCCTTAAAACCTACCAGTATGCACATCAGGCCACGCGTGTGAAGCGGTGTAAAAGCAGCCTGCAGCGGTCCACAACGAGAGTGGGAGAAGTGGGACAAAGGAAAGTCTCTGAATCTACAAGATGCCGGGAAAAGTGCCCTGCAAAAGTAAACACTGCAACTTGCGTATAACTAAACCATATGGCTAAACTAATGGTTACAGGAGGGCGGAGAAAGATGAAATTAATCATGGAAATAGAGGGAGTCCAATATCATGTCAAGAACCCCCCCCCCTCTCTGTATCAAAAAAATCCCCCATGATCACTCATCCACTGGCCATATCACAGCCTACTTTAAACCAGGAAGTAAACTAAAAGAAGTTAAAGATCTCACGATTGAAAAACGAACTGAAGCTGAAATACAACCAAGAAATAACAATATCAGCTTACTATCTGCTGCTTCTCTTGAAGAGATTGATGATAACTCTCTTCTCAACCTGTGTTACCACCTCTGTGGTTCATCAATAATTAACCAAGAGAAATGCATGGAGAAAGAACCAGTGTCAGTACTATCCGCTCCACAAGCAAATGAAACTGATACTGCATACGGATATCAAAGACTATCCACCATTCCGATTCTCTTCCCTCTGACTCTGAACTACCCACCCAGAGTCAAGAATGCCATTAGTGACACAACAGATATTGAACAAAGAGAAAGTGGTGCGGAAGAGATCCCATGCAGCATTCATCAATTAAGAGAAGAAAACTCTACAACAACGGGTCACAATTGCCAAATGGCTTACTCAACTTTGCCGTCAAAATCCTGCTGAAGCTCTGTGACCACATGTATATGGGGACCCAGAAACATGGGGAGCTACTTGAGAGTCTCTGTTGCCAACTAAAATGCTTCATCAACAGTAGCGAAATTCAGGAGAAGCCTGATGGTGCCCCATACAGCAATTCCGATGCCCATCATTATAAATACTCAAGATAAAGCTAAACAACCGATACAGGCTCCCCTCTCATGTACCTGAACCACAAACAAAGACGTAGATACGAGAAACTACGTAAAATACAAGAAAAATGCAAAGAGGAGGAAAAACAAAAAGATTAAGGAATAGAGAGAATACGAAAAAGAAACACAAACAACAGAATATGGGAACATTAACTAGCTGGTTACTGCAGGAGAGCAATAACAGCAATAATGACCATCAAGGATCGTCTCCCCAACAAGTAAATCAGTCTATATCATCCCTTAATGAAATAAGCTCCAACCCCCATAATTCAGAGAAATCCTGTTCTCAGAGCAACAACATCCCTAGGGTCACACTTGATGGTGGGCATGACAAAAAAGAACTGGAACACTTTCTAGATGTTCACGTAGTAGTAATTTAGTGAAAAAGTCGATGCCAGATCCAAAAAATACATAAATAGAACTGCTTTAGTAAATCTATTTCCGAAAATACCATTGCTATGCATGTTCAAATCTTGTGACTTCGAAAAGAGGGTTTGGAGCTGTTTCCTGCATCCATTGTGTATTACCATCCACTGCTAGCCTGATTAGGAGTCAAGGTGAATCATTGGACTTCATGGGCTAGGACTTAGATAAATAAATAATACATACTGCACCAATCTCTTTCTGTGAACACTGTTGTGTAACAAAGACGAAAGAGGCAATCAGTAATACTAAATCGAAGACAGATGGTCTTGATAATCAAATGGGATGGCAGTGGTTGAAGAACCTAGTGCAGAAAATGGAAACCACACAAAAATGAGAATATATAGTGGCTTCATGGAACACAAGAGACCATTGGCATTTTTTTTAAAAAGGCCCACCGCTGGTGAAATACCCAGTGTTCATGTTGCAAGAGATTTGGCTGATTAATTACTTTTATATAGATAGTCACGTCATACATCAAGTTAACACAAAAAAAGGCTTGAAAGGCCGTCCTTATGGCGGGCTGATAATTGGTGTGAGCCATGAACTTGAATCTAAAAGAATACATTTGACGCATATTAACGACAATGTACTAGCAGTGGAGATAAAAACAAAACATTCCTTAGATGCCGCAAACACCTTAGTCTTAGATATAGATGACCCTCCCAACAGAAAATGTACTAGCGAGATATTTGATTACATAGATGCGATAGTTACTAAATGGGCTATGTCCTCTAATGATAATATGATTTTATTGGGAGGTGATCTCAATGCTAGATGTGGTGCTCAGTGATAGAAGAAGGACCCTATTTAAACATTGCTTCCACTAATATCTTCACAAATCCCAAAATTAATAATAAGGCAATTGAATCGAGAAAATTCATTGCTGAATGGGACCTATGGTCATTAAATGGTGGGACAATTAGTGATATGCCTGGTAAACCCACATGGTCCAACTGTATGAAGTTTGTGACGTTGGACTACATATGCGAAATGTGTCTTTATTACAACATGTAACTGATTTTAAAGTTCTTTCTACCCCATATAGTGATCCTTCTTTGGTTTGTATTCACCTGAATCTACCAATGTGCCAGGTGAATGATAGGGGCCTGATTAATGTGACTCCTAATAGCAGTGTGACCCGTATTAAATGGTCAACTACCAACATTAAAAAAATCTGCAGTGAAATACATTGACTAGCAGACGACTCCTATAATGTATTTCGAATGCTAAAAAAGCAACGAAATAAAAAAATTGATCTGAAAACTATCTATTTACACAGTTGAGTCAAAATCGGCCCCCTTGACCATCACAGGCAAAAAGAAAAATGTTTGTGATATCGAAATTCTTTATGTTAAGAGACTACTTTGTAAAGGAATTGTGAGATGTGAAACATTATGTTAGTTCCCTGATGAGTGCATAAAAGAGCGTAAAAAATTAACCAATCAATATAGAAATTGGTCTAAAAGAAGGTAGAGTCAGAAATGAAACACTCAATGGCAAGACATGATGGGAGACCTAAAGGAAAATAATACAAGCTCCGTTTGGAAACTGTTAAATAAAGCTCATGGAAATTCTTCACACCAAATAATAAATCTTATTGGTGAGAAGTGTGTAAACCATATCGAATCTACGATGTACGAAGGTACACTCGAACCAAAATTGAGGCTTAAACAAAGAGAAAAGGTCCTTAAAGTTTTGTGTGAATAGTATCAAGAGTATTATAACTAAAGCTAAAAATTCTCGCGCTCCCGGCCCAAAATGCCTTGCAACCATTTTGGTAAAACAAGATCCAAATACTTGGGCGGTTTATGAAGGTGTGTAAGGAAAGACACATACCACTGTCATGGCAAACCTCAGTCCTGGTACTGGTGTAAAAAGCTGGTGATAGGCTCCTCCCAGGAAACTACTGTCTCCTGTGATTGCTGGATACCACAGGAAAACTATTTTCAGCTATAATACTTGACCACCTTCAAAGCTGGACAAAACAAAACAACTTACACCACCCCTTTCAAACAGGATTCAAATCGGGATCTTGCACCATCCATAACATTAGGATGTTAGACGCTATAATAACGAAAGCAAAAACAAGAAATAGTCCTACTATATATGTTGCTTACGTAGATTTCCGTGCTGCTTTTGACAGTGTTGATTAACAAATCCTGTGGAGTAAGTTAGGAAAGATGGGATGCCTGTGCTGGCTATTGGAGATGGTTATCGCCCTCCAAACTGTTACACACTACGTTGTGACTGCCCAAGATGAGTAGTGCAATACGAAGAAGCAGTAACCAGTCTCCAGAATCCTAGATCCCCTGATATCTAAGGATCAGGCTTCCTCTTAGTGAGGGGCTCTTCTTTACGATGTACTGCTCTGCTATTTAGGTAAAAACAGAAAGAGCCATCTATCGCATAAAAGAGCGGGGAATGCACGCACCGCCAAACCAATGCTGCAAGGAAATACAAAAATGATTAGGTCAATGAAATCAGGTGTAATGGCAATTCTAATTGGAACAATATGCACGTGACTTTGGTGTAGGTGAATCGGGACTGGAAGGGTGATTAGGGACTGAAAGGTGATCCTGTACCTATACAATAGAAATACCCCAGGTGAAGAACCCTGTTGACAATTCAGAACTGTCTATGGAGGAAGTATTTGGGTAAACTAACCTGAAGTGGAACTGTTGTAGGAGAATTTATCCGGAATAAGAAGAACACAACGGCAAGACAAAATAACAAACTAGGAAGTTAGTATAGGAAGACAAACCCGGGGTGGTGCATGTACTGGAAAGAGTTCAGATGCACTTTAGCAGAAACAAAAGAAAACAAGTTCCGGGATAAGATCACAGTCAAAGTTCCGGATTGCAGGAGAGGAATCCAGGAATCCCAAAGTATGCTGTAGAGTTCTGCTAAATGTGTATGAACCTTAAAGAGTACTGAAGAAATGCCCTAGGACAGTTTTACCACAAACAACAAATGATAAACTTACGCTTGTTGTTTTACTTGCCAGTCCATGAGAGGAGTATTGCCGCGGGGTAGGAAGCACTGATCAGCTTGTGCAGAACAGGACCGGGGGGTAAAAACTCCCACGCGGTTGGAGGTTCTGATCGGCTGTGCTGAGGAATAGCCATAGGGCTGGAAGTGCTGAGCAGTTTAAGCAGAACAGGACCGGAGGCTCGGCCCCGCTTGTGAGGGTGAAAACTGCAGCGGGGCTGGAGGCTCGGGTCAGCCGTGCGGAGAAATTCCGCACCCAAGAAAGAAAACCATAGCAAACAGAGTCCAAGAAGGGATGTCCAGGTAAACAATCCAATAGACGGAAACAGTTCTGTTAACCGGGAATTCAAGAAGTAAGCTGCAGAGAGTGATCCGGGGAAGAACAATGTTTGCAGCAGGCCACGAACTGTAACAAATCAATTAGCAGCAATGCGAATCCCGTAACCGCGGGATTTAAACCACAAGGGGGCGTGGCTTCCTTGTACGAGGAGCACGGCTGAACCTTGTCAGCTAACAAGAATGTGTACGTGGCTTCCCCAGTCTCCATGGCAACCTGTAATGTTGCCATAGCGAATTCCACGATCTTGTAGTGCCTCATAATGAATTGGCAGGAAACGGAGTACAGAGAGTCCCCTGCTGCCGTGGTGTAACACAAACTAACAATATCTCCCAGATTCGCCTGGAAAATGAAGGACCTCTGTCTAGACTAATTACCATAAATAAATGAGTGAAACTGGGATGCTTATTAGCAGCACTTCTATTTAACCTGTATTAAGCAGACCTCCTTACTAGGTTAGACATTAAAGCCAATTATCCACCCAAATTTGAGGCTACACGTGTAACTGCAATGTTATATGGTGATGATTTGTTCATCATTGATCATACATTTAGCAGGATGAAAGAGATACTAGAGGAACTGGGTGAGTTTGTAAATGAACACAGTCTGAAGATAAACTTTAACAAGACCCAAATTATGTTAATTTCCTCCAAGAAAATCTCCAAGCATAAAATGGTGACAAGTTGGGGTACGATTGATTAATCTGGATATAGTGATGCATTGTAACCTGAATTATAGACAGTTAATTGAGCCTAAGATTTCGTCGTGCTAAACAAATCACAATGTTAGTACAACGATTTGTATTAGACTTTGCAGGATACACATTGGGAGGGATAGTGATGCTTTATAGACAATGGTTCATTCCAGTGATATCATATGGGCTTGAAGCATTAGCTATTAGAGATCCAAGATGGCTAGTGTGATGCTGGAAATGCATTGGAGGGACAGGGCCTCCCTGTCCTTGTCCTGTAGTCCTTTATCATGTGTGTTCTGTATTGTTTTCTGCCCAGGAGTCAATGTGGGACTCCTGGCAGTGCAGTTCTTCCTCTTTTTGGTTTGGTGTACAGATCCTTAGATACCCTTATGGTACCCAAAGGTGGGGGTACAACCCTGTCCCCCTAGCGTATGTTTTTGGGCACCTGTGTGTGGCTCACAGAGTAGGGTATGGGCTTGTAGCAGCTCCATGCTGAATTTGACAAGTGCTCTGAGTATCCTCCATGTTGGGATACCCAGGCCCTGCCATTGGAATCAGTTGATTCCTGATAGGAGACAAGATGGCCCCTGTGACCTCTTGCTTTCTATTGCCTGTTACCTTGTTTTCCCAAAGTCCTGGGGAGCCCTGACTCTGTCCCTTCTCCTGACTGGCTGTTGGGTGAAAGTCCCATATATGGTATTGTGGGGCAGTCCAAGCCAGAGTGGCTGGAGCCTTCCCAGTGACTGTATGTTGTGGGTACGCCATTAGGGTGGGACCTGGGTGAATGGAATGTGTGACCAATATGCACTTCTTGTTATGGGTGTCTGGTTTCTGGTATGTGACACAAAGACTGAGACAGCCCTGCCTGAAACTGGTATGAATGCAGTGTGGAGTGCTGAATGGCTGGGTACTTGTCCCAATACACATCACGTGTTGTGAGTGTCTGGAGGGAGGAGATTGGCCTGAATGCACTGTGAGCCTGATTGGCTGCCTGTCTGCATGAATGCCCTTCTGGATGATTGGTTGCCTGAGTGTGACCCAGCAGAGTGAATGAGAGACCAAACAGTTTATCTGGAGACATCTCACTGATGGAAATCATTCAGAAGCTGAAGTTGATACTTGATGCTTATCCTTGAAGCCCAGCTGGAAGAAGAAGACTTACTGCTGCATTGGCTTCGACCCGATCCGAAAGCTGTCAAGTTTGTCGAGGACTGATCTGAGAGAGGACCTGGCTAGGAGACCTCTCCCCGAGCAATGAGGGAACATCATGCAGACCGCTAACCTGTGCCAAAGCTCCCTGGAAGCCAGCCTTCCAAAGAGTGTCGACCGGAGATAGGGACCGCCAATGGCAATTGTAGTCCATTGCCATCGACCAGAGTTCGAAGGATTTGCCGTAGCCGCTGGAAGCCTGTCAAAGCCGGGTTGCCCAGAAGTGGGGACCGCTTGACGCCGTGCTGCCGATGACCGGAGCCGCAACGCTCCACTATTGCCTAAGAACACTTTTGAATCCAAGGACTCTCTCGCCAGCACCGCCGACTGCTTTGTCCCACTGGAGAGAGTCGAGGCCGCTGACGTGCCGAGGAGAATCAGCCGGTGGGTTTTCTGCCATCTGAAGACCACAAAGACGCCGTCGGCCCGACAGCCCGACGCCCTAGCTGGGCCAAAGTTCTTCATTGACTCTTTGTGGCAACAAACTACGTTGTTGAGGGGCACTGCATGCCTCGTCTCCGCAGGATGTCGATGACCGTTCGTCGACGAGCACCGCCAGGACCGAAGCTGCTGCCTCGATGCCATCACACCTTTTCATCAACGACTCCCGACGCCAAGGTTCACCTTCTTCGAGGACTATTGATGATCCATGGATCCTGCCTTAAAGGGGGTCACTCAAGAAGGATCTGTTGATGACCCATCGAAGAAATCTACTATACCAGGTACATTGGGCGGTAGAACTTTTATAAAAAGGAGATAATACTCTGATAAACAATATCTGGACTGGGCTTGTATTATATCTTTATTTACAGGTTGCCCAGGTGGGGCGATCCTCACACAGAACTGTGTATAGTGGTAGGGGCCAGTATTTTGCCTGTTGGTTAACCAACCTGCGTTCCTCCTATGTCTATTGTTGGTTCACTTTATTAACTGATTTGTATGACATTTGAACTGATTACAGTTAAAGCATTTTAATGGAATCAAAGAGAAAGTGTGGTACCACATAGAAACCTATAGTTACCATACTATTTTAGATTAACTTGAGCACAAAGTGTGTTATTGTGATTGTGTACATAACTTGAGCCCAATTATATAAAGAACTGTGTTTTCACTAAATAGTGTGTGGACTTTCCTTTGTGGGTTCTTGGGGACTTCACTGTACTTAAGAACCAGCCTACATCACCTCTGAGAGCTTAAGCCTTGATTGCTCATCCACGTTTACCAAACAGAGAATCTTGGCTGGTGTGCTCTGTGCTTCTGCTCTGCCATATAGAGGGCAGGAGTACAGATAACCCTCTCCAGTCTTTACAGTTAGATAGAATTGTAGGTTTTTTCTGGCGTACTATATTGCAGCTACCTTATACTTGTTCGATCCAATACGTTAGAGTGGAACTGGGGTTAAAACTACAATAATAATGCAGAGAAGTCGCCTATCCTTGAAAGCGGTAACTCATCCTGAATGTCCGGTCCTGAAAGTACTGGGAAATAATGTTGCATCCCTGAAAAATAGCATCCATACAGACCCATATAAAGATCTAGTAAACAAAATACATTGGTCGATAGACATTGCTTGCTGTGGCAACTATAACACTTTGAAAGATGCATTTAAAAGAAGACTCAGAGGCCACCAGGGGGCGCACAGGCAATGGAAGCCTGAGTCCCAAGCTCTCGCCTTGATGGGCCGATTAGGGACATGAGCCTCCCTCATCGACCCCCCACAAAATAAGAACATGGGAGAGAACGGCTGAACCCCCCTGGAACTGCTGGGCTCCCTGCAAGGCCATGCTTCGGAGTGCAGGAGTTGGAACGCAACGTCGAGGAAGACTTGCTTCGCTGGCCAGCCCGAGCCGGGTACCCACCAGGCAACGTGGGGCACAGAGGGCGGCGGCAGTGGTCGTGCAAAAACACAGGGCCGTCTAGATCTGCCACGCAGGGACACCGACCCCTACCCTCCCACCAGAAAGGAAAAGTGAAGCGTGAAGCCGCCGTGCAGGATTGCGGCTTGGAGTGGAGGGAGAGGAGCCCTGCGGCTGTAGAGCCCGACACCAGCAGGGCTCACCCACAGCCCCCTGGAGGGAAATCAGCAAGGGACTGAGGAGAGGCCCGCGGTGGGGGAGCGGACACACAGGAGACTGGAGCACCTCCCTGCACAGGCGGACACAGGCCTGCCGGGGGAAGCGGAGCAAACGCCTCCCACACCCTGAGGGAGTAGCGCGAGGAGAGGAGGCCCCGGGCACGGGACAGAGAGCTGCAACAGAGAGCACACGGCCCCTCCACCCAACCTGCTACAAACAGGGTGCCAGTTGGGTGTCTGGGAGAGGAGGAGGACACAGCGGAGGCGGGAGTCTAAGACTGGGGGGGTAGCTGTGGTGACCACAACACCCAGAAGGTTGTCGGGGGCAGAAGGAGAATAGGGGCTGGCCCCCGCCCCCCCGGAGCAGCCTTCAACCATCCCCCTCCTTCCCTCTGAGACTGGAAGGGACCCCCATTGACCATTGAGCAACCCCAGGGGGCATGGGAAATAGCACATAAGCCCCCCGGTGGAACAAACTATCTACCGCGGACCACGGGGACCATGTGGAGAGGCGGAGAGGAACGTCCTAGTGAGAGGTGCAACGAGACACAAGGGGGCTGGCACTAACAAGGGAACTAGAACTACGGGTCAAGGAATCAAGGTGTGAGGCCCCCAACCAACACTAGTGGGGTGTGTGCCCACCTTGCACAGCATGGGGCAATGACCCCCCCGCTTATGTGGGGGAGGAGGAGGGGGGTCACTCCGAGTGGCCAGACCCACTGACTAGAAACAGGGACTGGGAGTGCACTTGAACAGAGAAGCTGCCAGGAATAAAGAGGCCCCCTCGAGAAGCAGTTCAGGACAACGCGGGATCTAGCCAACCCGTCGAGGGCCGGGACCACAGCACCCGCATCCCAGACTGGTGGAGGCCGCTGGGGTGGTAAACCGGGGCGTGTGCCCGCCAAGGGTAGACGAGCCGAATAGCAGGATCACTGAAAAGCGGGGCTCCCCCCCGAGGGAAAAACGGACTGGAAACATCCAACACCGGCCCCCATAAATTAGACTGGAACAACAACGTCAGGGGTGAGTGCCCATCCTGGGAGACAGCAATAGGAAGACCACTTGAACTGGGAAACAGACGGGGTAAAGGCCCCCAGAGACCGTCTCTGGGGCGTGTGCCCGCCCTGAAGGAACCCCCAATAGGGATCACCCTCAAGAGACAATAACAGAGGGGTGAGAATCCATCTCTAGACCCATTCCCCTCAAGGCCACGCAGTGAAACCTTCCTGCGGATCTCAGCACGGAGTTCAAGAGGGGCACGCTGGGACCACCTGGACCGGGGCTCTTGCACACACGGGACATTCAGTGAACCCACATGAGCTGGAAGGAAGCCCTCCAAGGGGACCGTTTCCATGTGGCAGGGAGCAGCCAATACAGCTGGGACCAGGAGGGAGAGATGGCCCAGACCGAGGCCGCGCCAAAGGGGGCCTTCGCAATGGAAAAGGGATTTGCCTCGGTCCTGCAAGAAATAAGAGATATGAGATCCAACATAGACCAAAAATTGGAAAAAAATGACCAGAGGGTGGACAAAGTTGAAGATAGGTTGCTACATCTAGAGACGTATCAATCATCATCCGCAACCCAGGAAGCACAAACAGAGATGAGACTGGCGGCACTGGAAAAGAGACGAGGAACGGTCCAGGCAGATGGACGATTTTGAGAATCGAGAAAGGAGAAACAACCTCTGTTTTTTGGGGTGCTGGAGGCGGAAGGGGAAATGGAAAAAGACATCCACAGTCTGGAAGGCCAGGGACATTATCAGAGGCGTTGCTAGGGGGTGGTTTAGGGGGCTATAGCCCTGGGTCCTTTGGTTGTAGCCCCGGATAGAATCTCAGGGTTTACAACCAAAAGACTAGCTAGCACTGAGCCCCGACAATCCCAGCATTAGTGAAGCCCCAGATCTTTTCCAGGCCTAGCAACACTCCTGGACATTACGTACAACAATGCAACGGTTTCAATCTTTCAGGACATATCTGCATATATATTGGCCAAATGGAGATTATATCGCCCCCTTACGCAGTGCCTGAAGGAGGAGGGGGTATGCTAATGGTGGGGATACCCGTTCTCCCTGACATTCCAATACATGGGGCAGAGAATGACCCTGGTAACAGAAGAAGACATCAGAGGAGCTATCCGGGACTACGTGAAGGACCCAGAATCCCAGAGAGGGCCCTCAGGGATGGCGATGATGGGAACGAGTGGAATGGAGAAACCGAGGAACAGGTGGAAGATCACAGGATCCAGAAAATTAAAAAAGCTGAACACGCTGTCCCCAACCAAGGGCAGAGGGCGGGCAGTCCAGAGGGATTAGGGGAAGTATACACCGGCCAATGGTGGGGTTCAGGACAAAGAGACAACCCAGGACTATGAGCCCAAGAAACAGCAAGTATGATGGGTACTTTTAAGGGGCGACCTGTCATGGGGGGGCTCAGCGGGATAAGTGAAGTCAAAAGCTGCCCGGTGATGGCAGGCAAGTTAGTGGTCCGGCGAAGCACCAGACATGGTTGAACTATCTGGCCGGGTGCTTGGGAAGGGGGTAGGGGTGAAGGAGGGAGTTAAGGTTCATAGAGGTAGGGGCAAGAAGGGGGACAGTTGGGGTCATGTTTAAGCCCTACCGAGGGGGGGAAAAGAGAGGGAGGAGGGATGGGGAAGGGGGTTTCAAGCATTTGCAGACAGTAATGGCCAAACAGAAATGTATCAGGGGAGCACAATGGCAAGGAGTTAATGAACAGTGGGGTGCTCTGAGGTCACCTCGTATTGGAAAGTTAGACCTCAAAAATGGGTGATTGTCTGCCAGTGCTGGATGTGGGATTCCTGTATGCAAGGGGGCTTGAACACTCCCACTAAAAGGTCCCTATTGAGAAGGGAATTTTGCTGCGCAAAACTGGATGTGCTCTTCATACAGGAGACGCACTGGGCGAGGAGACAAGAACCCAACTTGAGAGGGGGAGACATTGGAGAGATCCTAAGTACATCACACAGAGCTAAAAAGAGGGGTGTGGCAATCCTGTTGGCGAGGGGAATAGGTTTTGAAACTGAGGCAATGTTGAAGGACCCGGATGGTCGATTCTTGCTGGTTAGGGGTTCACTCCAAGGTTCCCCATTAACCCTGGTGATGGTATACGGGCCTAATGAGGGTCAGGCCCACTTTTGGGAGGGAATGAGGAACAGGCTCCAACTGTTTGTGCAAGGTACCCTGATTGTGGGGGGAGACTTTAACATGGTCCTGAACCCCGAGGCCAGCAGGAAAAGACTAACACATCAGGCCACTCGGGCGGCGGACGTCCTCATGTCGCAAAGTTTCCACAGAGTCAACCATGACCTCAGTGTGGAGGACTCACTTCCAAGCTCGAAATGGAGTGACCCCCACCCCTCCGTAAACGTTCTAATCTAGGATACGCGAGTCCTTCTCCAGGATTGAATACATTCTCATAGATGAGTCCTTACTACCATATGCAACCGGCCACAGGGTGGAGCCAGTACCATGGTCCGATCATGATCTGGTTAGGATCATCTTTATGGGAGGGTGGGGCCGTACCCGGAAGGGGCGTTGGAAGTGCAATGATGTACTTCTAAAGGATGAGGTGATAGCAAGATCGTTGCTGGGTAGCATAGTGGAATACTTTGAGTTGAACGATAATGGGGAGGTTAGCCCTCATACTCTGTGGGACACATTTAAGGCAACCATACGGGGGTCTTAATTTAAATAGGAGCCCAAAGAAAAAGAGAGAGGGGATAATCCCAGGAGAAAACACTCCGTGAAAAAATAGCAAAGCTCCAACCGGGGGGATCCCTGGATAGGCCCGTTACTTTGGTTGGGTAGCAGCCCTAGAGGAACAGAGGCTCCAGCTAAGGGAACTTCTCCTAACTAAAATGGAAAGAAGCCTTCAATTGCTTAAACAAAAATACTACAAAAAAGGGGATAGAGTGGATAGAATATTAGCATGGAAACTGCGGGAGGCCCAGAAGAGTAGGATGGTGAAAGCGATGAAAACTGAGACAGGAGCATTGGGACACAACACCGAGAGCATAGGGGGGGCCTTTCGCCGGTACTATGAAAATCTATATAGTTCAAAGTATGGGGGGGGGATGATGCCCAAATAGACGAATTTCTAAAATCCATACCGGTACCGGCCCTAGCAAAGGATGTGGCTGATGAAATGGAAGCCTCGATATCCGAAGAAGAGATAGTGAAAGTCATCAAGGGGATAAAGGCAGGAACGTCACCAGGGGAGGATGGGTGTACGGTGAGATTTTACAAAACGTACCGGTCCACGCTGGCCCCCCACCTGGCAAAAGTGTTCAATGCGGTTCTCGAGGGGGATATCTTGCCCGAAACAATGATGGGCGTGATCATAGTTGTTTTACCCAATGAAGGAAAAGACCCGACAGAATGCTCCTCCTACAGACCGATTTCATTGCTTAACATGGATGTCAAGATCCTGGCAAAGGTGATTGGCAAGTGGATGTAGGGGATCGTGCCGGTGCTGGGCCACAGAGACCAGGTGGGCTTCATAGCCGGACGCCAGGGCTCGGATAACATCCAGAAAATAATAGACCTGATCCACCATGCGCAAGAATTGGACCTTGAAACTAGTCTACTTTCGATAGACTCAGAAAAGGCTTTCGATAGGGTCGAGTGGAGGTACATGACATGACTCCTCCAAACAATGGGGTTTGGGGAACGACTTAGAAAATGGGTAACCGCGCTATATAGGCCCCCAACAGCAAGGGTCCAGGTGAATGGAGAGCTCTCGGCCCTGTTCTCTCTATTGCGGGGTACGAGACAGGGGTACTCTCTCTCCCCCTAAATATGCCCTCACAATGGAATCCCTCGCCATAGCGGTGAGGGCCCACCCAGATATTAAGGGAATTAAACAGGGTGAAGTAGAGTTCAAGCTTTCACTATTTGCAGATGACATTTTGGCATATGTAGTGGAACCTTGCCGCTCGCTCCCCCCACTACTGTCCTTAATAGGCTCCTTTGGGCGATTCTCTGGGCTGAAAATAAATAAATCAAAATCCATGTTACTCCCTATCCAGGCGCAGGACCAACTGTTAGACCCTTCAGATAGATACATGGGGATTAGTGTTGCGAAAGACTCCATAAAATACTTGGGAATCCGCCTCACCAGGGACCTATCTCGACTGGCCCCAGCCAATTACGACCCTATAATGTCTGAAATCAAGGCTGACATGAGACGATGGGGGAATATGATCCTGTCATTGTACGGACGTATGACAACGGTGAAAATCAATGTCTTAACAAAGCTACTCTATCTCTTCATTGCCCTCCCCACGAGCGTCCCCGGCCAGACTTTTAAAGATCTCCAGAAATTGACTCAATCATTTATCTCGCAGGTTAAGACCCTGAGGGTCAGGAGGACGATACTTACGCTTCCGAGGGAGGAGGGAGGTTTTGGCCTGCGGGACTTTCGCCTTTATTTTTGGCCAGCCCAGCTGAGGGTACTTTTACAGCACATGAAAGAAGGCATGGGCACTTATTGGACTTACATGGAGGACATAGATGCACACCCACTTAAGGTCTGCGACCTCCTCTAGGCCCCGCGAAAGTCAATCCCGAACAGGTTAAAAAAATCACCCAACATTAGGGGTTCTCTGGTCGATCTGGAAGGAGGGGGCACAAACTAGCCCCCGACAACATGACCCTCACCCTTAATATCATTGTGAGACCCCATATTCAGACTGGGGATCCAAGGATTTAGGAAAGCGCAAACTTGGTCAGACAATGGTATGGAAAGGGCGGGCCAACTGTTTAGAGAGGGAGGCTTCCTGTCATATGAAGACATGAAAGAGGAGTTAGAGCAGGGGATGATCTCCATATTTGAATATCTCAGGCTAAAGGGCATCCTAAGCGAACAGGCCTGCGGGCGAAAGCTTGGGAGACCTCGGGGCTACTGGAACGGCTTGGCAAGAAATTACTTGTCCTAGATGCTCAAAGTGATGTTAGTAATTAGTGGGTGATTTGGTTGACAATTACTAACATCACTTCCAGCCTCTAGGACAAGTAATTTCTTTGAATGGCAAAATAATACTTTTTTGTATATTTTTTTCTCTCTATTGTGACTGTGCTATCAGTTATTGTTAAGTTTTTACCTAAATGGGCTTTATCTTCTTTGTCCATTTTTTTATCATGTGTTAAATAATAAAATTGTATTTATATTTTTTCAAACCCGACCTGATTGTCTGTATATTTGTTTGATGACGATATCTTTGCCTTGTTCACCTGAGGTGTCATGTGAATCTTTTCAGCCCAATATGACACTAGCAGGTAGTTTGTTGTGGACCTTGGTTGTTTTGATATGTTACTAAGTCCTCTCCCAACAAGCCCCTAAAAAAAGAGGACACCCCAGTGCTTGTTTTATGATTGTACTGCGGATGTAATGGGTCAAGTAGGTGGATGGAAAGGGTGAAGTGGGTGGATGGAACGGGTGAAGTGGATCAATGGAACAGGTGAAGTATGTAGAAGGACGGGTGAGATATGTGGATGGAACAAGGAAATGGATGGATGAAACGGGCAAAGTGGGTGGAAGGAGCGGATGAAGTGGGTGGACGGAACAGATGAAGTGGGTGGAAGGAGCGGGTGAAGTGGGTGGAAGGAACAGGTGAAGTATGTGGAAGGAACGGGTCAAGTATGTGGACGGAACGGATGTAGAGTGTGTAGCGGGTGTAGAGTGTGGACCGAACGGGTGATGTATGTGGATGGAATGGGTGAAGTGGGTGGAAGGAACGGGTGAGGTATGTGGATGGATTGGGTGAAGTATTCGGACGGAACGGGTCAAACATGTTGAATGGATCGGATGAAGTATGTGGATGGAACAGATGAAGTGGATGGATCAAGTGAAGTATGTGGTTGGAACGGAGGAAGTATGGGGTTGGAACGGGTGAAGTATGTGAGTGGATCGCATGAATTGGGTGGAACGTATGAACGGGGTGGAGCGGGTGAGGTAGGTTGAAAAATTAATGAAGTGGGTGGTACGGATGAAGTATGTCGATGGAAGGAGTGGTTGGAGTGGAGTGCATAGAACGGTTGGAGGGCATAAAATGATTGGAGTACATAAAATGGTTGGTATGCATGAAATGGTTGGAGTGCATAAAACAGAGGGCATGGAACGGTTTGAGTTCATGGAACGGTTTGGAATGCATGGAACGGTTTAGAGTGCATGGAACGGTTTGGAGCGCAAGGAACGGTTTGGAGCGCATGTAACGGCTTGGAGTGCTTGAAACGGTCGGAATGCATGGAACGGTCAGAATGCATGAAAATGTTGGAGTGCATGGAACTACTCGAGTGCTCGATCTCAAGCACCTACCGTTAACCACCATATCACATCTCCACGCTTACTCTCTTCTTTACACCACCACTCAACTAGAACACAGCGATACTATGACACCATTTGGTATAACTGTTCTCATGCCATCACTTGCCTCATACTCCCCATCATCCTAACTAAACACAGCTGGTTACACACCCTCCAGCCTAGGCGTTCTCCTCAGGCCTAACGCAGCCAGAATCCGTCTGGATAACAACTTCCCAGAACGAACACATACTCTTGATCTCCCAACCACCACACCTATCGCTAAGAAGCAGCAATCACACGAATGCCACACCTGCTGCACACATTCCCCGGTGCTCACACGCACCTTATGACTCTCTCTCCTCTCTCTACTGACTTGAACTTCGGTTCCTGAGGGCGTTCAACCTACCAGCGCCTTGAGATCATACCAATGGTACATAAGGCGCTATATAAATGCAAAGTAACATAACATAACAAGTGGAATTGGTCTGGTCATCTGAGCAACCTTCATAACTATACACAAATAGAAGGAATTGTACCTACTTATTTTCGCGCTTAAACTTACCTATTTAAGTGCCCTCATCCGGCAGTCCTCGATTTCGATTACTTTTCCGTACTAACCAACTTCCAGTAAGAGCACAATGGGGGGCGAAATGGAAATTATCAAAAGAACAAATATTCTGTCGTACGTGCAAAAGTAGCACTAACTTAGAAACAGCAAAACACGTCCTAACAGAGTGTCCAACTTTGGGTTCAATTTAAATGACGTTATATGGTCGATTTGTTCCTCACTATGACATGATAAAAACTGCTGAATTTTGGCAATATTGTCTGAATACTGACACAGGAGTGTTGCACATTGCACTTTTTTGCCTCTAGGACAAGTAATTTCTTTGAATGGCAAAATAATACTTTTTTGTATATTTTTTTCTCTCTATTGTGACTGTGCTATCAGATTTTGTTAAGTTTTTACCTAAATGGGCTTTATCTTCTTTGTCAATTTTTTTATCATGTGTTAAATAATAAAATTGTATTTATATTTTTTCAAACCCGACCTGATTGTCTGTATATTTGTTTGATGACGATATCTTTGCCTTGTTCACCTGAGGTGTCATGTGAATCTTTTCAGCCCAATATGACACTAGCAGGTAGTTTGTTGTGGACCTTGGTTGTTTTGATATGTTACTAAGTCCTCTCCCAACAAGCCCCTAAAAAAAGAGGACACCCCAGTGCTTGTTTTATGATTGTACTGCGGATGTAATGGGTCAAGTAGGTGGATGGAAAGGGTGAAGTGGGTGGATGGAACGGGTGAAGTGGATCAATGGAACAGCTGAAGTATGTAGAAGGACGGGTGAGATATGTGGATGGAACAAGGAAATGGATGGATGAAACGGGCAAAGTGGGTGGAAGGAGCGGATGAAGTGGGTGGACGGAACAGATGAAGTGGGTGGAAGGAGCGGGTGAAGTGGGTGGAAGGAACAGGTGAAGTATGTGGAATGAACGGGTCAAGTATGTGGACGGAACGGATGTAGAGTGTGTAGCGGGTGTAGAGTGTGGACCGAACGGGTGATGTATGTGGATGGAATGGGTGAAGTGGGTGGAAGGAACGGGTGAAGTATGTGGATGGATTGGGTGAAGTATTCGGACGGAACGGGTCATGCATGTTGAATGGATCGGATGAAGTAAGTGGATGGAATAGATGAAGTGGATGGATCAAGTGAAGTATGTGGTTGGAACGGAGGAAGTATGGGGTTGGAACGGGTGAAGTATGTGAGTGGATCGCATGAATTGGGTGGAACGTATGAACTGGGTGGAGCGGGTGAAGTAGGTTGAAAAATGAATGAAGTGGGTGGTACGGATGAAGTATGTGGATGGAAGGAGTGGTTGGAGTGGAGTGCATAGAACGGTTGGAGGGCATAAAATGATTGGAGTACATAAAATGGTTGGTATGCATGAAATGGTTGGAGTGCATAAAACAGAGGGCATGGAACGGTTTGAGTTCATGGAACGGTTTGGAATGCATGGAACGGTTTAGAGTGCATGGAACGGTTTGGAGCGCAAGGAACGGTTTGGAGCGCATGTAACGGCTTGGAGTGCTTGAAACGGTCGGAATGCATGGAACGGTCAGAATGCATGAAAATGTTGGAGTGCATGGAACTACTCGAGTGCTCGATCTCAAGCACCTACCGTTAACCACCATATCACATCTCCACGCTTACTCTCTTCTTTACACCACCACTCAACTAGAACACAGCAATACTATGACACCATTTGGTATAACTGTTCTCATACCATCACTTGCCTCATACTCCCCATCATCCTAACTAAACACAGCTGGTTACACACCCTCCAGCCTAGGCGTTCTCCTCAGGCCTAACACAGCCAGAATCGGTCTGGATAACAACTTCCCAGAACGAACACATACTCTTGATCTCCCAACCACCACACCTATCGCTAAGAAGCAGCAATCACACGAATGCCACACCTGCTGCACACATTCCCCGGTGCTCACACGCACCTTATGACTCTCTCTCCTCTCTCTACTGACTTGAACTTCGGTTCCTGAGGGCGTTCAACCTACCAGCGCCTTGAGATCATACCAATGGTACATAAGGCGCTATATAAATGCAAAGTAACATAACATAACAAATGGAATTGGTCTGGTCATCTGAGCAACCTTCATAACTATACACAAATAGAAGGAATTGTACCTACTTATTTTCGCGCTTAAACTTACCTATTTAAGTGCCCTGATCCGGCAGTCCTCCGATTTCGATTACTTTTCCGTACTAACCAACTTCCAGTAAGAGCACAATGGGGGGCGAAATGGAAATTATCAAAAGAACAAATATTCTGTTGTACGTGCAAAAGTAGCACTAACTTAGAAACAGCAAAACACGTCCTAACAGAGTGTCCAACTTTGGGTTCAATTTATATGACGTTATATGGTCGATTTGTTCCTCACTATGACATGATAAAAACTGCAGAATGTTGGCAATATTGTCTGAATACTGACACAGGAGTGTTGCACATTGCACTTTTTTGTGTTTGGCAAAATGTCATAATGCTTTTTAAAAATGTATGTTAAAGAGTCAAATGTAATTAACTAATGAAAAAGAAAGAATGAAAAGATTATGATTTTTAATATTTTCCATCTTAGGTTGCAGTAGATAGACTCGTGATCAAATGTATTTGTGTGGATATTTTAGTAGAGATATGAATTTTGTAATGTAAGCTGTAAAAAAAAAATCATTTGAACTAAATACAACTATAATCAAATAACTACACAGGTGCGGGTTGGGGGAGAGGTCGTAGCATTTCCCCTATATAACTGGCATCATGGTGTGTCTGACTTTCCCCAGATCCAAGGGTCCTCCGTCTCAACCCATTTCCCAGTAGCAACAATGGGACTTTGTCACACTATCGGGCTTGAGTTCCTGCTTTTATTACACACAGAGATGAGCCCAAATCAAATAGGTTCCAGCCAAGAGGACATGCCGCAGAGTACCTGAGCAGAATTCCACCCGGAGCCTCCAAATATGAAAGAGAACTATTAAACACAGAAGTCAGATTCAGGCAAGGCACTCCTGGTTGTGCCTTGGGGTTTTATAAGGAATTGTTTGTCTGCACACCACAACATTGTGGTTGTGCTTTGTCAACGTTGTACATATTTTTGAGGTGGTGCTTCGGTTCAAATCGCAAAGGTACCCTCTTGGCTGGAGTCTATTTGCTCTGGGCCATATTTGTGTGTAACGCAGCAGACTGACAGAAGAGCCCATGCGGGATTAGTATGAATCAGGTCTGCGAGAGGGTAGGATCTCTGGACCAGACCTAAAAAGGTTCTCCTTTGACATCAAACGTGTCAATGCAATTCACTTGATTTAGGAGCGTTGCAGCATCAAATGATACCTTGGCGATTTGATCCGAAGACCACCTCAACAATATGCACAGTGCTCCTTTGCTCCCTAGCTATGTGTGTGCTGTTTAAAAGCCCAAATGCAAACACAATGCCAATCATTTAGCAGATCATTTTGCCCACATTTCCCAGGGATAAATACACACTGTGCAGTTATCACAATGTGATCTACCCAATTGTCAATTAATACAGTTTGACACATGTTTACATAGTTGCAATAATGAATCTACTGTCTGAATAAACAGAACTATGAATACATCAAAATAACACATTATGTAGAGGCAGGATGAAGACTAAACTCCACCTGTGTGGCTTTACTTTTGGGTCTGAAATCCTGAAGAACATGTATACTGAGGTCCTTAGCCCCAGTCAGGGCTGGTGTGTCTTCTCAGCCTTTGAGGTGTTCAACATGGCGGCCTCCCTTTTTCTGGGTTTCCTGGCCTGCCAGCCTATCAGACGGCCATGCTTTGAGCATGTAATGTTTCCAAAGCATTTAACGTTGCAGCCAGACAACTGGAAGGCCTCCTTTGGCACGCCACCTTCTGCCTACTCTGCTTCTAAGTTCCAATGTCTTAGGGCCCACCGTCACCTGCAACATTTCTACCAGGGCACCTTACAGCATGGCTTTCTCACAAATTGCACGACTGGGCTATCTCTCCTATATCAATCTGCCAACAGTTTGGGCTTTTGTGTAGGCATGGGAACGACAATTGCCAGGCACAGCTGTAGTGGTATTAATTGGCCACTGATGTGGCAAAATGGTGTAAGTACCTGAGCATCTAATAGCAGTGCATGGCAAAGGCCCAATACTTATACACGAGCCAGAACTGTTGGCTTTGCCAGTGCTTGCTTTTAACAGGACTTCTGGGAAGGACATTTGACTGCTTATAAATTGAGTGGCTGAAGACAGACCTGGTACAACATTTTTATTACACCAGTAGTGGGTTTCAGCTCCAATTAAGTCATTAGCCCTCAGAAGACTGTTTTGAAAAAACACTGGCAGGCACTTCGGGTGAAGTTTGATTGTATGGCTTGTTTAAAGCGAGCTCAAAGAGTTCCCATGAGAAGGTGCTTTTGGCCGGAAAGGGCAGGAACTGGGTGGGAATGGCCATAGGAATTAGCATGGCCATGGCCCGTCAATGGGCTGGCAAATAACCAAACAACACCTACAGTTTGTGTGTCCCTCCTCATATGCTATTCCATCCTAGATGTACTCTAACACAATAGTTTCGGCTTATCGTGTCGCAAGTGACACCCAATAGCCAAAGCTAAAAAGGAGACTTTTTTGCTACTCGTGTTAACAAACAACAGACATTAGTTTAAAGTATGAAATCAGTGATATAATTCATTGAAGTAGTGCTGTCAACCGTTCCCCACCCACCCTCTGCAATGCCATGCATGGTCACCCCCTTTCCATCTCTAGTCCCACCACAGCAGCATGGTTGGCAGGCCTCTGCTGCTCCAGCTCCTGCTGGGAGTGGGCCACTTCCTTGTCCACCCTCACCGCATTTTACAGGCTCAAAGATAGCATCTGCTGGCACCAATGGTACCAGGTAGTGCTGTTCTGGCTGCCCACGTCGAGTTTCAGAATATCAGCCCCTCAGAGGGGCTGGCCTGGGCTGGACGGTTCCCCTGAATCCCAATTACATGACTTCCGCAGCCCTGTGCAACAAAAAGGAAAGCAGATTCGGAGCACATTGCGATGCCTGCCCAGTGGCGTACGGAAGCTAGAAACGTGCCTGGAAAGTACCAGCCACTTGGCCATTTCATAAACTGACGTAATTAGATTGGCATCTTACAAAGAGCTACCTGCAAGCCTTAAATGCAATCCTTGATCAAAAGCAACCATCAACAACTATCTCGTCAACTTACAATCGTTTACACAAAATGGCTGCTACTAAAACACAGCTTTCCCTTAATGCACGTGTCCTGCGTCAAGGAACAGCCGATAGACACCAAGGTCCATCTAATGTACATATATCTTCAAGAGTTATATATTCCTTCCAAAGAGGGGAATGTTAGCCAATTCTGATATCTGCAGAAAAAAAATGGGGAAAAAAGCCGAAAGGGAGAAAATGACTTGATGGACATTATGGGAATTCGGTGGTTGTGGGGGTGTCTGCCACTTCCACAAAAAATAAAGATGGGGGCGAACAGAGATACAAAAATGAAGTGACAAAAAAGGCAGCCCGTGGCGGATCTTCCTCCCCACAAAGGGGAGGCGCAACTCACATCACAGGGGAAGAGCTGCGGACACGAAATCAGGTAAGTGCCCCGTCGGAGGTAAGTCGTGGCGGTTGCGGGCGGGGTGCTGTTAGTGATTATTCCCGAAATTCCCGACTTCGGAATTATCACGGACATCCGCAATGTCTAGTTACTTATTAAACTTAAGTTTGAATGTAACTGTTGTTGTTTGGTATTTAAGTGTGTTTGCACTTTGGCACCTGGTTATGTGTGTTCTTTGGCCTCTTTCTATCACCCGTAAAGGGCTCTTCATTCACGATCTCGATCAGTTCCTTGTACTCATCCCCATTTCCCTCTTTCTAACTCCGGGATTCCCTTCCTTTGGATATTCGCTTCTGTTCTAATTTAGTGCTATTTAAGAAACGGCCTAAACTCGATTTGCTACGGTCCACTTTGCCTCATGGATGACCCTTGACTTGTTGGCTGTGTCGCTCGCGCTTTTCATTGCTTTGGTTCATGCTCTTGTACTTCTCTGTTCTCTGCCACTGTCCTCTTTGAATTGTGTACAGCGCTTTGGATGAAGGTGCTATAGAAATGCTGTAATAAATAAGTATATATGCAGCGCCTTAAGTGGCACTACAAAATGGGCCCGGGGTCATCAAGGGGGCGTGGCCTAATGGCGGGGGTCACCTGCTGGCCCACGAGGCCACGCCCCTTGACAAGCCCCGGCTCAATGGGTTACTGGCCCCCCTGCCAGGCAGCCTTTCGTAGAGATCAGCACCCTCTAGGGTGCTGATCTCTGCATATATATATTCTATAGCAGGCTTGTCCAACCTTTCTGAATGTGGGGCCGAAGCATTCACTTTTTGTCACCCAGTGGGCCGGTGAGCCAAAAGTCAACAACCTCACCCAAAGCAGTATATTAAAAAGCGATATTGTGTGACCTTTGACACAATAGCATCACAGGCAGTGATAGCCATGCAGTCCCAAAGATAGCTTTTGGTGTCAAGGGCAATGATCAAAGGTTAGTTGCTTGTGATTTCTTTCAGTGTCTATGTGTTAATATTTTTCTGAAATAGTGGGGGCGACCGAGCGTAGCGAGGGAGCTATAAGGTTCTAGGGAGGGTTTGGGGGGGGGATTTTTTTTCAAATATGAGGTTGAAATGGTGCATTTTACAGCAGAAAAGGTGACCAAAAAGCCATAAGTTTATAATTAGTTCTAAAGGGGAACATGAAAATTCCATGTCACCAACAGCAGAAAAGAACATTTTACACACAACACATTTTAATGATCAATGTGTCCACAGTGTAAGACAGCACTGTCACTGATGTAACACATCATCATGCTGGTTGTACCCAAAATATGCCTCTGTAGCAACATGTCTATGCTGGCTGTTCCCAATTTAGGCCAGCATTGTCCTGTACAAAGCATGATTGATGCTGCCTGAGCATGTGCAGTGTGCCCAATAAATATGGTAGCTTATCTCTGTAATACACATTACTTCTGTGGTGATGAAAGAAGCATAATTTAATTCAACAGATAAAATGTGGAAAAGCGATCAACCAAAGGTGAACCTAATTGAAGAAACGCAATGTGAGCACAATCTTAAAGTATGCAACCTAGCAGGCCTAGTGCACACTTTTCTTTCACCAATAAATCAGGGGGAGAGCGCGAACGCAGTCCCCCACTACCAGAAATAATGCAGTTGTGTATCCCGCATTTGGGAACATAGCAGGGGTCAGCAAATCCGATGTGCAATGAGTTGCATGCAAGAGGGCAGGAGTTGGGTCAGTTCTGGGAAGCCCCGCTAAGAAAGGGTGAGCAGGCAGGCCCTGACCCAGCCCCAACCCCCCACACCCTGGAAGCTTCGAGCATCTGCAGAGCTGCCTGTCCCGCATGTAGGGGGAAGCTCCAGCAGGCAGAGCCCAGCAGAAGAGCAGATTGTAGCGCAGTTCCTTTCTCCCATCAGGCCCTGCTCGGCCCGAGATTTGTATAAATAGCAGGATGGCTCGAGCAGGCCTGTTGCAGTCTGCCCACTGGCCTGTCGGCCCCACAGGGGCCCATGGCCCTCTGGAGCGGAGCTGCTCAGAGCTGGCCCCATTGACACCATATTAATCATCCTGGACCTCAACGCTCCACCAACCCTTAATCTCAGAGTTCTGCTCAATGACAATGCTGAAGCTTTGACATCTTTGCCGTAACCATATGCCATGTTGTGTCAGCCGAGCCTGCACAGCGCCAAAGGCAAGTATTCCCTTGTCCGGGCCCAGAGGTCACTGAGTCTTCCAGTGCCATCCACTTGGCACGGCCTACTGCTCCCAGCGTTTTCTACCCCCAAATCAGCACCACTGCCAAACAGAACTGCATAATTGGGGCCCATCGCTGCTGCTCTCTGACTTGACCCCAGTCCAGCGCTAGGCACCCATGCTTCTGGTCTGATGCTGAAAAAGCCTGGCTCTGCTGAGATCCGAAAGACAAGAACTAAGGTATTTTGGGAACATAGTACTATTGTTTTTTGTGTTGCAACTGTATCAGCTCACACCTCTCCTGAAGGGTATAGGCTGCCCTCAGGCTGTGCTACCAAAAGAGTGAAAATAAGTTATACCTGTTGGGCTTGCCTGTTTCACTTTTATGATGGGGATCACTGCTGCATGGTTATTAAGTGCGTTATAAATAACCTATCATATCAGATCATATCACAGATAACAGATCAAGATCATAGCAACTCCCAGAAACCTTGGCAGGTGGTCCACTGAGGCCCATTTGCAGGTTGCAGTGTGTTATTGGGGCACTACTAGGGTAACATATTGTGCTGTACATGTGGTATTCGCCATGCTTTGATACTCCACTGGCCACATCTATAATGTCCAATGTACTTGGTATAATGCATGGACATTTTCATCAATCCGCACTGTGCTTAGAGGTAAACGTAACTGAGCTCCCGCTGTTCTTCTTTGTCTCGAGACGAGGAAAAAAAGCACTGCAAAGGTTAAATTTCTCAGCTGATAAAGGTAAATCTTCGGTGACATTCGCAATTCAAAGGAACGATGTTTGGGGCACACAGGCTGTGTCGCCGCAACCCCTGCTAAACATATGTCCAGAGATGACAAACCTTGAAAGTAACTCCGCACAATGGCCCTCTGAGCAGCGGCCCATGGCTAATCAGGGGTTCAGGAATCCGCTGTGCTGCCCACGCCGAGAGGAACTCCTGCACAGCACCTGTCCACATAATCCTTCGCCTGGGCCAGCACTCTCTTCTCCTCACTTCGCCACCTCCTCCCTTCATCTCGGCTCGCCTTTTGCCCCTTGGAGCACCATGCAAGAGAAGAACGGGCATGTCTGGGCCGGAGCCCGTTCCCCTCTTGCATGGTGTGTCCTACTTGCCCGAAATGGGATATTGAAATGCAAAGTAATTGCTACTATATTAATCCCATTGTTCATAGTTTGTGGGAGTACTGGGCAATTGTATGGACCTGCGCTCACTAAAAATGAATGGTATTCCCGAGGTAACCCTCACTATGCCGTGATACAAATTAGTCTCTCCTTCCTCCATCATCAAGTCCCAAGATCTTCTTGACGACTTTATTTATTTATGCAATGTTTGTCGGATATCTGACAAAAATTGCATAAATAAATAAATTAAAGGTTCGTGGCTGAGGACTGTAACTACCTCTGTTGACCCCATGGGGTCACCAGAGGAAGTTACAGTTTGGCGCACATGCACATTTAAAAAAAAAAAAAATTTTTTTTTTTTACTCAAGAGTTATCCAACATACGGCCTCGCGGGCCACATAAAATGGCTTGGCGGGCCGCATTGTGGCCCGCGGGCCATTTGTTGGACAACCTTGTTCTATAGGCTTGCCTGGCAGAGGACAGTGCCTCGCCTATTCAGCCTTAATAGTGGAGCTGCCCCGTGCCAGCTGGGGAGGGGCAGCATCACCATTAAGGCTGAAAGGGCGAGGCACGCTGGAAGCTGAGGCTGTTTTCTTGAAGACTGAAACTAGTCCTTCGAATGTGCAGGAGCTTCAGGATTTAGAAAACAAGGCCTCTGCATCCAGCGGCCTCATGTTTCCTCCGTAATGGTGGCGCCGGCCCACGGGCATCTCTTGCTTAAAAGGATGCTTCGCAGGTGTGGTGCCACCATTATGGCTGAAAGGCATTTTTTTCTGAAGCCTGAAGTTCTCACACACGAGCGAGAACTTCAGGCTTTAGAAAAAAAAGCCTGTTCGCATTGTGGCAGGGGCTGCTAGGGCAGATTAGTGGGCCCCGGCAGGGCACCGCCTCAAAATGAGATTTCGGAGTCTGCCGAGGCCCAGCCCCGGCAGGCACCAGCCCACTTAAAGCCCTATATGTGAGTGACTGCATCTGATCCCTACATGGGCATTGCCCCTATAAGGTTTTGGTATTATGCTGTGGAGGGATGTGATGTCCAGTCTACAGTACTGTTGGGCCGACGTCCTGTTGATATAGTGGCCCAATAGCACGCCTACACACGCACACCTATAAGTGGGGCCATCACTGCACTAACACAGCATTATGTTTCGACGCTCCAGCAGAAATGGCTGCCGACAACTGTGGCTGGTACTTTTTGTAGAGGTTGCCGATTCAGGCCACTCAAAGCATATGCCACTAACAGCAGCCCTCTTTATATGCGCCAGAGACGACATAACATTTACTATGTGAGATCCCTTGTCTGCGGGCCATCCAAGGACTGCTTTGAACGAGCATTGGCAAAGCCAATAGTTTTGGTGTTTACTGCTGTTTGCATTTTGCATTCAGAGGCACCAGGTTTCAAGAAGGAGAGGGAAAAGTTTCAAAGGAGAACGCGAGTTGGGATGCAGGTCTGGAAGCGAATGAGAAAGGGAATAGAGCCAAGAAAGAAGCCATTGATGATGAGAAAGAGGAAATATGAGGGAGAACGGGTGAGAGTGAGAGGGTAAGAAATAAAGCCAGAATGTGAGAGGAAGGATGAATGGGGGTAGGGTTTGTGGTTGGGGTTCTGAGGGAAGAAGTAGGGTGGGTGGGGTAGAGAGACAAGGGGTGGGGTGTGTGCAGTAGAGAGAAAGGGGATAGCATGCATGGAGTAGAGAGAAAGGGGAAAGAGAGAGAAAGTAGGTAGGGCAGGTGGGTGGCTAGAGAGAGGGGAAGTGGGTAGGGCAGTAGGTGGGTGGGCTTAGAGAGAGAAGGCATAGGGTGCGAGTAGGGAGATGGATGTAGGGTGGGCAGTAGGTGGTAGAGAAAGTGGACTTTTGTTCGAGAGAGGGGGTAGGGTCGTTGGATGGGGTAGAGAGAGTTTTGGTTGGGTGGGTAGGTTGAGAGTAGAGAGAGTGGGCGGGATGGGTAGGTGAGGGTTGAGAGAGTTGGGATAGGGTGGTACTGGGGGTAGAGAGAGTGGAGGAGAGTTCATTGGGGTGGGTAGAGGGTAGAGAGAGTGGGGCAGGGTGGATGGGGTAGAGAGTGAGGGGTGGTGGTAGAAAGCGTTGGGATAGGGTGGGGGCAGAAAGAGTGGGGGTGGGGGTAGTGAGAATGGGGTAGAGATAAGTGAGGTGGGTGGGTTGTGGGTAGAGACAGTGGGGTGGGTGAGTTGAGGGTAGAGAGAGTGGGGCGAGCTGGGTGGGGGTACAGAGTGAGGGGTGTGGTAGAGAGAGTTGGGATAGTGTGGAGTGGAGTAGAGAGAGTGGGAGTAGGGGGTAGAGAGCATGGTCGTAGGTCATGGTAGAGAGTGGTGGTGGGATGGGTGGTTGTGGGTAGAGGGAGTGGGGTTGGGGTGGGGTTAGAGAGACCATTGTTTAAGAAGAGAGAGGGAAGGGGTTTCTGAACAAAGAATATCTGGTTGGCACGCCCCCTCTTCATTATAATCCCCAGCACCTAACTGCAGGGCCTGAAGCCCGCAGGGTTCAAGGGTGCGGGTGTTGCGGGCCGATTTTCGGCGTTTTAGCACAGGAGGGCCACCGTACCTGCAAAGGGGAGGCCACGCCCCTCTTCATTATAACCGCCAGCACCTACCAGCAGGGCCTGAAGCCGGCTGGGTTAAAGGGTGTGGGTGTTGCGGCCTGATTTTCAGCATCTGAGTCCAGGAGGGCCACCGTACCTGCGGAGGGGAGGCCACGCCGCCTCTTCATTATAATACCCATCACCTACCGGCAGGGCCTGAAGCCCACCAGGTTCAAGGGCGCGGGTGTTGCGCGCCCATAGGGTGTTCCGTGCCTGGAGGGAAAGGCGCATAGTCCAGCCCAAATGGAGTGAGGACCCTGTGCATCACAGGTGTTCGGCGCAAGCTGGTGGAAAGAAAAGAAGTGGGGATCCTGATACACTAAAGGCTAAGGCTTCAAGCAAGGTAGGGCCAGACTGGATTCCTCCTTGTAGTGCCACCTTTGGAGCCCCAGACGAAGGAGACATCTCTTGCCCTTTCTCCTCCCACCACCTTTTGCAATCCTCCCTCCTGTCAAACATTCAAGGTCCCCCTGTCCCTTTGGCACACTGCAAACCAATTCAAGGAAGAAGATTGAGGGGCTTAATGTGCTTGGCTTCGGGGGTCATGCAGGGAAATGGAGCATGTCTACGGACCCCCTGTGGGGATGGGGCACCATCAGTCACTGCCTGCGATAAAGTGAAAGACAATGTGGGAGTCTCTGTGGGGTGTTGGGGGCCAAGGGTGAAGGAGACATGGGAAGAGAGGAATGGGTCCACAGGGATCGGGGGGATTGAATCCAGGCAGTGTTAAAGGAACACACCCCTCGTACCCTGGTCTGCCCACTGCCCCAGTGGTTCGGCCTACCCCCTTTTTGAGGAGTCGACCGGAGGTGGTTCACCTGCCAGTGTCACCTGTTCGGAGGGAGACTACCAGGACCTTGCTCTTGGGGGATGAGCCCTTGCCATTGCGGAACCCCGTTGGGAGAGCCCGGGGCAACATGCGGCCAGTGGGGAGGGAGGGTGGGGCCTCAAATCCTGGTCTGTGCAGGCCTATGTCTGGGCATCATCTACCAGAATACAGTAGCAGCCCCAGGGTATTTCTACATGGTGTTCCTAAACTATCAGTCGACTCAAGAGAACCAAGATATGCCCTTCGGAACAAATGTCTTGATTGGTTGCGGGAGGTGGGGGTTTGTGGGTTTGTGTCCAGGGGCTCTTTGTTGGCATGTATCAGACTGTCTAAGCCCTTAGTTAAAACGGACATTGTTGAATTGCTCTTTGGGGACACCCTCGTGGCAAGGGTCATCCTGGAAAAGTGCAATTGCCATGGGCGATCAAGGAACAGTGGCATCACTGCCAGTGCATTCCCTACTCACACCCTTGTGCGTCACTCTGGGGACCCGCCTAGCAACAGTCCCCTTTCAGGGGCAAATCTGACAGCTTTGGGCCCGAGGGGCTACGGGAATTGGCTGAGGCCAGGAGCTGATGGGACCTGACTATTGGCTTAAAGCCATGTTCAGGGACTCCCACGGAGAGGGCAGGGGTGGGGGGATTGTACTGTTCTGCTGTTCTCCCTTTTGTTGTGTCCTTTGTAATCATGCACCAGAATTGTATCTTTATTTTCAGAATTGTTTTTGTAGGATGTACTTTGATGGCCTTTTCTTTGGCTGAATAAAGTTGTTTGACTGGGAGGGAGTGGGTAGGGCAGTAGGTGGGTGGGCTTAGAGAGAGAGGGGATAGGGTGGGAGGAGAGAGAGGGATAGTAGGATGGGTGGTAGGTGGTAGAGAAAGTGGATTTAGGGTCGGTGGGTGGGTGATGTTCGAGAGAGGGGGTAGGGTCGTTGGATGGGGTAGAGAGAGTGGTGGTTGGGTGGGTAGGTTGAGAGTAGAGAGAGCGGGCGGAATGGGTAGGTGAGGGTTGAGAGTTGGGATAGGGTGGAGGAGGGGGTAGAGTGGAGTAGAGATCAGTGGGGTGGGTTGAGGGTAGAGAGAGTAGGGCAGGGTGGGTGGGATAGATAGTGAGGGGTGGTGGTAGAGAGAGTTGGGATAGGATGGGGCAGAAAGAGTGGGGGTGGGGGTAGTGAGAATGCGGCAGAGATCAGTGAGGTGGGTGGGTTGCGGGTAGAGGCGGTGGGGTGGGTGAGTTGAGGGTAGAGAGAGTGGGGCGAGGTGTGTGGGGGTAGAGAAAGTTGGGATAGTGTGGAGTGGAGTAGAGAGAGTGGGGGTAGGGGGTAGAGAGCGTGGTCGTGGGTCATGGTAGAGAGAGTGGTGGCAGGATGGGCGGTTGTGGGTAGAGGGAGTGGGGTTGGGGTGGTGTTAGAGAGACTATTGCTCAAGAAGGGAGAAGGGGGTTCTGAACAGAGAATATCTGGTTGGCATAGCAACCGGCAATGCCATAGCATGAAATCATCAAATTACTAAAGTTTCTTTTTCCAAACTCCTCTGCCTTCTTCCCAATGAGGCATTCCCTAACAAGATGTGCACTTGTCAGAGCTATGAGAGAAGCAAGTCGGTTGCCAGGCTTTCCATTTTGCAGCCACACAGTGATTTGCAGGCTTGCCATATAGGGCTATTTCCCATACAATTAGGCTACTAAAACCCTATAATTACGGGTGTGAGCGGGTTGTGTGGGGTTTGAGCCATTTTGGGCTACCATCAATGGCAGATCTGTATTTCTAGTCTTCCCGAGCCTGCTTTTATGCTTCATGTCTTCTCTACCCACGCCCAAACCCACTCTCTCAACTCCCAACTAGCCACCTCCACTCTTTCTAACCAACCAAACCACTCCACCCACCCCAACCGCACTCTCCTCCACCCCCATTACGAGGGCCATGAAGCCTTGATTTATGTACCCACACCCACCCATCCGACCTCACTCTCTCATCGCTCACCCCCACCATATTTATCCCTGCCCACCCTCCCCCACTCTAAGCCCACCCTCAGGAACCCACCCAACCCACACTCGCTCTGTACCACAACAATTTACCAAAGCCAAAAATGCGTTGATGCCACGAAGGCAGGTCCATCCACAATAGGAAAAGAAATGTGTGCGTACAGCGAGATTGACGCTACCGTTTATTTTCATCTCTTCTAAACTACTCAGGATATCGACCGTTTTATTAGTTTTTACACAAAACCAGCTAACTCTTCGGGCGAGGAGTTGGATTCGGCGGGCTTTCTAGTCAAACCGTTCCTTCTGTTATGGTGTTAATTGAGCTCAGGGCGGCAGCACAGTTGCATGCTGGGAGAAATGGTACGGCCAAACATTCTAAGAGCCGTGGTGACATGCAAAAACGGTATTTCTCTGTAGGAGGAGTTGGTGACAATCCTGAGCCCATTCCATCCCTTAAATGTGTACTGCTTCAAAGCTATCCATAAAAATACACAACTGTATTTTGCTTCGCTCCAGTGCAATTCACCTTTTAGAATGTGATTTCCAGCAAAATGCATTTTATTTTTCAAAGAAAGCTACGGTTGGTCTCTGGAGTCATGCAAGATGATCTTTGAGCTATTAGCATTTGCTAGATTCCATAAAAGGTACCGTCAAAAGATAATGGAACCATTAATGCAGATTACAGTATTGATTCGGTCTTTTAAGGGAAAGCACTCCGCTGTGTGTCTACTTACTGTTTTTTTCACATTGCTTTTAGATGGAAAATTGATGACACCGTGAATTGAGAGAATGAATGAAAAGCAGAGTTTATTCACGTTTTGAACTTCAAGCATGGCACCACAATAGAAAGAAGCTTTTTGCACCTAATGATCCGTTGTGGTTAGGACAGGTGCGCCGTGTGATTTTGTAGTGTACATAGGTCTAGATGATGGCATTTACAAGGTCTGAGCTGTTTATGCTATGGTGTGCATGGACAAACCCTTGCAAGTGCTGATGGATGAAGGTCCACATTGTGCAATGCTATACACATATACTCTTACTGTATGGCATGAGGGGTAGGTACACTCTCACTCGGGCACTGCATAGGGAAAGCAGCTGCCCCAGCCCACTTTAGGGGGGTGCTTGAGGGGCTGCCCATCTGGCCCCTTTGACCTATTCTGCCTACACTCCTCGTGAGGGGAGGCCGGAAAAGGACGGGACGGCCCCCTTCCCGGACCATCTAGAAACAGCTTCCGGCCTTGGGGGTAGGGGCTTTAAATTGCCAGGCCGTGCCAGAGAAGGCCTCATCTTTGGGCGCCAGGAGGCAACTACATTGGTGGAAGAGAAGGCTAAGGAAATAGGTGGCGAAAAGAATGACCAAGGTAGCCGTGAATTGATGCGTAAAGGGAAGGAGAAGTTATTACCATAGCCCCCTTCTATCCGACTAGTCCACGCTGGGATGGCATTTGCCCAAACAGGTGAAGAAACTCATTTGGGCGAGGGCATTTTTTGATATATTTTTCCTATTGTCCCTGGACATGGCTGGGCCAGATATCACCATTAGAAAGAGGAGAAGAAAAGGAAGAAGAGGTACAACCCAGTGGAAACAATCGAAAATTGGGCTAAGGCTTTTTCTTTATTGTCAGCTGGGATGATGGGAGAGTTCCCTGAATGGGGCAGTGCTATGGAAATATAGGAACACCATAGTGAAAGATCAGAGGAGGTATGGGATGAAAGATAGGCTGGATTATGATAAGGGCTTTCGGTCTACAATAGCCCAAGTGACTGAGATGAGGTGGGATGAGAAGGAACTGGAGGGCTACGTAGCATACAAGGGTGGAAAAGAAAGGGCTAGCCAGTAGTATGGTGAAAAGGGAAGGGTACAGGGGTCTGCGTGGTTTAGAAACAAGAACAACATCAATAAGGAAGGGTGGCAGCCCTTTCACCAGGGTAAGCTTGTAGGAAAGGTCAGGGGCTGGCCTCACAAAGGGGACAGAGGTGGCTTACACATCGGTGGCTGGAGGATACCAGGCAGCGTTGGTCAAGGTTATAACTTCTGCCGTTTGTTTAACGATGGGTCGTGACACTGGGGAGACAGGTGTAAGTTTACCCAAGAATGCGCGAAACGTGGGGCTAACTATCCCACGACAGTGGGCCACAGAACACAAGGGAAGGCAAGGGGCAGGGCTCATTACCGGGGAGCAAGGTGATAGGATGTGGGAGAAAGGGCCATCATTGGTTAACAGACTTCAGCTACATGCATTATTGACTGCCTAAGGGATCACAAGAGAGACTTGTTGGACAAGGGGTTCAGGGGAGGGTTCCACATCCCGTATGAAGGGGCATTGACTGCAAGAATGTCCAAGAACTTACCTTCAGTGGACAAACTGCCAGAAATAGTAAGTGAATAGCTTTTGAAATAAAAGAAGCTGAGCAGAATAGTGGGCCCCTTCGCTACACCTCCAATGGATAATTTCCTAATATCCCCCCGGGTGTGGTACCCACGAAGGAGGAGGGTAAAAACCGGCTCATTCAGCACCTTTCTTACCCTCGGGTGATTTGGTCAATGAGTGGCTTGATCCTGAGCACTGCTCGATCACCTATGCCACATTCGATTAGGCGGTTGATATGGTTTCTAGAATGGGCAAGGGAGCTCTCCTAGCGAAGGTGGACATAGAGTCAGCTTTCCGGCTGCTGCCTGTGCACCCTGACAGTTTTCACTTGTTGGGGTTTCAATAGAAGGGACAGTTGTATTTTGACAGGTGCATGCCCAAGCCCATGGGCTGCTCGATAGCCTGTTCCCTATTTTAGGCCTTTAGTTCATTCAAAGAATGAGCAGCCCGCGAGAAGGAGCAGAGAGCTGGTTTAGTACACTATTTAGATGACTTCCTTTTGTGGGCAAGAAGGGTTCTCAAGATTGCACGATTGGCACTGGCCTCGTTCTAGGAATTGATGGGTCATCTGAAAGTGCCCCTGGCACCTGAGAAGCTTCAAGGGCTAGTTGAAGTGTTGAAGTTCCTGGAGATTGAAATTCACACTAACAAGGGCAGCCGCAGATTACCAGGGGATAAGGTGGAAGGACGTGTGTCTGAAATTAACGATAACTTTTTAAAAGGTGGGACTACTGTGGGAAAAGTTCAGCAGCTACTAGGAAAATTGAATTTTGCCTCGAGGGTGATCCCCACAGGGAGGGTTTTCACCAGAAGGTTGACAAGGGCGTGTTGAGATGCAAAGATACTCGCACAAGTTGTGACGGCAGTAATACTGTTGCTTATCGAGACAAGATTAAGCCACATACACCACGGCCCCCAGCCGGGGCCTAACATCAACTGCCTCAATTAGAATCAGAATCTCCTTCCACACCAGGCTCCACCTGAGCTTGAAGCCTGGTAACTATGTACATACACACACACACAGCCTAGCAACTGGGCCCAAAGGCTGATAGGCCAACTATGATAATTATATACTAGTGTACAGCTGTGTTTGCACCCTGTGCAGACACTCATACAAACACATATGCAGGCACTCCTAACAGGGCAACAGTGGGAGTGACTCAAAAATACCATTACATCCAACTCAGCGCGGCCCTCAGAGGATCTTCACGTGTGGAGTACTTTTCCAAAGGGGCTTAATAAGGTCAGGTTATGGAGCCCCCATAGGTTACCAGTGATAAGTTGCAGCTTTAAACCAATGCCTCAGGCCAGAAAGGGTGTGGGGTGATCCTGGGGGATGAGTGGTGTACCCAGGAAATAGGGCTGTGGTCCAGGCCATTAACGTGAAGTCTGCCTTTTGTCCTGCGGTGTTGGATTTATTGAGGAAGTGGGGAGGTATATGCCTGTACCAGAACAATGAATTTAGGGCGCGCTATGTGCAAGAAATTGCTAATACTGTAGATGACACTCTTTCTCACCTTCAGTGGGACAGGTTCCACAAAGCTCAGGACAGGGAGACCCTTCAGGACAGAGTGGTGTAAACTGTTGTCATGGACCGGATGCTCTGGGAACGGCGGGAGAATCCGCTCACAGCAGGAGCAAGGTCCAGGTACCAGCTGTGCTACAGTATGTTCAGGAGGGTGGCTGCGGAAAGAAGGTGGGGGAAGGCATCATTAGATGTGCAGGTACAGGAATGTGTCCCATGGGCGAACACCACTGGAAAATCTAAAATTTGGGCAGTGGGGCACCTGGCGGCTGTGGCATTTTACAGTTCTGCCGTAGAGAGAACACCACTTAGAGATTTTTAGTACAGGCGGAAGGGCCTAATAGGGGCGGTCACTTGCATATAGATTTTGCAAAACTGACTAAGCTCTTGTGAGTAATGCTGGGTGTGGGTTACAATGCCTTCGAGGTGGCATTGTTCGGGGCAGCATTTTCTATTGCCTTTTTTGGGGCACTACAGCAAGTTAGTTCTGTGGAATAAGAAGGAGATGACAGGAAGAGCGCTGCTGCTGGGGGATGTCCCCTTTCATACTTGAGGAATGG
Organism: Ambystoma mexicanum; assembly: GCF_040938575.1. NCBI lineage: Eukaryota > Metazoa > Chordata > Amphibia > Caudata > Ambystomatidae > Ambystoma > Ambystoma mexicanum. The sequence continues at coordinate 34,635,767 of NC_090922.1, read as the reverse complement.
CGATCAAGGTTAGGATGTCTCAGACAGATCAGAAAGGAAGGGGGAAGATAATAAAATTGGATAGCTCAACAGATGCAAGTAGTTGCCCCACAATGCTGCTTTCGCAGTACGTAGTTGGAAGACCGGTTAGGGGGGGCATACCAGCTAATGCACGTGGATGGTTCCCCAGTAACTTCTTTCCAGTTTAGGAAGGTGTTAGCATTGATGCTGCAGATTCAGGGCAGTCGTTGGTCTTCACATCCTCGGGAGGATAGCTCAGGGGCAACGTGCTCGCCTTGGAAGCAAGACGACACGGATCAACACAGGTTCGATCCCCAGGTACGTGCTTGGAAACTGCTGGGTATTAAGCGCGTTATAAATAACCTGTCATATCACATTTTTTCTTTAGGATTGGGGCAACCAAAACGGCCTTTCAACAAGAGAAGTCCAGGCTGGAAATACAAAGGTTGGGCAGATGGGAGTCAGACCGGTATAAGCTGTATATCCACCGGGGGTGCAAGATGCCCAAGGTCCCACGTGAAGTTGAGTACATGGCAGAGGGCAACATCTGTAGAAGATTACTCTGACAGCTAGGTCGGGATTACGATGTCACAGGGACTGTTTATAAAATTCTAAAAGAACTAGAAAATCCCAATCCACCTACAGACACATGTCTGAAAGACAAACCTTGGTGCACTAGCATCCAAAACGCCCTCAACAATAAAATCATAGGACTCCAAACGAAAATAGAGGACAAACGCCAACAACTGTCCAAAAAAAAGTTTACCAACCCTGGCTCACCAACGCCCATTGACACCAAATCAAGCTTCACCTTCAAGAAAGTAACTACGGCAGAAAATCAAAAAATAATCACCTCCTTAAAACCCTCAAACTGCAAAGGGGGCAGCAGCCCCGTCCAGATCATAAAAGACACAGCCAGAGATCTGTCCCCCTTCATCACCAAACTTATTAACCTATCATTCAACAACAATTCAGTCCCCAGCAACCTAAAACATCCTGGGTTCTCCCACTCTTGAAAAAACAATCATTAGACCCAACCATATCCACCAACTACAGACCCATCCCCACAGTCCCATTCCTATTAAAAATACTGGACAGAGTCGACTACCTCCAAATTCAAGAATACCTGGAATCCAACCAACTGCTATGATTATGTCAATCTGGCTTTAGACCTCAACATGATACAGAGACTGCCCTTGTTGATCTTAAAAGTCAGATTGATGAAATCAAAGACAAAGGCAAGACTGCGCTCCTACTCCTCTTAGACCTCTCAGCAGCCTTCGACCTGGTCGACCATAAAATCCTGTGCAACCACCTAGCCACCGCAGCTCATTCCTCCTCACCTGCCATCGCATGGATACAATCATTTCTGGTTAACAGAACCATGTGAGTCTTCTCTACAACAGCTGCAGCAGACCCCATTCCTATCTCATGCGGGATCCCACAAGGCTCCTGTTTCTCCCCCACTTTGTATAACATATTTCCAAAGCCACTCTTTGACCAATTGGACCATCTGGGTGTCACCTACACGAATTACGCAGATGACACCCAGATACTCCTCACCATCACAGGCAATTAGCAAACAGACGTCACCCAGATTAACAAAATATACTCCATCATTCAGGCATGGATGGCCTCTCATGGCCTCTGCCTGAATGATGAGAAGACGGAGCTCCTCCTTGTCGGCTCTCCCAGTAACCTGTTTAAACTTAATCCCAACTATAACAACATCACTATCGATGGTCATACCATACCTATTGCCAAAAGTGTGAAAACCCTCGGCTTTTATCTCGATGCCAACTCTAACCTCTACAAACAAACCAACATGATCGCCTCTGCCACCGCCTACACCGGCAAGCTTATTAGGGCCAGGAGACCCTTCCTATCCACCAACAGTTGCCTCACGCTTGCCAGAGCCCTAATACAGTCTAAACTGGACTATTACAATAGTCTGTACCTAGGTGCTAACCAAACCATAATTAACAAATTACAGGTACTTCAAAACAACGCTCTTCGCACAGCACTCAACATTCCCAGGCGAGAGCACATCTCCAATGCTAGGAAATCGTGCAAATGGCTCTCCATTCAACAAAAAATGGACTTGAAAACCATCTGCCTCACGTACAAGGCTTTAAACCACCTAGTCCCTCCCTATCTCACCAACAAGTTTACCATGAAACCTACCACAAGAACCACCAGATCCTCCAACACTCTATGCTTAACAGTACCTAGATTCTCATTAAAAAGAGCGGGAGGAACCAGCTTCACAGTACTTGCTTCCCAACTCTGGAACACCTTACCCCTCAATATCAAAACTACTGAGTCCTTCCAGATCTTTAGGAAACATGTTATCGGTTGGTTCCTGAACAAAGAGCAACACCCTAGATAGGAGGTCACACCTCCCTTTACTTAGCCTTGTCCGTGAAATTTGCTAACTGCTGTATCTTGAATCTCTGTAAAATGTTTACTTTGCAATTGTATATATCACAATATGTAACCATCTTCTTTAAGCGCCCTTCTACCCTTGGGTCTGGAGCGCTATACAAATAAATAAAACAAACAAACAAACAAACAAGGTGATGCGTTTTTGCACATGCAGAAACCCACAACCCTGTGTTTAGAAAAATAGGGTATGTGCCTAATAATATCAGATGTTTGCCATTTAAGTCTATTTACAAGATACATTATCTCCCTTAAAAATTCTTCTTTAAATTGAAAGTTCCTAGGGTGGCAGGTCTTTAACGGAAACAATCCCCAATATGGTGGCTTGTCTTTGTTGCCTCTCATTAAGGTTTTTAAACACTCTATGGCAAGATAAAGGGTTGTTGTTCCTAGAATGGCTAGTCTGGCTGCGATAATTGGGTCTGGGCAAGGTGTTTCCAACCACCCTATTAGAACTAAATTTGGTTTGATTTCTCTTGCTGCTATGCTAAACCTTCACACTTTACACAAAGATATGTCTTTGCAAGGTTCTATAAACCATTACTGCATCACTTTCACTGACTTTTTTAACCAATGTTTGCACTTTCTTTGCAGCAAAATGTGAGGGGGAAACCCCTGAGCCCTTACCTACAACTCCATATATACCCTAACCCCACTTACCATATGCATTTTGCCGCAAAACAAATTGCAAAATAAATCAGCAAAAATGCATTTGGCGAAAGTGTAGATCGGCAAAAGCGAGCTGGGTGCTTTGCTGTGACCATACATTAAGGTCTGTCCTTCGAGATGCTCTGGATTAGAACTAAAATGAGATGTCCAGCTTTGTGAATTTAATTGAAAACGTTTTAATATTGATTGATTTCACAGTGGATTGGTCTCAGCCCTAATTAGTGATCATGAAAGATGTCTGTAAGAAAGCATTTTTGGTTGACTGGCAGGAAAATCACAGGTTTCTTTAAACCAAGATTTCTTCAAACGAGAATACACAGGTAGTTTGGCATCAACATTCTAATTCTCTCTCACTTAATGTAATATTTTACTATCTGAGCAGTATTCTCTTATAATGGCAGCTGCGTTGTGGGGTGTTTTTGTTCAGACGCCTCTACTAAACGATATGCAGCGTGGTACTGCAGGACATGCTGCAGACATGAAACCATTTCTGCCACTTTGGTCACTCCAATTTCATATTGAGAGTTGCAGATTTCATATGTGACCATTTGTATTCCTCTCTGGCAGTGATATGGCATCCATTAACAGAAGTAGGAAATAAATAAGCATACAGTAATATTTGTTCTGTTTTTGTTGTAGATCTACTGAGATAAGGGCCTGGTGGCACCTCGCTTCTCCTTTATGTGTTATTTATTACCATGAAGCCTCTTCCTCCACTCTTAATTGTGCTCTCATTGAGTCACCTAGAGAGTAAATGTAAGTTATTTAAGCGCTCTATCTCAGTTTCATTTAAATTTCGACAGACGATAACTTATTCTGTCAAGTTTTTTCTGGAGCCGTAACTTACCCTGCTCTTTGCCTTCACTGGTATCATCCTGGCCGATTGTTCATGCAGTAAATCAACTAGAAGCATTTTATGTCATGCAGCAGGACATCAAAACAACATTTCAGGAGCTTAGAAGATTTAAATACTCAGCAGGTGAAAGATGAAGGTAAGAATTTAAGTGGGGACATGAAGGCTTTCTCAAGCAGAATGGAGTATGCGAAGCAAATCATTTCTACTACTGGGGATAGTCTTGAAGGTTTGAAACAAATGGATATGAGGCAAAGAACTGGAGTGGGCTCCTGCTGATAATTTTTATTTCAGAATCCCAGAATATTTGGCGGGCTCTGAACCAGTATTTGAAGAAATGGCTGCTGAACCTCTTACATATCAGTCCTTCAGTCCTACTTTGGAAATCCAGAGGGCTCACAACATTAGGCCATGGGTTTGCACCTACAAGAAAGCTCCACCTCCACTAATAGCATGTCCCCTATGGCATTAGCAAGGTACGAGAATATTCATGAAGCTAACAAAAAGTCGCAACTCCTTTTTGAGGGCCAGAATATCTTTATTTCATCTGTTTTCTCATCAGTCACAATGAATATGTGTAAAAGCTTTCTAGGGAGGAGGCCTACACTTAGGAAATTGAATTTGAGGTTTGGTCGTATGGATCCAGTAACAACGTTAATTACTCCGCCTAATGAAACAACTAAGGAATTTTCTGAACCCGATGATTTTATGTACCATCTAGAAGCGTTAAGTCCCAACCATGAAGACATATCTGCACCACTTAATTCCACCACTTCAATGTGTTTTTCCACACTGATACAATGTTCATCACCATTCAAGAATAAATTCTTGAGTGTCAGGTATTCAAAACGTAATTCAATCTCAATTTCTGACCATGCTCCTAAGAACTTTCGATCTGTAGCCCAGTAGAAAGAACACTTTTTTTAGTGATTTATAATTCTTTATTAAAAGATATAGGGCCTCATTACACGTAGTGCGGTAAGGGTTTACCGGTACCGGTAAGGGCACCGGTACTGGTAAACCCTTACCGCCTTACTACAAGGTCCCTTTGCGGGTTGGTACTTTAACGCCTGCTGTTTAGCAGGTGTTAAAAACCAACCCGCAAAGGGACCAGGGTGCTAATTACGGTACCGCAATTTGCGGCACCGTAATTAGCGCCTTCCCCGTTCCCATAGAGCACTATGGGGCAAAAATGGGAATGGGAAGGGCAATGGGGGAAGGGGGAATTACCCCCCGCCAACCTTGGAATAGGGCGCTAATTCCCCTTTCCTCCAAGGCGGTGCCGGTATTTTACCGGCATGGACCAAGGTGCTAATAAGGAAAAGATCACAAAAATAGAAGGAAGAGACAGAAGTAGTGAAATCACCGGGACAGAGAAAACCCAAACCAACACTGAAGAACTAGACTGGGAAGTGGACAGAGGAAAAATAAAAAGTGGAGAAAACTAGGAAGGGAGGTGGCTACAGAGAAGGAAGAGGACATATAGAGGGGAGGTAAAGAAGCATGAAGGAACTTTGCAGAATCATGAGGAGGGCGGGTCAATTGTCAGGGAGAGAAAGGAAGAAAATAAAAAGACACTAAGCAGGGAAAAGAGAAACAGACGTCAAGAGGTGTCAGAGAAGGCAGAAAGGAGATTAAAAAAGGAAAAGAATGAAAGGATACAAAGGCGAATGCAACCAGGGCAGCGAGACAGTCTTAAAAGAGAAAAGAGAATAAGAGTCTGAACGAAGCTGGTAGAAAAAACATAAAAGTGGAAGGAAAGGAAAACAAGGGAAAATAAAAACTAAAAAGAATGGAGGGAAAGAACCTTGAATGGGAGAAAATGGTAACCCAGAACGAGAAGAACAAACCTGAAGGGGTGTGCACGGCCATAAAAGATAAAACTTGAGAAAATGACAGAAAAGGAGTAAGGCGGAGGAGGAACTCAGACAGGGTAGTGAAAGGGATCCAAAAAAGGGATCAGGGACAAACAAAAGCCATGCCACAGAGAAGGCCCCGGGTGGAGGACAAGAAAAGGAAGATCACAGAGAAAATGAGCAAAACACTGATTCAGAGGGAAGAAAAGATCTATAACAACACCAAAACAAGTGCAATGGAGTAGACACAAGGGAAAAAAACAAGGAGATGGAAAAAACACAAATAATTGGAGGAGGCAGAGGAGAAAGGAAGGTTGCAAGAGAGTTTAGGGTTGCCCAAATTTTAAGGAAATAATTTTCTCTGAGCCCAGTATGTCAAAGTCCACAGGTGCCTTGGTACAGGAGGTTGCTCATAGTAGCTATTGAAATATCAGCCCAGCTGAGGGAGGAATGGAAACCCTTGCCCATGGAAGAGACAACAGTGATGCAGTAGCAAGCAAAGGGTTGGCCAAGACCCAGCAGACCACTGAGCGAGGGCTCTGAAAATGTGAGCCGGACGAGACCATTGTCCTTCATCTGCTTATGTATCATAAAAGCTTGAGTGCTAGTACACTTTGTGTTCTAATACAATGGAAGTGAACATTTGATTGGACAGTGTCTTTTAACTAGTTAAACATAAAATATCCAGAGGTATAGACAGGGTAGGGCCTGGGCAGGCAAGGCCCATCCAAAATCTGTAAATGCCCACTCAGAAGCGCTGTGTGAGCATTTACAGATTTTAATTTCACCGCAGAGGGTCCTTTTGGATATATTTTGAGGTTATATCTATTACTTTGTGGTATTTCCTTTTTATGGTGGCATTTTATAATTCTTGATAATATATTGTGGTAACTTGTTGGGGTATTTCTATAGTGGTGAAACACATTTTTGAATATTGCCTAATAATTGTTTTTACCAGGGTCGCTAACAACAAGCAAAATACTGGACTTGATAAACTCTGGATGAATGGTTCATGCCCCCTTGTGGTACCTTATGTACAATACCACACTACGCCCTTTTGGCTGAGTTTCATCAATTGTAAAGCATGCAATTGAAATACTACACATTCATTAACGGGATGATTCATGGAATCATTGTGTGCCGAAATGTGTGGCGGAAGCGTGTAAAACGCAGTGCAAACGTGCGAAAAGCACGCGTGCACCCATTTCCCGATTTATGGAAGGCACTGCGTCTGGCTTCCCCTGGGACCTGCGCCGAATCCGCGCATGGCGCACACATCACTGCGACATCCCGAAAGCTGTGCGCGAGTTGTCCAGTGAAGGCGCACAACATCCAGCGCACACACCTAAAAAGGGGCGGAATACACAGAATGGGGAACAACATACAAAAATGTGGGCGTAACGGGGGAAGTTCAGCAGCGAAATCCTGCACAACGTTGCAACCCGGCGGGGCATACCGGTGGACATGGTGGTGCCCCCACATCCCCAACCACATGCATGGCCGCTGCACATGGGAGGGGAAAGGGCACGTGTCGAGGCAGCCCGTACACAGCTGGTGGCTATATTTGTCACTTAAACTCCCCCCCTTCCGGAGTGCACACAGGCCTGGCACATTCCAGGTGACAATCGATGACAAAGGGACAGTCAACTGTCACAACCTTAACACCCTGAGAATGTGTCCTTGGAATTGCAGCATTGTGTGCATCCCTAGCCACTTAAACACAATCCCGTGTGACCAAAAGGCACACATGCAAGCTACAGATTCCATCCCCCCATGCAAAATAGCACATCAAAATGCTAGTATGTCACCTAAACCTCCCTCACCCCATATCACCCACCCAACACACCATGCCATGGCATGCAATGTGAAAACTTCAATAGAAATATCAACACACATGACACAACTGTCAAAAAGTGCACCTTCACAAACTGAAACAGGCCACAGACAATCCCCTCAGACATGGACTCTGAAGAAAAGAGTGAGCAAAAATATCCAAACTATACTAAAAGTACATAAATGCATGCCACCAAAGGTGTGAACACCAAAACCTCAAACCTTTGGTGGCATGCATTTCAGGGAATTCCAAAAAAGAAAAGAAAATGCGGGTGCTGCGAGGGTATCCTCCGCAACACCCGGCTCACTACAAAACACAGTACAGTGAGTGGTGTTTGCGGCCTGGAAACCCCTGCAGCTGTATAAAAAAAAGGAAAAAAATGACCCTGCTGTGCCAGTTCATGATCGAGAAAGTCAAAGTGAACTTGTGCAGCAGAGACACAGAATGTCTCAGAAGGCAATTAGTGTGTGCATGGGGGGATGATGGAGTGGTGTCGGGGTGGGGGTGTGTCATGTGTGTTGTGGGGGGTTGTTTGCAGGGCTATTCAATGCACATTACCATGGGAAATGCATGAACCATCAGTGTTGCGTACATTTTCCATGTAAAGTACTCCATCATGGACACGTCTGCAACGGAAACATATTGCCGATCCCGGGACACATCATGGTCAAAAACCAACACAGGACTATCAATTTACCAGCATAACATATCATGAACACAGGACCCGACAGTGACAATGTCAGACAGTGACGAATCACCATAGCACAAGTGCCACAATGTGACATTGCCACTGTCAAGTCTAACAAGGGATGAAGGGTTTCAACCCCCTCTCCCGAACCACAGAAGCTGAATAGATCGACCCTCCCACCTTGGTTGGCACGGGCGTCTGAATTGAAATACACAGATAACCACGTGGCAGCCAATGGGGGGAAGACAGAGTTAGGGAAAGGGGGTGGAATGACAAAGGGAAGATAGGGAACAAACAACATGCATTGCAATACAATTACTTAATCCTAACCAAGAAATAACCTAAACTTTCCTACTTGATAATCCTTGTCTTACTTGTCTCCTGAGCGGAGTTTGTTTTAGGGTTCTTAATTACCCTATACCATACCTATACTTATGACCGTGTTAGTGTAACATGTAGCAAACACATAGCAGACGAGAGCGATACAAACTGCATGACACGTACAAGGGAAGCCCCCTTCATGAAGTCAACATACACATGGCCCCATGGGCTGACATAGAACATGAGCAAACAAAGCAACATAACCCAAGATATCCTTTTAGGAGCGAAATGAACAGTCTTGCATTTATCTCTTTAGTAGAAGGGTCTCTGCGATAAGTATTGCCTCACATTTCCCAGAGAGATTAAACTAACCCCAACCTGGGGACTGGCTAGTAACTCATTTAAGTCTTTAACGTATCAACTAAAACATAATTCTTGTCAACATTAATGAAACATGTATCCATGTACTTATCTTCGAGTCCGGGTGCCTCACAAGTACACCCGGACATTCTGGTATGTCGCCGTGAGACGCCGCCGCCCTGTGGAGCAGCTGCCACTTTTGGAAGTGAAGGCAGCGGTCTGGAAAGGAGAAGTATTCACCGCTGCGGCCCGGGAGTTATGAGTAGGTTTTACGCAAAGTTTGCACTGCCTCCCGAGATGAACATCAAGGCTACACCTGCTCGGCCAGATACTCTCCCTCACTGCCGTGGTTTACAGAAGCCTCCGTCCGCCTTCATCGAAACAATTCACTCGCTCGCCATCCTGCGTTCCTCCCACACGCCGTCGTGGCCGCCCGTGCTGCACAACATTAATTATCAGCACCTGTGTACGGGCGGTCAACAGCTAAATACTCCATTAACGAACTCCAGCTGTCTCCTGGTGCGAATAAGTGAACTACCATTGCACCTCTAAGCATGCTGGGAATCGGAGTTTTTGTCTTATTTCTTACAATATTGTCGCCTATGCTTGCCCCAGACCCTATTCCTGACAGCCACCACACGTCCCCCTTTCATCATGAAAGTGGCTTCTACAGCCAAAGGGCGCATGGGACTGCATACAGCATGAAGTGCATCAACAATGTATACAGTCAAGGCAATACATGAATAAGCAACATGATATCATGCACAGTCAACAATATAGTCACCAAAATGCAGTCCAACCATGCACTGGAGAAACCATCATAAATCGCCACTAGGGGTGTATACACATGTTGGACTTCAGACTGGCCACAGATATGATGGAAGCCCAATACCTCTGTGTAAGTTAATGTCACACAGTTCCATCCTTGTGAGCCCATGGAAAGGGGAAGCAGGAGTGGCATATGTGTTCGAACCCCAAGCCACAAACACAAACACGAGACAAGCCTGTATGGGCCCAGCCGGAACACACAGTGGATGCCTTTGGATGCCACAAAACACCACACTGTGACATGAATGCAAAAAATGAAAAATGGCCATAGTCGACCCGGGAGGTGGGAGAGGGGCACCCAGGAGGGGGGAGGTGTAGGGTGCACCTCAACACCCACATGCGTTGATGTTGAGGCAAAAAACAAAAATCATCCATGGGCTCATGGTCTGGACGGCCCGACCAGAGTGAGAGATACATCGTCATTGTCACCCTCTGGTTGTACATCAGGAGGTGCGCATGGTACAGTGCCTGACCACGCATAGCCCAGCAAGCCCCTCGACAGCAGCAACCACGCGGGCTTGGTAAACCTGGTTCTGCAGGAATGTGGCATGGAGGTCCCCATGCAGCACCTCACGTGAAAGACCGAGTTCCTCCTGCAAGGACTCACGTGTAGCACAGAGTTCTGCCTGCGAGGCCTCACGTGACAGACGGACCTCCTCCCGGCTTGCATGGAGTTCAGCCAAGATGGTGCGGTCCAGCTGCTCCATCCTCTTTCCTGCTCATGTCCCCAGGCTCATAATGAGTGCAGCCAGAGTAGTTCTGAGGGAGGTGTTATCTCTTCTCAGGGCTTCCCTGTGGGCCTGTGCCTCAGCAGCAATAGCTGTGCGCAGAGCCACCAGTTCAGCCCGGCGGGCCCTGTTGGAGGCCGCTGTGCCCAGCCTGAGTGAGCGGAACGTAGACTGCATTGCCTGCTGCTGGAGCTCCAACCGCCTATCAGGTGGGTGAATGGAATCGGCCACATGTTCCATGCCTCGAGCCAACATCTCAATTGCCCCCCCACTGTTGCTGTGCAATGGCATACATGGCATTATCCCACCCAGTGTTGCCCGGTGGCGCACGGCCACCGCATTGCTGGACACCACACCTGTTGGGCCCAAGGAGACATGGTCCTTGATGTACTGGCACTGCCTGTGGCTGCAGCACTGCATTCCTCCGTCGATCTGCTGCCCCAGGAACAGGAGCAACTGGTGTGGAGCATGACCCTTCACCCGTAACCACCACAGGTGGATATTCCAACACTGACTGGCCCCTTGATGGGTTACCCCCACTGCAGGTGTGGCAGAGAGAACAGCGTCCACTGCAGAATCACTCACCGTCAACGGCATGGATTGATGAGCATCCGATTCAACATCACAGTGAAAGAGATCCTCAAAGTTGTACCCAGAGGCAGGCCTGGACAGGATGGCCTGGAGCACAGATGGATGTTCGCGGCCTACCACACCACGACCACCACGTGGGCATGGTTGGTGACATGAACCCTCCACCCTGTCTGCCATCTCTTCCTCCTCTGCTTCCGGTGCCTCATCACCTGTAACAAAATAAAAAAACACACGAGAACACGTGTCAGCAGCACATACCACACACATAGACATTACAATATTGACATCCAATACATGAAGCAACCATGTCACACAGGACACAAACTCTGGGGTGCATGCAGTGGCAATGAAATAGAAGGGGACCCTGAAAGCCGACATGGATGCGTGTCATATGTGAAGCCCACACATGTACTGCATGTTGCATATCACCTGCAACACACACAACCTTCTGGCAGGCATAGATCTTAGCCGTAAATGACAGGTGGCAACAAAGATATGGCACGTAGCATAGCCATGGCAGAATTCCCAAATAGCCACAGCAGTAAGTTAAATAGAACTGTCCACGAGACATGTAAAATGCATGTCACCATGCACTACAAGAAAATAAATATCAAAAAAAGTACACGTGTCACAGGATGCAAGAACGCAAGTGCATTGAAATACAGTGAACGGAGGCACATGGATACATACATGCCAGGTCACTTTGACATCACACAAGTGAATAGGCATGGAGAAGGGTGAAACATGGCTCAGAAGTGCATGGGTGCAGTGCAGTACATGTGTACAGCCTCAACTATCAACATAAACAAAAACGTAGTGATGTCAATCTTGTGACATGACGGCAGTGTAAGGGCATGTGCAGTATTCATGTGCAAAGTGTTGGCACTTGGTTGTAGGGATACAGTGAACCCCCTCCCCACCCCCGGGGAATGGCAGGGAGGCAGTGCATGGCTCTGAATGGCTGACCAGAGTACTGTGTAGTTGCAGACAGTGTTTGCAGGTGTCAATTGCATCATCTCAGTCAACTGAGACTACAGCAGATTAGAGGGGAACAGAAAGCAGGAGACAAGAGGAACCATCAGAAGTACACCCATACACCCAGAAGCCACAACACCAGTTGTCTAAAGCCAGGGTGACTGTAAAAAAGGGGAGCCTGTGCACGACACAGACAAGAACACCCTAAACATGTGCGTGATGAGGAAGTGACCTTGACTGAGCATGAAATGGATGACCAAATACCATGAGACAGATAAAATACTGGAGATGTAGTACAATGAGTAGCGTGCCACAGACCCATAGGGGCTTACAGGGAATGCACATGGTCCATGAATGAATACTCATGTCCACTCTGAGCCTGTGCCATCTGCACAGTCCAAGTGAGACACCCTGCATCAAGGACAAAGGATGTACCCCACAGCACAGGATTGGCAGGGTTGAAGAGGGAAGTGTGCATGTACACAGGAATGGGGAACAGGCCATTGCAGTGTTCCAACACGGAAATCACCAGTACCATGAAGACAGTGAGCTGCAGGGTGGTGGAGAGGCAAGGAAGCATGCCCGTGAGGAGGAGCAGCTTGCAGGGTGACCTCACATAGCCGTCAGTCATGTGACGACATAGGCCGAGTGTTGAGTGGAACAACACCACAGGCTATATGCAAACATGTCAGAGAGCTTGAACATGGACAGGAGAGGTCGCCGAGTGACTTGCATGTGAGTAGGGTGCATGTGTGGTGATGAGGTCTGCCCCCGTGTGCAGCACATGGCCTGCATGCAGACTGCATCACTACAAGCACGCATCAGTCAAGCATTGCATCTGTCACACATGGCACTCATGAATACATAGCCTGAACTGCCAGTCAATCACAACACATCACACAAGCAACACACAAATGGGCTGGACACACAAGCATCAACACTCACTGGACGTTGCATCATAATTTGGAATCTCTCCCACTCCCTGGATAAGTCCCTGATCGATTAACTCTGCAACCATTTCCTTGTGCGGAGTGAGTTCATCATCCTCTGGTGGTGGCCCACTGCCAGTCACCAGAATCAAGGCGTAATCAAAGGCCCGCTTTTGTATTGCACAGCGTCGGAGGCCAGTCTAACACTTGTAGCAATCCTGAGCTGTGCGCCTCTCATATCCCATGGCACTGACACTTTCCGCAATGCACTGCCAGTGGACCTGATGTTGGGCAGGGGTAATATGTCACCCTGGGCCCACCAGCATATCGCGGTCATGTGCCAACACGCAGCCCACAAGGAAATCCAGTTCCACTTTATTGAAAGACTTCTTCCTTGCCGTGCCAGAGACCGGAGCCGTGTCTAGGGTCCCAGCCTCTTGCGCAGAAACACACTTTCTCCTCTTGGCCGATTGTGCGGACCCTGAGTGGCTAATGCCGCTCTGGTCAGTAGGGGCAGTGGCGATGGTGGACTGGCCAATGGGAGTAGTCAATGGCATGTGGACAGAAGGCTTGGATTGAGTCATTGGCTGCTGGGTGTTGTTGCCAGGACCCAGCGGCACAACTGCTTCAGTGCCAAGGGCTGTGACCAACACAGTCCTGGCTGGCAGACTCACTGCCAGGGTGGTGTTGGCTGCATCTGTCCCTGCAGCTCCCACCACCTGGCTGCTCGGGGCAGCAGATGTCACGACTGCCCCAGATACCTGTGCCATGGTCACAACTACCTTAGACACACGTGGCTTGGCCTTCCTGACCTGAAAGGCTGCCTTGGCTGACCAGGAGCATGGGTCGTGCTTGCCGCAGCTGCACCTGCAGCTTCCACTACCTAGTGGCCTGTGGCAGCAGATGACACCGGCTGTGGGGTCAGATGTGCGCCGGGGATGTCTGCAGCAGCAGCATCTCCCTGAGCCGCTGGGGGTGGTGGCATGGCTGTCCCAGCATGTGGCTGGACATCCTGCCCCTGTGGAACAGCCTGGCAACATCCCCCTCCGTGTCCACCTTGGCCTCCCTGGACTCCCTGGCCACCCTGGCCACGTGCCCCACCACGCCCAGCCCTGGGAGGTCACCCAGCTTTGTCGCCCTTACCTTTTGGTGGCCTCCCAACGATGGCACAGATGGACCTTTGCCAATGGGAGGTGCACACAACAATTGTCCTGGGCAATTGAGGTGAAGGGGGCAGAGTATGTGATGCTAGACGCACCCCTGTGCTCCTACGAGGCTGTCTGTGACCCCATGTGAAAAAAGACGGGTCACGCAACGCTCAGGCAGCCCAGAAAAAAAAAACAGACGTGCACGCAACCCCCGGTAGCCCACATGCGTGGAATAAACCTCCCACAGTATGCCGTGGCACCCAGGGACACATAAAATGCATACGCGTGGAACACACAGGCTACACTGACCTTGAAAATGGGGTACGCAACACACAGGGGAACCACTGTGGGAAAAATAAGCGTGCACGACTCACCGTCTGCCTTGCATGGAAAAGAAAAACACAGGCGTAGGTAACTCCCCCGTCAAAACAAGAAGTACAAACTAAGCATTGTGAATATATCGCGTGTGAACCCACAAGAAGAAGAAACACAGGCGCCGGTCTCAACGAAAAGCACGTAGAGCGAACTGCTGTCCCACATGGACCTTTAACCAGTGCCAAAGGCAACGCGCACGCGCTTACTCGCTAAGGGCCTTTCCTCGAATTTCACGCTAACGCGCTGTTTTTTCACATGCAGAGTCACTCTGCATCAAGCTGGTCACGCGACTACACACGGAAGACCACGCTCCTGCCCAGAAGGCCATTTACCTGCCCCCCAAAGCCCTGAGCAGCCTCCTACGAGCCATCTGCTGCTGCCAGCCAGCCTGCTGCCAACGTGCCCTGCAATTTGGTGCCTGCACATAAGACATTGCCAGAGGTCCTGTTGCTGCGACCACCTCTGCTGAAACAGAAGACTCCCGACTGCTGTACCATCGCTCCACAGCCCAGCCCCAGGACTTAGTTGCCCACCCACACCTGCCTCGGGGGTTGCCATGCCGGTCCAAACACCATCTGGGGCTAATGGCAACCCCCAGTCAGAGAGGCAGAGGGCTGCCAGCTCCACTGCCAATGAAATTGGCATCTTGATGGAGCAAGTCCTGGGGCATTATGATGCCCTCTTCTTGACATCGCACCTCGACAAGGAAGGATGGAGGGGGATCTGATCAGACATCGTGGATGCCATCAACGCAGTGGTGGTGGCATCCCCCGACTACCAACATGTCCGGAAGTGCTGGGAGGACTTCAGGTCCAGGACCCGCAGCAAGGCCCAGCACCTCGTTGAGGCTTGTGGAGAAGTGGGGTGCTGGGACCGGTTGAGCAACATCTAGATGCAGATCCTGGAGCGCACACACCCAGCGCTTCACCACCAGGTCCTCCAGTTGCAGACCCATCTGGAGTTGAGTGGTAAGTGTCCATGTGTTCTTGTCCAGCACACTGCATGTTGAGATGTGGCAGGAGTGGGCACCTCCGCCGTATGTCTGGCATGCCCCATGTATCGATGTCTGTGTGCAGGGATGTGACAGTGCTGCATGTGAGTTCAGTCAAGCATGTTCCACATCAATGGTGTCTGTGTTGCAATGCACCAGCATGTGATGACGCACACATGTTTGCATGCCTGTGTCTGTACTCAGCCATGTTTGTGGTGTGGTACATGGATGCTTATATCACCTTCATAGACGTGCACGGTGTACATGTGCGTGTGTCTGAGTGGTGAGTGTGAGACTGGGAATCGCCATGGATGCATGACACATGTCCATCTCGATGCATGATTGACTGATGCGGCACAGTTGCCAATGAGTTCTCTGTGACAGGAGGTAGACATGGCCAGATGCATTACTGTCCGGTGGTGTGTGTGCATGTGATGTGCATGTCCCATGATGCATGTAAGGTTCAGCCCCTTCTGATGTTCCCACAGTGCCTTGGACGTGTATGCAAATGTCTGTTGCATGTGCCATGCTTGTTTGTGCACGTGTGTTGCTTGCACTGACCCGTGTGTTGTGGAGGGTGACGATGGTAGTGACTTTTGACAGGGCCACTCATGTGCAATTGCTTTGTGTCTAGCTGACTATTGTTCAGTACCCTGATGCTTGTGTTCAATCTCTCCCTATCTACAGTGGCGATTGAGGAGGAGGGTGGAGACAGCACTGTGGAGCAAAGCGTCGGGGATGCCTCCACCAGGCGGAGACGCAAGGCCCAGTCACCCTCCCAGGTTATCTCATCTTCTGGGAGCGAGGGGACTGGTGTCGCGTCCGCAGCTGCCGAGGGGAGGCCCACGGAGGCAGGACAGTGCGGAAGACAGTGCAGAGGCATCCAGGTCAGTGGTGGTTGAGGAGGAGGCCGCATCAGACCCGCACATGGGGCATGGAGGGGGTGATTCCACTGGTGCAAGTGGTGCAGTCCAGGGGCAGGAGGCAGCGCAGATCACCGCGGATGGGCCTGTGCCTGATCCTGTCCCTGAAACTGAGACTGCATCACTGCGCACCGGCACGGATACCTCAGTCCAGGCCCGTCCGCAGGTAGGGGAGGTGAGTACGGCAACTGAGATTCCTCTACCGGCAGACGAGGCAATCCGTGACAGGGTTGAGCCTGTCCTAGTCAGTGTTGCGATGTGCACTCGCGTCATTCTTGATGATGTGCGTGCTTCCTGGCAGGACCACGCATGTCATCACAAACAGGTGTGTGTCATCCTGAACTGGCTAGGATGGCTCATTGTCGGGGGTTTCCTCCATTTGCTGGGCGCTTTTGCGACCCCCTCCTCCTCTTCACCCACTATGCGCCAGTCGTCCGCCATGCCGTTGTCCGGGCCAGATGCCACCAGGGCCCCCTGTGGGCCTGCCCCAGCCACCGCGGCCATGCTGGTGGAGGTCCCATCCCTGCCACAGTCGGGAGTCGGAGGTTCAGCAGAGGTGGTCACCCCAGCAAAAGGTCTCCTGTCAATGGAGGTAGTGCAGGCTCCTTCGAGCAGGGCACGTGCACGACGGCCCCGGAGATTGTCATCTTCCCGGAGGCAGTCATGGTGGCACAGGCAGATGGCATCAAGGCAGCAGCAGGTTCGACGTAGGAGGCTTCAGGACTCAGTGCCAACTACATCACGGGGGCAGGCATCGGCCAAAGGGCAAGAGGACCCTGGACAAAGTGTGTCTTCCGTGTGGCGCGGATGCGCCGGCAAATAGGTGAAGAGCGGCGGCGGGCAGAGAGGGCACGGCTCACCATGGTCAGGGCGGAGAACTCCATGCATCTGGCATTGAGGCAGGCAGAGTTCCTCGAGGAGACTCGCAGGGAGTTGGTGGAGGGCATGGCGGCTTCCCTGCGAGCCCTCGAGGATAGTGCACAGTCCTGCCTCCGGGCTATAGACACAGAGTTCGATGATGCCCTGGAAAAAACTCTTGGTAACAATGGTGAGCCATAGGACTAGCCGGCTGCCAATGTAAATAGTTTGTTAGTGTTAAGTTTCCTTTCTTTTTCTTTTTCCTTTGGAGTCCATGGACATTACTACACTTTTTGTATATAGTTTGTTTTTATAGGGCTTTTTGGGGGGATTCATCTTGTTTTGGGATCATAGACCCTTCAAACTTTTCTTGTGAATAGTTGGACTATTTTGTATATTTTTACATTTTTTTTACACATGGAGTAAGGGTGTTTTTTGGTTTACGTTTGGAAGTACTAATATGACTTGGGATAAGGACAAGGACCAGTTTCAGGATTTCATGTTCCTTTGGAATTTGCATTTCATTTCGATTTACATCCATTTTCATTGTCATGTTTGTTTTTAATTTGGTCCATTTTATTTTTTTTAATACATTTCCATGAAGTCCTATTTTAGCTCTCATTTGTTTGGTGCCTGTGTCAGTTGTCATTGGCTCAGTCATGTGTCACCGCTGTGTGGCCATGTTGGGCATGTCTTTGGGTGCATGCTTGTGAGCTTTTGTCAATGACATACCATGGGGCGCCTGTACTGGGAAGTGGGGACAATGGATGGGTGTGGAGTTGCACTGTGGGGGGGGGGGCAGCGTGGTGTGGCATTTGGGTGGACATTTGCTACATGATTGTATGTGACAATGTGTTTGTTGGGGGGACATAAGTCGAGGCCTGCTTGCAGGTTGCCGTCACTGGTGGGGGCACATGAGTTGGGCCTGCTTGCAAGTTGCCGTCACTGGTGGGGGGACACAAGTCGGGGCCTGCATGCAGTGTCCTTGTGGTGTGGGCTGCCTGCGGCCATGGTCACGGGTGATGGGGGGGCCCTTGTGGTGTGGGCTGCCTGCAGGGTGTGTTTGCGGGTGCTGCCAGCATGCGAGGCATTGTTCACGTGATTCGGCAAGCACGAGCGGGGTACGCAAGTTCAGGGGGGTACGTGAGGCGCTTTTCACGTGATTTTGTTTGCACAAGCGGGGTATGCATATTCAAGGGGGTGCACGAGGAATTTTCTCGCAATTTGGCTGGCGTGAGCGGGGTACACATATTCAAAAGGGTTACGGTAGGCCCTTTTCACACGATTTGGCTTGCGCGAATGGGTTACGTGTATTCAAGGGGGTGCGCATGGAGTTTTCAAGCGATTTGGCTGCCGTGAGTGGGGTACGCATATTCAAGGGGGTGCGCGAGGAGTTTTCACGCATTTTCGCAGGTACATGGTACATGTATTGAAGGCATTACGGTAGGCCTTTTTCACGCGATTTGGATGGTGCAAGTGGGGTATGCGTATTCAAGGGGTTGCACGGGTAGATTTTCACGCGATTTGGCTGGCGCGAGCAGGGTACTCGTATTCGCGGGGTTACAGTAGGCCCTTTTCACGCGGTTTGGCTGACGCAAGCGGGGTACGCGTATTTCAGGGGGTGCGCAAGCAGATTTTTACATGATTTTGCTGCCGCAAGCCTGAAACGAAATTTTGCGGGTTTTCGCAAGTCCCTTTTCACATGATTTGGATGCCGCAAGTGGGGTATGTGCTGTTTTTCACGCGAATACGGTGTAGGGGGGGCTGTATGCTGGTCCAGGGTTAGCGCAGCTCTTTGCGCCATTTTGGGGATTTCTATGGCTTTTTCTGGCACAAGGGATGTTCTTGGGGCGGTACTGGCGCTGATGGATTTTCGCGGCACCATCGCTGCAAATGGCTTGGGAAATCCATGAATACACGGTGCGCCAAAATGTTGTTTTGCGCTGCGCCTGGCGCACAGGTGGTGCACGCTCCCTCTCTACGCCAGGCATGTGCACTACCTCTGCGCTGAATTCTATGAATTGACCGCTAAATCTCTCCAGCTAAACAGCTCATGGCAGCTGCTTTATTTTGAGATATTTCTTACCACACTTGTGTCTTTTTTGCATGTCAAATAAAAGGGACTAAATGTAGAATAAATGTAGTAAGACTAAAGGTTACTTTGAACCGTTTTTTTATCATAAAATAGAAATATGCAAGTTACACAGAATAACAGTTATGCCCACATTGTAATTCACAGTGCAAATACATTTAAATAGCTTTCAGTGATTTATCTGTGCCAAGTCTTGCCAACTGTCCTTCACAACATGGAACTTGGCAAGAGAAATACACTTAAAAAAAACACAGCAAGACTTTTCAAAACAGAAACACAGGATTACATGCATGTTAGACAGCACCTAATATGAAGTGACCTACTTAATCTCGACTACCTGACCTCATTCAAAAAAGCAGCCCCTCACTTAACCTAATATTTACCTGGATATGTTGGAAATATTTCTGATTCAGTTTGGCATGGAGATCTTCCCCAATCTTTCTGCCTGCCTCACCCAGGGTCACTCAGATAAGGACTGCTTCAGCATCACACAGACTGCCAGCACTGAATTCCATCTCTAGCCAGCCCTCTGTTACTTTGTCTCCCAGTGCCCGAAGATGAATACAAAATACTCCCTCTCCAAACCCTTTTTATCGAATCCCCTTGTCACTCAAGGGAAACACCTCCCCTCGATTAGATCATTCCACTGAAAATGGCACGTTATTTCATTGCTGGAGAGCAAAAGATACATCTCTCCTTGAGCTTCCTGCGCCAATACAATGCCCTGTTTTCACTAGAACAGATCTTTCCATTTTTTTTTGTGCAAATATATTTTATTGAAACTTTGATGAACAGAGCCAAATGTAATGTTGTCAAGACTTCTACTATAGTGTCAATGGAATCTCATTTGACAATTTCATTAACCCCCCTAATCCACCCGGCAAATTATACAACATTCAATTTACAATCCCCCCAGCAAATTAGACAACAACATTCAATTTAAGTAAATGAATGGTAAACATAAACAGTACAAATGATAATACACTGTACGGTTCAATCAGTGGCTTGAGCAAGTTTTCCATGTTCTCAACAACACTAGTCCCCCCCCTTTTCCGTTGCCACAGGTGCTCTCTCTCCACAACAGATGTTCATCACTGCAGTAAGTGTCTCAAAAGTTTGTGGGCGGAAGAACCTCTGTTGCCTGTGTTGTAAAAAGTCAAAGAATGGGGCCTAAGTGTGGGAAAACCATGTCATATTTCCTGTTACATTTGCTGACAGTCCCATCTTCCCATTTTTTTTGTTCATCACCCAGCGCAAACAGACAGCACGTTTAATTTCCCATTTCCAGAGCATCATGCATTTTCCCATTCTGCATTCAGCTTATTTCATCATGGACTCATTTGCACTAAAAGTTATTAACGGTTTCAGTTACATGTTAACTGGGATTGGGTTAGATTAGTATGTTAATTTATATTAGCATTATGTTTAATGCAGCTCAGTCCATTGAAGTCTCATCCTGAAGAAACGTGCAATTTCAATCACATGCTTTGTGCATTGGCATCTATTTAATTCTGCCTGAGACTCACACTCTTGAGTCCAGAAATGAGTTTTACTCCCTGGGCCCCTATTGCAGTTCAAACCCACGCTAACATGTGCATGCTAAAATGACTAAATTCAGAGCCCCTACTCCTACAGTCCAACTACTTTAGCTTCAGGCCCCACTTGTTAGACAATTGGCTACGCTTCTGTAAATACCCTATGATCTTTCAAATCTTGGCCTGTGGGAGCAAGCCCCTTTAAAATAAATGCATCTTGTTTTTTTGCAGGGGCAACTGTCCGAGCCCCATATGCAAAATGTGCAGGTCTGGCCTGGCAAGAAATCTTGGCTACACCACTGAACCCGCCTTACCTCCATTTGAATGTGAGGAAAAACTGATCTTGAACAACCAACTGAATACATTGGGCCTCATTACGACCCTGGCGCTAAGGGGTTAACGGCGCCGTAAAAGGCTGCGGCGCCATTAACACCTTAGCGCCTAATTATGAGGTCCCTTTGCGGCTCCCGACATTAACGGCTGGTCTGGACCAGCCGTTAAAGTAGGGACCAGCAAAGGGACCTTGAAGGTAATTACGGTAACGCAATTTGAGGTACCGTAATTACCGCCTTCCCCATTCCCATTGAGCCCCATTCCCTTTGAGCCCTATGGGGAAAAAATGGGAATGGGGAATGGCCAATGGTGATATGATATGATATGGCATTTGTAACGTGCCTATACACATGTGTTTCAATGGTGCATGGAGAATTACCGCACCGCCAATCTTGGAATGGGGTGGTAATTCCCCATTGCACCATGGTGGACTCGTTACAATACCGGCAGCAACCATGGTGCTAATAGCGCCATTGGTTACTGCCGGTGTTGTAATGAAGGCCATTGTCTTAATGCCCCTGTAGTGACAAATTCATGTGATTTACTTTACCACCACAATTCCAAAACCTTGATTGCTATCACTGCTTATTTAATAGCCTGAAAAGACCCGGGAGAGCCCATCATCATTCGGAATAATTACCCTTCCTCAACTTTTTGGGACCCACTCCTTATCCTGCGATAATTATCCATCCATAGGGCTATAATGTATTTAATTTCTTTTTATGAGAGGGGAGAACCATGGTTCACAAGTGATTTTGCCATGAGTGAACTAAAGAAAAATCCAACTTGCAGTTTGCTATATATGTTAACGTTAAAGGATATTTATACTGCGCACTATCATGACCAGAGTGGTCCACTGGCGCTCTGGCGGATCTGAAAGAAAAGGGGGTCGGTTGGGTTACGTTAGTAGGAAAAGGTTTGGAGAAAGAGAGAGGGAGCTGTGATGTGCTTTGGGCAGCTTCACTTCAGTTAACACCGTTGGCTGAGATCTTTAGTGTGGTATCCGGTCGGTATCCGTTGTGTGCTGTTGTGTAAGGCTATGTGTGGTTTGTTGTTGCAGTGTAGTGAAGTGCGTGCGTTTTGCAATGGTTTTAGAGGTATGGTTGTGTTTCGTTAAGAGTTTGAGAGGTGTATGCAGAGGGATGAGGTTTTAGTAGGGTTGGTTATTAGAATTGTTGTCTGAAGAGACGCACACTCATTTTGTATGGTCCTTTCTCGGTTTGACTCAAGGTAGTATTCACAATCCTCTCTGGATGTGATGCAGGCTAATATTCACAGTTCTATCAAAGTAGCACAGGCTAATGATCACAGTACTCTCTAGATGTGACTCAGGGTAATATTCACCGTCCTCTTTGGATGCTGCGCACGCTAATATTCACAGTTCTATCTAAAAGTAGCACAGGCTTATAATCACAGTCCTCTCGCAATGTGACTTAGGGTAATATTCACAGTCCACTCTGGATGCAGCGCACGCTAATATTCACAGTGCTATTTCAATGTGGCATAGGCTAATAATCACAGTCCTCTCTAGGTGTGATTCGAGATAACATTCACAAACCTCTCTGGGTGCGACGCAGGCCAGTACTCGCAGCTCTATCCCAATGTGGTACAGGCCAATAATCACAGTCCTCTTCAGGTGTCACTCAAGGTAATATACACAAACTTCTCTCTATGTTTAAAGTTCAATTAGCCATTTGCTACTTTTTGTTCAGCACAGTTCTGTTTCTTATCAGCTCTCCCCTCGACTCACCGGCTGCGATGAACCGTTCGGCTTTTCTTCTCTCTGGAGTCAAGGTTGGTACTTCGAAACAAGCGTCTCTCCCCGGTTGGTTATCAGCGGAGGAGGGTTTTGCGTACCGTTGACATCTGCTACAACACATGCTTGCTATTGCTCGAGGTCTTATGATTCCTTCTGCAGAGGTTTCACAGGAATGGCTTGGAAAGGGCAAGGTCGCTTGGTCACCCTCTCGCTTCGCGCCGTCTTTCTGCTCTTCTGGAACTGCTTGCTGAGTCAACCTTCTCGTCGTGTGGTCTACCTTGCTCGAATTGTGCTGTCGTGCTCCACCTGTTATCCCAGTGAGGAAGGGAAAGGGACGTCAAGTGTGCGTAATTCCGGTCAATTGCCTGACCTTGCCTGACCCTTGTGTTGGGACAAGTCAGGTAGACGGCTCTGGTGTTTGTCCGTCGTCTTTCGTGGTGCACGGTTCATGTTAGAAAAAGGAGGGCGGGGAGTAGAGGTTGACTGCCATATATAGTAGGATGGGAAAGAGGGGTTGAGGAATATCGCGTCTTACCAGTCGGTGTTCCCGTTCTACTCCTCAAAGGCCCCCCATCCAGGTGATCCTCCCGCACTGGTCCACCCTCAGGAACTGGATCCAATAGCAATGGCTGTGTCCTGGCCACCTGGATGACAGATCCCCAGGGACTAAATTGGGCGACACCTTCAGGTTTCTCACAAGGGGTAGAGATACTCTCTGATGGAGAGTATTGTTTATGCTGCATGGCCCCTGAAAGGGTGTCATTAAAGAGAGAGATTTCTTTAGCCTTTAAAATATGGGATTTAGGAGAGCAGGGGCGTTGAAGATTTTGAATTTTCAATGCCTTTGGAGAGTGTCTGGGACATGTTTTTTAATAAAGCTACCTCATTTTCGAGCTATTGGAAAGGGCTGTCGAAGCGTCTCTTTTGACGCACGTTCGCGGGTACCCGAGGGGTTGTCTGGTTTATTCGCAGTGTCGGGAACAGACTTCGACGTCTGTTTTGGGGGCCTGTCTTTGGACCTTTCCTTCGACACTGCGTATGGCTTAGCGGTTGATGAAGTGGTCAACTGTCAGCGATGTGGGGTGCTTTGTGTGGCGTGCAGTGTGAGTGTCTGAGCCGCAGGGTGTCTTCTCTGTAGCAGAACCGTTGGCCTGCCTGACAGAGTCGGGGGCTCGCACGCGGGAATCCGTCTGGTCCCGATCGCCCTCAGCGTCACTTAGGACGCTGATGCTGCCATCGCTGGAGGCTCCCTCCACGTCAATGGTGGCTTCGGCCTGCATGGCGTGGTGGGCCCAGCACTTAATTTTACGGTCCTTTAGTGTCTAAGGATAGTATTACAGACGCACGCGGTCAATGACCTTTTTTCGAGTTTCGAAAACAAATAATTAAATACTGTGCGACTACCACTAGATGTCGGCCTATAAATACCTGCAAAATGATGAGAAGGCATGCTGTGATTTAACATCTACTTCCAGGGCGACACACAGACACACACAGACACACACACCCCTACCTAGAAATCCCAAATTACCCACTGTAATGGATACAACCCACAATGTACACTTCTCTTTGGCATCGGGAGGGTGAGGCCTGGCCACTCACCTCCTACTAGAGGCAAAAAGAGAGATTATGTCAAACCATCAACCACTGGCATGTCAAAGTATGGCATATAAAATTAATGGAGAAACTGACCTCTAGTTTACTGGGATATGATAAGAAAGTTCTGGGAGTCTCTCTACCAGCACGAACACAGCACACTGACCTGTTCTTGGTTGGATGGCCCCTGGGAGAGTCTCAACCAAGTCTTTAGCTCACTGTCCCTTTCACAAAGAAGAAATATCCCTGCAAATCAGTATTTGTCCTGCCCTGGGGCAGTCCAGCACCGAAATGCTAGGCAATTCTCCTCTGAACAAGAGTACCAACAGCAACCCCATACACGTACTTTAGCCTTGCTGGGCATCCTCAGTGAGGTCGAGCTGTACCTCTGAGAACAGTGAGCAAGGGGTCCACGTCTGGATTCCTCTGGTAACTTAGGGTGGGATCCAAAGTTACTTAATATGCAAAACAAAGGGGGTTCTGGGAGTCTCTCTACTAGCACAAAGACAGCCCATTGACCTGTTCTTGGGTGGATTGCGCTCGGGAGAGTCTCAACCAAGTCTTTAGCTCACTGTCCCTTTCACAGAGAAGAAATATCCCTGCAATTATACTTAAAGATTTACACCTGCTCTGATGCAGGCGAGAACTCTTGCAATATGACTTCCATCTGATAATGCTTCTTTTGCTAAGAAATCAGGAACCTAAAATACGCTTATATATGCCAAAAAGGAAACCCATCAGAAGCGATGGAAATGAAAGCGAGCACTCCTGCACCCTAGGGGAAGAGCTTCATTGTAAAAACATGCACAGTGAAGTCTAAAGTCTTGCCCAAGGAAGAACAGTTGTTTAAACATGGCAGTTTAACATTATCTGTTCAATATTATAATGCAAGGAAAATACATAACATTTTCAATTCCCAATCTTTCCCCCACACAACAATGCCACGAGACGATCAGAAGAAGGCAGAATACAGCAAAGTGCCATATTCTGCAATGGGTGAAAGGAGCAGAGGAAAACTGCAAATGAGGTAAAGAAAATGTCAAACAGCAGTGGATGAAAATTATTAGAGGTGGGATGTCAGCTGGGTATATGCATGGGCATTAAGCAGCTTATGTATGTCCATCTCCGAGTGCGCCTTTTTATGGTTTCCCTTGTACATGGAATTTTTCCGGTCCATACCCTGGTACCTCAAGACATCCCAAGGACCTGCAAGAAGGGGATCTGGACTCCTAAGTACACGTGCGCTTGCTCTGACTTCGGTAAGTGGTATAGGCATGCCACCAGGACTGCATTGGTCCAAGAAGATGAACACACAGATCATGTAACTAGTTAGTCTATACATTTCGGACTTTATAAAGTGGTCAGAATATGAATGACAACCATACATACTTACAGGGTTTGAAATTGAGATTCAGTGTGCAGGAGCTAAAACCAGCTCCTCTGTGTCGGGCGTCCCCCAGTAGGCAGCAGCTACTGCAGGAGAACCAGGAGCTACCAGAGGTGCTCCTTTAACTTTGTCCATTTTGTATGAACCCTTGTATTTAAATGTGTATTAGATGTGTTCTAATTAGTGTTTATTAACATTCTCAAATACTCAAAGTTAATGTCACATTTACATGTTTGGAAGGCACCAGTTGGCTATAGGAGCCAAATGTAGCTCCTGGTAGCTGTTGGTTTCAAGCTAACCAGGCTCTACTATGCTAGAAGCAGGAGCTAAATAGCTCCCAGCTCCCCTCAATTTCGAACCCTTTACTTACTTGCCAAGTGGGGCCCTAGAAGAAGAAAGAACAAATGGGTTAAAGTCAAGTTCTGGCCAAAACAAAAATTTCCAATTTCATTGTGGTAGGGTTTTTATTGAAATCTTTTTTTTTACATATTAGAACTGAGAAAGATCAATAAATTAAAAGAGTGGAAGAGAAGATATCCATCTTAAAGCAGAGTAATACATTAAGAGTGGAAGAGGGCAGTGTGGAACATATTTTAGCATATCCAGAATCATCATAAGCAGTTCTTGGGAGATATACTCCAGCAACCCATTACACTAATACCTAAAAGTGTTATCCTGAAGTAGGGTGTTATATGAAATTTGCTTAGTTGTCAAACAACTCACTTCAATTATAGATACCTTCATTAAATACACATCTCATAATAGCCAAGTATCCAAAACATACAGGATGAAAACAACAAGGAAAACTAAAACTCTGCAAGGTGATTTACCAGTCCAATAAAACAAGACTTTCCAATAAACGATTATATAAATAGTTACAAATGAATGAATACTTTAAGAGACAATGTTGTGTCAGGACGGAAAAGGACAATCTATTTACAAGCCACAAAAGCTATCTTTAAGTTCACTGATCAATGATCAAGTTCAAGGCCTTAGTCCGGTGAGGCCGAAGGTGTTCTCTCCACTGTAAGCCACATACAAAAATCCATCTTCATCTCGTTCCTTCTCGTACAACTGTCCCATGGTTAGGCTTGGTAAATAGAAAAAGAAGAAATTACAAATGTTGTTCAATTGATAGAGTCGAAAATGCAATTTGAAATCTATGATGAAGGCATTCGGACGAGCCAACAGAGACATTCAAATAATCAGTCATCAGAATAAGCAGGGTCATCCTGTTTATATACATTAAGGTATATGCAATGCACTTAGTACATGCTGAGTGTAAGCAAAGTGGCCATGGTATTGTCAAGTGTAAACTAAGGGCCAGGGACACTGACCAATGGCCAATTAATTGACCAGAATATTGGCAAAATGTAAAGTAGGTGACAAGGGAAATGTCGGAATACAAACAGTGTTGACTGCATGTAAGTGCGCTGCCTACATGCAAAATCAGTTTGAATTTCATGACTTGTATGTGAATAAAACGTTGGGTGAATAGGAACAAAGGGGCCAAACAATGGGGGAATGTAAACAAAGCATGGGATACTGTGAACTAATAGACCAGGTTTTGTGGGAGCAAAAAGGTACCAGTAAACTAGAGGATTTTAAATAGTGGTAATTGCAAACCAACACCAGAGGACCTTTGAATTTAAGAAGAGTCAACGGCATCTGGCAAAAGGAAACAAAGTGCTGTGACTATTGGGGCAAAGATGAAAAGTCATACTACCGAGTGTGCGTGCAAAAGAGACTAGGCAAGATAAACTAAATTGACTTGGACTTCAACAAATAAACTAAGGGAAGGGTATAGTGGAAGGGTCAACAAAATAGCCAGCAGACTGACAAACATATATATTGATTAGTGTGAAGCGGGGAATCACATATGGGGAAACTAATCCATGTTCACCATGGTTAATGACTACACAAAAAAATGACCAGCACATTAGTGTAAATTAAGTGAACAGTCACTGTACGTGTCATCAAAGGACAGGAGGATATGGCCTAGGAGAACATTTAATTTTGTAAAAAATGTGCCATTATGGCAAAGGAGCATTGGAGTGTTACTAAATAATTAAGTGCCAAAGTCAACAATATCATGTAACCGTATGCAGATATTTCCAGCAACGAAACTGAAATCTAACAGCCTCACCTAGACTGTGGGACAGTCTTGTCCACGAACAAGAAGATTGCTTTCTCTGATGGCAGCTGGATTCGTTTCCTGATAATCCACATGAACTGAGCCACAGTAATGTCAGAAGGAACCAGGTACTTTCTTTTATCGATGTCTACAATCTGTGAGCCAGAGACCTTCTCTACAATGACCTGAAATGCAAAACAAACACAATGTCCATCTCTGCTACTAAATATAGTTCTCTCATAAGCAAGTAGAGCCTACCAGCTCTAAATAAGGCTTTCATTCGTAAAACTGGTGAACAATATTTAAAGTGAACAGTAAATAACTCTAACACTTGCACAGAGGAAGGAAAGCTTCCTAACAAACCATTGATGAGGGACACAGAAAAGATAACTGTGCTCATATGGGAAATATAAAATGTATGTGTGTGAGTGAGAAGCTCATTCCGAACAGGGCAGCACTGCAGCCATGATTACTAATATGACGCAACAGTGCCACGAAAAGCCACGATTATTTGGCACAAGTTGTACAAGTTGAGAAGGTAGAGCGGCTGTGGCACATGTCCCTTTTGTAGCACAGCGTTGTCCATTGACGCAGATAAGTGACACGTTATCTGATGGCAAGATTTACCTGAGAACCAGAGGGAATGCCATGTGGGACACGAGTTATCAGGCAGTGACTGCTAACGTATGGTTGATTTACAAAGGTGGGGAGAGCATGACATGGTAGGGGAAAATGGAATAGTACAAACAAAAGGCCTGGTGCTGTAGACAAAGGGATACTCTGCGGGTTTACTTGTCACTTTCTCTACAGCTGTAAACCAATCAATCTTTGACTCTTAGCTGCTGCCGCCTTGTACAAAGTTTGTGATTAATGTGCAATTCTGACATAGGCAAGTTTAACAAAGTCACATTAGGTAATTAATGTTCTGTGAAAGTCCAAGGGGGCACCAAGGAATACTGACCCATTGTGTGAAGTATTACATTGAGGCAGTATGTAGGGGATTCACTAGATGCCTGCCATAGGTCCAAGGCCATTAATGTAATGCAAACAGTGGATGCACCTGTGTAGCCATTACACTGCAATATGGAGACAAGGGAGATTAGTGAGTCTGCCCCACTTTGCCACACTTGCATTTCCATCTATGAGACAACTCTTCACACACCCATCTCCCCGAATAAAAGGTAGCATGAACCCGAATTTGTGACCCACCTGTGAATGACCTTATTTCGAAGACAGAGAAGAGACAGAAGCGCGGCCATGTAACGCACAGAGTCCGCGAGTGCAAATGTGATTCGTCTACTCATGCAGATGCAGCACTGCAAGAGAAACCTACTTATGATCCACAAGAGCATTCCGTAGTTATCCCCCCGCACACACCGGTGAGACACAACCTCTTGCCATGGAGCCATGTACCTGCGCCATTGCTGCCATCTAACTTCACAATATAAGCATTTGATTGCTGACCCACAGTCCCTCATTACGTACAACTGCAAACAGCGTATTAGAAGTCAGTCACACGTGGAAGCACTTAGTCGGTTCGGGAAAACACTGGCCCAAGAAATATTGGACAGACGAATAGCCAATTCAGGGGATAGTGTCCTGTTTACAAAGGTCCTCCAACTCCTGTTCCTCCCCCCTCTCCCCCCTCTCCTCATCTGATTCCAAGTCTTCCAGGTGTCGAAGACTGCGCGACAGGTAATCCTTCTTCTTGTGTGCAGTGTATCTATCTCGGGGGGAAGCCACAGTGAATGCTGGTAAACAGCGGTCCTGTGGCTCCCTTCCCGCGATTAGACAAGTAGTGAAGGGAAAAAGCCTTAACAGGCAGAAAAAACCCTTCGAGAAGAACAGCAGATTGAACGTTCCACCGATCCCCGCTGGATACAGAGTCCTTGGAGGTAAGTAACAGAAGTGTGCAGGGAGTAGCGGGATCAGTACCAGATGGAGCTCCAAAGCAAATGCAATACGCTGGAGGACGTGACCAGCGAAACTCACCTGCGGAGAATGGAGCTGGGCCGGAAGCAGCCGAGCGAGGAACCAAAGACTGAAGGAAGGAGGAGGAGGCGGATGCGGGAGAAATCCGCTAGCAGCTCAGGAGAGAAGACACAGAGAGAAAGGGTAAGCAAGGAAAAGGAGAGAGGAGAACGGACGAGACAAAGAGAAACAGTCCGTGAGGGGGGCGGACAAGAGAAAGCAAGAGGGGCGGCCCGCGAGGTCGAAAGAGAAAATACTAGCGTCTGACCCAAATAAGCGAGGAAGCGCAGCTAAGGGGTTGCAACGCAGCAACCGCTGGGGGAGGGGATGTTAAGTACCTCCCAGCGGTCGCCATGTTGGAAAACCTCTAGAGCGGCCAATACGCTGGGGGAAAGAAACGTAATGGAACTATCCGCTCGGCTTCCCGACTCGGAGCCGGCAACGCGGATAGAGCCGCCAAGATGGGCGGCGGATGACAGTATGCCTCCCTCCAGGGCGCAAAACCCCGGGTTTATGAGGGAAGAGAGCATGAAAACGAGCCAGTAACCTGGGAGCGTGGATGTTCGAAGCAGGTTCCCAGGAGTCCTCCGCCCTTGGATGCCCCTTCCAAGACACTAAGTATTCCAATATCCCACGATAATATCGGGAATCCCGCAAAGCAGAGACCTCATGTTCATCTGAGAGATTCCCCTGGGGGACGGGTCTCTGGTGGACATCAGGGAAAAAAGGTTTGAGAAGAGAGGCATTGAAAACAGGATTAATGCGGCTCAGGTAAGAGGGCAATTCAAGCCAAAAGGAGACAGGATTGACCTTGGAAAGAATAGAAAAGGGACCCAGAAAACAAGGAGAGAGCTTAGAAGGGTGAACCCATCGTGGCAAGAATCTGGTGGATAACCATACTTTGTCCCCTTCCTTCCAATCAGGGCAAGGTCTACAATGCTTATCTGCTTGAGTCTTATTGTACCGGCGACTCTCCTCCAAGCACCGTCTGGCGGTGACGTTCGCATCAGATATAGCCTGCAGGACTTCTTCAGCCGTCGTCGGGGAGTTTGTAGGCAATGGTATGAGAGGAAGGGAGGAATGAGGGTGCACTCCGTAAGTGCAGAAGAAAGGGGACAAACCAATGGCAGCATGTGAAGAGTGGTTATAAGTGAACTCAGCCGTGTGGAGCAGGGAGACCCAATTGTTCTGGAGCCGATTGCTGTAACACCTAAGGTATTGCTCCAAAGTGGCGTTCAGACGCTCAGTCTGACCATTAGTTTGTGGGTGAAAGTCAGAGGATAAGGCACGTTCCATACCCAGGCGGGAGCAATGAGCCTTCCAAAACTTGGAGACGAACTGGCTGCCTCAATCAGATATGATTTTGTCTGGAAGTCCATGGAGTCGAAAAATATCTCGGGCAAATACCTCAGCCATCTCGATAGCGGTAGGCAGACCAGGTAAAGGGGAGAAATGAGCCAATTTAGTCATGGTGTCCACGGTCACCATAATACATGTACAGGAATTGGATACCGGAAGGTCAACGATGAAATCCGTAGATACCAAACCCCAAAGACGTGTAGGAGCTTCCGGTTGGGTGAGAAGACCCAAGGGCTTGCCAGAGAGGGGTTTAGCCATGGCACAAACCGGGCAACTGCGTATATAGTCCTCCACATCTCTCTTAAGTTCTGGCCAAAAAAAAGATTGAGCAACCAATTCGGAGGTGTTGTGCTTACCACGATGGCCTGCAGTGAGTGTGTCATGGCACCAACTAATGACCTTTGGACGTAAGGAACCAGAGGGAATATACAGCCTATGGTTGAGATATAATAAACCTTCCTTTTCATTATAGGGTGTCTTCCCGTTAGATTGAGGACCTAGACCTTCCGCAGATACCCCAGCCCATACGTCCTGAAGAAAAGTATTGACTAGGCCCAGAATCTTATTTCTGCGGAACATAGGCACAAGGGCTTGTGTCTTCTCCTCATACTTGGAATCCTTTCGAGAAAGGGCATCTGCTAACGTATTGTTGGTACCGGGCAGGTAAGTGATCTGCAGATCGTATTGGGCAAAGAAGTACGCCCATCGGGCTTGTCTGGAGTTGATGCATTCCATGTTTTGCAGGACTTTAAGATTCTTATGATCCGTTCTGATGATAACCGTATGTTTAGCTCCCATCAGTAGATGTCGCCAGTTCTCACATGCTTGTTTTATAGCCAATAACTCCTTCTCCAGTACCGAGTAGTTAAGATGGCTGGGAGACACCGTTTTGGATAGATAGCCTATGGGATGCTCCCGACCTTCAAACTGTTGCAGAGGAACTGCTCCAATAGCCATGGCAGAAGTGTCTGTCTCCACAATAAATTGCTTGGTCTGGTAAGGGTGGCGAAGAATGGGAGCAGAACAGAAGAGGTTCTTTAGACGATGAAAACTTAGTTCTGCTTCTTCGGTCCAACGAAAGGGATTGTTCCCTTTCTTGACCAGACGAGTTATAGGAAGAACGGTATCAGAAAAGTTAGGGATGAAAGTGCAGTAAAAATTGAGAGACCGAGAAACCTTTGAACTTCTTTGACCGAAGACGGAGCAGGCCAGTCCAAGATAGCTGCCACCTTACCGGGATACATGGAGATGCCTTCTTCAGAAAGCCGATATCCCAAATAGGGAACTGAAGATGCGGCGAACACACACTTCTCTGGTTTGACGAGGAGCTGATTGTATTTAAGCCTTTCCAGTACTTGTTGGACGTGTGTTTTATGTACTTCTAGATCTCCAGAAAAAATAAGGATGTCGTCCAGGTAGATGATTACCGAGACTGACAACAGATCTGAGAACATCAGGTCCATGAACCATTGGAACGCTGCAGGGGCATTCACCAAGCCAAAGGGCATGACCCTGTACTCATATAAACCAAACGGAGTGCGGAAAGCAGTCTTCCATTCGTCCCCTTCAGCTATTCGTAATAAATGATAAGCATTCCTGGGATCTAATTTGGTGAACCAACATGCTCCTTGCACTGCCTCGATGATCTCGTGAATCAATGGCATGGGGTACCGATCTCGAATTGTAACTTTGTTGAGTCCTCAGTAGTCAATACAGGGACGTAATTCAGTAGAGTCTTTTTTTTTAAAATGAAGAACAAACAAGCACCAGCAGGGGACTTAGAAGGTTGGATGAGCCCGTTCTGCATATTGACGTCCAAATGGTCTCTCAGAACTCCTCTTTCCGCTTGTGTTAAGGAAAACATTCTGCAGAAAGGAACCAAAGCGTTGGGTTCTACGTCTATGGTGCAGTCCTCCGGCCTATGGGGAGGTAGAGACGCTGGTTTTCTTTCGATGAACACCTCATGGTAGGGAGAGCAGTATAAGGGTAGGGTGTGTAACCCGGTCAACTGTTTGGTCAACACAGTCATGTTCCGAGGATCCCCACAATTAGGGAAGCAATGGAGTTTGCAGTATGAGGAACACAAGTTCAATTGGTTCTCCGCCCAGTTTATGTGTGGGTTAGGTCTTCTGAGCCATGTGATGCCGAGAATAACCGGAAAGTGAGCAGCTCGAAATATGTTCAACTTAATAACCTCAGAGTGTTGAAAAATGGTAACTGAAAGTTCTTCGGTAGTATGAGTAATTGGCCCTGAAGAAATCGGAGAACCGTCAACTCCCTCCACCTTCTGATCTTCATTGCGAGGCAATCTGCGAAGACCCATCTGTTTGATCCATACAGTGTCTACAAAGTTCCCTGCGGCACCGCAACCTAAGAGTGCTAAGCACTCGACTGCCTTAACGTAGACATCAATGAGTACCGGAAGGACCTACAAGGGGCTGAAATCGAGAGAGAAACGTAGGGACTGAATGATGGACCAGGAGCCCCTCGGAACCAAGTGCCTACTGGTGCTGAGGGAGTCTGTTTCCCTGTCGTTTCTGTGGAAGTTTGGTACATTCTTTGAGGAGGTGTTGGTCTGAGCCACAATAGGCACATAGGCCCTTCTCTTTCCTTCTTCTTTCAGCCGCCGATAAGGGTCCTCTTGTGGATCCGATTTGCATGGGCTCGTCCTGAGTGTGAGAAGAGGAGGAGAGGGCTGTAGAGGAAATCACAAGTCGGCTAGATGGACTGTAGTTCTCTGTTTACGTCGTTCCAAACGCCGTTCTTGTATACGATACTCAATTTGTAGAGCGGCAGAAAGCAAGTCAGAGAAAGAAGGTGGTCTGGTCGCTCTGGCGAGTTCATCCTTAATTTCCTCTCTGAGGCCTCGCCGGAATATGGCATATTGTGCCTGTTCTGACCACCCAGCACCCGATGCCAACGACTTGAATTCTGAAATATATGACAGGACATCAGATGACCCTTGTCGAATATCTAACAGATCTTCACAGGCGGTATAAGTCAACTCTGGTCTTTCAAAGGTCTGTTTCAACAAGGTCTGAAACCCTGCAAAATCATGCAAGATAGGGTTGGAACCGGTCACCAGCGGAGTAACCCATGCCAGGGCATTGCCGGTCATATTGGAAATCATAAACCCGATCTTAGTTTGATCGGTGGAAAACAAGCAGGGCCTGAAAGTGAAGTATACTATACAAGCCTCCAAAAATTGTTTGACTTTTTTAGGGGTTCCATCGAACTTTCCTGCAGAGAGAGCCATTACCGGAAGTTCTGGAGATGGAGGTTCCCGAGTTGAGATCATCTGTTCGGGACATTTTCTGCCTTGACTGTTTGCAGCTCTTGAGACATTCCTTGGATAGCTTTCCATAGTTCTTGAATTTGCTCTTCCGCTGACATTTTTTCAGGTTGGCGTTGCAATCTGTCCTGTTTACAATGGTCCTCCAACTCCTGTTCCTCCCCACTCTTCTCACCTGATTCCAAGTCTTCCAGGTGTCGAAGTTTGTGCGACGGGTAATCCTTCTCCTCCTTGTGTGCAGTGTATCTATCTCTGGGTGAAGCCACAGTGAATGCTGGTAAACAGCGGTCCTGTTGCTCCCTTCCCGTGATTAGACAAGTAGTGAAGGGAAAAAGCGTTAACAGGCAGAAAAAACCCTTTGTCGAGAAGAACAGCAGATTGAACGTTCCACCGATCCCCGCTGGATACAGAGTCCTTGGAGGTAAGTAACAGAAGTGTGCAGGCAGTAGCGGGATCGGTACCAGATGGAGCTCTGAAGCAAATGCAATACCGCTGGAGGACGTGACCAGCGAACCTCGCATGCGGAGAATGGAGCTGGGCCGGAAGCGGCCAAGCGAGGAACCGCAGACTGAAGGAAGGAGGAGGAGGCTGCGGGAGAAATCCGCTAGCAGCGCAGGAGAGAAAACACAGAGAGAAAGGGTAAGCAAGGAAAAGGAGAGAGGAGGACGGAAAAGACTGAGAGAAAAAGTCAGCGAGGGGGGCGGACAAGAGAAAGCAAGAGGGGCGGCCCACGAGGACGAAAGAGAAAATACTAGTGCCTGACCCAAAGAAGCGAGGAAGCGCAGCTAGGGGGTTGCCATGTTGGAAAACCTCTAGAGCGGCCAATATGCTGGGGGAAAGAAACGTAATGGAACTATCCGCTCGGCTTCCCGACTCGGAGCCACCAACGCGGATATAGCCGCCAAGATGGGCGGCGGATGACAGATAGGCTTGGGAGAGGGGGGAACCACAAATTAATGACCTAACTGAACAATCAGAGTGATCTGCCACCCTACAAAAAGGTACAGAGCCAAGCAGAGGGTGTCACAGACCAGACGGCCATCCCAGAGGAAGGGGGATGGTGAGCTTAGGAGAAAGCCAAAAGCCTCCTTCCTTTCAACCCGACCCTCACAAGTGCAACTGGGCCATTTCCGCTCCTCCACCTCATTCTCTACCTGTGGCGTCCCTCAGGGCTCTATCCTATCGCCATGGTTCTTCAACATCTACCTAGCCCCTTTTGCCCACTTGATCTCCACTTTGTCTCATTTCCAGTGTTACGCTGATGACACACACAGCTCTCCTTTAAGCTCCCATCGTATACCTCCTCTCTCATGGCCGACTTCTATTCAGGTGTGGTGCTCTTCAGTAAGAGATCCTTCTTATTGGGATGCTTGCTTCCTGTTACAACCCCCCCAGTCACTGGCCACCCTCCTTGGGCCCCCTCCCCTCACCCTCTTGTGAGGCAAAAACCTTGGGGTCATCTTTGACTCATCTCTCTCCTCTCCACACATCTTGGACGTTGCCAAGAAGTCCAGCTTTCAGCTCCACCCATCCCCAGAGGCATTCTCCCTTTTCTCACCTTCCCCCAGAAGCTCAATGTCTCCAGAGCTCTGGTTCTTTCTAGGCTGGACTACTGCAACAGCCTCTTCCTCAATCTCCCTCTTTTCTCCCTTTGCCCCCCACAACTAATCCAGAATAGGGCTGCAAGACTTATTCTTGGCCTCAAGCCCAGGAACCGCATCTCTCCAGCCCTAAAATCTCTCCACCAGCTCCCGGTGTCAGCAAGGATCAAATTCAAGACCCTTCGCATCATCCACATGGCTGTCTGGGGCCTGGGATCTCTCTACATCCAGCTTTCTCTATCTAAATACCTCCCTGCTAGAGTTCTTCAGTCCTCTAGCTCCGACTCTCTGCAGGTCAGATGTTTCGCCAAGCAGAGAGTGGGAGGTAGATCCCTTTCCTCGGCAGGTTCCTCCCTCTTGAACAGCCTTCCTGGCCCCCTCAGACTTGAGCCAGATCTTCTTAAGTTCCCGCAACTTATCAATACTTTCCTTTTCTCCTCTTCCTTCTCTCTCCCCTCCTGTGCTAATGTGCCTCTGCCTTTTTGACTGGTTGCCTGGTCCCTTCTGGGTCATAGAGGGGCCAGACCTCTCCGGACCAGTCTCCCCCAGCATCCCTTACCAGCACTTACCCTTGGGCACCTTCCCCGGACTAGCCCGAACCTGGTCCTCCCTGTCCTTCGCACTTATATTCCCCGGGCACTTGCCCTCGTTGGCCCCCCTCAGCACTTGCTCACCCCCTTTGAGCCCCCCCACCCCTGCACTTCACCATCTCCCAACCCTGCCCCCTACTCCTCCCTCCACTGCACTTATCACCTTTGTCTTTGCACTTGCATGGTAGGATTGTTACGAGGACAATATAACCGTCACTGTTGTTTTTCTTTTCCTATGTCGCCCCACCACCATTTTGTGTCTTGTGGCATCTGGACGCGCTTGTCTATTGGTGCCATACAAACGACCAATAAATAAATAAAATAAAATATATCTCGGGCAGAGACCAGAAACAGTGAAGGAGAAACTAAAACTGTCAATAATCAAGATGCTGTGAAAAGACTAGAGCAGACACAGAGACCAGAGACTGTT
This sequence comes from Ambystoma mexicanum, assembly GCF_040938575.1. Classification (NCBI taxonomy): domain Eukaryota; kingdom Metazoa; phylum Chordata; class Amphibia; order Caudata; family Ambystomatidae; genus Ambystoma; species Ambystoma mexicanum. The sequence goes on along the minus strand of NC_090922.1, from coordinate 34,598,319 downwards.
ACCCAGAAGGGCAACCTATGGTTACTGGGTAACAATAAAAAACCCTGCCAAAAAATATGTGGAATAACTACTTATTGGTACAAGTGTGTAAAATGGTATCAGTTGACCAGGAGGGTGACCTCAGGCTAGAGGGCAAGTGGGGGGAGAAGTACTTACCGGTAGGTGAAGTCAAGTAGCAAGCTGGCTGCTATAGCCTTGAGACTGTCAGTTCTGGAATTTTAGGGAAGACCAACATTCCCGTAGATAGGTCTGGAATCACACCGAGTTAGCCCATTCTGACACCTTTAGTACTAGTATCCTTTATTATGTCTTTATTGTTTCTCCTTTGCCCTACAGGTGTTAAGCCATAATGTCCCATTGAATAGAAGTGTTGAAATCAACTAACTACTCCTGTGCTACTCAGTAAATGATTTGATATGTCATTTATAAGGCACCTGTACACAAGTGTTTCTATGAAGACCTAGGTGGGATACTAAAGCCCTACAGTGCCTTTTCTCACTTACATGTATAAAAAGGGCATTTTACAAATAAGATAAAAACCACAAATTACACACAGTGATGGAATAAAATCTAACCCCTTTACCCTGGTTACATTTCCTATAAATAGTTTTTCAAGAAAAGAGAGCTGGTCAGTAGATTTCTGTGCGAGCCCCTGCGCTCTGTGGCACGCATGAGCAACCTGCGATTTGACGAGTAGACTGCTTTCACTCCGGAAAGCAGTCGGCTCGTTCAGTCGCAGGATCTGGGACAGTTGGCACGAGCGGCGCTCCAGCAAAACAACCTTTGGCCGAAGCGGTGCTCCGTTTTATTCCGGGCCATTCATTCCCTGCGCCGATGAGGGCCATTGTCTTCATTTGTGTTAATGCAAAACAGAACATGTGCACTTCAATTCAACAAAGTAACAAACATCAAAGAAACAAAAATGTGCAAAGTTTATTACTACTACTTCCATGTTCATTAAACTAACATTACACGTTGTGTGTGTGTCCAGTGTCCGCCACAAACACTTAGGCGTTTACCGCCCGTATTATAAATACTGTATGTGTTTTTTTGCGCAAATGCATTCCGACTCTCGTTTAAGGAATGCTAAAGCAAATGATACAGCAGCACCTTACAATGCTGCGGAACCGTGAATGGAAAGAATGGTCAGCGATGATGACCACTTTGTGCATTAGGTGTGGGCGGGCGAGGCCTTGGTCTTCTGAAATGTGTACGCAATGTTTGCTTTTCAGCTCGATCCAAGAGTGCTGGGCGCAGCGGCCCGGGGCCAAACTACATGTTCGTAGATTGTGGGCTTCGAGAGCCTTTTGGGCAGTGTGCCCTGATTGACTGGCCACTCTGCCAGCTTGCCTCGCTACAAAAAACATGAAGCTATGCTAAACTGGCACGATGTTTTAATGCAGCTTGCTTTCTCCTGTGTCTCAAGCAAAGACCATTGAGCAGAGTGCACAGACTATGGGGTGCGAGAGGCGCGAATGAGAGCGAGGCGACTGACCCACGCGAAGCTCCGACTGCCTGGCCACCCACTAAGTTTGCACCAGTACAAAAACAGTCCAGGCGTTCGATTCGAGCAAAGCAGAAGGTGAGCTCGAGGACGAGTCGATGGACATAATGGGGTATGTGGACAAATCATGTATTCCTTCCCAAAAGCCAAAGTGCAAGAAATGCGCACAGTATACCTCCACCATTCACTAAAGGTTTAACTTGTTTGGGCACTTACCTAAAATAGTCAGTAAATACCTTGCTGCAATCCACCATTCTAGTATTGCTAAGAGAGCATTGCAAGGAGCAGTTCCAAGACACAGACATCCGTATGCTTGAGGAATGTAGGGAAGCACATGAGATATAAGCACTATTATACAGAGGGATTTAGTGAATGCTCCATTAGCCAATTCCTTAGTTTTGAAATAGATGCGCATCCAGTCCATACATACCTTCTACATACTCCATAGCATTGGTAAGGCTATTAACACAGACGGGCAGGAAGCCATTCAACAGATATGTTGTATGAAACAGACACCAGTCCATTTGTTTAAAGCACTCAATTATATTTTGACGTTTTGCGCGAGGTTACGTGAAAAGCTGACATTTGAACCAGCAAGTCATTAGGCACTACGAGAGTATGCAGAAGTAATCAGTGAAGCTCAGAAGCGCAGTGTCCAAATCAGGAAAATGGGGAGGAATTGGCTCGTTGGTGCTTCTGGCAATGAGATGGTATGCACACTAGTGAGGCCCTGGCTCAGAGTTCACCGTTTAAAGTGAATCCGAATGTGGTAGATGAAGTGCCAAACAGGAAGGTGTGCAGCATATTCAGTTTGATCATTCTCAGGTTAGCCCAGATATCAAAAAGGACAGCAAAAACACGTTTACAACCTGAGTTGAAAGGGATGACTGGAACAGCGTAGTGTGATATGATATGATATGGCATTTATAACGCGCCTATACACAAGTGTTTCAAGGCGTGAAAGATCAGGGTGGGAAAGATCATAAGGAAGAAAGACACAAACAATGACATTCAAGAGTACAGAGCACACAAACAATTAAAATAGTCTCAGGGCCAGTGGGTCGGTCCAATGAAGCTAAATTAACTACCACAGTAGATGGGTCATTAAGCATAAGTTCAAATTGAAATTTGGAACTGGCAGCCACACTACGTGGGAGTGCCAAAGTGGTACTGGAAACAGTAGGAGAAAAAGAGTAGGCCTAAATCAAGGGACGTACGGGTAATGTGGCCTCGGAGGCAGTGGACATTAATACCAGATGAACTTCTGGAACCAAAGATGCTGGCATAAGAACATCTTTGATATAGTGTGCATCTGAATCAACTAGGTTGCAAATTGCTGAGGTAGAACTAATTAGGCTAAGAGGTTTCGGGGGCCCTTCACAGAGCCATGTCTACAAAGCACAAACACTGATAACTAAAGAAGAATTGGCAACGAGGACCAATTGAACGTAAATCAACACCCATTATCAATAATAGTAGGTTTCATGATAATGACGTTCGGCTTTTGCATCACAGTTTTAACTCATACATACATTTCATTTCTCACCTGCAGATGATTATTACCAACGATGTTCAACTGGCTGAATATGTGGATGACAGATTGGGTACCAGCTCTAGTATTAGCTTCAAGTTTCCGCTGGTGATAGATTTAACCAATCCTTACCAGGAACATTCATGCAACCTGGAATATGACTGTTTTGTGGTAATAGCAAGTCTGACAAATAATCAACATAGAAAACACACTGGGGTGGGAGATTTGGGAAAATAAAAATGCTGAGGTCAGGTGGATATACAGGTCAACAGGATTTGGAAACATAAAAAACAATGTTTAACAAGCAAAAAGTTACTAGGCGGTAAGCGAGAAACTAGGGTGCCTACTGAAAAGGAACAACATTCTGCAGGTGGGAAAGGCTTACACTGGTGGCAGCGGTGGGATGCTTATGGTTTTAAGAATCAGTGTATAACCGTGCCACTTACAAAATATCTGCACTTTATTAGATTAAGGTTTGGGTGTATACAAAATAAGTGCATTACAAGCAATAGAGTCTATTGCAATTGGTATATTGACTCGGATGAGCTTAGAGGCTCTCCAGAGTGCTTGTGAAGCCAGGGAGTTAGACTTTGTGGATAAGTCTAGGGCGGAGCTGATAGCTGCCCTGGTGGACTACCAGACCGATGGTGAAACTCTTGATGAAGGGGGGAATGCAACCACTGAGGACTCTGCCCCTGGGGTTTCTACTGAATCTGTTTCTGGGAATGCCGCCATTCCTGCTGCCTCTGTTCCAAACCCCAGCAATCCCTTGGAGCATGAGTTATTAAGGATGAAATTGGCCTTTGAATATCGCAAGTTGGAAATAGATGCTGAGTTTAAGAAGGAGGAGTTGGTTCAACAAGTGGAGCTCAAGAATAGGGATCTTGAACTCAAGAATAGGGATCTTGAACTCAAAGACAAGGACACTGAATGTCAGAGAATCCAGCTAGAGAAAGCTTGAGTGGAGACTTCAGCGAAACCCAGTGAGAGTGTCAGGTCCCCGGCAACCAAATTTGTGAAGGATTTGGTTGGTGTGTTTTCGGAGGGTTCTGATATCCTCCAGTGGATTGAAGCGTTTGAAATGGCTTGTGCAATTCATGATGTTGACAAAAGAGATTGGGCTAAGTGTTTGCTAAGCAGAGTGCCTCAAACTGGATATGACTGTATTCTGAAGCTGAGTGTGGAAGAAAGGGGTCAGTATGAGTGTATGAAATCTGCTTTGATTGCCAAGTTTGGCAAGACCCCTACCCAAAACCTTAAAAGGTTCAGGGATTTAAAAAAAAAGAGAGAATGTGTCTTGGGTTGACTGGGTGAGTGCTGCGCACATGAATATGATGGGGCGGATTGATGGCTACAAGGTGAATACTTTTGTTGAATTGTCCCACCTGTTGTTTTTTGTGCATTTTTCTGAAGCCTGTTCACCAGAACTGCGTCAGTATGCTGCTGACCAGAACATTTTGGATCCCTTTAAGCTGGCTAGGTTTGCTGACAAGTGGGTCTCCCACCGGTTGTCCCCTAAGGACTCCAGTGGGAAGGACAAGGACAAAGAAAAGGGGGCCTCTCAGAAAGCTGTTGAGTCCCAAAAGCAGTCACAGTCGAATAAACCTAAACCCTCCTCTCCTAAAACCCAAAAATCTAGTGGGGATAAGTCATTTGTGGGTGGGAATAAGAGTAGTGGTCCACCTGCTGCAAAGCAGGCTCCCGGTGGTTCCAGTACCGTACCCCGCACTCCCGGCACTTGTTGGGACTGTGGGGCTCTGGATCACAAAAGGGGTGACTCCAAGTGTAAAGGTAAGGCACTCGGAGTACAGGCTGTCAGCCTGACCTACCCTTATCCCATGTCCGAGGTGGAGGCCAGTGTCCTCCCCTCCTCTACCGGAATCACTTTTGGTGCTCCCGTAGAGATTTCCTTAGTGTCCCTTGGGGCCTGGGACCAGTACGCGGAAGTACTGGCGACTATCCCACAGAACACCGGTAGATTTTTGAGAAGTGTCCTCCTGAATGGCCAGCCTTCTACTGGTTTGAGAGACACTGGGGCAAGCATGACAGTGGTGGACAGGACCCTGCTCAAGCCAGAGGACTATGTAGATGCTCCTCTCAGAACCACCAGGTTAGCTGGTGGGCCTCCCAAATTATCACCTGTAGCCCGAGTCACCCTCATAATTGGAGACAAGACAGCAAAGCTTCCTGTCCTGGTTCAGGACAACGTCCCTGCTAACATTCTGTTAGGTAATGATCTAGTCGAGTTGGGATTGATCGCGGATGGTCTTCCCATGACTGCTGCTGCGGTCACTAGATCACAGGTGACACCGGGTCTGGCTGTGAGTCAGGTACCCGAGCCGAAGGTGCGGTCTAAGGCAAGACGAAGGAAGAGCAAGAAGGCCACCTCTATGGAGGGAGCTCCTTCCCTTCCTGCTGTTCCTACAGCACCTATTGGGATCCATGCTCCGGACGGGCTCGGTCCAGTGGTACACCACATCTCCCTGTGGGAGAAGAGCCAGAAGACTCTCCTGTGGGAGAGGTTCTCAACCCGGAGGATCATCCCGATCTTCAATGCTTGTTAGCTGAAGGGGGACCCTCCCGGGCAGACTTCTGTAAAGGACAGAGAGAGTGTCCCTCTCTCTCGAGGGTCTGAGGAAACAGGCCCTGTCCCAGGCACAAGGAGAAGTGCCTAGGACATTCCGGATTTATTGGGAGGGTGAGCTCCTTTTAGTGAGCCCACTAAGCCTGAACCTGGTGCCCTCAAGAGGTTGGTGGTACCCCAGGTTTACAGGCCCTTCCTACTACAGTTGGCGCATGAGGTGCCCTTGGCTGGTTATCTTGGTACCAAGAAGATTAAGAGGCTTTCTGCCCATTTCTATTGGCCTCAGATGGGAGTAGAAGTGGAGTCCCACTGCAGGACCTGGCCAACTTGTCAGTTGTCTGGCAAGACTGGAGGCAGTGTCATTGCCCCACTGCAGCCATTGCCAGTGGTTGGCACACCAATTGAGGGTGGGCATCGACATTGTCCCTCCCACGTCAGGTGGACATCGGTTCATCCTGGTTTTGGTAGATCATGCCACCAGGTACCCTGAGGCTATAGCCCTTCGGACTGTTACGGCCAAGGTGGTTGCCCGGGCCCTCCTGGGCATTTTCACCCGTGTTGGATTCCCCAAGGAGGTTGTCTCTGACCGAGGATCCAACTTCATGTCTAGTTACATGAAAACCATGTGGAAAGAGTACGGGGTAACCTAAAAGTTCTCCACCTCTTACCATCCCCAGACCAATGGTCTGGTCAAGAGATTTAATAAAACTCTCAAGGGCATGCTAGTTGCTTTGGAAGAGCCCCTAAGGAGTAAATGGGATCTCCTCCTGCCATGCCTGCTGTTTGCTTACAGAGAGATACCTCAAGTGGGTGTTGGTTTAAGCCCCTTTGAGTTACTCTTTGGACATCCCGTGAGGGGGCCTCTTGCCTTGATCAGAGAAGATTTGGAAGCCACCCCTCCGGGTCCCGCCAAGCAAGTGGGGGACTATGTGTTAGGCCTCAGACGGAGGATGACACAGATGATGGGTCAAGCAACAGCGAATCTCAAGGCCAGCCAGGAATTGAACAAATACTGGCATGACCTTAAAGCATCGCAAGTGGATTGGACTCCGGGACAGGAGGTCCTTGTGATGGTGCCTACCAAGCCTCGGGCCTTGGCAGATAAGTGGACTGGACCCTTCAGGATAATCTCCAAGATTGGCGAGGTCAATTATCTGGTTGACATGGGAATCCCAGGGGGGGGCCCCTCAGGTATTCCATGTTAATAGGCTCAAGCCTTTCCACAGGCGAGCCGAAGTCTCATGTCTCTTGCTGGCTTCAGAGCAAGAAGAGGATGAGAGTGAGCCCCTTCCTGATTTGCTGCATAGCAACCCTCAGGATGGCTCAGTGGAGGGAGTGCAGCTCTCTCCAGATTTGACAACCAAGCAGCAGAGGGCCTTCAGGACTTTGCTCCAGCAGTATGCCTCTCTGTTTTCGCTGACGCCAGGCCTTAAACCGTGGTGTAAGCACGAGATTGACACTGGTGACAGCGTGCCTGTCAAGAGCAGGAGCTACCGAATGTCAGATACGGTTAAGAACCACATCCAGGCTGAGGTCGCCAAGATGTTGGATCTGGGTGTTATTGAACCCTCAACCAGTCCCTGGTCCAGTCCTGTGGTCCTTGTCCCCAAGGCAAGTTCCCAGGCAGGTACCAAGGATTGGAGGTTCTGTGTGGACTACCGAGGAGTCAATGCCGTCACCAAAACTGACGCGCACCCATTGCCCAGGGCTGATGAGCTCGTGGACACCATAGGTGCTGCCAAATTTGTGAGCACCTTTGACCTCACCTCAGGCTATTGGCAAATAGCTCTGACGGACCATGCCAAGGAAAAGACGACATTCTCAACACCAGAGGGACTCTACCAGTTTAGGGTCATGCCTTTTGGGTTGAAGAATGCCCCTGCCACCTTCCAGAGATTGGTCAATCATGCTCTCAGTGGGCTGGAAGCCTTTTGTGTGGCTTATTTAGATGACATTGCCGTCTACAGTTCCACTTGGGAAGAGCACTTGACACATCTGGGTAGAGTGTTGCAGGCCTTAAGGAGGGCTGACCTCACTATCAAGGCCACCAAGTGCCAGATAGCTCAGGGGAAAGTCACGTATCTTGGTCATGAGGTAGGAGGGGGTCACATCCAACCCCTCCCCAGTAAGGTACAGGATGTACAGGACTGGGAGACTCCCACTACTCAAATCCAGGTGAGAGCCTTTTTGGGCCTCACTGGGTATTATCGCAATTTCATGGCGGACTATGGAACCATAGCTGCACCACTGACAGCTCTGACTTCACCCAAACAGCCTAGGAAGGTCAATTGGACTGAAGACTGTCAGAGGGCCTTTGATGGCTTGAAAGAAAGTCTGTGTCGGACACCCGTGTTGTGTGCGCCTGACTACAGCCGACCCTTTATCGTCCAGACGGATGCCTGCGACACCGGAATTGGAGCTGTCTTGTCCCAGTTAGATGACAAAGGGAGAGAACATCCTATCATATTCAACAGTAGACAACTCAAGGGTAGAGAACTTAGGTGGGTTACTGTTGAAAAGGAATGTTTTAGTATAGTTTGGAGCCTTAGGCGTTTTAGGCCCTACCTTACGGGGCCTACCTTCAAGGTCCAACCAGATCATAAGCCCCTGAAGTGGCTTATGCAGATGAAGGGTGAAAACCCGAAACTGTTCAGGTGGCCCATTAGCCTGCAAGGGCTAGACTTCACCATAGAGCACAGACCAGGGAAGAGTCACAATAATGCAGATGGCCTTTCCAGAAGGTATGTTGACCGTCTGGATGAGGGTGTCTGTCCAGTGGGAGATTAGGCACCCTCCACCTCAGTCAGGGGAAGGGGGACTGTGATGCTGGAAATGCATCGGAGGGACAGGGCCTCCGTATCCTTGTCCTTTACTGCTTTTTATCGTGTGTTCTTTCGTGTTTTCCGCGCAGGAGTTCATGTGGGACACCTAGCAGTGCAGCTCTCTCTCTTTTGGTTTGGTGAACGGACCCGTGGGATACCCTTATGGCACCGATGGGTGGGGTACAACCCTGTGCCCCTAGTATATGTTTTTGGGCACCTATGGGTGGCCCACAGAGCAGGGTATGGGCTGGTGGCAGCTCCATGCTGAAATCGACGGTGCGCGGAGTATCCTCCATTTTGGGATACCCCGGCCCTGCCATTGGGATCAGTTGATTCCTGATGGAAAACAAGATGGCCCCTGTGGCCTCTTGCTTTCTATTACCCATTACCTTGTTTTCCCAAAGTCCTGGGAAGCCCCGACTCTGTCCCTTCCCCCTGACTGGCTGTTGGATGGAAGTGCCATATATGGTGTTGTTGTGAAGGCCCGGCCAGACTAGCTGGAGCCTTCCCAGAGATGTATGTTGTGGGTACCTCCTGTGGGTGGGACCTGGGTGAATAGAGTGTGTGACGAATATGCATTCTGTGTTGTGGGTGTCTAGTATCTGGTGGTTGACACAATGACGGAGACAACCCTGCCCGAAACCGGTATGAATGCAGCTTGGAGTGTTGAATGGCTCGGTACTTGTCCCAATACACATAACCTGTTGTGAGTGTCTGGAGGGAAGTGGATGGCCCGAATACCTCGTGTGCCTGATTGGCTGTCTGCCTGCATGAATTCCCGTAGTCGTGATTGGATGCTTGAGTGTGACCCAGCGGAATGAATTGGAGATCAACAGTATATCTGGGGACCTCTCACTGCTAGGAATCGTGTTCAGAAGCTGAAGTCCACTACGACGAGTAACTGGAGTAACTGACGCTTGACCTTGAAGCCCTGCTGGACGAGAAGAATTGCTTTTGCTCTCCTTCACAATCTGAAAGCTGTGTTTCCAAGGACTGACCCAGAGAGGACCTGGTAAGGCGCCCTCTTCCCGAGCTACGAGGGACCATCGTGCACAGCTGATCTTTGCCAAAGCTCCCTGGTAGACAGACCTTCGACAGGCTGCCGACCTGATACGGGGACTGCAGCGGAACTCCAAGGAAAAGCACTCGGACTGTTGTCCGCCACTGTCGACGACCGCCGTCGCACACCGGAGCCGCCGTGCTCCCGTTTGCCTAAGAAGTTCCATTGATCATCGGACGCTCTCGTCTGCATCGTCACCCGCTTGTCTCCCGCTGGAGAAGGCCCGACCGTCGACGCGCCAAGGAGCATCCACCGGTGGGTTTCCCGCCACCTAAAGACCGCAGAGACGCCAACGACTCGATGCCCTTGCTGGGCCACAGTTCTTCATCATCTCTTTGCGGTCCAGAACTATCGTCACCGAGGTGCCCCGCACGTCTCTTCCTTGCAGGACGCCAACGCTCTGTCGTAGACGAGCACCGCTAGGAACAAAGCTGCCACTTCACTGCCGTAGTTCAACCTGTTCACCGTCGGACGTTCGATGACCCGCGACTCCCGCCTTAAAGGGAGGGCTCTCAAGAAGGGCCGTCGATTCCCCGACACCGAACGCCAAGGTCCTCGACACCTCTCGACTATCCTTGGCTCCTGCCTGAAAGGGAGTCACTCAAGAAGGATCGGTCGACGCAGCGTCGAAGAACTCTACTCCACCAGGTACATTGGGGGGGGGGTAAAACCTTAATAGGAGGAAGAAAGACTATTGAACATTTGGACTGGGCTTGTGCTATATATCTTTATTTACAGGTTGCCCAGGTGGGGGGGGGTCTCCACTCAGAACTGTGCCTCGTGGTAGGGGTCAGTATTCTGCCTACTGTTTCAACCATCCTGCGTTCCTTCCCATCTCTATTGCTGGTTTCCTCGTTATTAATCTGTGTGACATTTTAACCGTACAGTTGATGCACTTTAATGAGATTTGTTAACATTGGTGGTACCACTTTAGAATTGTATATATTTATAATTATTGACTTCTGAGTACAAAGTGCGTTATTGTGATCGTGTACATAACCTTGAATATTAATTATATAAAGACTGTGTTTTCAGTAATACAGTGTGTGGACATTCCTTTGTGGGGGTTCGGGGACTACACTGTACTTAAGAACCAGCCTGCATCACCTCCTGAGAAGCTAGGCCTTGATTGCTCGACCACGTACCAATAATAGAGAATCTTGGCTGGGGTCTTCTGTGCCTCTCCTCTACCATATAGAGAGCGGAAGTACAGACACCCCCTACCAGTCTTTACATTTTATAGCGGCCCTAGAATAGTTAATATTATGACCCTCTTATCTTGGATTACGAGAGGCAATGGTAATTATGCTACAGATAGTTAATCAAGGGATTACATAAGAGGTCATAATATTAGTCTGCAAGCGGCACGGTCTACTAAAGTAATACATTTTTGGCAGAATGTGCACAATTTGTGAGGCAATGCACAAAGGGAATGCAAAAGGAAACCCAATTAAGGAAGTAGAAATGGGATGTCATCACCAAGCAGTCTAAACATAATTACAAATAAATTAGAGTCACTTCACCTTAGAATGATGGACAGGATAATGAAGGTTGACACTCCTGCCCAATTTACTATGGTCTGTTTTCATGATTGATTGCATGTCCACTCTTGGATAGGACTGTTTATATTCACTCTTTTAAGGTTATATACACATCGAGAAGCAATTGACCAGTCATGGCCTTGAGACTGCAATATTTAGTGTCAGATAGCTTTATTTTACAAACACAAATAAGACAGGGGTTGATGTTAGACTGACTGTAAACGTAGGGGACATTCCGAGAAAACAAGTTGAGCAATTCCAGCTTGCTTCAGTGGTGTAATCCATCAGTCTATGCCCATGTTCTCTCGAGCTCCACCTTATGGCAGCCTGGTGCATACCACTCAAAGACTCACTGTCCGTGGGGGGTAAAGTGTCTACTGCAGTCTTTTTTTGTCTTGGCTCGGCAATCGACATGCCATTTTCTGGTCCAGATCTTGGCTTCTTAGGTTCATCCCAACTGACAGGGCTCTACAAACCGCAGGCCGTAGATTTCGGTTCACTTCCTGCATCAGCCACTGGCAAACTCCAGCAGGGCTTGGTGGGGCGTATGTAACAGTGTAGCTGGCTCTGCCTCCGATTGGTTAGGGTTACTGCCCCCTTAGCACTGTGGGACACATTCTCAGGACTCCATCCCAGCCCTGTTTCTCTTCCATACCTGACTGCAGCCTTTCCTACTGCTTTGACACCAAAACAATCTGTCCCTTTCATCTCCCCCATGTGTATCTTCTTCTCCGACTTCTTTTCTGCTTCCTTGATTCCCACAACTTGTAGTGGCAGCGCGGATGTCGACCCTTATTTCCTTTCCTGCTTGTCGCCTCCTATCTTTCCTCCATGACTGCCCTCTCCTACGTTTTCCTTTTTGTTATACCTAGCACCACCTCCTTCTTCCCAAATTAGTTTCTTTCCAACCTCCTATTCTATATCTGGCTGATAAATTTCACACTCCGTCTCTCCTGCTTCTTCCTCCTTCTTCCAGAGTTACCCTGCTTCTTTCTTCTCCTCCTTTGCGCTATAGCTCCCCCGCCATGTATTTTTCCGCTCTACTTTCTACCCTCACTTGCTCTCTCTGCTTGGTCCCGATCAATTCTGCCTTTACTCCACAGCCTCCCTTTCTTGCTTTCTGCCAATCATTCCGCTGGTCGCCTGTTGTGGATCCTGCACACCACTGCTCTCCTCACTTGAACTCCCTCACTCAGAACCGAGTGCTGAATTATTAATACAATTCCAAACCCACCTCCGGGGCCCGCAAATCCTTCATCTGATTCAGCTGCACAGTCCAGCCAACAGGACATATGGATTGGCAAGCAAAAATCAAACTAGTTTTCCTCCTCTTTTTTTATTGATTGGTCTGTGCATCCGGGGTCAGACTGAACCTTGAAGATGGTGACGACCCTTTTAATTTCCATTCTCTTAGCCGTTTCTGCCTTTTTGACTTGACATGTTGTGGACAGTCCTATCCTATGTTCTCCATGCTGTAAACACCTGGTGCACGACTGATGGTCAGTGGGTGTGGAACCCCAACGCTCTCCCAGATCCACGGCTACTTTGTATCCAACATTCAGCCCTTCGTAAGCCAACCCTTAGAGGTAAACTGTTATGCATATTTATTTCTAAAACCTGAGATTGCATAAAGGCCTAATGACCCAGGGCAAGGACAATTCACTAGCTTACTGAGGTGGGTGGTGCCCCAAATCATTGTTGCGGAAAGATGGAAAAATTACACAGGTTTGTATTTGCCTGGGGAACTAGGTGCCTCTTCCGCGCCCTTTGTCGCAGAGACGGAGATTGCACATGATTTTCCCAGCCCCATTTACTAACCCCAAATGTGGGACTTTGTCCCAAACCATTGGAGTGCAGGATAACCTCATCTGTAGTAAATCCCACAGTGGACATCTGTGATTCTCTGATGAGCAAAGGAGGAAATAGAATTATCTGGTCTGGTAGGAAACCTGGGGAAATCATTGGTCATGGGGATGTTAGTTGTTTTAGTACTTTCGACAGAAGGCATTGAGCTTTGTTTAAAACAACTTGATACATACATATGAACTAGACAACAGATTAACAGGTAAAGCACATAAAAAGGTTTAAACGATATACAAAACACATATCATAACAAATATTTGATCCCAGTGAAGAAGGGTCTATCTGTGAAGACGGATTTGTGAACTCCTTCATAAGTTTGAATTGTCATAACAAGTAGTAGTTTGTGAACAGAATAAAGGAATTGGCAGACGTCCGTCCCTAGCCCCCAAAAAAAAATCAGTGGATAACAGCAGATTGCAAGAAATGCTAGTAGAACCCAACGATACTAAAAAAATCTTAGCGATTATAGCTTTCACACCCTGGGTGGGGGGCGGCAATGGGCTTTAACGGGCCGCCAACCCGACCTTTGGTAGGCCTTCACTCGGGCCTCAGCTCGGACTGTAGGTCGTTAAAGCCCATGTCCAAACCCCAGCCGGGGCGTGAAAGCTATTTGCCCCCCACGAGGATTTGCCGGGGTGCGGATAGTTTTCTTTTTTTTCCCGTCCTACAGCAGATGAGCTCAGCACGAGCCCATCTCCCATCAGAGAAAAAATAAATTCTGCCACCATTAAAATAGAAAAGGAACTACACCCCTTTTCGGATGACGGCAGCCACGGAAAATATGTTCCAAAAAGGGACTTTGTTCCTTTTCTATGTTAATGGCAGCCAGACAGGTGAAGCATCGGGGAACGGAGCGCAAGGCTCTGCAACTGCAGGTAAATTGGAGTAGGGGGAAGGGGAATTGGGTTTTTCTAAGGTAAGGAGGCAACAGGGAGGGCCTCTCTGTTGCCTCCCCATTTTAGAAGAAAACGGGAAAAAAGTGCCACCTGGGGAAGGGCCTCAGGTGGCTGGAATAGCGGGAGGGGATTGTGTATTCTTGCCTACTGTTCCAGCCACCCGGTTGGCTGAGCACCCTTCCCTGCGTGCGAATAATAAATTAACCTAGTCAAAATTTCATTCAAGATAAGCCTGTAGCTGAACAGATCTAGAGTAAATGCATCTCGCTTATGAAGGAGTCGGAAAAAGCAGCAGATGAGAGAGCCGTTGATCAGGATGTCATCCCTTGGGAATAAAAGCTCATTGTGGTGAAAGTCAAACAATTAATTACTAAATTAAAATGATGCAGAGCTCCAGGCTTACACTGTCTCAGTAATGCCTTTTTGAAACATCAGTGATTTGGGCACGTCTACTAAATTTGTTCTTTTCCTTTTTTTATTACATCATTTATTAGAAAAATCTTTATCGTACAGCAGCACAAAAACTGTAGCATCTCAGTTAGAGACCTTAAAGGTGCTAAAAAATCAAATTCAGTAATTTGTCTATCATGTAAACGCATATGCATGTTAGCAAAGTCTGATTCTGGAAGAAAAAAACCTTGGAACTGGCACCTTCCAGCACTCTGTGGCCATGATGAAAGTAATGGCAGAGCCCACATTCTGCGCAGTGTTGGCACAGGTGCTTGAAGCTGTCCTGCAGTAAGTGCAATGCCACATCTCACTGCCACCACCCCACCCCAGCCCAGGTCAGGTCAGTGTCATGTAGGCACAATTCTAGCCATTGCACAAATGCCAAATGTGATCGCTGCCCTGGACTGTACCCATGTTGTGTTGGTGGCCCCCCAGGCCCACGAAGAAATGCACCATAACCGCAAGCACTACCACTCGCTTAATGTGCAGGTGACCTGTGAGCCCAACCTGTACATCACCCACTACTGTGCCCGCTACCCTGATTCCACCCACAATTCAATGGTCCTACGGAACAGCACACTGCCAGAATAAATAGAGAGGTACAGAGAACAGACCTGGACAGCGGGTGAGGAAAATTGCCTGCACACATGTGCTGCGAAGTGCATGACCAAATTGGGGAATTGCGAATGACTACACGAAGCATGGCATGACCAGCACATGCAAAGTCCATACCCGACCACCTCTCACACCAACGTCACAGTACAGCCTAGGGAGCATGCACATGTCGCACTTACCTGTATGGAGAAGCTGATGCACACATACAGTAGCGACTATTAACACAAACATGACTACAGGTACCACAATGCAACATTCACAAACGAAAGCAATGCTGACAAATGGCCACATTGTATCACACAACAGCCACCCTGCCAGTACCACAGCCATGCACCCATGTGCGCCCAGCTCACAATGGCGACCCAGTGGGCCCAGAAGCTCAGGGAGGGCCGATGGAAAACCCAACATGCCACATACAAGGGGGAAATACGCTGCCGCATGACAGCCACCGTGTCAGCTGCACAGGTCACCGACAGACATGATACGTAACATATGCTGCAAGGGAACAGGGCGTATGTGAAGCAGAAACAATGCATGATACGAGTGACACAGCATGCACAGACATAGAACAGAGACATGCCGCGAAAAGGCAGACCATATGCATGCACAAGATATCCATTGCCCTGATATAGTGTAAGGCCACCCCAAACATTACACCGTGACTAATGGCTGTGCCTCCCCCCATGCAGGTGACTCCAGATACCCACAGCTGCCCTGGCTAATGACCCCTGTTCGTGATCCACAAACACTGCAGGATATTGCCTCCAACCACGTTCACAGCAAGACCCGTGTGTGCATAGAGCAGGAGCCGTGTGTGCATAGAGCGTACCTTCGGCCTCCTGAAGGCACGTTTCTGCTGCCTCGACTATACCGGTGGAGCCCTGATGTACGCTCCAGAGAAAGTGGGTAAAATTGTGCTTGTGTATGCCATGCTGCACAATATCTGCCTGAAGAGAAAGGTTCCACTACCCCCTGACAAGGACATGCCACCCCCAGAGGATGAGGATAGAGTGCCTGTAGTTGAGGCAAACGCACGCATTGCCAGAGATGACGTGAGGGATGGGAGACTGGCTCGCCAGGGACTGATGGAGAATTTCTTCTGACACATTCACATGGCACAAACCATGCACCACTGTTTGCCGCTCACCTCCATCAATGAACACGACAATGACACAATCAAGAATGTCCTCGCTGAGTAACCTAAAACAGTAAGATCTGATTCAGAGTGTGGTATACAACAATTCGAATCTAATGTTAAGAATTTCAAACTTGGAGAAAAGCAGGAGGATTGGAGTTGGTTGCCGGCAACTAAGCAAAAACAATTGATCAGTGGAGAGATGCGATAGCTCTGACTCCATCAGTAAAGTTCTGTTTAGTTCATGGAACAATCGGGGCTTTCACTCCTTTTTAAGATCCCCGGAGGGACAGAATATACTTTTAAACGTCAATATGTTTTGTTTTCAAGACACCTGGCTCACTAGACCCAGCTATGCAGACGGTTTTACATGAATTCATAGATTTGCAATTAAGAAGCATGTTGGCAGACCTGTGGGGGGGTGGGGGGGATTGTTGATTGGTTTGAGTGCAGATTTAAACGTTGTTGAATATTTACCTCATCTACATATTGGGAACACTCTCAGCGATTGTATCTGGGTTAAAAAAGAACCAACAGCTCAAGTTACTGCTGGTCAATTTCCTGCACAACATCGATACAGAATTATATTAACATCATCTTAAATTCTTGGGTACATGAGGAGGAGGGTCCAGTTCTTTATGATTGTGATTGATTTTAATGTTTTAATGTAAAATGTCATATGGTTGACAGCAGCTATGCTGAACTACCGTCTCATACCATTGAAATTGATAATAATTGGTCTATCTTTTTAGACGGGTGGGGTTGCAAATTCCTTGACCTGGGTGAAGATTCGTCAAGGGGCAGGATATTGCCTACCTATACACGGTTCAGAAATAGTCAGACATCCCATATCGATTATATCTATGTCTCATCTATTGAAAAGGTTTATTAGGGGCTGTACCCCAATGGTTACCAATTTGAGCGATCATGGTGTATTGTCCTGCAAACGTAAGTTATATGTTACACACAAGCTGAATAAATTAATGGCCACGGGGGAATCAACTATAATTCTCCGAGGACCAAGTTATGCTGGATCTTTAAAGTGAGTACAACTTCATGCCCAAAATTATGAATTTTAAGCGAGAGGAGATTAGAATATAGTCTTATGTAAAATCAACATGGCAATGCATATTACACACGATGGGGGGAGGGAAATTCTTTATTCCAGCGTACGAAAATTATTATGTGTTTGGTGCACAAGGGGGGCGTGGCCAACCGCCATGTAGAGCGGACGCGACTTCGGCAAGCTCCGCATGATGAGCTACTGATAAGCTGTTCTCTAACATTGTAAATCGTCTTTGGTGCCTGCAAACCACCCCGAGAGCTGCTGACTGCGGCGGGAGCCTCCTGGACTCCCCACAGGCGATGGTGGAAGCCCAGAAGCCGCGCTGCGAGGATTGCGTACTTGACGGAGTGGGTAGCCAAGATGCGGCTTCCATTCGCTGAGCCCGGAGAGCCCGGCGTCAGCCTAGTGTTCCATGGAGAAGGCCGCCCTACGCTGCGGAACGGACCAGGTGTGAACAGCGCCCCAGCTGATCCCTCCGTGCTCGGAAAGCGATCACTGCGATAAGCCTAAGAGTACTCCAGACTCGAAGACGCGAGGACGACCGGAACAACCGAAGGTGCCTGCCGGCCCTGCGGCGAGGATCGAGGGAGATTGAGGACAGGCCGGACCCACCCGCGAGGGGAGAGGAGTGCCGGAATCAAGGCCTGGGGAACGCGCACTATATCGAGTGCGAACGCCGACTGCCTCGCGCCGCCCCTGGTTGGTCCTGCTGCGGGAGTCGCGTACACCATCCGCCCTGCCTGAATCGCACCGCGGGTGCGGCCGGTCTAGTCTCTGCAACCCACTCCCTGCGCCCTGGAAGTGGGTTGCAGAGACTAAAAGGAGACTGCGGACCGCGACACTCGGAGCGGGCAGGTAATCAAGAGTGGCCCTTGCCCCCCCCCTTACTGAGGGCCCACGAGGAGCCACAACCACAGGCGAGAGAACGGCCTTTATCTGGCAGTGTGTGTGGGGGCCTAGCTGACACGCCCGCGCTGCACGGCACGGCCCGCGAACGCGCGACCCTGGGGAGAGACTTCCTGCGAGCAGCGGGGGCACCACTGGGGGCCTGACCAATCTACACCCCCCGCTCCCCCGCCGGACGCACCTCTCTTCTTTAAACTGCCTGAGTTGGCATAAAGGTAGACCTATTGCAGCTCGTGGAGCCTCGGGGACCTGGGTGACCGGCCCCCTGCGGTGCTGGAGCACTTATCGCCCCGCCGGAGGGCCCAGAGCGTGGTTGACTACAGCCCTAAGTGTGCTGGGAGAATTGTAAGCCGTCAACTGCAATTTTCTACAGGGGCCACGACTAAAGGACCCTGGCCGTGGCACCCGATTGCGGCGCTTGAAACCCGCAGAGCTGGGAGGATGTCCAGCCTGGATAAGTCTACGGGGAGGGGGGCTAGGTCCAAGCAGCGACAGACCACCCTAGATGCCTACACAGCCAATGAGCCCCCCAACCCAGAGTGCCCAACCATGGCAACTGCCGGAAAAGATATAAGCCCCACACCAGCGACGTCTGAACCCACCAACTCCCAACTCTTGGAGGCCATCACGTTATTCCAAACAACTATGGTGAATAAAATCGACGCTGTGGCCATAGATCTGGGACTCCTTCGCCAGGACATCCGCTCCTTGGCTGGCAGAACTGACGCGCTCGAGACCCAAGTACGTGAGAATACGGAAGCGAAGACCCAGCTTCTGCACAACATGGACGGCCTTCAGCAAAGGGTCAAGAACTTGGAGGACAGGGTGGAGGAGGCCGAAGGAAGGGCCCGCCGGAACAACATCCGGCTGCTCGGATTACCGGAGGGCATCGAAGGCTCGAACCCCACCAACTACGTTGAAAACCTCCTGCTGCAGGAGATCGGCGCAGAGAAACTATCGCAGGGGTTCTCCATCGAAAGGGCTCATAGGTCGCTCGCCAAGAGGCCCCCGCCAGGAGGCCCACCCAGGCCTATGATAGCAAAAGTATTAAACTACAGAGACCGCGAGGTCATCCTAGCGCACTCACGATCAGGGGGCCAGATACTGAGAAATTCGGCCAAGATCGCAATTTACCCTGACTACACCTTTCAGGTACAGATGAACAGAGCTCAGTTCAGTCACACCAAAGCCAGGTTGAAGGCCGCTGGATTGAAATACATGCTCCTATACCCCGCAAGGCTAAAAGTGATACACAAGAACAGAGCCCACCTATTCGACACCCCGGAACAAGCCCGGGACTGGATGGATGAGCAGCAACTACCGAACATTGATGGCACGAGGCGTAAGCCGCACTGATACACCTACCAGAGACAGCAGGAGCGAATTATACCTCAAGAGCATAGTAACAGATACACCTAGCCCTAAGAGCAGCTGAGATGATCCTATTACGCGGAACACCGAAGTTTCAGCTCCCCAAAACCCCTGGAGCTTGTTTTTCTGTTTTCAGGGTACGTTTACACGCCCGTAGGGCACCCGAAGACCATGCCTGGTCCTAAGGAGCGGAAACGGGACAGTCACGACGAGGAGTATCTTGTCAGACCAGTTATTTGTTGGGGAAGTTTTTTCTTAGGGAAAGGCAAGCCGGGAACCCGCACCCTAGTTGGGAACTCTAAAGTTGAAATACCGAGACCTCAGGATATCCTCATTACAGCAGCACCTCTAACGGGACCTCGACCAAGACCGAGGCAGGAGAGAGGACACCATCATGCCTATGGCTGAGAGAATAAAAGTGATGACGTGGAACGTCAGAGGCATGAATAGCTATGTGAAACAACGACGGATCCAGGCATACCTGCGACGCTGCAAGGTAGGAATTGCCATGCTCCAGGAGACACATCTAACAGAGGAAAAACTGACGGCGCTAGCCAAAACTTGGCGGGGGACCTTGGTAGGATCCTCCTACTCCTCATATGCTAGAGGGGTTCTGATATGGATCAACCCGACCGTCCCCTTTAAAGTAATGGACACCAAGAAGGATGACGAGGGCAGGATGGCACTGGTGCAGGGTACCATGGAGGGAAGAGACCTGTGCCTGATTAGCACTTACGCACCTAACCACGACGCCATGACTTTCTTCCACTCCCTATACTCTAGACTAGGCCCCTACGTAAATAGCATCACGATATGGGGTGGGGACCACAACTGCACCTTAGACCCTCTCAAAGATAGGTCTGATACCAAACACTCCCGCCCATCCCCCCCAGCCAAGATACTATCCAAACTGATTACTCAGTTGACACTTTGCGATCTGTGGAGGGAACTGAGCCCGGAGCGACGCGAGTACTCCTTCTCCCCGCCACATAGCGTCCACACCAGGTTGGATTACATGCTGGTCAGTCAGGAGCAGCAAGCCACTTTCAGCGAGGCACAGTATTTACCCAGAGTATTATCAGACCACTCACCCTTGTCAGTCACCTGGGAGGTGTACCCGCCCAGACCCCCGGTTCCCACGTGGAGACTACGAGCAGAGGCACTGCTGGACGCAGCCTTCAGGGATCACGTACAAGACAGTACAGATGAATACTGGCTAAACAACCTAGGCAGTGTGGAATGCATCAGCACCGCATGGGAGGAATATAAGGTGGTTATGAGAGGGGACATGCTAGCTGCAGTGGGGGGGGCCCAAAGGTCCATTATGAATTCTCTGGCGGGAGCAGAAAGGAAGCTGGGGGAGCTGGAGAACAAGGCAGATTCGACTCCTGAGCATATACGGGAAATAATAACACAGCGACAAGCCTGTCTGTCGCACTGGGAGTCCCTGGGGAAACTAAGCTACGCCAAACACACTGAAAGGACACACGCCCTGGGAGACAAGCCTGGCAAACTCTTGGCCTGGCTGTACAAGAGAGAAACCCCTAGGACCCCCATCTGCCACATTCGTAGATCAGATGGCACCACGGTGCACACCCAGGTCGAGATTAACACGGTTTTCTCCGAGTACTACCAGGACCTATACTACAAAACCCCGCCCTCGTCAGATACCGGGATCGACGACGCCCTAGACTGCATAGAGTTACCCAAGCTAGACCCACAGTTGGCCGTAGCCTTAGAGGGCCCGATTACCCCAGATGAAGTCAAGGCAATCATTAGATCATTACCCTCTGGGAAAGCGCCAGGTATGGATGGCCTTCCTGGGGAATTCTATAAGACATATGAGGTGACCCTTGCCCCACTGCTGGCACAAGTATACAACGAGGCTTTTGAGTGCGGCTCACTCCCAGACTCCATGAGGGAAGCAATAATAATCCCCTTGCTTAAGCCTGGCAAAGATGGGACGGATTGCGGTTCATATAGACCTCTTTCTATGCTAAATGTCGACTGCAAAATACTGTCGGCACTCCTCGCCAATAGATTACGCAGAGTGATTCCCCTGCTAATTCACCAAGACCAAACTGGCTATGTACCTGGGCGCTCTATCACCGAAAACTTACGCAGGTTGCACCACATCATATACTGCACAGAGCGAGATACCCAGAAATATGCGGTGGTGTCACTTGACGCCACCAAGGCCTTTGATTCGGTTAATTGGGAATGGTTATACCCCACCATGGTCAGGATGGGCATTGGACCCACCTTCCTTAAATGGACCAAATTGCTTTACACTCACCCCATGGCTAGAGAGCGCACCAACAAGACGTACTCTGACAAATGGCCCCTCCACAGAGGCACACGACAGGGATGTCCCTTATCCCCCATGTTATACATCATTGCTGTAGAGCCAGTGGCCACGTACATCCGTCAGGAATACGGTGGGGGAGGCATCGTACTAGATGGAGTGACTCACCTCATCTCCATGTATGCGGATGACACACTTCTTTACCTACATAAACCTGAGCACCTTCTGCCCTACATCTTGGGAGACATTAGACTGCTTCCAAAAACATACAGGCATCCAGATAAACAAAGACAAGTCTTGTCTCTACCCCCTCGCAGCACTATATAGCAATGAGCACGGATCCCTGCCCCCACTGGCTCTCCAGTGGCAGGTGACATCCTTCAAATACTTGGGTATTACCATACACCGTAACCCGGATACAGAACACATTCTCAACACAGTCAGAGCAAGGGATGCACTCGCTAACTCCATGGCTTTCTGGGGGAAACTCCCTCTCTCAGTGGCAGGAAGGGCAGGACTCCTCAAAATGGTAGCGCTCCCACGCTTACTGCACTGCTTTACCAATGTCCCCTACAACATCCCCCCGCCTTTTTCAGAGACCTGAACAAACTCTGCAGAGGATTCCTGTGGCAGGGAGGCAGGCATGGGGTGGCGCTTGACATCCTTCAAAGGCCCTACGAGAAGGGCGGACTGAAAGTCCCCAATTTCGAACTATACTACCTGGCCAGCCAACTGAGGCACGTAACGCACTGGATGGCAGATGAAACCACCACTGACACCAGACTTCTCCAACCGGCCCTGCCGCGACTGCTACTTCGAGACTTATTATGGGTCAAGAAAGGGGCTCCACAACGTCACCCATACCTGACCAAGCTTGGAACTCAGCTCTGGAAGCGGGCCTGCAAAGCTATGGGGTTGAAGGACCCATACTCCCCGCAGATCCCCATTGCTGCAGTCATGGCGAAACCCTCTTGGGGGCACACTGAAACTCGCTCTGTGTGGGAGCCTTACGGTGTGGCAGTACTGGGCGACCTCATGCACGAACACAAACTTTTGACATTCTCCGACCTCTGCGAGTTGACGGGCCTGCCCACCGGACAGTTCTTGCTCCACATGGCAGTAACACTGGCTTTAAGGAAAAGATGGCCGGAGGCAGACAACCAATTCATTGAGAACGAAACCATCGAAACATTGCTGGACACTGCCGAAGGAGGCCACGAAACCTCCAGAATATACAAAGCCCTATTACTGGCCACGACAATGAACAAACTAAAATGCAAAAGGAGATGGGAGTGTGAAATGGGCCTTGAATTTGAGGACAATACATGGGAGAAAATAACCTACTACCATAAAAAGATATCCAGGAATGCTCGCCTCCAATTAATACAGCTATACATTACTAACAGGGCCTACCTTACGCCTGACGCCATATCAAAGTTCAAAGGGGCCACGCTACAGACATGTCCCAAGTGCCACGCTCCGCGGGCAGGCATGACCCATATGTTCTGGAGCTGTCCCGCGGTCCAGAGGTTCGGGGCCCAAGTGAAAGAGAGGGTGGTGACGGCCGGGATCGAGGTGGAAAGTCATGAACCAGCAGCTTGCATATTGGGGACATGCAAGCGAAGCAGCAAGAACAAGCCCCTAACTAGACTTCTAGACTTGATTTACATAACAGCGAAAAGGCGCATAGCCATGGGCTGGAAGAGCGTACGGGGTCCAAGCGAGGCCCTTTGGTGGTATGACCTCAAGAGATGGATTGCCGCGGAGACGGCGGCTTGGGAAATGGCAATCCAGGTACAAAAAGTGGACTCCAGTGCAGATCTTCTCCGCTGGGTAGAGCTGACAGAGCCACTTCTCCGACCAGTGACGCTGGACAGCACATCGAACAGTTCCGGCAGTCCCTGCTCGGCACGTGTGCCTATAGAAGACTGAGGTTTTTACTGCGGTCTCGGGGGGAGGGGGGTGGAGTGGGAGGGAAGGGAATGTTAAGGTTGATGTTCTATTATTATACATACTGCATTGCTCTGCAAATGCGCTGTTTGTTACTCGTTGTTGAAAAACCAATAAAGAATTTTTTTTAAAAAATGTGTTTGGTGCACAAATTGTTACTAGAAGAAAATTGCTTTGTGTGGAAATGAGGTTTGCCAACAAACCGCTTTACAAGGATGTACTTTTAAAATCTAGGACTATGGCAAGCATTCGAGCCAAGTATAAAAATCTATCTCTATGAGGCCATGAATAATAAAGATAGCCGTACATTTTGGCACTATGTCGATAAGTTTAGATTTATTTGATTTAATCAACATTTGTATTTGTATTTTCTTTTAATTTTATTAGGATTTATATAGCGCTTAAATCCAAAGCGCTTTACATGAGGACAAACGATTACAAATCAAGCATTGGCAACAATGAAACATGTATCAGAAAACAGTACTTAGAACAATTTACAATAACAGTAAGGTATTACATGATTGGAATGGGACCGAGGTGGGGGAGGTTGTAAAAATGTAGGAAGCGATGTAGGAGCAACGTGAAAGAGATAGCTCAGGTATTGTGATGGAGATTGGAGGAGGTAAGACTTGAGAGAAGTGCGGAAGGAGGAGTAGGAGGAGATGGAGCGTATGGGGAGGGGAAGGCGGTTCCAGTGGAAAGGGGCGAGAAGTTGAAAAGATCTGAGGCAGGATGGGGCACAGGGCAGGGGAGGAGGGGTGAGAAGGAAGAGATCAACAGAACGAAGTTGACGGGGGGGGAATGGAAGGTGAGGAGAGTGGAAAGGTAAGGTGGGGCGAGGCCATAGAGGGATTTAAAGACAAGGCAGAAGAAGTTGAATTTGAGAAGGGAGTGGAAGGAGGGCCAGCTTAGAGAGACGAGAGAAGAGGAGATGTGATCATGAGGAGAGAGAGAAGACCAAGTGTTTCCAGGTGCCACAAGACAAAGGGGAGGGGGAAAAGAGGAGGATAACAATAAACAGTCCAACTAGGCCTTGTGACATTCAGATTGTGCAAGTGCAGCAAACAGGAAGTGCAGGGGGGAGATGTTGGAGGGAGGGGGCCCCAGGGGTTGGGTAACTGGTGGGGGAAAAGCAGGGGGGTAGGGGGGAGGGAGGAGGCAGAGCCTGGAGGGCTCATTCCTTTTCCAAAACCGAGTTTATTGATATGGTAGGAGCCTGTGCGTCTTTAATTTTTCTAACAGGCATAAGGAGAACATTTTAGACATGGCATCAGTTAATGTGGGCACTATATGTGCCGTCTTCTAGGATTCAGGAATCCTCCCAGAGTTAATAACGTTTATAAATAAGCTATGTACGAGGCGCTAGAGAGCCCGACCAAGATGGCCACGAGCCCCTGAGCTCTCTACACTGAAGTGAATATCCGGACATAATCATTCCGTTCAATTGACCCCGATTAACACCGAAAAGCTGTGAAAGGCTTTGGGGAGACCAGAGACACAGCGTGAAAGGTGGCGCTGCAGACCTGATGCGAGAGGAGGGCTTGGATACACAACACAGCCGGCCGCTCACACAGGTGCCGGCTGGGCGGAGCACACATGAAAAGCACCGAGCTCTGTGAACATCCCAC
Organism: Ambystoma mexicanum; assembly: GCF_040938575.1. NCBI lineage: Eukaryota > Metazoa > Chordata > Amphibia > Caudata > Ambystomatidae > Ambystoma > Ambystoma mexicanum. The sequence continues at coordinate 34,573,092 of NC_090922.1, read as the reverse complement.
CAAGCCACGAAAAACCTGAGGCTGGACTGGAAACCTCAATGAACATCCCGCGAAGCCCCAAAAAACCTGAGCCTGGACTGGAAACCTAGCCAGAAGTGCCAGAGGGAGCGAGCACCAACAAGAGGACAGATCAGAAGCAGGCTGCCCGGGTGGCTTCCTCCCCCAGCGGTTCCTTGAGGGGCGGCGTATACATCAGACCAACACTGAGGTGTGCGGAAGACTGCACCCCCCCCCCGCCAAGTAGAAGAGCTCAGCAAACGCCGGTAAGGAGCGGGCAGGGGGAGGAGGCACCGGGCTCCTGTGGCAAGGCGCACTGGCACACTTCTGAACGCGCTCCCGGGAGGTGCAGCGGGCCTCTTTCAGAGCCGCCGCAGTCGAGGCCCCAGCCCGGAGGCCACACAGTGATCAGTATCATCAGAGGACATGTCTGCCAAGTGAGCTAAAGAGAAAGTGTCACTTCTGTTGCCCCTACCATAATATACACACTCTCCCCTATCTGGCAGACATTATTGGGGACTCTCTACGTGGAGTACCCAGACTATTGCCTTATCTTGTGGCTCCACCGAAGAGGCTCATGCAAACAGCCTTCAATACAAAATCTTGCAAGAGCAACGGAACACTGGAAGCAGAGCACTGCCCCAGAGGAATTAATGCACACAGCAGCTGAACCACCTGAGTCCCCAGAGCCCATGAGCCGCCCACTACTACACAGGCACAAGTGCATCCGAAAGCCGACGAAACAGAGGCAAGGTGTAATCAAGGCCATTGTGAAGTCTACTGTTGGGATCCCCTCTGAGCAACACGAGGCAGAAAGGATACCTGTATTGCGCTGGCAATGGGACAGACATTCAGGAAGGTGCAACAAAGCTAGATCCTTCCTGATAGCAAGTGGAATCACGTGATGCCCTTTGGGACAAAATACCGATAATACGTGGCAGAAGACTGTGGATGGTGGAAACAGACGATCCCTGTCCCTGGTGAACAGTCAGCCCCCACCCCCAGCCGGTGATAGAGTCAACGAGGAACATAACTGGGTGAAGGAAAGGTGCGACGATAACCATCACAGATAGAGAGCACGTCCCCCTGACACAGGACAGCGCAGAAGAATGGATTTATGCGGCGACCCTTGCAAACAAACCATCCCGCTGGCTGAACGGGGAGGGGTCCTGAACTAAAGACACTAACAAACAGAAAGACTAGCACTTCAAACTCAAAGCACCAAGATCATCCGTAACATGCCACTCATACGCCGGGGATAAAACAACAGAGGACATTCACAAATCCTGCGCAACCTGCGGCAGAGCAATAGACCAGGGAACCGCTCCACGAGGGCCACACACCGGGGACTTTGACTGCTGGATTCCACTAGGGAAAACAACCAAGGGCCCGGTGATGACCACAGGGAACATCTGCCACGAAGAGTGAGGCCGGGGGCTCAAGGCGTGGACTGACAAGATCCCATGCGGTGGACGCCCTCTAATCCAGCGTGAACACCAGGCAGGGAAAAGAGCCTGCTCAATAACAAAGAGGCCCCACGACAGGCCCAGGCGAACCGCCTCAACCCCTCGGGCCTACCAATCCGCCCCCTCACCCCTGTAACCAAGGTGAAGAGGGTCTGCATTGCCTTGCTCCCGTGGGGTAAGGACGTGACACGTCAGCACGCCATCCTACAGCACTATAGAAGATGGCCACATACCGTGGCGGGAGAATGCGCTAGGCCCACAACAGGACAGAAGCAAGGGGCAGAGAGGACACCGTCACAAACGCATTGCCCCCCTGGAGCATTTAGTAACCTGGGACCAGCATACTGAGAGAACTGCACCCGCACCTATCAAACGAGGGAGGGAGCACAGCCCGTAGGGTGCAATGATCCGGGAGAGGAGAGACTCAAGTAGAAAGTAACGACTCAGAAGTTGGCTAAGGCGAATAAAAGCGGGAAGCAAAAAACCAAACTCCAGTTTGAGGCGGCTTCACAACGTAAGCAGCCCAAGATCATGGATCCATCCGAAGGATGCAGCTTGCAAATTACTCACGACACCTCAACGGCATTCCACTATATAAAAGAGATGTTCAGCCAGCTGCAAAGCAGCATCCAGTCCCTCGGTGGGAAAATGGACATATTGACACGTAAGGTGGACCACATCCAAGTCCGCCTAGACAAGCGTGGAGAGAAACTGATGAAGCGGAGGGAAGGATATCAACAGTTGAGGATGAGGTGGCATTGACGTTGAGGGACCTGCAACAAATGAAAAGAACACTGAAGGAGCTCACTGAAAAAGAAGACGATCTAGAATCAAGGTCGAGGAGGAACAATCTGCGCATAATCGGAGTCTCAGAGGCAGCAGCCCTACGGACCATGGAGCCAATGGTAGAAGAAATCCTGAGAGAAGCACTGGGTCTGGACGGCTTCTCTCTTCGTAGTAGAAAGAGCTCATAGGATACCCAGGGGTATGAAGCCAATCCCGGCAGTCCCTCCGCGGCCGATAATTGCTAAAATGCTAAATTATCAGGATAGAGACACAGCACTGCGGAAGGCAAGAGATAAGAGGTACCCTCGCATAGAAAGGAGACACGATAAAGATCTTCCCGGACTTCTCCAACAAGGTCCAGGTGTCAAGAAGGACTTACATAGATGTATAGAAGAGGATGAGGGAGAGGGGCATCCGTTACGCCATGATGTTCCCGGCCAAACTTCAAGTGGAACATGAGGGCCGTACAATGTTCTTCGCCACCCCGGCGGAAGCCAACAAATTTCTTGGGCACCTACCATGAAATCCAAGACCCAGGGGAAATAATGACTGAGCCTGCGCCGGAATAGGCACAAGCATCAGGTGCGAGGAGCCGACAGACCACAGGGGAAGACACCAAGGTGCCAATAACGGACCCAATCGCAGCAAGTGTAGAGACATGGTCGGATCACTAGCTGCCATCCAAGCGGAAGCAAGGTTAACAGTATTGCATGCTGGCAAGTTGGGGAAGCCTGTCTAGGGGATGGGGGGAAACATGCATTACTGACAGATTGGGGTTGTCGGTGGGGGAGGGTGACGTGGGCGAAACAGGTAGAGAAGAAGCATTACCGCACAAGGGGCTCAACCCAAACCCTGACTAGGGGATACAGTGAACTAAAGGGAATGGCTCAAGCATGGGAACTAGAGGATGTGTGGAGACTGAGGAATCGGTATGAGCGACAGTACACCTTTCATTCTTCAGTTCACGGCACAGCCTCACGCCTGGACTTTTTCCTGATCCCTCAGGCTTTACTGGGGGACACACAGGAGGTTACCATTTTGGCCCGTACACTTCCAGACCATGCACCAGTCCTGCTAATCATGGAACTGTTAGGCAGGGCGAGGGAGAGGAAACCATGCCAATTTAAAAGCGAGGCTATGGCAAAGAGCTTGCTCTGGGACAGCATATCGAAGTCCATAGATACATTTTTTTAGACTAATGAGGGCTCGGTAGAATCAGCAAGCATCCTCTGGGAGAGCTTTAAATGTGTGCTTCGAGGGGAGTGTATAGCTAAGGACGTGGGGAGGCTGAAACAGATCAGGCGAGAACTGGGTACTGTGGAGATGGGAATAAGTGTGCTGCAGGGGGCGGGAGGCCTGGGACCCCAAGTCAACAGGCGGAAACTAAACACCTCATGGAGCGGTTCAAGGAATGAGCACATAGAGAGGCAAAATTATTAGGGTGGGGCCGGCTGTGAGGCAAAACGGAGAAGGGCAGAAACCAGGAAGACAACTGGCGAAGGCTGCGAGGCTTGAAACATACAAAGGAAGGGTTACATCCATAATAGACAATGCAGGGATAACACAGGAGTTTGGTCGTTTTTATACAGCCCTGTACTCGTCTCACACCCAGACCTCACAAGCAGAATAAGAGAAATACTTGGACCGGGTGGCATTGTATTGGTTCACTGATGAGGATAGAGCAGGTTTGAATCGCCAAATATCTTTGGAGGAGGTACTGACAGTGATTAGATCATTGCCCTCCGGGAAAGCCCCTTGCCCCGACGGGTTCGGGCAGAGTTCTACGAATACTACGCACCCAAGATAGGCCCCTATCTCTTACAGATGTATCACCAGAGCACCCTAGATAAGAGACACCCAGAATCCCTGAGGGAAGCCCTGGTCACAGTCCTGCCTAAGCCAGGGGAAACCACCAAACGATTGTGCATCATACAGACTGATTTCCCTCATTAATTTGGATAATAAGATGCTAGCAAAGATACTTGCATCCAGACCGGCACGCCTGATGCACAAGATGGTGGGGGCAGATCAGGCAGTGTTCATCCCGGGGCGCTCTACATCCTTTGGAATAAGGAGAATGTTTGGATTGATCTCTGAAGCCGGTCAGACCGTCCACTAGTTGCAGCACTGCTAGACGCCACTAAGGTGTTTGACTCGGTGGAATTACCCTTTTAATTCACGGTATTACGCAGAATGGGGCTGGGAGAACAATACATTAGTCTGGTGGCGCTATTTTATGAGTCACCCGTAGCCAGAGTGCGGGTGAACGGCCAACTCACCCTAGGGACAAACCTAGGCAGGGGCATGAGACAGGGATGCCCCCTCTCGCTGCTTCCATTTGCCCTGGCAATCGAGCCACTGGCCGAAAGAGTCAGGGAAATCCACATACATAGGGGTATACAACTCTTCAAACATAAGGTGGTTATCTCGCTATATGCGAACAATATGGTGTTTATTAAGGACCCAGAGAGAAACCTTGACCCCATTATGGAGGATGTGGCTGGTTTATACTTTTCTCTGGCCTCGTGATCAATGCGACAAAGTCAGTCCTTTTGCCGTTGACAGAAAGTGTGATACAATATGCTGATAAATGGGGGTTTCAATGGCACGCTGCACAAACCCAATACCTGGGGGTTACCATAGCCCGGGACGCAGGCATAATATTTGAAAATAACCATCAAAAAGCACTAGACCAGGCGTGAGAGGCAGTCATTAGATGGAAATGCTTGCCACTAAATCTATATGGTAGGGCTTCCCTGATCAAAATGGTGTTGCTACCCCGATTTCTTTGCGTTTCTCAACGTACTGGTGGCAGTTCCCACAGATTACTTTAGAGAGGTGAAGACAGTGTTGACTCAATTTATCTGGGCCGGTAAACAACCGAGAGTATCGTGGGGCAAGTTGATAGCGCCAATACAAGGGGGCAGGGGACTTGGCGGTGCCGGACCTGGAAACGTAGTACAATGTCGCACAGGCAGGGTTCGCCCTCTATTGGTTTGGAGACCAAAAAGAGAAGAGACATGTGGCAGTAGAGAGGGCACTAGCGGCTCCATTCTTACTGCGATCCAGTATTCTCACCGCCCCTGAAAGAGGGAACAGAGCAAAGAACATGGTCGAACTCACATGCGCAGCATGGACGTGAATAGAGCACAGGTACTCTATTTCTCAGGACTGGTCCAGTTCACCCCGGGTATACCACTTACCTCAGAAAGGGGATTTGTTAACCTTATGCAGAAACAGGAAATAAACACTTTTCGTGACCTGTTCCCCGAGGGGAGGTCCATAGCACTAGACACACTAAAGGCCAGGGTGAATCTTAACCTCTTGGAGGTGTTCTTATATTACAGACTGAAAACAGTGCTCCAAGGGAAATTTCCGACTTTCCTGGAACAACCTGCAATAGCCCCAACATTTGACAGGATAATTGCAAGGGGGCAACAAAACACGGTGGTATCGGTCCTGTATAGTTTGACTCTAAACTGCAGGCCACAGCCTTCATCCCCAATGGAAAAATGGGAACTAGCCCTGGGACAAGAGATATTGGGGGGGGGGAGTGGAGATATTGTTGTGAAGGAGCTAGGAAGGCAGCAATAAATGCGAGATACAAACTAATCCACTGGAAATATTTACATCAATGCTACTACACTCCAGTCCAAATCCACAGCTACTTCCCAGAGTTAGATGCACAGAACCAAACATATGGCATGGGGGGGTGCCCAACAGTACATTTGTTTGGGGAAATGGTATACAAAGTAGTGGGGGGTATTATTGGAGTTGAACTAGATCTAAATCCTATGACAGCACTCCTAGGTCATACTAGAACCATCCCCAAGGGCAGAAGAAGACTCACAGGGCTACTCCTGCTGCTAGCAAAAAGAAGGGTGGCAATACATTGGAAGGGTCCAGCACATCCCAAAATAGAGGACTGGCACTTGATGTGGTGAGATGTAATGATATGCAATCTGGATATAGAGACCTGTCAGCCTATCGCACAAGCGCACCCAACATATGGGAACCGTACGTACATTACCTGCTGAGTCACGGAGAGGAAGAAAACTAAGAGATGTAGGGTGAGGTAACCCCATTCAGCAAGCATTGAACTGGTCATCATGGAGAACAGAGAACTACCATGTAGGCCTATCGCCCAACTCTAACCAATATAGCCAGGTCGAGGGGGGGGGAGAAGAACGGTCTAGGAGGCAACTCAGCCACATGCTAACTAGATACCTCACCCGGGAAAGGGCACAAGACAGTCGCTCATGCAGGGAACCAAATGAACTTATATCACCAAAACTGGAGAACTACATAGATCTGGCTACATCTGATGCTTCTCTTTTGTCTGTTTGCTGTTTCAGTTTTCTTGTTTCTTACTGTTTTATGTTTACAAAATGCCAATAAGGAGTTTAAAAAAAAAAAAAGCTATGTAGAATCTCAGCCCACAATTGTGATTGTGTTTTTATCACCACATTTCGAAAGTAGGTGCTCTTGAGGCCTTCAGGTTTCCCTATAATTCTGCAAATATTGTCGACCTCCAAAGAGGCATCTTTCTTATAATAAAGTTTCATGTAATCGACCCACCCAATTTGTGATAACACATTGGCCGGGACCTTCTCTCTTGTCTTTATATCAAGGACAATATTGGCACCCTCACTCCCTCTTTGGCTCGGTTCTGCAATCACTCTTTTGCCACTGGTGCCTTCCCATCACCTCTTAAGCACTCCCTTGTGCACCCCATCCTAAAAGAGCCATTTGCAGACCTGTCCTGCCTGGCTAATTAACACCCTACCTCCACTACCCCATTCTTGTTTTGTTATGTTATGTTAATTTGCGTTTATATAGCGCCTTATGTACCATTGGTATGTTCTCAAAGCGCTAGTAGGTTGAACGCCCTCGGGAACCGTAGATCAAGTCAGTAGAGAGAGAGAGAGAGAGAGAGAGAGAGAGAGAGAGAGAGAGAGAGAGAGAGAGAATCATAAGGTGTGTGTTTACACTGGATATGTGTGCAGCAGGTGCAACACTCGTATGATAGCTGCTTCTTAGCGGTAGGTGTGGTGGTTGGGAGATCAGGAGTATGTGTTCATTCTGGGATGGGAAACCAGACTGATTCTGGCTGCGTTAGGCCTGGGGACAACGCGTAGGCTGGCGGGTGTGCAACCAGCAGTGTTTAGTTAGGATGATGGGGAGTATGAGGCAGGTGTTGGTATGAGAACAGCTATACCGAATGTGTCATAGTATCGCTGTGTTCTAGTTGAGTGGTGGTGTATAGAAGAGAGTAAGCATGGTGATGCAATATGGTGGTTTTCAGTAGGTGCTTGAGATCGAGCGCCTTCATGCTCCATGCATTCCATGCACTCAAAACGTTCCATGCTCTTTAACTGTTCCATGTACTCCAACCGTTCCATGCACTCCAATCGTTCCATGCACACCAACCATTCTTGCGCAATGTCCATTCCGTGCACCCCATATGCACTCGATCCGTTCCATGCATTCCTTCTGATACATGCCTCACATCCGTTCCATCCACTTTATCCACTCCACCCATTTCATCCATTCCATCCTGCTTCATCCATTCGACCCACTTCATCCTACTTCATCCATTCTACCCACTTCATCCTATTTCATCCATTCTACTCACTTCATCCCATTTCATCCATTCTACTCACTTCATCCATTCTGCCCACTTCATCCATTCTACCCACTTCATCCTCTCCACACATTTCATCCATTCCACACACTTCGTCCTTCTACCCACTTCATCCTACTTCATCCTTCTACCTACTTCATCCTAATTCATTATTTCCACATACTTCATCCTTTCCACACATTTCGCCCTTTTACCCACTTCATTCTACTTCATCCTTCTGCCCACTTCATCCTACTTCATTATTTCCGCACTCTCCATTCGCTCCACTCTCCATCCGCTCCGCACTCTCCATCCGCTCCGCACGCTCCGTCCGTCCCATGCACTCCGTCATGCACTTGATTCATCTATTCCATTCGTTCCCTTCATTCCATGCACTCTGTCATACCATGCCATCTATCCGTTCGATACACTCTTATATATTCCGTGCACTCCATCCGCATCATGTATTCATCCTTTCCATCGTCTCGTCCACTTTATTCCTCTCATCCATTTCGTTCTTCTCATCCCTTTCATTGATTTCATCCAGTTCACTGCATTCATCTACTTTATCGATTCCGTGCACTCCATCTGTGTCATGTATTCATCCTTAAGCAAAAACAAAGAGGTGATGGCTGGAAGGTTTAGAATGAATCTTAACCACTGGCATTGCTCTGGGCAACCCTCCAGACCACCGTTCTTCGCCTGCCAAGCCATTACAGAAGGGGAAATACCATATGCAAATCAGGCTTGGCCCCACCCCAAAAGGGGCAGTCCAGCCCGAACTGCTAGGTCACATCCCTTCTGCATGAGACCACCAGCATCCCCAAACATGTTTCGCCCTTGTTGGGGCTCATCAGTGAGGAGTAGCTTGGGTCTCTAGGCCCAGCAGGCACGGGACCCACGTCTGGGCATACCCGTTCCACTCGGGGTGACAAAGCAAAAACAAAGAGGTGATGGCTGGAATGTTTAGAATTAATCTTAACCACTGGCATTGCTCTTGACAACCCTCCAGACCACCGTTCTTCGCCTGCCAGACCCAAGCTACTCCTCACTGATGACGCCCAACAAGGCTGAAACATGTCTGGGGATGCTTGTGGTCTCGTGCAAAAGGGATGTGACCTAGCAGTTCGGGCTGGACTACCCCTTTGGGGGTGGGACCAAGCCTGATTTGCATATGGTTTTTCCCCTTTTGTAATGGCTTGGCAGGCAAAGAACGATGATCTGGAGGGTTGCCCAGAGCAATGCCAGAGGTCAAGATTTATTCTAAACCTTCCAGCCATCAACTCTTGTTTTGCTATTGTCACCCCGAGTGGGAAGGGTATGCCCAGACGTGGGTCCCTTGCTTGCTGTGCCTAGAGACCCAAGCTACTCCTTACTGATGACGCCCAACAAGGCTAAAACATGTCTGGAGATGCGTGTGGTCTCGTGCAAAAGGGATGTGACCTAGCAGTTCGGGCTGGACTACCCCTTTGGGGGTGGGACCAAGCCTGATTTGCATATGGTTTTTCCCCTTTTGTAATTGCTTGGCAGGCGAAGAACGATGGTCTGGAGGGTTGCCCAGAGCAATGCCAGAGGTCAAGATTTATTCTAAACCTTCCAGCCATCAACTCTTGTTTTGCTGCATGTATTCATCCTTTCCATCTTCTCGTCCACTTTATTCCTCTCATCCACTTCGTTCTTCTCGTCCATTTCATTTATTTCACCCATTTCCTTAATTTCATCCATTTCACTGCTTTCATCTAGTTTATTCCTTTCATCCATTTCACTACTTTCATCCACTTAACTCGTTCTATTGAGTTTATCCGTTTTAATTTACATTAGCGGTTATTAGTTTTCGATTTCTCGTTCGAATCGTGATGCTGGATTGTCATTTCTGATAAAGCAGCTTTGGGCTAAGGTCATTGATTGCTTTTATCCAGTTTGAGTTAAGAGTCAATTTTAGGGGAAGAGCCATGTTTTCAGTAATTTGCAGAAAGACATGAGGTCCTTGGTGAGTCGGATGTGGCGTGGAAGTGCGTTCCACAGAGTGGGGGCCAGGGTTGAGAATGATGATCCACCTAGCCTGAATGAGTTGGTTTTTGGTATGACTACGAGGCCGGCAGAGCTCGATCTTAGAGTGCGTGGAGGATGGTAGCGTTTTAGTTTGTCTTGAAGATATTGAGGTCTGGTTTTATGCATTGCTCGGTGAGAGATGCATAGGGTTTTGAAGGTCATCCTTCGGGCAACCGGAAGCAAGTGCAGAGTTTTGAGGGCTGGGGAGATGTGGTCTCTTGGGCCAAGTACTAGTAGCAGTTTGGCTGCGGTGTTTTGCGCTCTTTGTAGTTTAGTCACTTGGTATGCGTGGACTCCAAGGTAGAGTGGGTTAGCATAGTCCGGGTGTGACATAACAATTGATTTGACCGCGGAGAGCCTGTTGGGAAAGGAGAGGTATGGAAAAATACGCCTAAGAGTTTTAAGGTGGTAGTGGCAGGACTTGGAGACTTTGTTGACTTGGAGCGAGAGGGTTAGGTCTGAGTCTAGGGTGCATCCAAGGTTTTTTACTGAATTTGAGGGCGTCAGGGAGTTGCCCAGGGCAGATGGCCAGTGTAGCGGGTGTGGAAGAAGTTTAGGGTTGCCACATATCATGATTTCAGTTTTGGAGGGGTTTAGCAAGAGGTGGTTTGTGGTCATCCAGTGATCTATGTCGAGGAGGCATGAAGCGAGGTCGGGTTGGCAGTTGGGTTTTGGATTCAGGAGTTTTAGGATTAGTTGTGTATCATCGGCGTAGTTGTAGCACAGGATATTGTGCGAGTGGATTATTCGTGGGAGGGTGGACATATAGAGGTTAACCAGGAGGGCTGATAGGCATGCTCCTTGTGGAACTCCAGTGTTGACTGGTCGGGCGTGGGAAGCATAGGTGGAGAGTAGGGTTATTTGGTTCCTATTGTCGAGGAAGGATGCTATCCATTTGATAGCGATTCCATGAATCCCCAGGGAGTGGAGGCAGTCAAGGAGGATTGAGTGGTTGATTGTGTCGAAGGCAGCGGATAGGTCAAGAAGGATTAGCGCGGCGCATCCTGCAGAATAGGCAGTGTTTTTAAGGTCATCCCAGATTGAGGTTAGGGTGGTTTCGGTTCCATGTCGGGCTCTGAAGCCCGATTGTGCGTGGTCTAGGAGATTGCTGGCTTCAACAAAGTCATTTAGTTGGGAGTAGGCGGTTCGGTCAATGAGTTTGGCAAGGAACCTAGTGTTTGAGATGGGGCGGTAGTTTTCGGGCTACAGAGGGTCGAGGGAGTTTTTTTTAGAATAGGCTTGACATGAACAGTTTTGAATGCGTTTGGAAAAATTACAGAGGAGAGGGAGTCGTTTATGATGGTTCTTGCGTTTTCTCCTGCGTAGGTAGATGCAAACATTTCTTTGAGGGTTGTGGCCGGGCAGGGGTCCAGCGGGGAGCCGGATGGTTTGCGGGCAGAGAGAAGTTTGAGAAATTGGTCAGTTGATATTGGAGTGAAGGAGTCGAAGGTCGGTTGGGTAGCGGTCGCAGGTGATGGGTGGCAGGTAGGGTGGGTGGAATGCGTGGTGGGTGAGAAAGAGCAACCTTTTGAAGAAGTTAGTAATCTCCCAACTAATCCACCACACTGAATCTGTTGGCTGTCTCCACGATCACCAGTCTGGCTTCAGAGCAGCCAGAGGCACGGAAATTGCTCTCCTGAACACCTGTGAAGACTTGCTCTCCAACCTCGACTCCAACTCTTCTTCGGTTCTCATCCTCCTTGATCTGCCATCTGCCTTCGACACTGTCAATCATGCCACCCTTTTAAATCGACTCTGATATTCTGTGCATCAGTGAGCGTGCACTGTCTTGGCTGACTTCTCCTTTCGAATCAGATCTTCCACGTTCAACTGTGCCCTTTTCTCTCCTCTACCACCCTCTCTACTTGCAGAGTCCCTCAGGGCTCTATCCTCTTGCAGTGGCTCTTCAACATTTACCTTGCCCTCCTTGCCCACTTGATTTCCACCTTCTCTCCTCACTTCCAGTGTTATGCGGATGACGCTCTGCTCTCCTCTACCTCCTCTCCTTCCTCTCTCATTCCCGATTGCCTGACTGCTACTCAGGCTAGGTACGCTGCCAATGATCTCTGTCGTAACGCCAGTGAGATCGAGATCCTTCTCATTGGAACTCCCCCCTCCTTCCTTTCCCCCTATTCTCTGGCCAACCTCCTTGGGCCCATGCCTCTTGTGAGGCAAAGAATCTTAGGGTCATCTTTGACTCCTCTTGCTCCTTCTCACCACATAACGCTGACCTTGCCAAGAAGGCTAACTTTCAGCTTTACTTCCTCAGAGGCATTCTCCCTTTCTTTACTTTAATTAATTTGTACCGCGCACACCAGAAAGGCCAGGAGGCATACGGTCGCAGAGGACAACATGCGAGGGAGAAAAAAACATATAGCAGACAACAGACACACAATAATCAACTACAAACAGACTATCAAACATGTAAAGCACTACCTAACATACAGGGTTATCTAAAGAGAAGGGTCTTCAGTTTCTTCTTGAACTTATCCAATGATTTTTCCACCTCTGAGGTCAGGTGAGATTGAGTTCCAGAGTCTGGGTGCTGCTATACCACACACACTTTTATTGACTTGAGCCAGATTAGCTCTTGGGACGACCAGCATGTTGGTGTTATCCGATCTCAAACCTTTTCCGGAAGATTTCTTGGTTACCCTCTCTGCCAGATATTCTGGGTTTAAACCCTCCAAATGTGTGCACAAAGTAAGCAAGCAGAAGTGTATCCTATCCTCAACCAGGAGCCAGTGTAGCCTCCTCCTAGCTTCTGAGATATGATCATATTTTCTGAGTCCAACTATAGATCTAATAGCACTGTTCTGTATGACCTGGGGTCTTGCAATTTCCCCTGTGTTGACTCTGGTTAGGAGACTGCTGCAATAATCTATTTTTGAGCCTATAATCGCTCTGGCAAAGGTCTCAGTGCTCTTAGTAGATAGGTATGGACGTATATGAGACATTAGTCTTATATAATAGGAAGAGGTAGAAACAAGATTGTTAATTTGGGTTTTCATAGTGAGATTTTGATCAAAGAAAACTCAGAGCTTTTTAATCTTCTTTTTAGTGGTGCATTTACATTCTGCTATTTTGAATTCTAAGAAGTCATCTCCTAGTCTCTAGATTCTAGGGCTTATCCCTATAATCATAAATTCTGTTTTCTCGTTAAGTGCAAGCCCATTCTCCCTCATCCACCGTTGGAGGAGATCAAATATCTCATTGATGGTAACCAAATCCTCCCTGTGATTTCAAGATAAGGGGATGATACACTACGTATCATCTGCATAGTTGGAAAAGCATATACCCTTAGTCTCTAATATTGACACAGGGGGGCGGTGAAAATGTTGAACAATGAGGTAGACAGGCAAGCTCCTTGTGGAATGCCATAAAGGCAAAGGAATTGGGGAGGCCTCTGTGGGGCCACTGAAGACCATAACTGATCTACCCTCTAGGAAGATTGTACCGAAGCCACCGCATCTTCACTAAAATGTGCCACTTCCTTCAATATATGTAGCAAAAGTGGATGTTCCACCAAATCAAACGTGGCTGAAAGGTCTAGTACCATCCATAGCATTGTTTGGCCATTATTCATGTTACGCAACATAACATATTAAACATCAAATTCAGAAGAGCCAGTTTAGTGCTTAAACCTGATCTAAACCCTGACTGCCACTTGTTAAGAACATCATAATTCGTCAAGTGGTCCAATATTTGCTGGTAGGCCACCCTATCCAGGATCTTCAACAAAAACAGGGAGTTGGTGATCGGTCTATAATTACCTGGTATGTCTGGGTCTACTCCAGGCTTTTTTTTAAATAACAGTGTTATCCATCTCTTTTTGAGGTCCAACGGCACATGGCATTCACTTAATGAGGTGTTAAGAATTTTAAGAGTGCTAAGAAGTGATTCCGAGCAAGCCTTTACCAGCGAGGCTGGACAAATATCCCCCTTGCAGTTCATAGGTTTAAGGTTGCTCAAGATCATCCTAAGCTCTACTTCTGTCACTGTTCTGAAATTGAAAGTGGGAATTACATGCCATTGTGGAATAAGTGTCGTTGCTGTGTGGCCATCACAGTGCACCAAACCCGTAGAGTTTGTGTCTAGTCTAACCTTCTGTATATTGCTTTTTATTGTCTCCATATTCTTTAAAATGGCGTCCTGTATTGAGGTACACCAGGCTTTATCTTTGACTGGCATATTATCCAGGGTTTTTTCTAATTCCTTAAGAATCATTAATAGTTCCATAGAATCCTATTGAGCCTTTTCTATTATTGATTCAAAGTGTCTTTTTTAGCTTGAATTGCCGCCATTTTATATTTTCTAGCATTCACGCCGTTTGTGAGCTTGTCTCCATCTAAATGTGAACTGTGAACGTTTCCAGATTTAGAAACGTTTCCTTTTACATGTCGTAAGAACCTTCAACTCGGGAGAACCACCTGTTCTGTTTTTTTAGGCGCTCCCAATTTAGTTTTTAACAGGCCAGGGAATTCATGGCCCTCTTCATTACCTCTTGATAGGATTTAGAGATTTGTTCAGAAGAACAAGTTACTTACCAACTGGTAACGTTCTTTCGACTGGATGTTCCTCCAACGCATTCCACATCTTTGACATGTAATGTCCACAGCTGTGCACTTTGGAAACTTTTTCAGCAGAGGGCGTCCTGCGTCGAGTCCATGTCCCTCGAGGGCCTCCGTCGAGGACGACGTCACAGGAGGTTATAAATAGGATGCACAGGGTCTGTAGCCTCAGTTTAAGTTTTTTCCCCCAGAACGTATGACACCAGTCTAATGCCTGCTGGACTGCCTTTAGCCTTGCGGAAACAGAAGCTGCAATCGCATAGGAAATTCTCCTGAGGGGCAGGCTGGGAGGGCGATGTGGAATGCGTTGGAGGAACATCCAGTCGAAAGAACGTTATCAGTTGGTAAGTAACTTGTTCTTCGAATGGATTGTGTCCTCCAATGCATTCCACATCTTTGACAGACTCCCAAAGCAGTACCAGTAGATAGAGGTGGGAAAATAATTTAGAATACCCAATTAGAGTGAGGAATAAAGAACCGCCTTCCCAAAGGCCATATCCTGATCATGGATTATATCCAGGGAATAATGTTTTACAAATGTATGGATTGAAGCCCAAGTAGCAGCATCACAAATATTCCTAATAGGAACACCCTGCTGGAGGGCGGTGGAAGTAGCCACGCCCCTAGCGGAACGAGCTCTCAACCCTTCAGGAGGGTCTTTACCCGCCAATCGGTAACACTCCGTAATGGTAAGGATAATCCACCTGGACAAGGTCTGTTTGGTAACAGCCTGGCCCAATCGGTGTCCAGCATATCCTACAAAGAGTTGATTGTCCACGCAGACCCTGCACATCCTAGAAATGTAAAAGCTAAGAGCTCTCCTAGGATCTAACCAATGGAGACGCTCCTCTTCCTTACCAGGATGAGGAGGAGGGTAGAAAGATGGAAGAACCAACTTCTGACTCAAATGATATTCAGAGACTACCTTAGGTAGAAAAGAAGGACGTATTTGTACAACCCTGTCCTTGTGAAACTCTCTAAAGGGTGGCTTAGCTGAAAGTGCCTGCAATTCACTCTGCGAGCGGAAGTAACCGCAACCAAGAACACAGTCTTGAAGGACAGTAATCTCAAAGGACAAGAGTGCAAGGGTTCAAACGGAGCACCCTTGAGAAATCTCAAAACCAAATTCAAATCCCAAACCGGCACCTGGAAAGGGGACGGCGGGAATACATTAGTCAGTCCTTTAAGAAACTGAGGAATCTTAAAGTAAGAGCATTCTTCAGACGAGCGCTTAAAGTTAGACAGCGCCTAGCCGAAAGCAACACCTCCATCACGTCATCCCGGAGGTCCCAATCCTTATACCTCAACCTTTCAGATACCAAGCGTGAAGGTTGAGAGTGTTGACCTCTGGATGGAGAACCTGACCCCACCCCTCACTCCCTCCCTCCCTCCCTCCCTCGTGAGAGAGCGAGAGCAGATCCTCTCGGTGGGGAAATACGACATGGAGGGCAGATGGACATTTCCAGAAGGTACGGGTACCACGCTCTCCTGGCCCAATCCGTAGCAATGCGGATCATGTGGGAACCAAACCTCTGCAACACTTGAGGAATAACAGGGACTGGAGGAAACGCGTACAGCAGTGGGAATGAGCAATCCACCACGAACGCGTCTCCTAAGGCTCCTCTTAGAGGAAATTCCCTTGAGCAGAATCTCTAGCACTTCCGGTTGACACTGGTGGCGAAAAGATCCACTTGCAGGGCTCCCCAAAAGGCGAAGATCTCCTGAAGGACTTCCTGAGCCAACTCCCACTTGTGTGAGACTGTGCTCTGCATGCTCAGAGCGTCCGCCGCCGCATTTTCGTCGCCGGCCAGATGAACTGTCGAGATCGAAATTTCCTGCTCGATGGCCCAGAACCAGAGCTGCATTGCCTCTCTCGCACAACGGGAGTGACCCTGCTCCCCCATTTTTGTTGAGGTAATGCATGGCCACTGTGTTGTCCGTCATGACCAGGACACTCTTTCCCTGTACCGAGGGCAGAAAACCCTTCAGGGCTAGCCTGATGGCCCTCAGCTCTAACAGATTGATGTGGAGTCTGGACGCCGACGGAGACCAACGACCTTTGGCGGTCAAGTTGTGGGCATGAGCGCCCCATTCTGTGAGGGAAGCGTCTGTCACTCCAGTCACCTCCGGCCACGGTTGCCAAAACGGTTCCCCCTTCAATCAGGTTCCCTTCGTTCGCCCACCGCAGAAGTTCCTGAGAGACTGAGCGTTTTGTTTGTTTGTTTGTTTATTTATATTGCGCACCAGACCCAAGGGTAATCGGGCGCGAAGGCAGAAAGAGGGTTGTTCAATTTAGGTTACATGTTACAAATAAACAGGGGTACAGCTACGGTTACAATGCTGTAGACATGTAGTGTCAAAAAATCACAGAAGTATGTACAATGAGTTTACAAGAATGCAGATGTGACAGATAAATAGAGCAGAGCAAACATACAAAATATACATGAGATCCCAAATGACAGTAGGGTGAAGTTAGGCATCATGAACAGGATCCGTCATCTTGCCGGAGAACTGCGACCATTGCAGGGACCTCATCTGCAGCCTGGCCTCTGGCACCAGAAAAATGCAGGAAGCCACGAGGCCGAGCAACCTTAAGAAATCGAAAGCCGGGAGATTCTGGGCATGTTGAAACTTGTCCACCATCTGCACAATGTGATGAGCCCTTACCTTGGGAGGCGAACACTTCCCCAAAGACGTGTCCAACACAGCCCCTATGTACTGGAGCTGTTGGGAAGGTGTCAGGTGCGACTTCTTGACATTCAGGGAGAAGCCCAGACTGTGGAGGGTGCGGCAGGTAACACCGAAATGATCCAAAGCTAGCTCAGGAGAGCGCGCCCGGATCAGCCAGTCGTCCAGGTAGGGGTAGACGTGAATTCCCCCCTCACCTGAGATATGCTGCCACCACCACCATTAGCTTGGTGAAGACCCTAGGGCGGAGGTCAATCCGAACAGCAGGACCCGAAACTGAAAGTGCGAGTCGCCAGCCACAAACCTCAGTTACCGCTATGTGCCGATCCATCCCGCGCACAGGAGGTATGCATCCTTGAGGTCCAGAGACACCAACCAATCCTGAAGTTGAAGGGCCTGGAGGACTTGAGAAAGAGTGACCATCTTGAGCTTGTCCTCCCTGAGAAGTTTGTTCAACCAACCTAAGTCCATGATGGGTCTCAATCCCCCGTCTTTCTTTGGGATCAAATAATAAGGGGAATACCATCCCTTGTTCCTCTCCGCTACAGGCACCAGTTCTATGGCGCCTTTCTCCAGCAGGGACAACATGTTCTGTGCAAGGAACGGATCCAGACGCTTCAGAAAGTGTTTCCCCTGTGGATTGTCGTGAGGCCACGGAAGGAAGGGAAGGCAGTAGCCGTGGGCTATGGTATCCAGAACCCACGAATCTGAAGTAATGGCACGCCATTCTCCGAGATGCTGAGACAGTCTGCCCCAACCGGCAAGCCATGGGACATGGCCTCACGACTGTTTGGAAGCAGCTGCGGCAGTGCCTGAAGGCAAAGAGGCAGCTGCCTGAGCGGCTTTGGCACCACGATTTCCCGACCACCACAGGAACTCTTCCGCTGGCCCCTTTGACTGGCGGCTCCTCTGGTTCTACCAAGGGAGCAGTAGAAACGAAAGGAACTGCCCCTCCACTGCTGTCCCCTAGGACGAAAAGGCAGAGGTTGACGCAACGCAGCGCTTAAAGACTTCGCTGCAGCTTTTGAGTTGTGCAACCTCTCAAGGCTCTCGTCAGCCTTGCTGCAAAATAAATGTGCGCCATCAAAGGGCATGTTCAGAAGACAGGCTTGCACATCCAGAGCAAACTCCGACTTCTGCAACCACGCAAATCTGCGTAGAACGGTGCTCGCAGCCATGGACCAGCTCACACTGTCAGCCGTATCCAAACCCGACCGAAGGGCCTCACACATGGCATCCTTGCCATCCTGCATGATAGCAAGGAAACCATCCCTTTCTTTCCCCTCGGGAATGTGCTCAGCCGCAAAAGG
Source organism: Ambystoma mexicanum (assembly GCF_040938575.1). Lineage (NCBI taxonomy): Eukaryota > Metazoa > Chordata > Amphibia > Caudata > Ambystomatidae > Ambystoma > Ambystoma mexicanum. Next base: position 34,554,599 of record NC_090922.1, on the reverse strand, counting down.
GCTAGTACCCTAGTACTTGTCTTTAAGATAGGCAGGAGAAAACAACTTCATCCACAACGATACATCTGTTCCCCCTTTTCTGATGATAACCTTCCCTCCCCTTCGGTGGAACACTACAAACCCCATAATCCCTGTTTTCTTGTTGACAAACCTTGTAATAATTATTCAGCCGACTTTCTTCCAAAATGATATATGATATGATATGGCATTTGTAACGCGCCTATACACAAGTGTTTCAAGGCGCGACTCACTGCAACTCACTACATTTCCCAGAATCCCCTTCATTCACTCGGTTCTTCAAATACTGCAAAGAAGAGGAAGCAACAAGGAGGAATAAGGATTACCCATAGGAATCCCTGGGCCATTGACTCCTATTGGCAACTGCCATTTTGTCACATTATCAAGGCCAGGCAGAGTCAGGCAGGGCCAACCCTAACCACACTCCTGCAGCCTCTTAACATCACACAAGTGCTTAAAAGGAGCCTGCAAGGAAAGAAAAATCAGTTGCTCCTGGGAATCCAGGAGGGAGGCTGCAAGTCTGAGACCGGCAGAGGATCCCTACCTAAACTCCAAGCACTCAGGGAGCTTGACTTGGTGTGTGTGAAGGAGCAGTTCAGCAGAGTGAGCTGGGAACTAGGCTGATGGAGGCCGAAGTCCAACCGGTTGTTCAAATGACACAGAACAGCGGAAATCCAGGAGAAAACAATATTCAACAAAGCCACAAATGTTTGATAGAAGATTGAAACTGCAATACCTTTCTTTGAAGTCAGCACAAATGACCCCTCCCGGGTAGATGAAAAAGTTGGGGGGGGTGTTGAGGGGCCGGAGAAGATGCCTTAAAAACATTGATCAAGAAAGCAGGCGATCAACCAAACACAGCCGGTGAGTTACAAAATGCAACAAGGGTCTGGCATGTGAGTGGCATGAATAAAAAACAAGTAAAACCAGGGAAAGGCATTTTGGGACTTGTGGTCTGAACAAACCAGAAAAGGTTGTTGTGAGACAACAGAGGGTCTTGAGCCCGAGGAGGGAAGCCTGACTGAACTTTGAAAAACCCAACATGAAAGATTGGTTTGAGCCTGACCGAGAGGAATCAATAGGAAAAGGTGAACAATTTATAAAGAAAAAAAAGTAACAGAGTGGGCCGGCGGAAAGTGAACGTCTTGTTGAAAGCCTCTGAAGAATTTGAATGTTGAATCGCTTTTAAGCAATAGATTGTTGCAATTGTAACCCAGGAAGGGAGACTGAGGAGTGAAAGTTGTGACCCCAAGAAGGGTTAAGAGACAGTGAGCCTCATTACAAGTTTGTCCATCTGGAAACAAGGTGCCGGTAAGCATACATGCGCCGTCGTTTCCGGACCGGCAAACTACGAGTTCTGCGGCAGGTGCCGTCCCGCCCGCCAGGTCAGACGGGCGGGATGGACGGCACCCGCCCGCAGACTTTGACGGAAGCATCGGCACTGTTGCGCATAGTGCCGGTGCTTCCGTCCTCCCCATTCCCATGGGACTCAATGGGAATGGGGAGTTACAATTGCCGCCTCCTGACTTAACGGACGGCCAGAGCTGTAATGCCCCGGTTATTAAGTCGAATGAGGGGAACCTAGATGAACTATCTTAAAGTGAATAAGCTGATAAACCTTTTCTTTATGTTATTAAAGTATTGAGGCGAGGGAAGCCTTAAGAAGAACTGTATCGTGTATCCAAGATTGAAGTAAGCCTACAAGTATTATACAAACTACTGAGTCATGCAGAGTTATCTGAACTCTGTCGAGTACAAAATCAACCACCTTGTGGGACCTCTATAACCTCCCTATTGTGCCACAAACATAGGGGAAGGGAATCCCCAAGAAAACACACTGCTATCCTGACTAATTTGATTCACGGTTTTGTTTCTCTTACCTTTACCCTCACCCCTTTTGTATAGTTCATAGGGCAAGTGTAGGTTTAGATAGCCTTATTGTTTTGAACAAAGACTTAAGAGGACTGTTTTGTTTTAGTTTAATGGTCGAGCGTACTACCATTATAGTGATAGGGCCAGATAGGAGTCTTCCAACCCTGTTTAAAATACCAATAAAGGTTTTTGAACTTGCATCCTTGTGTTGGCTTCTTACTTGTGATACCATAGGTTCCTTACAGCTGTTATTTGCAATGGGCAAGGAAAGGAGTACCGCGGCCTGAAGGCTATCACTTTGGACTTTTCAGTATTCAGTTTAAGATGTAATCCAGCACATTTTTTCTGAAAGACATTTAAGGCCTAATTCACAGAAGCGTTTTATAATAGCAAAACCCCATTGGAAACGCTCTGTGAATTTGGCCCATAGTGAGGCCCTCAAGCCTTGCAGGGAGGATGACAGCATGGTCGGTGTAAAATAAGGCGGGATATTTTAAGTCCCATCTTTGGGCAGTCCACACACGCCTTCATCAATGCCTAGATGATCTCTTGGACTTAGATGCTAAAAAGCAGGGGTGCCAATACGCATGAATGTCACTAATTACATTATTGTTATCTGCCCACTCTTGTAGGTGATACAAAAGTACCTTTGCGAAGATTTTGCCAGCCCCGTCCAGCAGCGAAATAGGGTGGTATCACTTGGGACAAAGCAGTGCAAAGTCTGGTCCCCGTTTAGTTCGGAATCAGTGATCAATGTCCAGAAAAGTCCTTATCTTCGAGTGCTTTGGAGAGGATTTGCCTGCGTTTTTTCAGCATAATTTCTCTTTTTAGAGGCTATGAACTCTTTATATTCAGCCCTGGCAAACCTGAGATTTATTTTGTTAACCTTGGATCCCTCAAAAACAAAGGCCTTTCTGATTTAGGCATTCGCATTCTTGGACAATCTTTATTGCGGGACTTCCCTAGCCGCATATGATCCCCAGATTTACCTGGATTGAGTCATATATAGCTAGTTTTGTGGTGTGCTCGTTACTTTTGGCCCACTTGAGTGCCTTGAGCGCATGCCGTTATCGAAATTGGATGCTGATGTCACGCTAGCAGCTATCGCTCCCGTATAGCCCGTGACTCTGCAATTCTTAATCTCAAGAGGTTGTGGTCACTTTCTGATCTTTCCAGGAACTCAAAACTCCCCACCCTCGCCCAATCTTTACCAGAAATCAATATATAGTCGATATTAGAATTGCTGTTATTACCTTTCAATGTATGTTTGGCCATGATCCTGCCCCCTGGCGGCCATTACAAGCTCTTAGCATGACCTTAGCAAGTATTCATGCTGTATCAATAGCTAATAGATGTACCTTTTTGGGGTAGGTTGCTAATAATAATATGGGTATATCCCAAGAGAGGTCTTGGTCTTCACAGGACCCTTCCAGTTCCTTGATTGGCTCGAATGGAGGTTTATTCCGTCCGCTACAAGGGTGTAATGTGTATATTTGTTATAATTTTCCTGTAAGGAGGCCAAGTCATACAATTTCTTCAATGTCGCCATTCCCACGTTGCCCACAGGGTCTATTATAGACGCTGAACAAAGAGACTGTTTCCGTGTTACTCATTCGCATGAATAGGTACTGTAGGTCGGGCGAGTCAGTCTAGTACTCTTTCACTTTCTAACCTAGACTGAGATCAATCCAGATCAGAAGTCCCCCACTTGGTCTGCCTTTGGGCCCTTTAACAGCTGGGATCGCAATGGTACCCCTGGTACTGGATTTTATCAATGGCCCATGTTTCCTGGAGTGCAACAACCTGGTGTTTCTGATAAAGATATCCATTCTGGGTCGTGTCCAAACCAGAAGATGGCTCACCCACTAGTCCCTGGGGATCTGTCATCCAGGTGGCCAGGACACAGCCATCGCTTTTGGATCCAGTTCCTGGGGGTAGACCAGTGCGGGAGGATTACCTGGGTGAGGGGTCTTCGGGGAGTGGGACACCAGATGGCGAGACGCAGTATCCCCTTCCTTGTAACACCTTTACCCCATCCTACCAGGATATTTAGGAACCCCCCCAAACCACCTTTACAACACAAACCCTTTGTCACGGACAGCCCGCTATGATGGGAAATAGACTAACACTGGAGCCATATACCTGACGTGTCCCAATACAATGGTCAGGCGAAATCAGGCAATTACTGACCATCACACACACCTGACTTCCATTACACTTCCCCACACCGATAAAAGGCGTAGCACAAGAGCACACTCAGAGCGAGACAAAGCACACGAGGAAACAGCAGTTTCGAGACGGCAGCTGAGCAGGAGAGGAAAGACGGCAAAACCGAAGGGGATTGCAAGGAGTAAAATTCCCTTGACCTTTTCGCCAAGGAGCCGTTACTTTCCAGAGACCTCGAGAATAGAAAACGGAACACCAGGAAACCAGGCTGCAGCATCCTGCATTGTGTGTCAGAGATACCCGGGGCCCTCCTGCATCAATAATCAAGGCAGAGATAATCACCAGTCGCCGTTGTACCGTCCTTGGTTCCAAGAACAAAAGAACAAAGTGTCAGTGAAATCAACACAGCCGGTGAGTTGGGGAGACTGATACAAGACCAGTCTGTGTAGAAGCCAAGGTTGCAGCTGGAACGAACATTGTTAAAACGTGTCTAATAAGAGCGTAAGTGAAGTTGAACTGCTGATGAGTGAATGAACTTTAAAGTGAGCTACAATACTTCTGACAAGAGTGGTCCGGCACCGCGTGGGTGCTAAATCGAAAGTCTCTGTAAGGTATCCAGCTAAGAAGTGACGAAAGTAGATACATTTGGTACGAGCCCAGCGGAGGGAGTCCAATTGAAAGGGAACTAATAGCTGTGAATCGAAGTGTTCCTTCGACGGGTCAAGCAAAATCCCACGCACAGTTGAAAGTCTTCGATCTTGATGAAGTAGAGCAGGTTTGGAAAAGTACATGAATTTGGACCGAGCCCAGAAAAGGGAGACGGGAGACCAACTGAAGGTTTTGTGTTAAAGTGGGTCTGAGCCCGGCGGAGGGGGACCCGGGGTGAACAGTAAATCACCTGAGAAGCTGTAGAAGTGAAATTCCTGAGAAGAAAGGAACTTCAATGATTTGTTGTGTTGCATCAGGCCCTCTGCAATAAGAGACTTTTAAATGGCAAAGTGACTTTGGCACAGAAGGCCCTGATGTTGAAGTCTTGAACTGCATCATTGTGCTAGGGATACCAGAGAGTGTGCCAAGCTTGAGTGTGCTGCCTTGTCCTGTGCTGAAAACGTGGAGAAGGGAAGCCAATATGTTGACATGTCATTTCTTGAACACTTTTCTTTTGCATAACACTGTTTCCCACACTATTTGTATTTAGAAGGTTTATTAGTATAGGCCCTTTTATTTTGACAGACTACGTTATTATTATTTGATGGTCGTAGCTTGCTCCCATCGTTATTAGGATTAGATTAGCGTTTTTCAAACCCAATTGAAGTTCAATAAACACCCTTCTACTGTGATCACTTCTATCTGTCTTACTGTTTGATGCCATGCCTTCCTTACAGTCCTCAATGACCCTAGCCTCTCCTGCACCATTCCATGACTTGAGGCTGTATCCCTGGGGCTCTACAAGGCAGCATAGAGCTCCGGCCAGTCAGTCTCCACCTCTGAGTTCACTTTGCAGCCAGGCCTGAGCCCACCCTTCTGCAGATGTCTCAGGTTTCCACATTCTTGCTCCCATAATCACCGTGCCATGGCCACCTGACGGTGGCACGGGAGGTACCAAATGACCTGTTGTAAACCGTGATGTTGACATGAGTCTTATTATCAAATTCGCTGGGGGAGGTGGGGGCGTATGTCCTTAGATATATGCCCAGAAGCTCTTCCACCAAATCCCATGATTTGAAAAACACTTGAACAAAGTCCAGCCTAGGGTTAGAGGTCGGTAATCAAATAGGTTTGTTTGCTACCAAGAAAATTTTAATTAGCAAACTATGGTAATCAATTTTTGAAAACCAATGTATGCCTTGGGGCAGGGATGTAGAAATCTGCTTTTTTACTTAATTAAATATAGGGATGCAATGAGCAATTGATTTCTGCTCCTCGAGTGTACCTACTATGAAGTTTACCTCACCTTCCGTCTCATCTGTTCTAACAGAAGACAGAGCAGCAGCCCTTTTAGAAGGACTGTATAACCACAATGATCCTCCCAGGGAGAATTTGTTATTGGAGGCTCAATATGTTCCGAAGGGTCCAATGGATAATCTAGCAGATCATGTAGACCCTCTAACTCTTCAGTGGTCTTAGCCTGAATGTCCTCTTCAATAATCAAAAGGACAAATTAAGTTTTACTTGGAATCTTTAGTGGGTTTTTAAGAGGGAAATTCTGTTGGAAGCCAACACTTCCTCTCAAGCCGGTCTTGCCCGCTTTTCAGGAAGTCTGCAATCTTGTTCATTGTGATGACAAACCGCATTACGCGATGGCTTGCTATAAAGAACCAACGTGAACTCTCTGTCCTCCTCCGCCTGTACGTCACTGTCCTGAGGATTAGATTAACCCATTAGACTCAGTATGAGTAAGGTGTGTTGCTCAGCTGCGAGAAAAGCTCAAAGATGCCAGCCCAGTGGAAGTAAGGCGACATTTTCCATTCGGGGGCAGGGAAGGGGGGTCGGCGTGTCTGTAGTGGAGATGTTCATCTGTGTAGAGTGCTTCCTCTTTTAGGCCCCCTGGGAGAGGGATACTTTCGGAATTGAAGGCTTGGTGCTTGTGCCCTTTATGTGTGAACATCATCTCTTTTGATCTGTGGGAAGTCTTCAACAAGTTGTCAACCTGGGCCGGCACTTACTGGGCTTTTTTAGATCTGTGGTGTGTAAGGAACCCATGGTGGCAACAGTAAAGACAGACACGTGATCACAGTTCAAGGGTGTTTATTGAACAATGAATGCAGGATGGAAAAACGCCTAACCTACACCTGAATCTAAGACGGGAGCAAGCGTCGACCATCAAATGAAAAATAAGGCACTCCTAGTGGCGTTGTATCAAATAAAAGGGCTTATACTAAGAAAAACCTTTTGCCAAGTCCTTACAATTAATTACAGAAAGAGTGTGGGATAGGGTTTCAATACAAAAAGAAGTGTTCACAAATAATAAGTCAGGATGTGATTGCCAAGGTTCTCCCTTCCCCATGTTTTTTTAGCAAGGGACAAGGTGGGACTCCTGAGCACAGCACACGCTCGGGCTTTCGCAGCACGAGCCTACAGTTCTGCACCAGTTACCAGGTTCTTCAATGGTCCAGTCTCTTTTACACAAAAGTCTCTTGCCTTCGAGGGCCTGATGTCTTCAACAAACAAACAAAGTTCTGTTCCACGTATACTTTAGGTGATGGCTTCACCCCTGGGTCCCCCTCTACCGGGTGCAGACTGCTCAAAAAGTAATATTCAACAAATCACTAAACATTTCCTCTCTCAATGAACTTTGGATGATGTCATTTTCACCCTTGGATCTCCCTCGGCCGGTTTCGGACCCCAAATGAGAAGGGGAAAAATTAATTTCTTCATGTCTTGAAATACTTCTGCTTTCACACATCTTAATGTATTTTTCAACAGTTCTTCAGGGTTCACCACCTGTTGATCAGCCTCCCTCTGCCGGGCTCACTCTGGTCGCCTTTATAACATCGGCCCTTCTCGTTAGCATCACTCAGCCAGGTTCACTCTCACCAACCTTTAACTTTCATGCCTTTCATAATCATCGGTCGGTCAAAGTCTTTCGAATGTACAGAAGATTTTGCAAGACTCCTGCTTTGACCACTTTAACCGTCCCTTTACAGCCTTCCCAAGGCCTCCATGTATTTGCAGTTTGCAGTTTCACTAAACACGGGATAGACCAGACTCTCTCGGGTGAGCACCCACGTGGTGACAAATCCCTGTGCAGCTGGACTTCCCTTTATTCTTTACAGTTCTTTGAACTTTTCACAACATGCTACTTGGCAAAAACAAATCGGTTTTCATTGGCTCTCCCCTCGACTCACCGGCTGTGATGGACCGCTTGGCTGTTCAGAGTATCTGGAGTCAAGGTCTGTACCACAGAGACCAGCGTCTCTCCCCGGCTGAGTTATTGGCAGAGGAGGGTCTCATGTACCGTTGACATCTGCTGCAGCACCCGCTGGTTATTGTTCGCGGTCTTACGATTCCTTCTGCGGAGGGCTCACAGGCCTTGGTCGGAAAGGGTAAGGTCGCTTCTCTCCTTGTCACCCCCTTTGTGAACGCTGTCTTTCTCCTCCTCTTTAACTGCCGTCCTGAGTTAGCTCTCACATTGTGCGGTCTGCCTTGCTCATCCTGAGCTCTCTTGCTCCACCTTTTATCCCTGTCGGAAAAAGGAAAGGGCTGTCAGGTGTGTGTGATTTTGGTCAATTGCCTGACCCTTGGGTTGGGACATGTCAGGTGAACAGTTCTAGAATTGGTCCGTTGTCTTTCGTGTTGTGCGAAGGTGTTTGTGTCGGAAAGGGGGGCAGGGTTAGAGTGTTCAAATATCCTACAGGGTATAGGGAGGAAGAGGTGTTGTATGGGATTATAGGTCTCTTGCCTTGCTAAGGGTTTGGGTAAAATCAGATGGGCGAGATTTGTAGGGTGTGTGGAACAAACGGGAATGACCAGAATTATTGTCGGAAAATTAACAGGGGGATTTGGGAGAACGATAGTGTTTTGTCTGAGCATGTTGGGAATACAGGAAATGATCATCAGAAGGACGGGATTGGTAGGGTTTTGTCAAGGTAGATTGGGTGTTCTGGAAAGAATAATCAAGGGGATGTGAAGAAGAATGACTGGGAGTAATCAGGTAGGAAACTGAGATTCTAGGGTATGTGGTTTCTTAGTGCAACAGGGTTTGGGCTTCTAGTTAGTTTACCAGAGGTATAAGGGTGGTTGAATGTTATTAAGGGAACTTCTTTGGTTGGAAGGGAGGTAGATGTAGAGTAACCAAACAAAACTTCAGGGACTTCGTTCTTGATAGAATACTGTGTCCCCCGTTGAGCATTCTCCCAAGCATAACCCCGCTACCCAGGCGATCCTCCCTCGCTCGTCCACACCCAGGGCTGGGATCTGAGAGCGCCAGCTCTCCCCTGGCCACCTGAATAAGGGATTCTCAAGGTCTACTCGGGAGAATACCCTTAGGTTTCTCAAAGGGGTTATTTCAATTATGTGCTTGGAGAGCATTATTGAAAGTTTAGCACTATGTTTTAGCACCAATCCCAATTCTTCAGCACCTGCCTTGCGAGTTGGAGTCTCAGCCTTCGAGGCCTTGGAAAATGATGTTGCAGTCTCAAGCTAGCAGAACGGATCTCTGTAAGCTGGCTTCGAGCGGGTCCTCTCGAGCTGGGGGCATACTGTGAGGATGTCCATAAAGGTACCCACAAAGGATTGTTTGGGGCTGGAAAAGTCTTCTTCCTCTGGTTGCTCAACTTTGCTTACTTGGCGGTAGAAAACTTGGTAAACTCCAACGCTTCAGCCACCATGGCATAACCCATCCAGCACTCCAACCTGCGATACATAAGGTTCTTGGGTTTAAACCTTTTGGAAAACTAACACATGTCTTCAGGATTGTCACTTGCAAGGCAATGACTGCATGCCCAATGGGTGTCCTTCCAAGGGAACTAAGTATTAAAGCTGGAGCAAAACTTAAAGGTTGTATTCTACATCTGAAGAGCATAAACCTGGGCAGCCAATTAATGTGAAAGGAAGGGGTGGTGGAGCCATTCTTCATGTTGTGTAATGTCCATCCTCCAACCCCACACTGCCCCTACTGTAAAGCGGCAGTAAAGTCCTCCGGAGTCGAAATGCATGGATAGGTGTTGATCTTCTTTGCCGCCTGGTGTTGAGGGAACCATGAAGTTGATTTTCCATTCTCCATCACATGCTACCAACTGATGGTGGAAAAAACAATCGGAGGACGCCGATGTGTGAAACATCATGGGTACGGATGATAGGAATACCTGTGGCAGTGCAATAGTGTGACAGGAACACCTCTGTCAATACTGTTTACTTCTAAAGTTAAAGAACTTGTAATACTCTGGGCCAATCATTAATTGGAGTCTCATGCAAAGCATATGACCCCAGGGAGATTCACAAGCCTCAGAAACGTTCTTCTAAGACCACACCAGCCATTTTCAGAATGAACACTTCCAAGGAAGGTACCTGTGTGCTCTCAAAATCAAATATTCTATGATATCTCCATACTTGTTTTGTTATTGAATTAAACATTATCATAACTACAACACAGAACTCTTTCTTAGACCTTTGTGACTACAAGCAATCTGTATGACCAATAAAATAGAGTGTTGCCAAACTGAGTGTAGATTTCACCAACTTGTCAAGTATAAGAAACAATAAAAAAGTAAACTACTGTCCAGGAAAGGCATTAAACATATAGATTTTAAAAAACACAGTCCACGGCGGGGGGGGGGGGTACTAAAAGTAGAAGATCCCTGAAGACCCTTACCAATAACTAAACAAGTACCCTTGCAGTACAATACAATACAATGCCCAAGTGATAGCTCATATGACACAAAATCAAACGTACCAACCAACACCAAGTTGACCCATGATTATCACTTTTAACCAATTTATTTTGCACATGTCATATGGCATTCTACGTCTGGAAGGCAAACGCTAAAGCTGCAAGGTCCTGCAAAGCAATGTTTCTTGTCCTGTAACTGTCCCCTGCCGAAGGTTACAGCATTTGTTCGCAAACCCAACACCTGCATTTGTGATATAGCGACTTCTAAATCAATGTTGCCATTTTCATTCACAAGATTTTAGTTATTTAAAATAAAAAGATTTAATTGGCAGAGGTTATTTCCACTTACCGGAACCCTATCTGGGTACTTTGCTCGGATCTTTGCAGATTCTACGCATCTGTGTTCTGTAAAACAACATAACAATGAACATGATCAACTGATCCCCATTCGACAGAGATAAACAATTGAATAACTATGGACCGTTTCCAGGAAACAGGAGTAACACCACCAAAGTCAGAATGTCAAGCATTTCTTTGACAAAAACGCTAAACCTAAAATTGTTTTAGACTGGGCAGTAACACAAGTGTCTCTAAACCTGAAGCAAATATACACACATACATGGAGCCTATAGGTTACTGTAGTGTGCAGTCTATTGTAGTGCATTTTAATGAGGCTACAGTACCTCCAAGGTCCTCAAAGGTTACCCTCAATATGTATAGAGATGTATGTTTTTCTGGCTGTTTTTATAATATGTGTCTCAAGACTGTGGGTTTCCTGTTGTCTTTCTTAGTTTCTGGACCCCTCAAAGTTTCATTTTTTCAAGCATGCACATGATCATGGATAAAATGAGTACCATTAAATCAGGTAAAATCAGCTATTACTACAGAATGTAGCAGCTGGGGGATCCAACATAAACCACAATATGAAAAAACAAATATTTCTATAGTGATACATTAGCTCAGCACGATGAGACGGCCGGGCTGCACATGGTCAAGCGTTTAATATAACGTTTGTCAGAAATTAATCGACTGGTTCACAGATAGCACAGCAAGTAGAGCGCTCGCTTTGACATCAGTGCAGAGCCTGCCGACGCAGGTTTGAATCCCAGAAGGGCAAACTCAGCCTTTCATCCTTCCAAGGTCGATAAATAAGCACCACACACAGTGGGTAAAAATAAGCAGCGCTCTGATGCCTGAGGATTCGTAGCGCTATATAAATGTGAATTATTATTACAGGGCATAAAATAAGGAGTGTCACATAGCAATTTGCCATGCAATTCTGCAGTCAATGAAAGCACAGCTCACCCGGCATTCATCTATTGTCCTAGAGGCTCCTTCCACCCTCTTATCTGTTCACTGCAAGTGCAAAGAGGCTGAGAGATAGCAGAGGTGATTTCTGCTGCACTATAAAAATTGCCAAACTCCTGTGTGGGACTGCTAGGCAAGAACCCTGCTCTTTTTTCAAATGATTGCAAACCAGAAGTAATCTGGATTATGACCAGTATGTGATTTGTTTAGTTTGGATTTTTTTACAGTGCTGTAATTCCCTTCCCAAACATGTAAATTGTTAATGCATATTTACAGTATTGCAACACTGCATTCTCTACATGTTTATCAGTAAAGTGTAAGTAATTGTATCTAAATCTCATAGAATCAACTAGATTTCATTTTGTAGGGGAAAGTGCATCATATTGACAAGTGAACACTTTTGAAAATGTACATGATGACATGGCCAATGCTTTTGATGGCAAACCTAGTTCTGTGACCGGCTGGTTGCATAATCTGTGCAACTGGTGCTCAACCCATGAGCTGATCTGAAATTCCTGTCATCCTATCGTTTCACCCTGTTGCTTTATGCCAGCTCCCCTGAAAATGAGATGGCTGCAAACCAACAATATTCCACCTAGTTTGCCAAGTTCACTACCTGCTACACCTTCCACTTTGCTAAGCCGTTTCATTTATTTCCTCTTACATAATAAATACACAAAGCTAACTAGGATTGTACACAACGTAGTGATCAATAGTTCATCCAGTATGTACAGCTACAGATCTACTGCTCAGAGTGCCAATGGCGACAGAAATCGCTTTCATGGGGGCTTAGGGCTGGAATGCTGGGCTTACTTCACTCGGGCTTGAGGACCGTTAGCGGCACTACCCTGCCCCCAAGAAGTGGTAATTAACGCTATATTGAAAACAGTTGATAACAATAACAGGCAAGGGCCATCTTGTCCACCTGAAGTTGACAATCACTCTCCCTGCTGTAAAACCATATGGCGTCTTAGGCTATGACTTTCCTTTAACATCGTGAACATTTTGGTTTTATGAAACTTCTGAATTTCTCCTTACAAAGCAAATAAAGGGTCAAGCATACAATTTGAAGGACACTGCCCTGACTACACCCAGCCGCACAGAGACTTGCCCTGAAAAATGTTTTTAGATCCTTTTTGTCATATCTATTTTTTATTGTTGTTCATTTATGCATCTAACCTTTGCATTTTACAGACACTCATCACACTAATGTATTACTTCAGAGGTACAAACAAATGCTGTATTCTTCCTAATGTTATGTCTTGGGTACAAATAACGTCTGGTGGCATTTAAAATATTAGTACAAAATTGCTGATCAAATAGGTTTGCAAAACAAGACAATTTTAATGATCAAATTCTGCTAATCAATTTTTGAAAAATAATGTATGCCTTGTATTACTCCTTTTATGAAACTGAATGTTATGCACCAATGCATTTCCTGTCTTGTGACCACTTTCTGACATCCAATGCACAAATAAGAATATCAAGTTTATTTATTGCACGTTATGCGAGATTCCTTCTACTTCTAATTACTTCAATAACTGACGGTACTGTATGCATGCATTTAGGTATGGGATTTATAAAGCACAAAACGAGCTGGGAAACAACAGGGTGCTGCACAAAGAGGATGCAGCCAAGTAGGGTGCATGGATAGCAGAGGAACTGGGATGGCAAGTGGGTGGCAGCGGAACGTTGCGAGAACTCGAGAGGGTAGTTCTTCCCTAAGTTCTGATGTATCAGCCTCAGGAAGATGATGGTCTGAGTCAATGTCGACATGGCCCCATGACAGAAGCGATTTCTTAGCAGGTGAATTATATAATCCTAAACTGTAGGCACTGACTGGCGCCATGTAAGATTTTGAGGCAATAGTATTTTATTTCTATTTTTTAAAGTTGAAAGTAAAATGATCTTTATGGGACTATGTGTATTTCCCAAATTGGGATATTTTTGGGCAAGTACAAATACATTTTAACTTTAAAACAGGTATCTGGTTGCAATCCATTCTGCTTTGCACCTTTGCACCTAGTAATTCATGAAAAAATTATGCATTTTTACCTTGCAGTTTTCCATCAGGTTATGCAGTTATAGTAATAAAGCACCATCATGCCGGCACTTCTATGATGATACGAATCACCGGAACATAACCACAGAGGTGTGTAGGTGGAAGAAGAGGGCAGGCTCCCATGTGTGCTTTTCCCATTTTTTGTTCGTAGTATTTGTACTCATTTTTTTGTTCCGATTATTTGACCGTTTTAGGCAGTACACGTAACTGGAATCAACTGGTCTAAAGCTTAGATGCTTTATAGAAATGAACCAATATTATGATTACGTTAGCAAGCTTCATAGCCCGGGAAGGAACAAGTTCTTGAATAGCTCAGTGTAGTTTTGGCCTGTCCTGGAACATCTCTGTGCTGATCTCATTCTTTCTGGGTAAAATATAATGCAGAGCTACGGATTTCATGAAAAAACCAAGGATGGGTATTATGCCTTATACCAAAAATACTGGTAACACTGTCTGCTGCTGCATACTCGACAGCATGGCCTCATCTGATCAATTGCTCATTTACATCATTGGTACAACATACCTGAAATGTCTCGTGCCTAAGGTGTCAACATCCAACTCTTGACAATACTTTCAGACATTCATTGTCTCTTACACATCACGTTAGTCACATAATCAACATGTGAATTGTGAAATTATAAAACGCCAGTACAATGGCACTCAAAAAGAATTCAGAATTCATGAATAACTACATCAAAATTCAAGATAGCATATGTATCATCAGCCAGGTTATGTAACTGTTTCCTCAGCAAAAGCAAACAAAATAAAAACAAATGAGAGTTATGTCAGTTGTTACATCCCTTTAAACAAAAAATAACTGTTCTGGCCCAGAGGGAAAAGGGAGGAAGCAAAACCCCTCTTTAGCTCTAGGGAGATGATTGGTGGAGCATAATGTTTGAAGCAGTAGCGTCGGGAGCAAGGAGAGGGTATACCCTTGGTGCAGTCCATGAGGAGTCGAGGAGCGTAATGACAGCAAATGAAGGAGCGAGGAACTGAAGAAAAGAAAGGAAGAATAACCAAGAGGTAAGGACTAGAAGAAAGTCAAGAGCAAGAGATACTGAATCACTGGAGTGTCAACAGGAAGGCACCAGAGTTGCGACACACTGAGTGTCTCCAGCCTGAGTGGCTCCAGCCGACTGTATTTGTCTTCTGTGTTCGATGCAGTATGCGACGCCATCTTGCGAACTACTACACCGCGCTGTATGGAGCAGTCTAGTAAATGATGGACTCCCGTTTGCTGCAGGTGCCAACCATCCCAGTAGGACCTGGACTTCCTAGAACAGTAAGCCTGCTTGCACTGTTTGCAGGTCCCAGTTTACAAGGGTATGGTCAGTGGAAATAGTGAACAAGAATAGTGGCACAAATGTGAGAAGCAGGTTCCAAGGAACAGTCCAAAACAAATCCTTCCCAATCAACCAACTATTGGAGTGTCACTCTATGGTATATTGAGTCTCACAGTTTGTGGAAAACCTACTTGGTGCTTCCACTGACCAATAACAAAGGAGGTGCAGGTTTGTTCCTTCTTGGAGGGACGGGTGACATTATTTTGTCTTGGAACCAACACTGGAAATGCTTTGGGGTGAATGCCATAAGTACAATTGAAGGGAGAGGTATGCGTGGAGGTGTCGATTGAATTTTTGTAAGCAAATTCAGTTGTTGGTAGTAGAGAAACAGTTTTGTTGGGCAGAAGTGGCAAACCATTGTAAATATTGTTCTATCATCTGATGGCTGCAAGGCAAGAAGTCACACTCATAAGGGGAACTCCACAAATGTAATTTAATAATAAATAGTTCATAGAGTCAAAAAAGAAATTCATCAAAATGTTTACATTCTTATTTTTTAACAAAGTGTAGAAATCTTCCTATTTAGCAGTCCCTACACAACTACACTCCAAACAATATATACAAACTGTTATTCAATAATTCATTTATGTCATGTAAACATTTCAACACCAAATCATCAATAATTAGATACATTTATGTCAAGCGAATATATGCGAGATTATGTAAATAAATATTTGACAAAATACATATAACCTATACCAACTTGTATACTCAAAATGCCTCAATTCTATGAAGAATTTGAAGAACTGTATATAAAACACTTCACAAACATAGGTATTGTTAATTAAACAAAATGGCACTGGTGTCCTGCAGATAATCTTCGGGCCGAGCTCTTCATCAGGAATGCAGATCACCAGTTTTCTGGACATTTTCTATAATGATAATATGTAAAAATCAGTTACTAACTAATTTTGCTGCAAGTCAACAGTGTATTAGTATCCCAACTAGTTCGAACAAGGACGTTCAACGTCGCAATATCAGCCCCACTTCTTACCCAAATTCTGTCCACGATCAAGATACAAAGAATGCCTAGTGTTGACCCGCTGTGCAGCTGTAATAACAATATACAAACGAGATCCTTAAATATCCAACAGCTTTCTTCTATATTTCACAATAAAAGTAAATTTGACGTTTGCACCAATACCTTTAAGGAATATTATACTAATTATTCTAATACTAATATTACAATAGTGTGCGACCTACACACGCTCTTTGTAACAGTTGTAACTTCCCGACAGGAAGGGAGGTTGGCTTTCTGTCTTTGGTACAAACATTACAGGAAGATACATAATTGTGCACATCAATTTGAATAGACGTCCACCAAAAACTGTGAGTACCAATTGTGAGAAACCTGAAGGTATTCTACCAAGTAGACCTCGGAGACCCTTATTCAGGTGGCCAGGGGAGGGCTGGTGCTCTCATATCCCAACCCAGGGGGTGGACGAGCGAGAGGATCACCTGGATAAGGGAGCGCAGGGTTATGCTCAGGGGAATACCCGAATGGAGATGCGTTATTATACCGAGGGGGACGAAGTCCCTGAGGTTTTCCTTGGTTATTCCACATCTGCCTACCTTCCATCCAAAGAGGTTCCCTTAACTACATCCTACCACCCCGTTACCCTCAAAGCCTGTAACTCCCAGAATCCTTGTTTCACCCATCTTCATTCGAGTACTCCCCATCCTTCGGCTCCACGGCCCTCTGGTTATTCTTTTCTGAACACCCAATCTATTATGACAGACAACTACTGTTCCTACAATCCCCCTTCTTCATTTCACAATCTCGGTTATTGCTGTTTGCCCCACAAACCCTCCTACCCATTTCAAAAACCCTTCAAAACCCACCCTTCCGAAATCACCTACCCACCCCCGTAGGACGAAGACTATAGTTCCCCATAACACCGCTTCTCTATCCTGTCACGCAGAGCACTTAGAAACTTTACATCTCCCCTTTTCCCAACACGAAAAAGAACAAACTAATACGCAACCTGTTTCTCTGACATGTCCCAATACAACGGTCGGGCAATTGATCAGAATCATACACACCTGGCAGCCCTTTCCTTTCCCCACAGGGATAAAAGATGGAGCAAGAGAGCACAGTACGAGCAAGGCAGACCGCACAACGAGACAGTTATCCAGACCCGGCAGTTCAAGAGGAGGAGAAAGGCGGCGATTATCGAGAGGCTGACAAGGAGAGACACTACCTTCCCCTTTTCGACGAAGACCAGCAAAACCTCCGCAGAGGGAATCGTAAAACAGAGCACAATAGCCCAAATACGTTGCAGCAGTTGTCAACGAAACACGCAGCATATCGATGCCGATAAGCTGGAGCGAGGAAGACTTCTGCTACCGTGGTTCCGACATTGACTCCAGTTACGAGGAAAGCCAAGCGGTTCATCGCAGCCGGTGAGTCGAAGGGAGAACCAATAAGAACCAGGCTGTGGTGAATGAAAGTCGCAAAGTGAGAGAAGTTCAAAGAACTGTAAGATTGTAAAGGGGAGACCAGCTGCAGAAGGGGACCAGCACCCACGGGTGCTGCTCTGAGAAACTCTGGTCGATCCCCATCTGAGTAAAACTACAGATACCAGAAGGCTGTAGAAGAGCCGCCAAGATAGGTCAAAGTGGTCATACAGGAGGTCAAGCAAAATCCCCATACAGTCGAAAACCTTTGACCTAAGAACTATAAAGAAAGCAAGGAAAGTGAATCCCACCACATGAGAAAGCAGGGGAAGTCAATCCAGTAAACATTGAAAGCAAATGTGGAGGTGAAGTTGACAAGAGTGAACCCGGAAGAGGGATGCTGACAAGGAAGGGGCAATGTCTAAAATCCAAATAAACAGTGTGTTGACAAACGTGAACCCGGCCGAGATATGTCCATTGGAAAAAGACATTGAGATTTGTGAGTGAAAGGATAAGCCATAGTGAACACTGTGGAGGGAGGCTGAAAGCAAAAAGGGGTCTACGCCCGGAAGAGGGGGACCAAGGGGTGAAGCCATCACCTGAGAACAAAGCCATAGTGAACCCGGTGGAGGCAGGCTGAAAGCAAAGAGGGGTCTGCACTCAGAAGAGGGCCGCCCAGTGGTGAAGCCATCACCAAAGAAATAGGTAGAACAGAACTTTGCGTTTGTTTTGTTATTTTAAAACCTATCAGGCCCTTGGAACCAGGAGACTCAACCGCCGAAGGCCTTGATATCGATAGGAACTGTTTTAGGAACCAAGCCCAGAGGAGGGAGATCCAGGGGGTGAAAAACTATCAACCAACACCACGAACAGCAGGGGCAGCGCCCGGAAGAGGGCGACCCAGGGGTGAAGAATCCTTACCCGAAGTAAAACCAGGAAGCAAACTTTCATTTTGTTGATGGAACTTTTGTTTTGTTCTTTGAACACGTCAGGTCCTCGAAGGCAGGAGACTTTGAAAGTGGAAGAGACTTGGCCATGGAACTGGATCTGAACTGTAGACTTGTGCTGGGAAAGATTGAGTGTGTGGTGAGCTGTGCTCCAAGATCCCACCTTACCCGGTGCTTAAAACATGGGAAAGGGAGACTCAAGCTACCGCATCCGGACATATTATTTGTGAACACTTCTTTCTTTTCCTGAAAACGATCCCACACCCTTTTTGTATTAGTTTTAAGGTTTGGCAATAGGTTTCTTTGTATAGGTGTCATGATCTCTGCTTCCAAAAGATCAGGACTTGCCCGACTCCCTTGGAAGCAGACCCATAACCCCGGTTCCGAGTGCCAGCCAGTCCCAATTGGGACCTTTTGGACCCTGTCCTGGCGCCAGAGGCACCAGGCTCATAAAGATGCCCAGTCCCAGCGCTGGAAGCGCCGGGCTCATAATGCTTGGGTGGACTTACCTGCAGCAGACCATGCTGCTTACTTACCTGCCAGTTGAACCCCTGATCCTCTTCTGTTTGGGACTACTTTTCCTGTTGGGTGGGACAGGAGCCACTCCCTAGGTTCAGAACACTGGAACTCTTCTGGAAAGCAGGAACTCTTTTCTTACCTAGGCGTGGCTGTGGAAGGAGACACCTAAGCACTACAGGAGGCTATTTAAACCACACCCGATGGATGAATCTTGCTTTGCGTTATTCTGCATTCTCTGCAGCAGAACGCTCATCGTGTCTTCTGCTTCTGATCCTGGGCCTAAGGGAACAAAGGCTTACCATCCTGGAATCCAGTCTTCAGCAGCACCTGTAAAGACAAAGAAAGAACAGGTTAGCACTACGGTCTTCAGTGGCAGCGCATCTCTTACCTGGTCCATCGGCTGTCACCAACGCCTCGCGCTGCATTCCGGCATCTGAAAGACAAAGGCTTACCTACACTTCGCATGCTCCGGAGGTCTTCGCACTGCATTCCGGCATCTGAAAGACAAAAGCTTACCAGCTCTTCGCACGCTCCGGAGGCCTTCGGCGCTGCACCCCGCATCTGAAAGACAAAAGAAGGTGCGTTTAAAGACATTGGGCAACTTTATTACTCACGTGCCATTACTCCTTCCCACGCCGAATCCAGTGGGTATTCCAGCACCCTTCAGCTTCTCTAAAGCTACGAACTTGTACCTGCAAGATAAAAGGGACAGTTAGTGCGCATCGTGGAGCAGGCTACAAGCGCTTACTTACGTGCTTCCAGGCGCTTCTATTCCTCACGCGGGTTCTATCCTCAACTCTCATCAGCCCGCCATCCGCCATCGCCGGAACCCTGCAAAACAAGAGATATCATTACAAAAGACTTTTAAGACATTTGAAGTGCCCAGAACTTACCGTTCGTGCAGTTAACGACGGACAGCAGTCCTCTGAGGTCAAGAGGCCTGCACCCTTATCCAGTGAAGAAACTGGTTACGGCACCCTGCCCCGAGGCAGATGGAGAGCTCGGCGTTCACTTACCTAAGGTGAGGGCGTTAACCTTTGGGGTTCTACAGGAGAAGAGAAAGGGAAGAGGAGAGGAGAGAGGCACCCAATAAACCCAGTTCATTAATCCCATATTTTCTATCTGCAGACATCTTACTCTTCGAGTCAGACATACAGTGCACAGAGGTCCAGCCCAAAGAGCCAACCGTGTGTTACACATCACCTTTGAAGATACGGCATTCACCTAGTCAAGACCGGCGCCTCTGCGGGAATCAGGTGAGCGTTACAGAACGCAAAGCCAACCGCAAAACTCCCACCCAGGCGCTATGGAAACCTCGGATACCGACCAGCTAGCCCAGTTACTTGGGGAACTAAGAGCAGAAGTTTATGCAGCCCGTCAGGAAACGAATGCTCTAAGAAGGGAACTGATTATTTCCAAGGAGCGAACAGACGATCTCGCTAGACAATTGCTACAGTCACAAGCCGGACAAACTCCGTTACCCGCATCAGGGGCAAATCTTCCTTCAACATCCTCTACGAACCCAGTGCAGATCAACCTACCTGGGAATGTACCTCTGGCTCCGCCCGAACGATTTTCTGGTGACCCAAAGAGGTTTGCAGTATTTATTAGTCAGTGCCGGTTGCACTTCTTATGCCGGCCAGCAGCCTTTCCAACTGATCAAGCTAAGGTAGCTTTCGTGCTTTCGTACCTCAGTGGCAATGCGGCAGACTGGTCGATCCCTCTAGTTAATCAAGATGATCCGGTTCTCCATGATTTTCAAGCTTTTCAGCTCAGTATGGAAAAACTGTTTGCAAGACATTCACAGGGGCAGGCCTTGGACAATGAGCTCCTTTCATTGCGACAGGGTAATACCTTTTGGCTTATATTGCGTCTTTCAACAGACTGATAGTGGAAACTCGATGGCCTGAGGACAAAAGGATTACGCTGTTTTATAGAGGTCTACGTGAAGAGCTCAAAGATGTGTTAGCCCAAGTAGTGAATCCCCTGCAAGACTGTTCGGACTATATTGACTTAGTCGTTCAAATTGACCACAGACTGCGGAACAGGAAGGCCGATCGTTCCAAGTTTGATGCTCGAGTATTTTCCAAACCACCAACTCCTACCAAAGGAGTAGACTCCGGGGAACCCATGCAAATAGGGGGCCTGAAAGGACCACTAACACAAAAGGAGCGGGAAAGGAGAAAACAGCTGCAATTATGCCTCTATTGTGGAAACTCGGGGCACTTTCTTCGAGACTGTCCGGTGAAACCAGCCAAGAAGGCAGTAGGAGCTGCAGTTACCAGGGTCATAAATTCTGAGCAGGGAAACAACCTCGCCCGACAAGAATAGAGGTCCTCTTGCCGAGCGTTAAAACCAGTTCCGTGACCTCGCATTTCGTGATACCTATGGTCCTCATTAGCCCTGAACATCCGGATCGATTACATGCGATTGAAGCTTACGTCGACAGCGGTGCCATCGGCAATTATGTGGATCATGAAATGGTTTTGAGGATGAATCTGACTCTTTGTCCAAAGGCTGTAAAGGACGTCATTACTACGGTGGATGGTACGGAGATAGCCTCCGGACCAGTAACGCATACCACCCAAGAAGTGACGCTAGTAAGTCAAGATGGACACCATGAGAAGATCGTGTTCGATGTGATCAAGACCCCTCAGTTCCAGATTATTCTAGGAATTCCTTGGTTAGAGAAGCACAATCCTCAGATCGATTGGCGAGCAAGAACGGTTCAGTTTCCAGAATGTGTCTCTACTTGTCACCCTCGACCTGGTGTTGCACTGGCAGCAATTTCCTCGGAGGCTCCCCAGTTACCTCCTGAATACCTAGAATTCCAAGATGTTTTCCGGAAGGATCAGGCTAACTCTCTACCTCCTCATAGGTCTTATGACTGCCAGATAGACCTGATACCTGGATCTACTCCTCCTTGTAGTAGAATTTATGCCCTCACCGAGCCTGAGAATCTTCACCTCCGACAATACCTGCATCAATACCTAGCGAATGGGTTTATTCGTCCTTCCAAGTCCCCTGCTTCCTCAGCTTTGTTCTTCGTTCCAAAAAAAGAAGGGGACCTTAGAACTTGTATAGATTATCGCGCCCTGAACCAGATCACCGTTAAGAATAGATATCCGTTACCTTTGATCCCTGAACTCCTGGACCAAGTCAGAAAAGCATGCATATATACAAAGCTGGATCTTAGAGGAGCCTACCACTTGGTACGAGTAAAAGAGGGCGATGAATGGAAGGCGGCCTTCCGCACCAAGTATGGGCTATTTGAATATCAGGTCATGCCCTTCGGACTTTGCAATGCCCCGGCCGCCTTTCAATATTTTATGAACGATGTCCTCAGAGAGCTCATAGATGTGTGTGTTGTTGTTTACATTGACGACATCCTCGTTTATTCTTCATCGGAAACTGAACATGGAAACACATGAAAATGGTCCTCGAGAGATTGCGTCAACACAAACTTTTTGCTAAGTTGGAAAAATGCGTTTTCAACGTGACTGAAGTTGAATTCTTGGGATTCATATTATCACCTAGCGGAGTGCGTATGGATTCAAAGAAGGTCGATGCAATTCTCAAATGGCATCACCATCCTCCGTAAAAGGTGTTCAAAGCATGTTAGGCTTCGCTAACTTTTACCGCAGGTTTATCCCCGAATTCTCTCGAATAGTCCAGCCCTTCACCGCCTTGTTAAAGAAAAACAAATGTTTTGAATGGTCTACCGAGGCGGAACAAGCTTTCCAGAATTTGAAGACTAGATTTATCTCTGCACCGATCTTAAAACATCCTCGCCCAGAACTCCCCTACATCATTGAAACTGATGCTTCAAGCCTTGCCATGGTGGCAGTTCTATCACAAAAGGACCCAGTAACCAATCAGTTGCATCCCGTGGCATTTTGGTCCCGCAAATTCTCGCCTCCTGAAATCAATTACACTATTACTGATAAGGAACTCTTCTGGGGGCCCGACACACAGTTACTGTGATTACAGATCACCGAAACCTGCAATATTTGAAAACCGCAAAAGCTCAATCCTCTAGGCAACTCCGTTGGGCACTATTCTTTGCCGAGTTTGACTTCATAATTACCTATCGACCTGGTACAAAAAACGGTAAAGCGGATGCCCTTTCTCGGATGGGAGTGGAAGAACATTTGATCAATCCTAAACCTGTACCTATCATTCCAGAACAAAGAATTCTAGGTGTAATCGCCACACAATCCATAGAGGAAGTTAAGGATAAAGCCAGGCTACTGGTAACTCCAGCAGACATACAGAATTGGCATCTGCAGGGAAAGGACTTTACGGTGAAGGACAACCTATTATATTTCCAAGAACGGTTATACCTGCCCAGCACAGAGTTACAGAAAAAGGTAATCTCTTGTTATCACGATTCTTTAAAGGAAGGACATCCCGGTATGACCAAGACCTCGGAAAAGATCAAGCGCTACTTCTGGTGGCCGTCTTGGAAAAAAGATATCAGAGACTTTATAATGTCCTGTGGAGTATGCGCCCAAAACAAGAGTCAAAAGGAAAAACCAGCCGGCCTCTTACGCCCTATTGACATCCCGCCTCGCCCTTGGCATACGCTTTCTATGGACTTCATCACCGATCTACCTCCATGCTCCGGATACAATACGATCCTAGTAATCGTGGACCTATTCTCCAAGATGGCGCATTTCATTCCACTCAAAGGCTTACCAACAGCAGCAACTCTGGCCCGTGAATTTCTCGAAAACATCGTCCGACTGCACGGTTTTCCTTCAGTTCTAATTTCGGATCGAGGTAGTCAATTTATTTCTCATTTTTGGCGAAGTTGCTGTCAACGACGGACAGCAGTCCTCTGAGGTCAAGAGGCCTGCACCCTTATCCAGTGAAGAAACTGGTTACGGCACCCTGCCCCGAGGCAGATGGAGAGCTCGGCGTTCACTTACCTAAGGTGAGGGCGTTAACCTTTGGGGTTCTACAGGAGAAGAGAAAGGGAAGAGGAGAGGAGAGAGGCACCCAATAAACCCAGTTCATTAATCCCATATTTTCTATCTGCAGACATCTTACTCTTCGAGTCAGACATACAGTGCACAGAGGTCCAGCCCAAAGAGCCAACCGTGTGTTACACATCACCTTTGAAGATACGGCATTCACCCAGTCAAGACCGGCGCCTCTGCGGGAATCAGGTGAGCGTTACAATAGGCCCTTTTTATTTAATGCAACGCCACTAGGGCTGCCTTATTTTCATTTGATGGTCGACGCTTGCTCCCATCTTAGATTTATGTTCAGATTAGGTGTTTTTCCAACCTATATACAGTTTAATAAACACCCTTGAACTATCTTTGCTGTTGCCACCATGAGTTCCTTACACAAATCAGTAGAGGATCTGATTACACAATGTCCCACCATCCTACTATCATGGCAAATTACCAGAACCATTTGCTGAATGCTGGCACCGAGTATGAGAAGATGAGATCCTTTGAACAGAAGACCACCCCTTGTTGACTGGTTGAGTTTTCCTGTATAAAGTTTGGTAACCCTCTTTGGACTTTCTTCAGAAAGGTAGATATAGCATACACAAAAGACAGAGCAGAACATTGGTTCCTTGGGAGTATGATGGTCTCTGGCCGTGAATCTTTGTGCGATGCACATCAGTCACTATATTGTCAGTAGAAAGGTAACAACAAAAACAATGTGGGCGAAACAATATGCCCACCTGGTCGGTCTACTGTTGTGGCAATCCATCTGTTGCAGCACCCGCACTTTTGGTGGTCTGTGCGGATATCTACTGCGTGGCAGGACCCAGTACTAAATATCTCCATTCTTTGAAGGTCGTTTTGATTTTTAGAAACTCCTTTTCCAGGACAGTGTAGTTATACTCGCTCACTGTAAAGGTATGAGACAAATAAGCGAGAGGATGTTCCATTCCATCGTCTTGTGTTTGCTAAGCACTGCACCCAAGGCCCAATCGGAAGCATAGGCATCGACGATAAAAGGGCAAGTAGTATCAAGCTAGCATAAGATTGGGGCAGTGGTAAAACACAGGGTTTCAAAGATTGAAAGGTGTCTTCCGGCTCTCGAGTCCATATAAAAGGCATTCCTTTCTTTAACAGTCTTGAGAGTGGTAAGGTAATTGCTGCATATGTTGGGATTCATTTTTGGTAAAAATTGGAGAGACCAAGGAAATGCTGGAAGTTCTGAGTTTCTGATGGACCCCACATTCATAGGATCCATACAGATTCCTTCTCTAGGGAGTACATATCCTAAGTATGGAACATCAAAAATGTAATTTTCAGATTTTACCAGGTTTTTATTCCTCAGTCATTGTAGAGCTTCGCGTACAATGTCAGCATAACTTTCCTGGGAGTTTGAGTACACTGAAAAGTCATCTATATAGACTATTATGGAGTGAAAAGAAGGTTGGGAAAAATGTGGTCGATGAACCATTGAAAAATGGCTGGAGCATTTGTTAAACCAAAGTACATGACTCTATATTGAAAGTGCCCATATGGAGCAAAAAAGGCTGTCTTCCACTCATCACTGTTTTTTATCCTCATCAAATGATACGCTTCAGACAAGTCGAGTTTGGTGAACAGGACAGCTCCACGTACTGACTCCTGGATGTCATTTATTAAGGGGAGTGGGTACTTGTTCTTTACCGTTACCCTGTTCAAACCCATGTAGTCCTTTTGGGTGGACGTGGTCACACACACCATAGAAGAGTCACCACAGGGTGCCCGGGATTCTGTGATCAAACCATTGTGTAGATTTATGTCAAGATATTCTTTCAGAGTTTTCTTTTCAGGAAGTGAAAAAATGTACATACTTCCAAACGGTACTATGGCATCTGGGACTAAATCTATGCTACAATCGAATTCTCAATGTGAAGAGAGTTGTCCAACTTGTGTTGGAAAAGAAATAGTGTATGTCTCTATACTGGGAAGGAACCAGACTGATATTCCCAGTGGATGTCACAGTGGCATTATGTTTCTTTAGATGGTGAGTCTCTGGAGGAAAGGTATGGTTCGTATTGTAGCATCTAACAATCCAGAACCATAACCCGGGAAATAATGTGTGTGCCGTCCAGTTAGTATACAGATGTTGCTTCAGCCAAAGCATGCCAAGTATGATAGTAAAGTGGGCTGCTCTGATAAAGTCAAAGACTGCTTTTACAGTATGTCTGTTGATCAGTAACAGCAAGGATTGTGCAGTAATAGGGCCAGAACATACGGATCGTCAATCAATACTGTCTAATGGTTGAGATTCAGGTTTAGCCACCTACGGTTTCAAATTTAGTGGATATAGAAATCACCAATAACAGGAGAGATTCCAAAGGACTCTAGAGACATAAATTGTGTCTTGATGGGAACCATGTTTTCTTGGTCCCGACCAGCAATCCCCATCTTGGTCGGGACAACTAGTTTCCCAAAAGCTGGGGAGGAATTATGGGGCACTCACAGACCAAATGGGCATCGGAAGTGCAGAAAATGCAGAGTCCCTGATTTCTCCTTCGTCTTCGGACAAGGGGCCAGAGATACTCACAATTTGCATCAGTTCTGGTTGTGATTGCGAGTGTCCGACATAGATTGGGTTACTTGTAGGTTCTTCTAGAAGGTAGGACGTGTTTGCTTTTTTCCACGTTTCTATCTTGCGGTCTGAAGTCTATTTGCATGACCAATGTGAGTAATTTCAGGAAAGTTGGTGGACGAGGGATGCATGCAAATTCATCTTTTAGTTTGTCGCTTAATCCTCGTCTTTACAGCGTTCATCTTGCAATTGAGCCATTTGTCTTGTGTTACGTGGGAGTTGCAATCTGTCAATTGTTACAGGCCTCTCAACATCAAATAACGGTTCTGGCCGCAGTGTGCCACTTACCGCCCTATGTGAAAATAGGGGCGATCGTGGTAAGTGCAGCTTAAGTGTAATAGCTGTACATGCAATGTGGGCCCAACAGCAATGTCCCAGAGAGAAAAAGCAGGAAGCAAAAAAATCCTCTGCGACTCCAGGGAGACGATAGGTGGAGCTGAATGCTTGAAGCAATAATGTCTGTTGCAAGGAGCGGCTAGGTTCTTGGTGCAGTCCGCGAGGAGCATAGGAAAATAGCGAGGAACTGAAGAGAAGGAAGGGAACACAACCAGGAGGTAACGAGTAGAAGGAAGTAGAGAGTGAGAGGCACAGAAACACGGGGAGCGTCAAAAGAAAGGTACCTGAGTTGCAAAGTGCTGAGCGACTCAGTCGACTGCATTAGTCTTCTGCGCTAGACGCTGTATACAACTAAACTGCACTCTACAGAGTAGTCTAGTACATAATGGAATCACAGTACACTGCAGGCAACAACGATACCAGAGCGACCTGACAAGCTAAACACAATTTGTTCTGTTGCTGTTGAAGCAATACCAGTGACCGCAATACAACACTGTGCCATGAAAGGGTTTGAATTCAGCACTGACAACAATACTGCTGTATCATTCACTTCATGTGTGATAATGTGTAATAAAGATTTTTTGTTAGGTCTTCAAGAGTCCTGCTGTATGCCTTTTATTACAGTCCTGAATATACGACTAGATTTATAACATTTTGGACTCTATATGCTACAAAGTCTCTTGTAGCCAGGACATAAAGTCCTTAGCATGATATTACAAGTTTTGTCGCTGTAAGTCTTGCTTTTTAACTATTATTTGGGGGGAACTTTGAATGGCACAGAATCCCTCATTTCTGATCAATAGCGCAGACCTCCTTCAATGGGAATGCTGAACAAATGTCTTCCCTGTATTATGCATTTGGAACTGCATTATATCAAAAGGTTTTCTCTTCCCTGTGACTGCCAAAGCTTTAATCCCTAAATCCACTTTCTGTTTGCTTAAATTGAGAAAGTGGAGTGCAAATTTTGATCAGTGCTTTTCTGTCCAATTCTACACAGTCCATCTGTTATGGGGGCACACTTCAAGAGTGAGGGGAGGGGTGAGTATAACCTGAACACCTCAATTCCATTACAGGAATAGCTCCTCCATGTGATGGGATTTTGTAAGTCTAAAGAAAATGATTGACAATCAAATATTTGTAATTTACAGGGAAGTGGAAGCCTTGCGGTGAACAGGTATTTAACAATTCAACACCCTGATGTTAAAATTCCCCAATCCCTGAAAATCCTACACGCCCCTCATGCATTCAGCGTAACCTCTTTAAGTGCACTGTAGCGTATGTTGCTGACCCAGGCTAGTGAAGCCCAGATTTTGTGGATCGATGTCAATCCAACCAGGGCATGGAGTAAACACAACATACTAATCTCCCATTGTCACTTGAAGCAGTTCCACCTGTGTATTTCATAAGCAGTCATCTGCTTACAACCCCTATGCAGAACTCTGCCCCTTAAGGACAAGCCCTGTCCTGTTAAGTCGTTTTATTCAAATTGGTGCATTTGCCATCCAGAAGTAACCATTTTCATTCCAAACGTATGCCCAGTCAGCCAGCAAATAAAAACAGGGAGTAAAGATACTCCCAATAAAATATGTCAAATATGCCCTGTTTCACCCAAAAAGCTCCATGGATTTTTTGGACCATTAGTACCTATAGTATCATAGAAAGAAATTACTATAATTAGTGAAGAGGTCAAATGTATATTTGAATGTGCATGAATAACTTGGTGTAAAGAAGTAATCATAAAAACATTTCTGTTTTGCAGTTAACATATATTTTTACTCGCATATAAAATACTCCCATTGGGAACAGGACTTACTTTTGTACTCCCTAAAAAATCATTTAACTACCAACCTTCAAAAATAGGGAGTAGAATACCCCCATTTCAAAATCTTATCTGGAACACTGTGTTCAGTATCCTCTAAAAGTGGAAAATGCCATGGCCTCGTCATTTTTTATGCAAATCACTGGTATCCACATTCATCATAGAGACCCGTATTGCCCAAGATGAGCCCACTCAGAGGTGCGCATATGCCTGCAATTACCAGGTTTGACCTTGCAGGTGAGAATATGGCTATCACAAATGAGTCTTGCTCATCAGCCCCCTCGAATGAGAATCAGCTAGTCAGAGGATGAAGTGTCAGACTTTAAGACCTAGCTTTGCTGCCTACCATGCTTCTATTTCTTTAAAGCACCTCGCCTGGTTTCTCCTGCCCGCTTTTATTTCCCTTGAAGTGCAGGGAGTTTACCAGCTGCTGGAACTAATTAAAATCCTGCTGACCAGTCTATGAATGGCACTGAAGGGGTTTACTTTGTGAAGCAATTAAGAGTTCCATTAGCATCCTGCGAAGCAGTAAAACACAAAGGAAGTGATAAACATTCACATGCTCCTAAATGTCTGAAGTGGAGAACACGTTCTAATAAGCAATCATAAATTATTGCATGCAGGCTCTAACCATAATAGAAGCCTACTTCTGTTACTTCCCTTTGCTCTTCGACTGGTTTCCAGCTCTCCCGTCAAATCAGCAAGTTTGGAATACAGGTTCTAATTGCCTGTACAAGCATGGATTCCAAGGTCCCCTTTTGGAAGTGTACACATTGAGAACTGAGCAAGAAGACATGGGCAAGCTCTGTCTCGGGATTCACCATGTGGAGCTATCCTCCGGGCTGGGAGGATAGCTCAGGGGCAACGTGCTTGTCTTGGAAGCAAATAAAACACAGGTTTAAAACACAGGTTCGAATCCGGGTGCCACGCTTTGAGACTGGTCTCTGGTAATAAGTGTGTTATAAAAATAAATTCAATTTTTTTTTTAAAAGCTTCTCTTTTTTTCTGCTGCACTAGCTTTAATAGCATTAGAGCCCTTACCATCAGGCTCTTGTGTGCTAGGAGACCTTTGCCCAAATAAGAGGCCCTTGCCTTCAGTTTGGATGCACTAACTTGCTTGACGGACACCTACAACACAACAGGGCCCTCTGGTGCGGACTCTAAATGATTCAGTAAAGAGTTACTACCTTCTACTAAGTATTTTTTCTTGCATTTATTTTAACGAGCTGCTGAATAAAGGGTCTTCAACACTTACACAGAAAATCAAAAAGTGAGTGACTAACTTTGCTGTAGTGGCAGCGTCAGGACCCAAATGGCAGGGGGCAAAAATTCAGGTTGCAAACTAATAACCAGCCAGTAAAAAGTCACTTGCCACCTCAATGCTATACAGACACCATTTCCTCTGGCCAAGAGTCAAATAGCACTAGCTAACGACGAGTGCACATTTTGCATCCTGCAAACAGTAATACAGAATGGAGCAAACATGAAAATGTCACAATCCCTAATCAGGAGTAAACATGTCAAGCTCCAAGCCAGGCATAAAAAATCACTTGCCCCTCAACTTTCCCCATAGACAAAGCACACCATTTCTTACTACCAGGGAGACAATCTCAGAGTCTAGCCAATGGCTAGAGGTGGATGCAAATTTTGCAGCCTACTGGATTACCTTAAAACGTTTGCACAAGGGCAAAAATGTATCAGAATGTTTTGTACTAGGTTTTCTGCATAATATGTTACTTTCCATGTTACTATGTAAAATCTGCAGTAAAAACATTTTCAAATAATATGGATTAGCGCTAAATCGGTTTTCTCAATTCCTTATTATCTGTGCAGCAAAATTGGTGCAAAACTCAAGTGCTACATTTTATTTTCTCCAGAAGATCAATGTTTTGGTAATCGCGCCACAGTAGGCTTTCCTGTATTCTATGGCAAGAATGGACGATGCAGCTCTTCTGTTGTATTTTGGGGAGAAGGGAATTTGGGAAAGTGAGCAGAAACAATACCCACTTTTCTTGTATTTGTATAGTTTCTTTTTGAGGATGAAAAGACTGTACTAACAGCTGTGCAAAATAAAGTAACTAATTCTGTCCACCATGGAAGCATGAAAGGTCGAGTTGGCCCAACTTGAATTCACATCTGAAAGTATGTATGTCATGGATTTCTATTGTGCCGCCCTATCTTAGGAGCAACAGCCTGTTGTGATATAGTGGGGGCACAAGCCAGCAGTAGAGCATAAAAGGCAGAAGGAATAGAACATCGAAAGCTAGTGCAGCCAACCTCTAATCTGGAGGTTATTTATAGATGCGATTCTGCACAAGGTGCAACAGCCCATTTAGCTGTTGATCTGGAATTGGAACCCTAGACTTGCAGTTGTCCCAAGGTTCTCTGCAGTAGTCACATAAATAGCACAAGAGGCTGTATTTCCACCTGCAGACATGGAACATAGCTGTATCCCTCTACGGACATAGCCACCCACCTGCATGCACCTGCAACAATTCACTTTTGGCCTTCATAATAAAACGCATATCACCTGTGCCATTAGAATGCAGTCCCACAAAATAAATTTAGTCCAGCTGGGCTACCTCCTGACAGTCTATCACAGCACCCATCCACTAACCAGATCTCCATGGGTCCCTATCAGGGACTTAGCCACCCCTCCCTACCTTCGTGCTGGCTAAAATGCACACACTCATTCTAAAAATCCTCCTTTCAATTCTCATTCCTCAGACTTCAGTCCTCCAAGGGCGTTCACCCACAGTGCTTTCAGGCCATACCAATGGCATAAGAGCTATACAAATGTCATAACATAACATCTCCTAAGGCCTTAAGGACGAGTAGGGGTCCATTTAAAAATGATGTCTCGTGACCTTAGTTATGGTCATGGTCAACCTGCAGAAATACCTTCACAAAAAAGCGGCACTGGTGTGGTGCAGTGGATCGTTTTCTTGTTGGGGAAAGTACAAAAACAATACATATTTTGTGTTACAAGCAAATATTTAAATTGCAGCACTTCTGAATCCCGGTGGACAAAGAAAATCAGATTGCATAACTGATATAAATGGAATACACTATTTGCTGTGTTCCTCATTTTATCGAATATTTACAAACTATTAACACTGCTATAGTGCAAGTCACCACCATCAAAGCGATGCTGAGAACGAGTAGCACTGTCCAGTCAGATTTGCTGCGTGGTACACTACCTTTGGGACCCATTGAAGATTCTGGTCCCTTTTTCTACCAGGACAAAATTGGTTGAGTTCTAAATCTTTCTGGTGAAGGACTTTTATATTCTCCTTTCCTGAGGGACTTCACATCTCCGAGTCGGACTTGGTGAAGCCTTGTGGTACCTTAAATAAATCATAGTCACTGCAAAGCCACATCTCGGGCAAAACAACTAACTAGGATGCTAAATAATACTCAAAGTCCTCATACTTGATGCACACTTAACGGTAGTCCAAAACATGATCACTGGCAAATGTTCACCAAATACAGTCTAAGCGACAAACTGCCCAACACAGATCAAACCGGAAACCCAGAGATGCCAGAATCTGCCAACAGTGTGACACTGGAGAAATAGACTTTTTCTACACAGTCATAAACACAAAAGACACCAGTGACCCTTATTTCTCCACTTCTGCGCAGTGAAGAGAGACTTCCTCAGGAAAACATAGGAGGAAAAGCTCCATCTCATTCTTGGGGAAATACAGGAAGCTGAGAAGGGGGTAGCAAAGTTGGTCTCTGCATACAACCAGAAGAGCAAGTGGGAGAAAGTTGTCCTGCATGGTCATTACTAAGTAATTTTCATATTGCTGTGTGGGAGAAGGAGTCGGTCACCAGAGACCTGCTACTGCGACTACTAAAGCCCCATTGCCAGCACGGAGCACTGCGCGGCAGAGCAAATGGGATGAAGTGGTCTTGCGTGGTCATTGCTAAGTGTTTTTACTATTGCTGTGCTGGCAGGAGGAGCCGTCAACAGAGACCTGCTTCTGCGACTACTAAAGCCCCATTGCCTGCGCAGAAGAGCAAGTGGGATGAAGTGGTCTTGCGTGGTCATTGCTAAGTATTTTTACTATTGCTGTGTTGGGAGGAGGAGCCTGTCACCAGAGACTTGCTACTAATAAATCACCATTGCCAGTGCGGAGTGCTGTGCGGAAGAGCAAGTGGGAGGACGTGGCCTTGCGTGGTCATTGCTAAGTATTTTTACTATGGCTGTACTGGGAGGAGGAGCCTGTCACTAGAGACGTGCTACTGTGACTACTAAATCACCATTGCCAGCATGGCGTGCAAGAGCAAGTGGGAGGAAGTGGTCTTGCCTGGTCATTGCTAAGTATTTTTACTATTGCTGTGCTGGGAGGAGGAGGAGCCTGTCACCAGAGAGCTGCTACTGCGACTACAGCCAATTCATGCTGCCGGGTCGTCCCAAGATTCCAAACGAAAAAAAAGCAGGGGGGAGCAGCTTCCCGGTTATGGCGGCGCAAGCCCTGAACGCCCTTCCACCTTCCCTGAGAGCTGACCAACCCTTCCTTAATTTAGGTGAAACACTATAAAATGGCTTGTAGCCCAGGACCGGTGACACTGCGGGAGAGTGTTAGCCTGCTTTTACTATAATCTGTGTTGACATACTAATCCCTGGCACTCTAACCATTGCCACTGATCTCCAACTTATCTTCTCTATACCTACATCGTTTGTACATACTCCTTTACCCTAAATTGCAGAAAAACGTAATAACTGCAATTCATGCCTATACACCACTCTCTGGCACTGTAACCACTGCCACTGATTGCCTATCTATCCATCTTTACTTGTATTGCCTATATATACTCTTTCTAAATTGCTGATATGTTATGTAGCAATTGAACTCATGCTTAAGGTATACTTGTAACTCTGTACAAATGCGCCCAGATACCTTTGGGTTTGGTGCGCCATACAAATAAAGCACCATTGCCAGCGTGGAGCGCTGCACCAAAGAGCAAGTGGGAGGAAGTGGTCTTGCGTGGTCTGTCGGGCACTGGAGGAGACGGATTAATCCCTAGTTGATATTTTCTGCTTCTGAACGCACTTCTCCTCTAGTCTTTTCCTGTACCGCTAAGAGCCATTGCTCATCCGGTAAGTGAGCCAATTGCTGAAATTACACAAATCTGTTGCCATTAGTCGTTCTAGCTTCGAGGAGAGGCCCGTCGCAATGCAGTAAGCGTGGTGACTGCGGGTGGCGGGTTAACCTTTAAGCCCCTCTTCATTTTTGGAGTTTGTATGGTGACATATCGCAAAAACGCTGAAGCGACGTGCCTCAGGAGTTGCTGCAGTGCGAGCTTCAAAACGTATTGCAGCTGCTATACACAGAGTCATGGAGGCTTGGCCCCAGACCCTGCCTTCTGCCTCTGTGAAGGCATCATGAAGTAGGACACAGACTTAAAATTCAAACAAAAAGGTGTTTATTAACTTAAATGTCAGGATGGTTGAAGGCCTAACTTGCCCTATGCTAAGGTGGGATTTCCCTACCTGAACGAAACTAAGAAAAGTTTGAGTCAAAGAGTTCAACTTAAAAGTCTGTATGTGACCAAAGCCTATCCTTGCCCTCACAACTAAAAGCTAAACAATGTGTAGGGATGCCAATAATGAAAGTAATGGTGATCAACATTAAGTTCTGAGCTTCTTCCAACGCTTAGCTTTTTCTTCAGCTCCCCCCCTTTCCCAAGTTCAAAGCAAAAGAGACTTGAGTCTGCATTCTCAAGACAAGTTCACAATTCCTTTAGTCTCAGGATGCCCTTCCAGAAGTCTTTAGTTTATACAATGTCTGTTTCTCACAGTTCCGGGCTCACTAGTCTAGGCGCAGCTGAGACTGCACCGTCCACCCATCATAGGTCGCGCAACCAGGATCCCTAGGCTTCTCAGCCCACACAGGTTTACCAGACTTGTCCTGTGTACAGAGTTCTGCTCTTGTAGTCTTCCTTGGTTGGACTCTTGGCTTATGTGCAATAATCAAACTACTTTGGCTTCTCTTGATTAGCATCTTGGCTCTGCCCCAAAGTGTCACACACCTCTTGCCAGTCTTTGGCCTTGTCACACTGTAATTATACGTTCAGTTCCCTGTAAGGTGGCCGTGCTCATGTCCCACCTTCTATAAAACTCCTTTACATTTGTGCTCTTTCCTATGCGCGGTTTTGCCATGAGCACTTTCTCTTTGGCTGTCCTCTTCGTTACACATAAAAAGCATTATTCAGTTCCATAGCCAATAGCATTTGTTATGCTTGATTTCAAGTGGTATTCACTCTGATGTTTAAATATGCACTCAATATGTTTTTCAGTTCAATATTTAATAAGCAATTTGATAATAAGCAATTTGATATTCAATATGAACTCAATTTGGTTTAATTTCAAGTTGTTATTTAGTTTGGTATTCAATAAGTATTCATTGTGCTTATTTTCAAGTGTCCGTGCAATTGGAATACATTCATTCCCCACTCGCAGACCACTTAGGAACGCCCTGGTTATCGAGTGCCTCACCCCGACACTCACCGGTACTTGGCTTTGTTCCTGAATGGCTCCCGCTGCTTCTTTCTTCCCTGCAGGTCAGCGGAGCAGCTCCTGTGAGCCCCACTCATATACAAGGGCCCACCGCTCGCACACTGGTAGCTCTGCTGCCTCGACAGAGACACAGACAGCGTCCTCCTTCCTTCTGCACAGTTCCACAACAGAGGCTCCTTCTCTGGGCTGCTGGCCGGCATCCTGGCTCCTCCACAGGACCCACTACGGCTGCCTCCTCCTGGAAAAGGTTACCTGCTGGTCTTGTTCCCAAAGGCTTCCCTGTTTTGTTCTGCACCATTCTCTGGCTCTCATTTTATACACCTGAAAACCTCTAACAGGTTGCAGGTGTTGACCCTTTATTAGGTTTGCCTGACTATGATTAAGGGGACATGCCTGACTCTCACCATACTCTGCAGGTATCTACCTCGTCCCAGTACCAGAGTGGTAAAATGTAGGTGTAGTGTTCATTATTCTTAGTCTCCTCTTCCTCATTGTTAGGAAAGATTTCCATTTATGGGTATTTTTCCCTCCAGTTGTGTACACCCAAGTTTTGCTGTTGTCTGACAACCCTAGCCTGACATTTGCCAGTGGAGCCCAGCCTTCTGCTGTACTCCGGTGGGCTTTTGCTCATTTTATTATACGAAATCCCTGAGGCCCTTAAGACAGTCAGTGCTGGGAGACTTTGTTTCCCTTAGTCTTTCACTTTGTTGCTATTTCTTAGTAACATTTTATCAGTGCACAAAGTACCTTACAGTACAGTGCGCTGGAGTCCTCTTTGCATTTTTAAGGCCCTAGACACCCTCAAAGGATTTTTTTGGTGAACGTACAAGTGTGCCTTGGACAGAGCTGGTGGCAGCTGTTACTTCTTAAGTGTTTTCAATGGTCCAAACAGCGTTTACCACGTTTGGCCCAGGACAGTGGCCAGTGACTAAAATGGCCATGCCATGAGGTACTTTGTTTTGTCCTTTGGCCATCTTGTCCCTTTGCCTTCCCAGGGTCGAGCAGACCGGGGAAATTCCTTATTTGTTCATGCAGAATCCTGCGCAAACCAAAGCTTTTGCAGGCTTCTGCATGCCTTGTGTGTGTGCCTCCAGGACGTGGGCTGGAGCTGTCTATTTACAATACACATTCTGGGTGCCAGGATGTCTGGTGTGCTGGGATGACTGGGACCACTGTGGTCCATGATTGGTCGACGTCTGGGATGGCTGTATATGAGCAGATCTCTCATTGGTTTCTCTTAGTTTTAGCGCATGTTTTAGCACAAAGGAGATTTTGTTTAAGTGAACGCATCTTACACCCATTCCAGGTCAATCTTCTGAGTTCACACCAAACTTAGTAACGGAGCCAAGTATCCTGAATCAACAAAGCAGATCTGTGGAACCGCTGGTGACCTGATGGAAGGTTTGGCACCCCGAGCCCACTGTTGTCACGTCTGACCCCCTGTTTTTGATCGAACCTAGAATGCCTGCAAGGAAGTTTCGACCCATTGGAATAGTGCGGCCAACTATTCTCGGCACCTCCTGCTTAACCTGTAAGCAAGCCTTTTCAGAAGTGTTCCTGAACCGCCCTGTGAAGTGACCAGCTTGCACGGGATCTTTGCCCTGGAAGCGCTGCGGTCTCGAGTTTCGACTTGCGCTGGAATATGCAGGTTCTGAGTATAAGGCACTCTCCCGCTGAGTTCCGTACAGCTAGCATTCCTAGGTCTGGAATTAGGAGAGTCCGCCTGAACCCGAGCATACGCGGTCAATGTGTCGCCAAGCTGTGGTGACGAACTTCGTGGGTGCCTTGCTGCTGTACCCCCCTGTGTCCTCTGACTCGCTGCAGCAGAATTAGCCTGATCCGTTCATCAGGAGCAGAGAAATTGCCACTATCCGGCCACAAAATCATCACTGGAACGCAGCCCCTGAAAGCCGCAGAGCCGCGCAACTGCAGGATTTGAACCTGCAACTGAAGTGGACCCGACGGCCGAAGTTTCCTCCGGAGTGCGCCGAGCGTCGGTGAGTACTTGGCAACCCATACTGGTGGCCCCTGGGGCATCCATCAATTTTCACGCACGAGTGTCCCCCCAGGGCCACTAGCCTGTGCTTCCAAACTATTCCCGATTCTTGGATCCTGTTCTGCCCTCTTGGGGAGACCCTCCTCGAATAGTGGGAACTTATTCTTCACTGCCTCACCCACCTTCCTGAGTCGCTACAGCTCCTTGAAGAGACCCCGTTTTGACTTAACCGCACGATTGCGTACGCCAGCACCGAAAGTACTTTTGAGCTCAAGGCTCCACTCATCTAGGGACTGGACTGACTCTTAGTTAGGGTTTGAATTGTGAAGGACTGCCTAAACAATAGTCACACTGTGCAACCCCTCTCTTTGCAGGTTGTGGATCCATACTGTGTACTATTCCTTTAGGCCATTGGTTACTGTATATATGTATGCTAGATTAGTGTTGTGTTGGTTTTGTTATTACTGCTGAATAATTACTTTGTGTTTGACTTAAAAGGCCTTTAAGAAATGTAAATATATTTTTGATATACACATGACAGAGTAATTTGTGGTTTTGTTTACTGTGTGTGCTCACTGTGGGCTTTCAATCACCCTCACCCTCCTGAGACCTAGCATTGACCGCTTTCAATGCTACCATAATTGGTCAAGCCTGTCCAGAAGGTTACTCTGTTCCAAGAAACTAGGATGACCTTCTGAACCTCTGCCCACCATGTCAGAGTTCAGAAATCCATCATAACACTCGTCCCAGTACTGTCAACTGTCAAATGTGGGTAAATGAAGGAAGAGGTTTTGAAATGCCCTATAAAGGTTGGGGGGAGTGTTAGGTTGGTCATCCATAGGGAAAGGGGGATACCATGTTTCACCTGCACTATCCTTAACCCCTCGCTTCACCTTCTTTCTTGTGCTTCTAGGGTGCTAAAATCCTTGGGCAATTTCTGGGTTAATGTGACAGTGATGACAATACCCCATGATTACCTCTGGGACAGAGGGTCCTTCCTGAAAAAAATATGCGGAATACAGCATCTCGTCTCAGGATGGCGTTTCACTCCCAATCCCCAAGGACCCTCCACCCAGGTGATCCTCCCTCGCTTCTTCACCCCAGAGTCAGAATCCAAGAGCGATGGCCTCTCCCTAGTCACCTGAACAGAGGTCCCAAGAGGAGAAAACGTGAGGACGCCTTCAGGTTTCTCACACCTCTCCTTGTGCAAATGAAGAATATTCTGTCCATCCAGCTAACACAGCAAACTCTGTTGGTGTGGTGCGAGGAGATGGAAGGATAGCTGCTGCGGGACTAAGCAGTGATGCTAACATTTGCTCGTGATGTCTATCCCAAACATGTTACCAGAAGACCTTTGATCTTGGAGAATCTAGTAAGGGAGCCAAGTCCGACACTACAACTACTGACTTTTTCTCTGCTCCATTCATTTACTAACCCGGTGGTGACTGAATTCGAAACTGCTGCTGCTGTGGTACCGATATGGTTACATGTACTATCACACACAAGGACAAACGTAAACATCCTGAAAATATTATGGAGACCTATGTGGACATTCAACCTAATGGCCAGATTGTTGACTTTGAATAGTCTTCTCACGGCCGGACTCAGCACCTAGATAATAACATTTATTTTCCAGTGGGAGAGACTGATGAAGAGCTTAATACCACGCTGCATGCTTCCGACGTTAGTGGATCTTCTGCGGCAATGTTAAATATTTTGGAAAACATTCTCTCAGTTAACAGCTAGATGAGATGACATTGACAATAAGTTAGATAGACAAGGTAATTCTCTTGAACACATTGTGTGCACCTTGAATATACTTACTAACATCAATAATGTACATATCAATAGCCTGGATAAAATCCATGCTGATACAGTGACATTCATGAAATCTGATCTGGTACAACTGAAGGAAAGCTGTACACTAATGAGCCTTACTCCTGCCAAAGCAGACATTAACACGGAGGCATGGTACAAAAGTAAACAAGCGATTATGTATGACGACCTTTCGGCCAAAAGGAGATAAAATTGCGGGCCTCATTAGAAGCATGGCGGTCCGGAAATAAGGGTGCCGGTGGCAACGTACCAGCACCCTTTCTGGACCGCCATGCTATAACAATGCCGGTAGGGGCCACAGATCCCCGGCAGGCATGTTAAGAGTTAATAGTGCCGGTGCTTTAGTGACCCCATTTCCATCTAGTCTCACAGGACTCCATGGAAAGGGGGATTTACAGTTACAGTGTCACAGGGTTGCCAGTAACCCGCCACCCACCAGCGGGTTTTACCAGCAACCCCATAATGAGCCCCTGCGTCTTTGAACATTCTGTCAGAACCTATCAGACGTCTCTGACCTGCTAAGCCCTTTCGTGTTTCTCGCAAAGGCAAGACCAACAATGCCATTGCTTGTAAGGGTCATCCTATTCGGGGCGGACCAATTTGACAAAATGTCTGGTAGACATATCACTTGTGGTGGAAGAAGAAAATGAGCCTGTGACTAAAGATGTGACCCTACCATCTACTGCAGTAGGGGTTGGAGCTGTTAATCGGTCGACTGCTCCCACTTATCAGGCCAGTGGTCCACTCCTAGGCCAGGGCAACCACAAGCAAAAGAAACAGACTACCTTTTGGAAGAGACAAAATACAAAATCAGCTAGAAAGGTTTTTTTTAGTCCGGCTTTTGCTATCCCTGATGTAGGTGTGGGGTCCTCTGTCAACAGTGTTATGATTCGAACAGAATTAAGAGATTTAAAAGCAGATGTCCCACCTACACTATCGTTCCCTGCTAGAAGCGACAAAGTAATGGTTTTAGAATTAGAAGCTTCTTTTGCAATGGAAAAAGGTTTTACTTAAAATCGATCATGGCTACTGGAGCTGTTCCACTCAATTATTCATTTACGCTTCATTAGAAGCAATGACATTAGAATAGTGGATTCTTGTCAGAATGTTATGATATGATAAATTAATTTATAACGCGCCTCTACGCGACATGACAAGGAAGGGAAGACAGAAGGAGGACAAAACAACAATCTTACTAGGCCTTGTGTCATTCATATCGTGCAAGTGCGGGGGGACGGAGAGGAAAAGTGCCAGGGGAGTGCGGGAGGGGAGAGAGTGCAAATAAACGCGTAGCTGTCAGGGAGGTGGCTCATAAGTGCACCGAGTCAGGGGACTGTAGGGTTGCAGATACATTCCCCAAGTGGTTGGGAGGCCCGGTTGCAGTGCAAGGGCAACTGGTTGTACAGGAGCCTGGTCCCGTACGTTCAGAGGGTGGCCAGGTAACCAGGTTAGATAAGTCACTTCCATTGTGCATTTCCAAAGTATTGTTACCTACATCATGGATTCACATTCTTCTTTAAATAGGCATGGTTATTATGAATGTTCTGTTTTGGAGATTGACGCTTACCAGGGAGTCGGAAAATGTGGTACATTTTATAACATAAATAGACATGTTGCCGGACAGGTCAACTCGTTGGGAGAGGGAGGTAATGCACAATCCATGGCCCAGCACAGAACAGGTGTAATCAGTCAGCTCTCACTATAACTATCTGGGAGTAAACCTGGACTCCAGATTGCAGTGGGTTTCGCATCTAGAACATGTTAAAAGTAAGAATTCAAAGAAAGCTGTCACTATCGCCCATAAGTGTGGGGGTTACTTTCTTGGTGCCCTGATCTAGTTATATCAAGCCAAAATGCTCCCAATCCTTCCATATGGGGCTGAGATTTGGGCTTTTGGATATATAACAGAGCTGATCAAAATTTAGACTGCAATTGTATAGAGACTGTTGAGATTGCCCTCCCATACTGCAATGGAAATTATCTTTCTAGAATGTAATATTGTACCGATTTATGTGAAATTTCACTTGTGCTATCTGCCCATTTACTGGAAGCTTGCAAATGCCCTAGAAAAAACCTTGATTGGGCTGATGTTTGGGGGTGCTACAGTCTCGAGCTAGCCTTATGTCTATCAGTTTCCTTGTGAA
Source organism: Ambystoma mexicanum (assembly GCF_040938575.1). Taxonomy (NCBI): domain Eukaryota; kingdom Metazoa; phylum Chordata; class Amphibia; order Caudata; family Ambystomatidae; genus Ambystoma; species Ambystoma mexicanum. Next base: position 34,513,407 of record NC_090922.1, on the reverse strand, counting down.
AATTAGGTTGATTGCCGACTGGTGGCTTAAGATTACCCCCGGAAAATGCCCTTGCAATGCCGCTCTGCCACTTTAGGAAAGTAATGTAGACCCTTCAATTGGTAATCTGGCAACCAAATCCAACGCTGTTGCCTTTTTTGAATAAATTCAAGACCGGGAATCAGCTCGAAGATACATCTCCCATTTTTGGCCAATTCTTTGGTCTGGGATTATCTCTGACTGAAATGTCACACTGAAGTCTCTTGAGATAATAGGCGCTTGGCTAAAAATCCTGAAAAATGTTAGATATTTCTGCTTGTGCAGCGGTATGCAATTGGAATTAGCCAAACGCCTATTGACTGAGTGTCCTTCACTAATGACGCTACGATTGAAGGCTTTGAGTTCAGCTGGTTTGGATGTGAATATTACAGCAGAGGCTCTTTGGAATTTGTATATGGATGGTTGTTATGAAGCCCCAGCTTTATGTCTGTTTCTCTAATGCCTGTGCTTATGTGTAGATTCTTGTGGTTCTTTTTTTTTCTTTGTTTTTTGTTGTATGTCCTGTTGTGCCATCATGCCTCCGGGTCAATTGTGCGCGGTATAAATAAATAAATGTAAATGTACTGTATTTCTCACCATTTTGTGGAAAAGAATTGTCAACATTATGGAACTGTTGGTATAATGTGTGTAGATAAATGCGGAGTTAGAAGGCAATACTGTCTCTTGGATTAAGATGACGTTTCTTTTAATTAATTGAACTCTTTAATAAGGGATTTTCTTTTTCTTATTTTTAGTATGTTTATTCTTGGATCGAATTAGGTTTGTTCTTACTACTGTGTGGGATTAAAAGTTGATTTTTTGTTAACTGTATAATACCGTAATAAATAATAATAATAAAACCAGAAAAGAAAAGACACGTGGCAATTCAAGTTTACTTATGTATCACTGTATGTACTTACTTCGGCAGTAACCTTCTGACTTGTCATGCCAATAACTTTATATTCTATTGACTCCAAGACCCACAACGTGATGGGCTCTGACTGACACCCTCGTTGTCTGATGGGTTCCAATAGTGAGGCAAGCTTAGTTTGAGCTATGCGACACTTCACTAGTCAAAGACTAAGTAACAATGAGAACTGTCTCGTCTGAGACCCTTCTCGTCAGGAAATTGCACTCTGAAACTTTAAATCTGACCAGGGTGGTGTATTATGAGACCCTGCTTGTGAGAGTGCTGCTTTCAAGGAGGGCCTACTACTCCAAGATGCTCAGTCTTTAAGGTGAGAGCCTATACCCCGAAACCCTACCGACTTCTGCTGATACAAACTCATTTATAATGATGGAACCTTTAGAATTAAATTGAGCTGAGGTTTTCCTTTTCATATTTGAAAGTCAAACTGTGTGTTCCTTGTTCTTCATGGCATACAATATGCAGTGTCGCATAGCAATTTGCTATGAAATTCTGTAGGTTTGCTAATTAAATTGGCACATGTTTGCTGGCTATTTAAAATATCCTGTTCAATGAAAGCACAGCTCCCCCAGCATTCCTCTTATTTTCACGGCTCTCTCCAATGTCTCTTCTCTGTTCACTGCAAGTTTAATGGGGCTAATTTAGAGAGAGTGCAGCAGTTATCCTCTCTTCCATGCTTGAGTGCCAAAGGCATGTGTGGGAGTGCTAGGCAAGATATTTGTTTTCTTATTCAAATAATTGTAAACCAGAAGTAATCGGGATGGTACTTCCATTAAGTTAACTATAATCTGTATGGCAAAGACCAGTATGTGTTAACTTGATAATTTTATTTAAACGATTGTCTTGCAATTCCATTCCTAAACATTTAAGTTGTTACATAATACATAATTACAGTATTGATACTATAACACTGCATTGTCTCCATGCTTTACAGAAAAGTGTTGGTTAGTGTATCTAAATCTCATAACGTCAAGTAGATTACATTTTGTTGGGGAACATACATCATACTGACAAGTGAACACTTTTGAAAATGTACATTATCACGCGGCCAAATACATTTGATGGCAAACCTAGTTCTGTAACTTCCTTGCTGCATGCATCTTGCAACTGGTGCTCAACCCATGAGCAAATCCCATACTCCTTAACATATCTGATTGCTGCAAACTACAATATTCCACCTAGTTTGCTTAGTTCTCCGACGGCTAGACCATCCACTCTACTTAGTGGATTACTTTCTTTCCTCTTAAATAATGAATACATAAAGCTAAGGTTTACACAAAGCAGTGATCATAAGTTCCATCCAGTCAGTACATCCACAGATCTAATACACTGTAGTTAGCCTACAAATCTCGCTTTGCTCTATCATTGATTGCATTATATATTAGCACCTGCGGGAGAGAGCTAGCCAAACTGTTTTCAGAACCTTTTAATCATATCTACTTATTTGTGTCCATTCATTCAGCTAAGCTTTTACATTTTACAGACACTCATTCAGTGCTCGTAAAGTCTTTTCGCCCACTTGCATAGTTGAGTAGATGTTATTAAGGGGTGGGCAACATTTGCAGGGCAGAGTTCGAAATTGAGGGGAGCTGGGATCTACTTAACTCCTGCTTGTAGCCCAGAGGAGCCTGGTTAGATTAGCACCAACAACAACCAGGAGCTACTTTTGGCTCTCCCGGCCAATTGATGCTGAACAAACAAACCTATATGATATGAAGTGTGCATTTGGGATGATCTATAAAGAAGCATTAATTCAAAAAAATCTATATGACATCTAAAGCATAAGGGTTCATAGATAACGGACACAATTGTATGTTTGAAATTTATGTGGGAGTTAATTTGTGGAATGCTAAATACTAGCTCCAGGTTACCCAGTGGTAGCTCCTGCCAACTGGTTAATGCAGTATACCCAGGAGCTGCTATTAGCTCCTGCTTATCCAATCTTAATGTTGATCCCTTCAGGGTTGTTTGAAACTTTTACTTAACACTTACTTTGCAGTAAAAGTCAAATAAAGGTTTGACTTTGCATGGCTGTCCTCTGGGTGGCAGCAGTGTCCCACAAAATAGTAGGCTTGTGGTGACATGCACAATTTTACAGAAAGCACATTTAAATGTGTTGTCATCTGTTGCCATGGGTTGAGTGCATTTCTCTAAGTTCAAGTAGGTAAACTAAGATACTCAACCTGCAGGTCTAGTGGATTTTTAAAGAATTTGCAATGCCAGACTCCTCTCACTAATGTCTTACTTAAGTGGTACACAAAACGGCATTATTGTTGCTCATTTTAGGTCTTGGGTACAAATAACTTTTGGTGACATTACAAATATTAGTACAACATTGCTAATCAAATGGGTTTGTTTGCTAATCAGGAAAAATGTAATTAGCAAACTCTGCTAATCAACTTTGGAAAACTAATGTAGTATGTCTTGTTCTTTCATATGCTGTTCAAATTTCAGATATAGGATACAGTAGTCAGATTTGGTTCACGTGTGCTTTGAGTATGGTGTGATATCCCCAACAGGCTGCAGGGTAAGCGGAGGATATATACAGTGTTGTATAGAAATGACTATTCAAAACAGAAATAGCTCAAAGCAGAAACAAGTCTGTGATTGTTGCATTTTTTTTATATGTGTGTGATAGTTATATTCAAGGCAGCATTGCTTTTAGATGTGCATGTTTGAGGTTCTGTTTGGAAAACATACAATTAAATAGTATGGATGAGAGACTGACGAAATTGACTGACAGCGCTGTGTGGACATTACCAAGAGTTTTTGTTTCTTGCACTGAACGCTATTTAACGAAAAAAAGGCAGTATGTGAAACTTGTCGGCAGAGACACCCCCATATCCCTAAGTGATGGGGCACTGTTGAAAGTGATCGAAGGGGTTGTCGCAGTCAGTGAAGACGCCACCCTCTAAGACGCCCCAGCCCAATGACTGATGAGACCACGTCTGTCCTGCCGCTCATGATGCGCCTCTCGCTGCCCGTACGTTTTTCATATTGTCCCCAAACAGGGCACTGTGCAACAGAAAACTACTCCCGGGCATTACCCAGCCCATACAAGTCTTTATCAGCACCCCCACCCCAAGAGGTTCGATAATTTCTAGTAGCGCGACTCCCTCTCCTCTGCACACAAAGGACCTTGCCCACACACTTTGAGACAGTTTAATATTATTCTCCATTCTGCGATGAAGCCCTAGGGCAATGTTAGATGAGGTGCTGAACTCTCGTCAGAGATGCTTCAACCTCATAACCACTGCAGACAATACTATCCTCCCTCCAAAGAGGCGATCGCCGAGGAAAAGCCCCCTGTTGGACATCATGTCCACCTGTCATCCCGCCCCGGTGGTCTCTTTAAGAGCCCCTCCCAACAAAGACCTCTTTAGTACAAGAGTCTCACCAACCCCCTCCTCCCAAAGTGAGGTTAGCTAACGCGAGCCAGGCCCTTTCTAGTCTCACCGAGTGAGTGATCTTCCTTGAACATCCACTTCATGGTGCAGACAGGCAGGCAGGACAGGCCGAGGTAGGAAGCTCTGACAGCTACAACAACAACACAGGCGACTCGGCTTCCTCTGACGTCAACCTCAGCCAATAGGGCGGGCTTCCGCCGCGTCACTCTGCAAAGGGGTAGGGGGCGGGGTTACGAGGCTCCTCAAAATCGGTGACAGCGGCAATAGGCGGAGCCTGAGAGAGTTGTTGTGGCTACTAGGTAGAAACAAACATTGGCAAAGGCAATAGGCCTATCTGTTTTGGAAGTTTTAGGAGCTAACGACTGTATGGATGGGCGAATATGGCGGAGTGTTATGAGAGGATGGATGGTAGGATGAGTGGGTGAATAAGGATGAACAGTGCTTTTAGTGAGAAGAGTAATCGATGGGGTGGTTTAACAACTGTGTCGGGCCTAGCTGCCTGACCTAGGGGTGGGTAATTATACATGTACTCGCAATAGAGTCAGTTCACTTACCCAACAATCTCTTTGCCGTCTATAGGTGCTAATGGGTTCCATGTGTTTATAACAACAATCCCAATAACGACAAACATTTTAAACGACACTTAAATAACGAAGAAAGTCGATTTTTTAAAAAATTGGGGGCCCCCTCTCAAGCCCCTCATTTCTACAGCATTTTTATAACCCCACAACTACCTCCACCTCTTTTAATCCCTTACTATACCATTATTAAAAAATGTGACATTTTGTCGTTATTCAGGTATCTTTTAACATGTCTGTGGTTCTTAGCACTGCATAGTGGTCCAACATTATCCATTCTAGTCAGGAGATGCTAGAGAAGTCGCAGTTTCAACTTCTCATTCTGGGACTTGCAGTCCTGGATCTCCCCACTATAAACCCAAAACTACAAGTCCCAGAATGCAAAGTTAAAACCAGGTCTAGACTAGTGTCTCCCGAATGGAATGTATCATTTTGGTATGTATGGGGGTGGTGGTCGGGACAATGGATGGCAGGGCCAAGTGTCACTCCTTTTGTTTATTAATCTGCGGTGCAACCCCTCCAGGTAGCCCGTTCACCACACACACCTACCTAAAGAGACGGTCGCAGTTATCTCGTGAAAGGGCTGCCTGCAGTGGATGGCACATTGGATTAAGAAACAAAAGGATAGGTGAGTGTAGCACAATGAATGTTAGCAATGTGCCCACCTCTCCCGCTAAACTCTTACAAATAGGCCCTTCTATCTCCTGTCCTGACTGCAAAGCATGGGAGTTTACAAGGCTCCCTTTTGGGATCTCTTTGGCTTCCTGGTGCACCACAAAGGTGTTAAGGCCTGTAGTAGCCCGTTTGAGAGAATAAGGTTTAGAATGAGAATGTAACTCAACAGCATGATAATCATGGCTCAATACAAATACCTTTTATAGAAAAAATGGATCAAGACCCATTTGTACAGACAAAACAACGCAAAAACCCTTTAGATTCGTGTTTTAGACTCTACAAACCTTAGGAGTCCACCATACAGTATATATCACTGGTTCATTTATGAATCCGAATTTTAATTCAAAAGTTAACATTTAACAACACTGTATAAAAATATTGAAAAAGCGATCTTTATAAAAATATCTTTTGCTTTTTCTCCGAGTTAATTTAAGTAAATACATACCCATCTCACATTCATACTCCTTAATAACAACTGTATCAGCTGCCATATCTTCTCCACTTGTCTGCATGCTAATATTCACTTAAGTTGATCAGTGTTTGGCAAAAGGTGGATATTTTTCTGTCGACACATGTTTCAAGCGGCGCTTGTTGACATGTTAGTGCCAAAATCATACTTCCGCCATCATCAGGTCAAGAGGTGGTATGTGAGTGACCTGCCCTCCTTCTAAAGATCCGGTGTTCAGAAATGTCTTGCCGTTGTTTGCAAGCACTTGTCTCAATTTTGTTTGGGCCCGTCTAGAATGTACCGGATATCGATCATCTCAATATGTCTGTCTGCAGGGTCGGATTGGCCCCTCGGCCTTTCGGCCCGTGGCCGGGCCAAAATCGTCCATGGGGAGTGGGGGCCGGTTTCTGGCCAAGCCTGGGCAGGTTTGGCGAAATAAAAATTGAAAAAAAATCATTTTTTAAAATAATACATATCTTTTTTTTAAAAGCCTTTCATCCTTCTTAGGTAGATAAATGAGTACCAACCCAGGTTGGGTGATATTCTATGCATATTTGTTCTATAAAAAATAGCTTCAGCTTAAGTGCTATACAATAACGTATTATCATTTGGCCTTGGACGTCTGCTTGGATTCACAGTAATTTAGTGTATTTAGGACAATGCTATTTGATGCCACTTCCTGTTTTGGCAAGGAGTGAAAGGTCCTGTTTCATCGCTTCCCGGGATGTCACTTTGGGGTGGGGTCAAATGACATCACTTCTGGTGATGTCATCAGAGGTAAATGGGTCATGAGGCGAGGGGTGGGCCACTTTTTTGAGGCGAGGAGTGGGCCACTTTTTTTTTGGTGACCGGGTCTATTTCTTGTCCCAGTCCAATCCTGTCTGTCTGGTAAGAGTTTCTGGTCTGCTGAGTATGACGCAGATGGAGCTGCAGAGGAATCGCCTTTGCTCAGTTGTTCGTTAATTGCAGGCCTTGGTTTTATTCAGATTTTTCTCTTGGTGCGATGGAAACAGCCAGAGTGTGTTCCAGTAGCCCGGTGTTCACAACCTGTGTGCTGTGCTCGCCACTACACAGAGAGCGGCGAGCCTGCGACTACTGAGCTTCTCAAATGGGATTTACCCCTTGTATTCTTTGACACAGGACCCACCCATTAGTGGCAGGACTCCCAGATTACTTCTGTCTACGAGAAGACATCTTTATTTAATTGTGTGTACTTTGAGAATAACAGTCATTTCTTATGTCTACACCAGCAGATGTGTTTTTGCATCTTATAATCTGTTTAACTAGGATACTTTCTTGTCAAAACGACTATGCGCTACTTCATTAACGTTTCATGCCATTTCACTCATGTGAAGGCTCAACTATTTGAGCATCTTACTTACCATTCAAGATATCAGGCCTTGAGAACGACTGGTTCGGGTGAAACACGTGTCGGCTGTTTACAATCTTTGTCAAATCAATATAAGTGTATTTGTGACAATAAAAACAACTGTACATTTCTCGCAGTGTATTCTCTTTGTGGCAGTGCGCGAGTCACCTCACTTCCAACCTCATTCAATTAGCATTACTAGATTTGACCCATTTTTAGGGGGGCTCTGTGGAAGTGCATTCGCAGCAGACCATTCCCTTATCAACCTACAGGTGGAAAATATAGCGCACCGCGAGATTTGTTGAACCCTTTACCCATAATCTCTTCTATTCATAACATGACAAGAGAAATGACAGCAAGTGTTCTATGTTGGACGGAGGAAAATTGATGTATCCGTTTGATTGTGTGTAGGTGGAGTCGTTGTCTATTAATATTCTAAGATGTTGTACCACTTTGGATGGTTCTGGTCGGTTTCCTGATTTAGTAGGCCATGTAATGTGGCGATGGTTCAGCGGGTCATTGGGCGCAATCATGAATTCTGTTTTGTCCAGTTTGAGTTTAAGGTGTTTGGTAATCACCCAATGGTTTATTTCTGTTAGCCAATGTGTAAGGGTTAGGTTTTGTTCTTCGCTAGCATTGGTTTTGTAGATGACTTGTGTGTCATCTGCATAATTGTAGCAGGTAAGGCCATGTCTTTTGATGTGGTTGATGAGAGGTGTCATGTATATAGTAGCGGTGAGAGAGATGAGCCTTGTGGGACTCCGGAAGTTGTTGTGCGGGGTTGAGTTGAAGATGGTTAGCCAAGTGGTTTCCGTTCTTTCTGTTATGAAGGATTTTAGCCAAAGTAATGCTGTGTTGCCGATTCCTATATCTTCGAGTCCTCTGAGTGTTTCATGGTGGACTGTGTCGAAGGCCGCCGATAGATCAAGTAGTATTAGTGCCAATTTGATGTTGGAGTCTGCGTTGGTTTTCGCATAATCCCAATACTGTTTCCATTCCTCTCATGGGTCTAAAGCCGACTTGTCTAGTAACCGATTGCTTTCTACATGTTCCAGGACTTGTTCATAAACATAGCTTTCTAGGGGTTTTGCAGGGTATGGGATGTTTGAGATTAGCTGGTAGTTAATTAGGTCTTCATTGTTTCCAGATGGGTCTTTAAGAATTGGCTTGATGTATACCGATTGTAAGGCTTGTGGCATGGTTCCTGTTCCTAGTAAGTGGCTGAAGAAGTATTCTGCATGTTGTTTTCTGGGTGAGGATAGTCTTGCATATGTCTGGTGGGCAGGGGCCTGTTGGAGAGCCAGTTCTGATGCTTTTACTCACTAGGCTGTTGATTCTTTCTATGGAAGTTGAATTTTCATTTCTGTGCAAAAATCCTCCCTCCTTAAGAGACCCCCAGCTCTTTTTTCTGGACTAAGGACTTTTAAATTTTAACCCCTGAGTGAGTGGGACCTTTTTCTCCCTCTCTCAAGTGTTTTTACCTGATTTGGATTGTGTGTTTTCACTGTTTTTGGAGTCTGACAATTTTCATAGGCATCTGCTTTATGTATGGTGACACACAGCACCTTCAGTGCAGTGTCACTGAGAACTCATTTGGATTTCTCATATGGGTTATATACCTTTTCTTGTGTGAACTACAGTTCCCAAGAATCGTAAAGTCAAATATTGACTTAACTTACCTTTTCCCTTTGTAGGTCCAGCACACACCATCTTATGTAGAGTGCTTGGGGGTCACCTTGTAGCCCCTTATCCTTTCTCATGTAACATTTTTAGGTTACCCTCACTACTTTAAATGGCTGGTGGCAGTAGTTTAATCTTTCCGACTATTGTGCTTTTCTACCACAGGCTAAACCCTCAGCTGCAGTACAGCACCAATGGGTGACCATTTTGTTAAAATGGCCCCTGTATTCTTTTATTTCGCCATTTTCTGTTTGTGAGGTCTTTCTTGGATTTTACTCTGTGCTTTGAGACAGGTTTGAGCCCTTTGTTTGTCTTGACTTTGGTGGGCTTCAGCCCTGAAGCCCACCCCTAGCTCCAGTGTGTCTGTAAGGACAGGATGTGAGGGAGGGTCCCGCAACTCCTGTGTCTTTTTGTTTCTAGGAGTGCCTGAACAAAACTAGTCCTGATTGGCTGGCTGGCTGTCCTGAAAGGACAAGCGCCCTGCTGTGTAACTGACAGCCTTGACTGTGCATGAAGGGAGTAACCGGCTTAAAAGGCGAGGGTTTTGGGACCACATGCAGAGTCGACCACTGGAAGAAACATCTGAAGAAGAAACTGTGAACGAAGCCTGCTGCAACCTCCCGGACGGTTAATTGCCTGGTGAAGCCCTGCTGCTGCACTGACCTCCTTTTTCACCTCGATAGAGAGAGAAGCTCTGCAGGAACGACTTCCACCCGTGGGTTAGTGGGGCCAACTAACCCCGAGATAAACTCCCCTTAGCGCCATCCCTGACTTGCTGAAAGCAACACAGAAGAGCCGCGGGACAGATAGGCAAGAAAACGCAGCAAGCGAACCTGGAGGGGGAACAAGCACAAGCGGATGCAACGCTACAAGGAGGGGGTGGCGACAGCTCTTAACCAAGCAGGGAGTGAAAAGAGCTAGAACGCGAGTTCGCGTTTGGAAGGAAACATGACAGCAAGTTCAATGGAGGAACTTCCATCTTCAGGAGGACTTTGTGGGATGAGACACAGTATTTGTCTTCCACAAAGAAGAGATTGTCACTAATGCCGGAATATGTAATGGCTTGTTGTCAGCAAGAACCTTTATTGTCTCAATCTGACTGTCGGACTGGGGGTGAAGACAATGATAATCAATCAGGTACAGAAGTTAAGAAACATCCTTTGAAGGTGTCATATATCACCCATGGAAGGTATGGAGTAGGTGGGCAATGTGGAAGTAGGACTAATTGTCACAAGTTTCTCCCCTTCTCACCTGTTTCTGATGTGTACTTGTGACCTTCTGGGATTTCTTCTTCTTTACGGTCCGGGATTTGGATAGACCCAAACGACGATCTTCGGCGTCTAGCGTGAGAGTAGTGGTTCAGTTTCCAGGAGCGTTCAAAAAGTCCAGGGTAACTCCAGGAAGTAAATAAGGTACACTTGGAGGCACGGAGGACCGCGACTCGAGCGCGGAAGGCTTTCCAGGAGATTGGAGAAGGAAGGGAACAGGAGGGGATTCAAGGAACTGGGAACAAGGAATCAAGCGCGAGCCCTGATCCAACTCTGGCTAAGCACGTCCGACTACAGGTAGCGTTGAGACACGCAGAGCCGCGGGGGCGTGTCTCTTTTGTAGGATGAGCAGCGTGGAACGCATAGACTGATCCGGAGCATTCCGTTCCGGGTGGCCATGTTGGAAGGATAACTGCATGCAATCCCCTGAGAGTCAGGGACCAGGAGGTCCAGAAAGGACGTAGACGACGGTTCATGACAGTATGCCTCCTCTGGAAACCAGCTCCTCAGGGTTTGCCCGGATGGATCAGATGAAATCGTCGAACCAATCTGGAGAGCATTCATGTTTGACACGGGTTCCCAGGTGCGCGCACTGGAAGGGTACCCTTTCCACTCAACCAGATATTGTAGTTGACCACGTCGATATCTTGAGTCACAAATCCTGGAAATCTCGTATTCCAGTTCATCATTTACAATAACAGGGGTAGATCTAGGAGCTATTCGTAATGACTGAATGTATGGTTTTAACAGAGAAGTGTGAAAGACTGGATGGATTCTTTTCCAAGATTCAGGTAACCGAAGTCGAAAGGCCACTGGGTTGATGATTTCTTGCATGGAAAAGGGACCGTAGTATCTGGGAGCCAGTTTATTGGGGCGTAGGTGTCAAGGGAGGAGCTTCGAGGATAGCCAAATCTTATCTCCTACTGAATAGGAAGGTCCAGGTCTTCTTTTAGAGTCATCATAATGTTTGACATCTTCTCGGGCCCATTCTAGGTATTCCTTAACCTCCTTATGTACTGTGATGAGGTTTTCGATCCAGGAGTCTACTGCAGGTACTGGAGTAGGATGTGGGAGTACGGAGGGTAGGACAGATGGATGGAATCCTTGACTACACAAGAAGGGACTGGTCTTGATAGCTGAATGATCTGAATTGTTATAGGCGAATTCAGCCATAGGTATTAGGAGTGACCAATCGTCCTGAACTTTGGTGGCGAAACATCGTACATATTGTTTGAGAGTCTGGTTCACACGTTCCATGGCTCCATTGGTTTGTGGATGGTAGCCAGAGGATAAGGCACGTTGGATTCCCAGAATACGACATACTTGCTTCCAAAACTGAGATATGTACTGAGGTCCACGGTCTGAAATGATCTTGGAAGGCAACCCATGAAGTCGGAATATGTGTTCCAGGAAAATTCCGGCAAGGTCTGATGAGGAAGGTAGTTTGGATAAGGGTGTAAAATGAGCCATATGGGTAAACAAATCAATAGTGACCATGATTGTTGTGTAGCCTCTGGAGGGTGGTAATTCCATGATAAAATCAGTGGCGATGAATTCCCAGGGTCTTGTTGGTATTGTTGGTTGGAGTAGGAGTCCAGCTGGCTTCTTATTATCCTGTTTGTTCTGATTGCAAACTGCGCATGTTTGGACATGGATCCTAATATCATCCTTCATCTTGGGCCACCAAAACTGTCTTTGTACTAGATGGAGAGTGTTGGTTATCCCACGATATCCCGAATGTAAGGTATCATGACATAGACTTGTGATCCTTTGTCTCAGTCCAGGAGTGGGAATGACTAAGCGATTATATTTGAATAGATACCCGTCCTTAGCTGTGAGATTCTATCTGTTATTTCTCTTGTTCTCCTTCCAGAGGTCCGAAAGTGGAGTTTGGCCTTGGATATTCTCCAGGAGGATGAGTGCTTGGGCAACAAAGATTGTGTGAGGAAACATCTTTGGAAAGGTCCGATCCTCAGAGTTTTCATCGTCAGGACGTCTGGAAAGGGCATCAGCAATTATGTTTTGTGATCCAGGGACATGATGGATGTGGAACTGGTACTGGGCAAAGAAGAAGGCCCAACAGGCCTGACGACTGTTCCTACACTCCAAAGATTGTAGAACTTGAAGAGTTCGATGGTCCGTACGGACCTGGACTGGATGCCTAGCCCCCAGGAGTAGATGTCGCCATTCTGTGAAGGCTTGGCAGATGGCTAGCAGTTCCTTTTCCAAGACGGAATAATGAGTCTCACTGGGCGTCAGGGTTCATGAAAGGTAAGCAATGGGGTGCTGCAATTTGTCCTCAAATTCCTGTTTTAGTACTGCTCCTATGGGATAATTGGATGCATCCGTCTCCACTAGGAATGGCCGGTTAATATCGGGCTTGAGTAAACTCTGTCTTTAATCGTTGGAATGCCTTGTCTTGATCTGTAGACCAGAGAAATGGAGAATCTTTCTTCAAGAGAGCAATGATCGGTTGAACAATTTCAGAGAAGGACGGTATGAACTTTTGGTAAAAATTGGCAAGTCCCAGGAAAGATTGAATCTGTTTCACAGGTGTGGGAGTCGGCCAAGATAGTATGGCCTTTACCTTTGAAGGATCCATTCCAATTCCTTCTGGACTAAGGACAGATCCTAGGTAATGAATAGAAGTGACGTGAAACAGGCATTTCTCGGGTTTAGCTAGGAGTTTGTGTTCACGTAATCGATGTAAGACTGCCTTAACATGCTCTTCATGCCTTAGAAGGTCCTTGGAGTAGATCAAGATGTCATCCAGGTAGACGATAACAAAGAGGAACAGCATGTTCGAGAACACCCTATCCATGAAACGTTGAAAAACTGCTGGGGCATTAGCAAGTCCAAAGGGCATGACCAGATATTAAAAATGGCCGAAGGGTGTTCTAAAGGCTGTTTTCCATTCGTCACCTTCCTTTATACGAATGAGATGGTAAGCACCCCTTAGGTCTAATTTTGTGAAGATTACTGCACCTCTGACTTCTTCCAGGATATCCGAGATGAGGGCTTTAGGATAACGGTCCTTGAGAGTGCACTGATTTAGACCACGGTAGTCCAGACATGGTCTGAGTTCTTTGGTATCTTTCTTTGGAACGAAGAACAATGAAGCTGGAGATTTGGACGGGCGTATGGTGCCATTTTCCAGGTTAGTATCCAGGTATTCTCGGAGAGCCTTTTTTTCAGGTTCAGATAATATAAACATTCTTCTGAAAGGAATCACAGCTGTGGGTTCGGTATCGATGGCACAATCCTCTGGCCTATGAGGAGGGAGAGCTTGAACTATTGCGGTCGAAAAAACATCAGAAAAGGCTTGGTAGGCCCTGGGAATCTGGATGATGTTAGAAACGGCGACTGGACTTTGTTGGTTCTCTTGAAAGTCTCTAGAAGGCTTTGGTAAGGTATCTAAGGATAGGCAGTGAGCCATACAATATTCCGATCCTAGAAACAGTGAGCCGGCTGCCCAGTTGATTTAAGGATTGTGCCTCTGCAGCCAGGGCATTCCAAGAACCATCAGATAATGGGCTGATTTAATGAGGTCAAATTTGATTCTCTCTTGATGGTGATTAATAGAAAGTAGAATCTCTTTAGTCTGAAGGGTAATGGCTCCTGAGGAAAGAGGCCTTCCATCAATTGCCTCAACTGGTTGCATTGTAACTCGGCTTTCATGTGGAATGTTATGAGCAGTGACCCAATCTTGATCTAGAAATACGCCCATAGCTCCGCAGTGAACTAATGCCAGGATGGGGTAAGATTCTGTCTTGGAAGGCGATAGTCGGGCCTGAAGAACCACAAGGTTATTTTGTCCAGGAGAGTTCAAGGATGGAATTGATGTGGAGCAAACATCTCTCTCCCGACACTGTGCTCCATCTAGGATCGGGAGCTGGCATTTCCTGAACGCCGTGGAGGAGCAATGGGACATTCTCTCACACATGTTTATCGGAGGCGCAATACATGCACAGACCAGTATGGATTTGTCGCATCCTTTCTTGAGGGTAATGGGTCCACGAAAGGGTCCTAGTTGCGTAGGTTCTGGGTCCGGGGTAGAAGGAACAGTAGACTCTGCTCTCGGGGCATGTTCCGTGATGGTCTTTTGGGAACTTGCCTTAGACTTCCTCTTCTCTGCTCTTCTTTCTTTGATTCGGAAATCTATCTGTAAGGATAGATCCATAAGAGCCTGGAAGGAGCTTGGGCGGGCCACCCTAGCAAGCTCATCTTTTATTTCTTCGTTCAGCCCCCTTCGGAAGAGTGTAAAACTAGCTTCTGGAGACCAGTCTACTTCTTTCACAAGTTGTTTGAAACGAGTAACATAGGTGAGCATATCCTGGGACCCTTGTTGAATCTCGAGTAGTCTCTCTTGAGCACTATATACCTGCTCTGGGCGATCAAACATTTCCTTAAGGGCTCTCACAAAGCCATCATAGTCATCCAGGAGAGCGTAGCTTGTATTGACTAGGGGGTTGCCCAAGTCAATGCATTTCCAGTGAGGTGTGAGATCATAAAACCCACCTTTGCTCTAGGAGTGGAGAAGTAGTAGGGCTTGAAATTGAAGTGAACTAAACACGAATCAAGGAAGGCGCGGAGAGTCTTGGAAGAACCGTCATACTTGTCCACTATTCCTCCCAATATTACATTTTCTTTGGTTGCGGAATCACGTGATAGAACTAGCTGCTTTAATGCTGCGTTCTCTGCCTTGAGGTTCTGTATCTCCGTTGTTAATTCCTGCATGCCTCACATGAGGTCTTGGACGGCAGCTTCCATCTCTGAATCTGTATCGTTTTTAAGGCGTCTCAATCTGTCACAAGTTTCTCCCCTTCTCACCTGTTTCTGATGTGTACTTGCGACCTTCTGGGATTTCTTCTTCTTTACGGTCTGGGATTTGTATAGACCCAAAAGCCGATCTTCGGCATCCAGCGTGAGAGAAGCGGTTCAGTTTCCAGGAGCGTTCAAAAAGTCCAGGGTAACTCCAGGAAGTAAATAAGGTACGCTCGGAGGCACCGAGGACCGTGACTCGAGCGCGGAAGGCTTTCCAGGAGATTGGAGAAGGAAGGGAACAGGAGGGGATTCAAGGAACTGGGAAAAAGGAATCAAGCGAGAGCCCCGATCGAACTCCGGCTAAGCACGTCCGACTACAGGTAGCGGTAGCGTTGAGACGCGCAGAGCGCTGGGGCGTGTCTCTTTTGTAGGATGAGCAGCATCGAACGCATAGACTGATCCGGAGCATTCCGTTCCGGGCGGCCATGTTAGAAGGATAACTGCATGCAATCCCCTGCGAGTCAGGGACCAGGAGGTCCAGAAAGGAAGTAGACGACGGTTCATGACACTAATGCTTCCAAGTTAACGTGAGGTGCGGTCTAGTCTTTCTTCTGCAGTAGCTATAATTACCAGTTTATGGAGAGCACCTGTGCATTGCAACTTTCTTGCTGTTTCCCGTGAGTTCTGCTAAGCTCCTTCCCGCTATCCGCTGCCCCTCCTTGTTACCTTGCTTTCCCTACCTTGTTTGTTTTCCCCATTTATTTCAGTGACCGCTCTCACACGGTTTCCCCGTGTTCTACTCTGCTCTCGAGCAACTTGTTACAGCCCCGGCTGTTACGCAGCGTTTCTTGCTGCTTTTGTATTTGCCAGGAGTCCACAGCGCCTCCCCTTTCTATTGGGTGGCTTGTGCTTTCTGCGTGTTGCTGTTAACATGCATTCTGGACAGCAGAGAATTCCAGCTCTGTTCTACGGAGCGATTATCGGATTTGCTCGCATCGTGCTGCGAGCCCATTCAACCTAATTGACTTGGTATACGTTTTCTTCTGCTACTACCCATTGCATGCTGGGAACTGAAGTCCACTACTCTACTTACCAGTCCATGCTGAAGACTACTACAAATACTGGATCATTCTACGGACTACCACAACCTACCTCAACAGGACCTACCAGGGTTTTTCAGCAAAGCTTTTCCCTGGTTTGGGGTGGGCTCCCCGGAGTCCCTGCTGCCGGGCTAATAGCTTTACAGGCAAAGTGACCTCCCTGGGAGCCCATCCCTATCTCTTCCAGCAGAAGGGCATGACCATCGGGAAGAAGACAAAGACAGCCTGGAGGGAGAAGAAGGTGAAGAGCTCATCTGACGAACCCTCGAAGTTCCACACAGAATCATCAGGTGAGGAGTGGCCAAGTGGTAAGGACACTGTGATTGATAAACCTGTTGAACCTGAGAGAAGGTTACTGACATTTATAGAAATTAAAGCTCCTACGAGTCTCAGAGAAATAAGGAAGGGAAGTTTTTAAGTGTTACCAATTTAAACCCAGAGAAACCCCATTTTTATGTAAATCCACATATTTCATGGAATCCTGACGGGATAAATGTAGTCATGCTAATTTATCTGAAACTACTGAATGCTGAGTTGGGGACTTCAAGTCCCATAATTCCCAGAGTACAGGGACGAGGACGAGGACTGCAGAGGCAAAGGACTGCAAGTTGCAGTCAATTAAGGAAAATGACCCACTCCTGAGGAGGACTAGGAGGCATAAAAAGCCCCCTCAGGTGCAGGCCAGCGGAGAGAGCAGTGGTAGAAGGTGGAGTGGCTTTCCCACCTCCACGTGGCAGCATAAGCTTGTTTGTTTTCCCTGTTTAAGGCAGACGTGAGCAGAGATGCCGGGACCACATTGGTGTGTAATTGGAATGCCGGCCCTAAGAGGGTCTCCCAGGCTCTAATTTGTAGCTGCAGAGGTCACGCAGTGAGAGTGTACCTTTTTGCAGCTTTTCCCACTGTCAGATGAGCATCGGTGGCAGAGGAGCTCTGAGTAGCTGCAGAAATCAGGAGAGCTCTGAAAATTGATAGAATGGGCTCTGGGGAAGCTGCAAGAGGAGGTTGTCGTGCCGCGCAGGGAAACTGAATGGCAAAGGGTGAGTGTGCCGTGGTTAAAAATGAATTACTTTAATTTGAGTGCTTAAAAAAGAATTTGTTATGAAGACTCAGCTAGTAAGGGTAGACCTGTTTATTGATAGGTCTCCTTGTTGCTGAAAGACGCAGAATGTAGCAGGAACTTCCCGGTGTCTCCACGCATTATGTCAACCGGTTTCAGTGGTCTATCTAGTTCATGCCACCTTCTTCAGGACAGTCTTCTTAGATGTTTGCAAGTATTGTCTGCATGTATTTAATATCCGTATTACAGGAACTCAAATACCATTTCCAATATCTAATAGCATGGAACAGTCTCACCTCAGTGCTGGATTGGCAGAGGCATTCAGACTGACCAAGCCAACTCTGTGACTCATGTGCAGGTTTTCATGTAAGAATTTACAGGCGGGGGTGTTTTTTTTTGTGACACCAATGGAAGCAGAGCAACTGTTTCACTTGCAAAACATCTTCGCGGCAGCATCTGTCACTATCTGCA
This sequence comes from Ambystoma mexicanum, assembly GCF_040938575.1. NCBI lineage: Eukaryota > Metazoa > Chordata > Amphibia > Caudata > Ambystomatidae > Ambystoma > Ambystoma mexicanum. Next base: position 34,495,644 of record NC_090922.1, on the reverse strand, counting down.
TAGCAGTCATTGGGCCCCATTACGACTTTGGAGACAGCCATGGTGCTATTAGGACCATGGCTGCCTCCAAAGTCGTGTCCGGGTTCTCGGAATGGGTACTTACCGGGTCATTCCAACCTTGGCGGACCCGGTAAATCCCCATTCTGAAAACCATTCCCCATTCCCATTCGAGCCCCCATAGGGCTCAATGGGAATGGGGAAGGAGCTAATAACAGGCCCGCAAATAGCGGGCCCGTTATTAGCTCCCTGGTTCCTTAGCGGCTCCCGCTAAGGGCGGCTGGTAAAACCAGCCATCCTTAGTGGGACCCGCTAAGGGACCTCGGAATGCAGCGGTTAGGGGTTCATGGCACCGGCATCCTTACCGGTGCCGTTAACCCCTTACCGCCGCACTCGTAATGAGGCCCATTAACTCAAAAACAAATCTCTTTTTCTAGAAACTGACAGGTAGTAACTAGTTATATCTACTCCTCTCTTTCGCATAGTAAAAGCCAACAACAAGAGAGGGCAATATCCACAGAAGCAAGGACAACCCATAATTGCCCAAGCCAAAAGAGAAACATACCTACGCAAATACGAAAGAACCAGAATTGCCCAAGCTAGAAGAAGCCAGTTGAGAATGCTAGCAATGGTAAACACTGTTGCCCATATGAAAAGGAGGTTCTAAAAGAAAATGGTTTAAACCCACATTGCCAAAGCCAAGGAATTGTGAAAGTGAAACAAAATTCTCATTAGCAGTTGATTGATGCTAAAGGGGAGAAACAAGAGTGTCAGGACAGCTGTCCTTCTGAGAGAAGGCTTTCCAAAGGAGAGAATCATAACCTGCAGAGATTGTGGCGAACACACAGGTGTAACAAAAAGCACCAGTGTGGTTCTTGTTTCCCTTGAAGAGTTTACTACACTTTGTTGTGGAGCAAAAGACATTGCTAACCTGTTTAAATGTGACCTTTAACACAGAAGTGCTTACAAGTAGTAGTTTATTTATTCTGGCCTGGCAGGAGAGTACACCAGAACAGAGAACTGTGTCGTAGTAGACCTAGCAGGTGTGTGGACCAGGTGGAAGTCATTTGAAGTACTGTGGTGTGGTTAACTAACCTGAAGAAGTTGATGAAGAGGTTGAAGAGCCACTAAAAAGTTGTGGATTTATGCAGAATCATCCTAACAAATTATTATCACTGAAGAAAGTGTTGCATGAACTGCTTCAGATGTTGATAATATTATCAAACAGGTGTTTTGTGAACTGATGCAGAAGAACTAGTTACTTGCCCCTGGTAACGTTCTTTCGAATGAATGTTCCTCCCACATATTCCTCATCTTTGATATTCGATATCCAGCTTCAGCTGCTTCGGAAAAAATAAAGTTTGTCCTAGGGCACTTTGTGTCAGCGTTGACTCGATGTCCCTCGAGGGCCTCCGTCTCGAGGATGATATTATCGAAAGCATACATAGCATCTGCAGCACCCGTTGGCTTCAGTTCTGTTTTTTCTTACAGTAGAAATACCTGCATAACCATGGGAATGACCGTACTCAGCCTTGAAGGAACGAAAGCTTTAACAGCATGCAAAAGTCTACCGTATGGTAGGTTGGAAGGGCGATGAGTAATATGTGGGAGGAACATCCAGTGGAAAGCACGTTACCAGGGGTAAGTAACTTGTTTTTCAAATGGATTGTGTCCTCTCTCATCTTTGATAGACTCCCAAAGCAGTATTAGATTTGGTCAAGGGAGTAAGAATTTCAGTTTCTTAAAGGTTTTCATGTGCTGAACGTAGGACTGCTTTTCCAAAGCTTTTACAAAGCTCCCATCCTGACTGAGGGAAGACTTTAGGCAGAAATGTTTTGTGAACGTGTGAATTGTAGACCACGTTGCTGCCTCACAAATACTTTCTATCAGTACAACCCTTTGCAGGGCTTTAGGGGTAGCCATGCCCCTGGTGGAATGGGCTCTTAACCCTTCAGGAGGCTCCTTGCCTGCCAGTCTGTAACACTCCAAAACAGCCAGAATGATCCACCTGGATAAGCTCTGTTTCGTAACAACATGACCCAGTTTGTGGCTTGTATAGCCAATGAAAAACTGATCATCAATGCAAAGTTTTGACAGCCTAGATATATAAAAGCAAATATGTTAGTGTTGGGGCGTAACCTTGGAAGGATGCGCTATTTCTCCTAATCTAGACATGTGTCATCTGCAGCAGTATCAGCATTGGGAGGTACCCCTAACTCTCCCAGAATTATCAAGAAAAAGTGGGGTTAAATGCTGACAAACAGAGCTATGACAATGGACATTAGTGTCCTTGAATGTCTTTCAAAATGATATGCCTTTAAACACTGCAATTGTGCAATCCAGTTTTAATAATGGTATCTGTCACAGCCGACAAGTGTTTCGACCTGGGGTCGTCCTCAAGGCAACTTCTTTCCTCAGTCAGTTTCCCTATTAGTGGTATTTGCTGGAAATCTTCTTGTAATGGCTTCAAATTTCTGCCAATTTTTATAAAGGTCAGTCCTCTGCTTGCAAATCTATTAGTGATAGAGAGGTCTTATTGCTCCCCAACCTCCAGCAGTGAAGCCTAGAGGTCCATATTTTAGCTAATGGACGACCGTCTATCCCGATAGGATTAAGACTGCATCAGAAGACACAATTATATACGTGTTTCTTCCGTAAATTCTTTGTTACTTAGATGAATTAATTGACATGAAATTATGTAAATATAAACAGCACATTTACTAGCTCATTCTCCTCATTTATGTAGGAAACGGGACACTGGATGCCAAATTACTGCCACAGCCAGTAGTCCAAAGCTCAGAAGTCCAAAACATAGTTATTATCATTATTATTATTATTATTATTATTATTATTATTGTTTATGGACCACACGTGGGTGTTGTGTTAACGTCTAGGATAATTTAAACTAGCCATCACCTTACAAAAAGTCAAATTAGGGAGCACAATCTCTTTTGTATACTAATATATGTAAATGTATGCTTTTAGATTTGTCAATCTATGTTAATGGGGAACGAGATTGATCTTCTAGAAGTAACCATTGTCCTGAAGATGGCCCAATATTTATCTTACTGACCACCGCTGACATAGGTGGTACACCATCAAAGGCCGAAACATATGTCGACCGATAAAGGAAAAACCTTTAACTGTTATGCTGGAAGAAAATTCAAGCTATAGAACCCTGTTGTTTTAATAGGAGCATGTTGATTGAATGGTATGATTGATGATCATTAGAGGAAAATGTTTGTAATGTTTTTTAAATATGTTTTTATGAAAAATAATTAAAGAGATTTATGTTTTGCAAAATTGCATTCAGCTTCAATGGGGGTCATTCCGAGTTGGGTGGTAAGGGTAAAATGATGCCGGTGAAGGACTACCGGCATCGTTTCCCGTTACGGCCCATTCTGACCCACCAGACCGTTATTTACGGCGTCGTAAAGTACGATGCCGTAAATAGCGGTTTAGTGGCGCGCGCCCGACACGCCATGCCGTAATTAGCGGCATGGCGTAAACCGGAGCTGATCCCAAGTAAAGCGGACATGGAAAAAACGGCCTCCACAAGACCGCAAAGTACCTTACCACCATGGAGTAAATACCGGCATCGCCGAGAAGGTGTTAAGGACCCTGAGCAGTTTTTCCAAGAGGAACAGGTGCACTCAATCAGCACAGGTGGAGGCAATGGAGTCTGGCACAGCACAAAAGGAGCACACCCACACACCACACCCCCTCCCACACTAAGATGATACCAATAGTAGCAGCATTCCTGGAGCTGGAGGCCCTGCTTGCAAGGCAGCAACTACAACAACAGCAACTACAACAACCACAACCCCCACCACAGAGGATACACAGGAGGAGAAGGAGGGTGAGACAGGCCCAGCATGCCCTACCGGTGCAGCCACCATTACCACGCCGGCAGCCCCCAATCCCCCGCATCAGAGCCACCCCCTTCAACCTCACATCAGAGCAGATCCACACCCTGCACCGGCTTGACTGGGACACCATTACCAGCATAGTGGACATGATACATGATGATATAGTGAGCCGCATAGAAATCCGCACTGCCATCCCCCCTCTACTGAGGGTAGTGTCTGTGCTCCACTTCCTTGCCACAGGCAGCTACCAGCATACAGTGGGGCACATGCATGGCATTTCACAGCCCATATTTTCACGGATACTCAAACAAGTGCTGGATGCACGCCTCACCCACACAAGGGAATACATATCCCTACCCCGTACTCCCCAGGAGATATATGACACCAAAGCTGCCTCCCATGCACTGGCAGGCATGCCAAATTGCATAGGTGCCATCGACTGCACCCACGTGGAATTAGAGGTCCCGCATGCCATGGAGGTGCCGTATCGCAACCGCAAGCAATACCACTCCATCAACGTCCAGATGGTGTGTAATGCCAGTAAATCCATCACACATTGCAATGCCCGATACCCCGGATCAACTCATGACTCCTTGGTCCTGCGGAACTCAACACTACCACGCTACATGGAGCGACATGCCGGACGACGTGCTGCTTGGTGAGTCACCTGAATGGGCCATGGCAGTGCATTGGGGCTGTGAGTAGGTCGCCTGCATACTCCACCTGGGTGGGAAAAGGGGGGGCTGCATACTCCACCTGGGTGGGAAAGGGGGGGGATGCATACTCCACCTGGGTGGGAAAGGGGGGGATGCATACTCCACCTGGGTGGGAAAGGGGGGGGGTGCATACTCATCCCAGTAGTCATCTGCGGCCATGTAAGACTAGTACAATTCTCCACCATGAATGCACACACAATTACCTCCTTTCCACTTCCATGCAGGTGATGCTGGCTACCCTCTAAAGCCGTGGCTCATGACCCCGGTCCGCAACCCACAGAACAGGCACGAGGAGGACTACAATAGATCCCATACCCGTACACGGGTGTTGATAGAGCAGACCTTCGGCCTGTTGAAGGCATGATTTCGTTGCCTCAGCCGGTCTGGTGGGGCACTCATCTACAGCCACGAGAAGGTGTCCAAGATCACCATGGCATGTGTAATGCTACACAACATGTGCATCAGTCGGAACGTGCCACTGCCCCCTGACGTGGAACTGCTACCACCAGATGATGATGAGGGGGAGGAGGAAGGAATGGCAGGACAGCAGCACGGTGCCGATGCACAGGAGGGACGTTCAGTGCGGCAATCATTGATTGGACAATATTTCTGACTCACAAGTCAGCTGAGGGTGTGAGGGTGAGAGGACATTGGGCACTGGGTGTGGGGATACATGTACACCATGCAATGTGCGACATTAAAAGACACAAGCAAAATGAGCAATGTCCACTCTGTTTTTTGGGAATGAACAACCAGTGTATTCAACATTTATGTAGGAACGTGTACAACAAAACCACCACCCTCACCCCCCTCCCCCTCCCCCCCAACTCCCACACACACCCTCCCCCCCTCCCCCTCCCTCCCAACTCCCACACACACCCTCACCCCCCTCACCCTCCCCCCACAACAACCCCACAATAGTCCCATCAGTGCAACATAGGCCACATGTGTGTGGCAGTATGGTCATTGTGTACTTCCAGAGCCAGGGGTATCCATGTTCTGGCGGCGGAGTGTGCGTATTGACCGACGGACAGGGCTGGTCTGCGTGGATGAGCACTGTGAGGGTGGGTACTCCCACTGGGGCTGTGGTCTGGGGGGTGCTGCCTCCAGGGCATCAGCGATCCGGCCCAGCACCTCACAGAGCCGGTTTGTGTTGGCAGTGATGACTTCGCCCAGGGCCTGCAGGTCATTGTGGCACTCCAACCTGGATTCACGGTTGTCCCGGATAAAGTCCTCAATCAGGCCCGTGAGGCGCTGGGAGTGCAATCCATACATAGCTGGTGTGGCAGATGTGCTCGGCAGCCGTGGTGTTGAGCCTGCAGCCCTTTTGGGGCTTTCTGCAGGGGAGGTGGATCCAGGACTGGCAGGTGGTGCTCCTTGGCCTGTGAGGCCTGGGGTGTCACTCTCCCCGGAGTCGCTGTGTGCAACTTGACTGTAGGATGGGGTGTCTGGGCTGTGTACAATGTCATGGGGCTCCTCCACGTCGGATACGGGAACTGATGTTGGGCTATCTGAGTCCTCGAGGAGGCACATGGCAGCATTCTCCCCTGCCACACTGGACTCCTCTGAGTGCACCGTGGGACATGTCTCCGTCGGCAGTGCAGGCATGGGTAGGGGTGTGGGTTTTGCAGCCTCCATGGGGGTTGCTGGTACGGGTGGTGTTGCCTGTGCCTTCTTCCTTCCTGCAGGTTTACGCTGTCCCCTGGCTGTGCCCCTGGAGGTACAGGGCTGCGTGGCTTCCTGGCCCTCACTTTCATGGCCGCTGCCTGTGGGGTGGAAGAGAGAGATGGCATGAGCTATGATTTGGGGATCAGCATTTCTTCAAGCCTATGGTATAACAATGGGATTGCAGCGTTTTGTTGACATTTGGGTGGGGAGTGGGACAGTGATCTGGGCTTGGATGGTAAATGCATGCAGGTGTCTGGGTCACTCATGTTGGTGGAGTACTGTGCTGACTCTCATTGACTGCCTCTTTGTGTGCTATGGCCAATATGGGTTGGAGCCTTGCACCTGGCATCAGCCTGGGTCTCACTTGTGACGGCATGATTTCATGGGGGGGGGGGGGGTTCCCATACGTGATGTGACTGCTTGCCCAGCCCTTGGCGGTGCCTTACATTGGGAATGCATTTACTATCTTCACTCATGACACTCACCTCCATCCACGGATGACGGGGCACCGCACTCCATCTCGCCGACCCCCTCTATGGCTTCAGTGCCCATCATGTCCGCACACGTTTGCTCCCAGGGCATCATCTTGATGGGAGAAGCTGGGCCTCCTCCTGTCTCCAGGGCCTGTGTTCGGCTGGCCGATAGGATGGCCCGCACCCTGAGACGGAGGTCATCCCACCGTTTCCTGCAGTCCCTCGTCGTACGGTGGGTGTTCCCTACGGCGCTCACCCTCTGTGCAACCAAGTCCCAGATCTCCTTCTTCCTGGCAATGGTGGGCCTACGCATGTCACTGCTGATTACTATCTCAGCATTTGCGTGCAGGGTGTCCACCAGGACCTGGAGCTCGTCCTGCGTGAAACGCTCCTTCCTGATGCGGGCGGCACCTTTCTTCAGTGCTTTCGGCATGATACTGGTCAGTGATGGCTTTTTTAAGGGTCAAAATATACCTCCGGGTACTGTATTAAGAGGATGGCAATGGATTGTGTTTTTAAAGATGGCCGCCGCGCTCCTTCCCATTCCTGTGCGATGACGTAATTTCCGTATACTGTAAATTACGGTCACCGCTAATAACGGACAGCGAAGCTTCGGTGGCGGTGTTGTAATGACCGTCTCGCTTCATGCCGCTAAGGGGTTTTACGGGCCCTTTAGCGGTATGCCGCTAGGGGATTTACCGGCATGGCGGAAAGCTCGTGCCCGCGAAGTCGCAATGGCCTGTAAATTGCGGCGTCGTACCAGACCGGTCTTTCCGCCATGCCGGTAAAAACCCATACTTACCGCAAAACTCGGAATGAGGCCCAATAACTGTCCCCATTAAGGTGTTAACCCTGCTAATGATTTAGACGGGGGTCTTCCACTCGTACCTGTGTTACATACAGGACCTCTAGAGAGGGGTACTCAATCTGTAATTTACTTTTTCTCCTTTAGACTCTCCCTTTCAACAGATTTGACCCCCCGTCAACAAAAATGAGGGAGTACCCAATTATCTATTCCCACCACAGAAGATCCTGTGCAACCCTGTTAGGAACCTGAAGTAGGTCCGACATCTTTCCTGAGAACTGGGACCATTGAGTTCTGAGAGCCCATTGAAGGGATCTCATTCTCAGGTGGGCCTCTGGCACCAGGAAAATGCAGGATGCCATGAGGCTCAGCAACCTCAAAAAGCTCGGAGACGCTGGGCAATCTGAAATTTGGTGACCATCTGTAGAATGTCTTGAGCTCCCACCTCGGGTGGCGAGCTCTTTCCCAAGGCTGTATCCAGAACAGCTCTGATGAACTGGAGCTTTCGAGAAGGTGTCATATGGGACTTCTTGTAATTGAGGGCGAAGCCCAGTCTGTGAAGAGAGTGGCAGGTGACGTTGAGAGGATCCAGGCCTTTTTCGGAGAATGCGCCCTGATCAGCCAATCATCCAGGTAGGGGAAGATGTGAATCCCCGCTCTCCTGAGACTCGCTGCCACCACCGCCATCAATTTGGTGAACACCCTCAGGGCGGAGGTTAGCCCGAATGGCAGAACTCGAAATTGATAATGAGAATCGCCAACTGCGAACATCAGGTATTTTCTGTGTTTGAGATGATTGGCACATGAAAATAAGCATCCTGGAGGTCTAATGACTCCATCCATTCTTGTAGTTGATGGGCCTGAAGGATCTGAGAAAGAGTGACCATCTTGTACTTGTCCTTCTTGAGGAACTTGTTCAAGTATCTCAAGTCCAAGATGGGTCTCAGTCCTCCGTCCTTCTTGGGTATTAGAAAATAAGGGGAATACCATCCCTAGTTCCTCTCTACTACAGGCACTGGTTCTATAGCTCCTTTCTCTAGCAGGGTTAACATTTCCTGCACAATGAGCAGATCTGGAATCCTCTAAGAGAGGCTCCCCGGTGGATTGCTCTGAGGTCTCTGTATGAAAGGAAGGCAGTACCCATGGGCTATGGTTTCCAATGCCCAATCATCCAAAGTAATGACTTGCAATTCTTCTAGATGCTGAGACAGTCTGCCCTCCACTTGTGAGTTGTGACTCAAGACCTCAGAGAGGCTTTGAGGCGGCGGATGCAGTGGCAGATGGTAAAGATGCCCGTGCTTGAGCTGGCTTCGCACTTCTCCCTCGTCCACCATGAGAGTACTTTCTATGGCCTCTTTGACCAGCCATTCCCCTTGCACTTCCACCTGAAGAGTAGTAGCAAAAAGATCTACCCCTCCAAGGCTGTCCACTAGTGCGAAAAGGCTGAGGCTGCCTAATAGTGGCAACTAAAGATTTGCCTGCCGCCTTTGAGGTCTGCAACTTCTCAACTCATCAGCCTTATTGCCAAAAAGGTAAGACCCGTCAAAGGTCATGTTGAGGAGTCTGAACTGCACATCCAGTCCAAAGCATGACTTCCTCAACCACGCAAATCCGCATATAACGGTGCTAGTAGCCATGGCTCGGCTGATGCTATCAGCAGAATCCAGACCTGACTGAAGAGACTCACACATGGCTTCTTTGCCGTCTCTAATTATGGCTAAGAACTAGTCTCTTTCATCCCCCTCAGGAATGTACTCTGCCACCATGGAAATGCAGTCCCATCGAGTGAATATACATTTTGCAAGGGCACATGTGGAGTTGGCTGATTTGAGCGCTATACTCCCTGAAGAAAATACCTTCCTTTCCATCTACTCTTTTGTCATCCCTATCTGGAGGGATGGTAGGGTGAGCTGCTTGCTTAGAAGTTGCGGTAGCTGCCTGTACCACCAGACTCCCTGGAGTGGGGTGTTTAGACAGGTAGTCAGGGTCACTACTGGAAGGGCGGTACTTCTTGGTGGTCAAATGTTTATTCACAGCTGGATTGGTTTCTAGTGTTTCCCAATTCGCTGCCACCCTTTTTTGCAGAGCAATGTGAAAAGGTAATATAGGATCTGAATGAGGATCCTTATCCAGGATGTCCGTCAGATCATCCTACTCGAACAAATGGTTACAGAGGCCTACTCCAGCCCATATATGCTCCCCTGCCTCTGGCCTTCCAAACTCTAGCTCAGGTGAGGTGTCCACCCCACTGGCTGTCTGCAGGTTGTCATAAAGTTCTTTCAACCTTGATACCTCAGAGATAAAACTTTTGGGCACATTTGGCGTACCAAACTGGAGGCAAAATGGTGCCTCGTTGTCTGAGGGTTCATTCCCCTCATATATTGAGGTAATGGACTTAAAATAGTCCTTCCTTGGTAAAGGCACATAAGTCTTTTCAGGCATCAAGGGTTTAATGAGAAACTTTTTTCAATGGCGCCACAGGTTATGATGGGGCACTCGACTTTGATGGCGCAGCTGGCAATGATGGCAAAGCTGGCATTGATGCCTTCGTCGTCGAAGGAGACGTATTTTCGAGGGCTTGGCTGGCATTGAAGGCGCAGCCGGCGTCGATTGTGTCGATGACCTCAACCTCAACTTATACTTTCGGCTCAATGGATCCTTTGATGACACGTCATCAGATGGAGACCTCGACGGCTCCCGATGAGGATCAGGCCTTCATCCCGGGGTCGAGGGCATGCAGGATTTAGGTCGAAACCTTTCCGTCCCGGCTTCTTTGAAAGGCACGGTAGGAGCCTGGCTTTTGCTTTTAAAATATTTTTAGCATCTCTGCTCTGAAAGCCTCCCACTCGGCCGGAGTAGATTTCTTTGTGGGGCAAGATACCCTCTCAGTGGAGGCGTCCGACGATGAAGTTGAAGAAGGCGACGTATGTTGCCTCTTCTTGGACTTCTTCGACGACGATGAGGAGTGGTGGGAGCCCCGCCTCGATCTCAACCTCAACTTTCTTCCTTCAAAGGTTTTTTTGGTCTGGGTAGATGATTTGGGGTTTCAACCTACTGTCAATTTCCCCTTTCGTTCCTTCAAGGCCTTTCCTTCAAGGCATCGACTGGCATTTGGAGCAGTCTGAGGTGTTATGCTCTACACCGAGGCTGAAGTAAAGAAGCTCGCCGTATTTCTCGAAGTTATAGCATTCGTGGAAAAACGGAACTGAAGCCAAAGGGCGCTGCGCGTGCTATATATGCCTTTGATGAGATCACCCTTGAGACGGAGGCCCTAAGGGACATCCAGTCGACGCCATCGACGCACAGTGCCCTAAGCCGAAGAAAACAAAATTACGAAGCAGCCGAAGCTGGATATCGAATATCAAATATGAGGAATATGTGGGAGGATACAATAAATTCAAAATTTCTTCACAAAGACCTTATTTTGAGGAAGTAGAAGAAACCACCAAAGTGTATTGTGGTTTAATGCAGAATCATCCTGACAAATTATTATCGCTGAAGCAAGTGTTGTGTGAACTGCTGCAGAACTATTTCATATTGTCAACCAAGTGGATTTGTGAACTGATGCAGAAATACCCTGACAAAGACCTTTTGGTTGAAACCAATTAACTAAGGAACTATTCTATATTGAAGAAAGGATGTGTTTCAAGATCTTTGTCGCAAGTAGAAAGAGGAAACTTGTGAAATGTTGGTTGAAGCCAATTTATTTTAACTTTGTGTTATCATGTTGGAATAAAGAGAAATTAAGTGGAACTTTGTTACGAGACAGGATTTCCTTCACTTTTATTTTTGACTATTAAACCCAATCCTGCTTGCATCTGTGGAAAGGAAATTCACCCAGATTAGAAACAGAAACATTGGGGCGTGGTCTAACGCCAACGAAGATGGCCGCTTAGCCCCGTTGCTCCGTCCCACTTTGTTTTATAAAAGGCATTATATTCGTTTTCCGCTGTTCTTTCCCCTACCTTATGCAACAATCTGTGCTTGTCGGCTCTCGCCTGAGCTGCGGTGCTGTTCCGCTTTTGTTTATGCCTGTTTTGCGCTCCGGAGTTCCAAGCCGACAGCAGCGTCCTCAGGCAGCCGCCTTCCGTGTGGAAACACCCGTCGTCACACCCACTGTGACGTGCCGGCCGCAGCCTGGTCGGCCCCTCCTCTGCAATATCGCTGCCTTTGGTAACAAGGCCACACGACACGTACAGCAACAAAAGTGAGAGTTCTTTTCATGATATTATGATCCTCACTCTAATTCAATGTTTGCAGAGACGATACTAAGAACAAAGCGTTTTTTTTATTGCTAACGCTTCCTGCACGCCAATTCTCCTCACAAGTGCTTCAAGCAGTAAGGATGCTCTGCCAATAGTATTTAATCTCACCATACTTTACATTCAAGACATCATCTTCTGTTTATTCATGTACTTTCTCACAATTAATTAAGAACTGTGTTCTATTATATGGCAACCAGCACTTTGATACTGCTGTCAGCTGTACTGGGGACACTTGGTGATACAAAAGTACTACCACCTTCTCTCCTTATATCTTCTGGTCTTCCCTGAATTTATGTTGACTTATTGAATTATCTTTTGACCACTATGGAATATATCTGAGTTATCTTCCTGACCGTCATTCAATATACCTGTTTTATTTCCATGTGCTCCCATGCTGCGGTCAATATAATTCTACACTGACTTTAATTTTATCATCTAAGTACGGAGGCTTTAAGCATCACTGTTAAGACGTAACATGGAGTGCCTCAAATTCCAGTCCCTTAGTTTACTCCTTATTATCTTCTGTCATTTTCATTTCATCTCCTTTAATTAAGGGAAAGGCAGTCTGCATAATATGGACATAAAAATTGTAAACTATAGGAAATAACGTCACTTTACCCATCACCAGTGTCTGAACGGAATTGGAAACATCATTCTAAGCTCACTTGAAGTTTACTCCTTACCACTGTAGGAGGTAGCACCACTCTCTTGCTGAACCAGTGTTTTGTTTGCTCTCCTTTGGGTGTGCACTGCTCTGTCCTTTAGCCTTGATATTATTATATCAGTATCCTCATCTACAACATATTTCTACTAATCCCTGATACCATCATGGCCACTAGTAAAATCACTCAAAAATGTGTGCTTACTACAAATGAATCCAATATCTCATCTACTAACCTTAAGAGACCCAAAAGTGACTCACCACCCCGGCTCAGCATCTCTGATCCTGCTATTGAGGCCATATTATAAGAAATCAGATTACTTAAACCCTTCATTGAGACCTCAAATCTAAAATGACAACAGTTGCATGATAGATGGAACGGCTTTGAGAACAGAAAGGATGAGGTGGAAAGAAGAGTTGGTCTTGTAGAAGATATATCCCCCAAAGTGACACAACTTGAGAAGTCTATCAAAGATCTTTAAAGGCCTAATGAAGATTTAGAAAACCGAAGCCTACGTAACAATCTCAGAATCTCAGTGTCATGATGCCCGCTCCCGGGGAGCCGGTTCAAGCCCTGCGTCCCCAAAAGCGGACATCCAGTCCCCAAGGAAGGACCCAGCAACCCCATATAGGGGCCCTTTGGACAGTGTCCTGGCGCCTAGGGCGCCAGGCTCATAAAATACATCAGTCCTGGCACCATAGGCGCCAGGCTCATTATGGAAGTGCTTGGGTGCACTTACCTGATGCAGACCATGCTGCAGGATCCCGGCCTCCTTGAGGCCTGAAAGGAACTACTTTACCTGTGGGACTAATTTACCATCCGGGCGTGGTCGGGGAAGGATACATACCTGATTGGAGGAAGGATACATACCTGGAACTTCTTCCAAGGCTATTTAAACCCCACCCGAACAGCCACACGTGCTTCGCGCTGTTCTGCATCTAGCAGCTGGACGCTCACCGTGTCTGCTCCTGCATCCTGACTTCTGCCACGCCTGCCAGCATCCTGGATCACCTGCAAAGGAAGAGAAGAAGAGAACAGAAGAAGGAAAAGTCCTTACCTGCTAAATCCGCATCCCGGAGTCATCTCGCCGACAATCCTGAAAAGGAAGACTTTTATTTAAAAGCTCATTGCGTCGATCGCTGCAGCGCCGCATTCCACTCACCTTTACAGGGTGCCTCCATGTTCAGCAGCTATCATCCGGATTCGCAGTCACGCCCCAGCGCCTAGGGAGAAAAAGACCAGAACAAAAGGTGAGTGAGAGAAGGGAATAAGGGAAGCTAAATCTCCATGTTAAGACTTACCTGTTGATTCATTCCCTCTTCATTTCGGGTCCGCGCCGCATCCTGGCATTTCTGGACCCCGGCCCCTAAGTGGAAAAAAGAGGCATTAGCGTTAATGAGCGAATGAAAAGACATTACCAAAAAACGCTCATTAAAGACTTACCTGATTTCTACAAGGATTTCACCTCTCATCTCGGGTCGGTGCCTGTTCCCTGGCATTCCGTACCCCGGCCCCTATGGGGAAAAAGACACTAGCATTAGTACATTAATGCATGGACACAAGGGGAACATCTTATCAAAAAACTTACCTGGAAGCCAAGCAAGTTTGGTTTTCACCAATCTGAAAATCCAGTGAAGTAACTGGATACCAACGCGCCCCTGCATCAGAAGCAGGATGGAGAGCTCGTCCTTCCAGACCCTAAGGTGAGACGCTACGAGGAATCACAGAAGGGTTTCGAGGAGGGTGAGAGGGGAAAGTGGGAGGCTGATTGCATTACCCGGCAGACAGTTAATCCCCTATTTTCGCCTACAGAAGGATACTTCTGCGAGCCAGACAAGCCAGATTTGGGGGCCCGGTCCAGTCCGTCTTCCGAACCCTGCGCATCACCTTAGAAGAGGTCACAGCAGCGCGAACCAGGCCAGCGCCTCCGTGGGAGTCAGGTGAGCGTTACAGAACGCAAAGCCATCCTACAAATTCCCACCCAGGCGCTATGGAAAGTTCTGAGACTGATCAGTTGGCCCAATTACTGGGGGAATTACGGGCCGAAGTACATGCCGCTTGTCAAGAGACTAATGCCCCCAGGAGGGAATTAATAATATCAAAGGAAAGAGCTGATGACCTGGCCAGACAGCTTTTGCAAGGTCAAGCCGAGCAAACTCCTCTACCCGGTTCCGGAGGGAACCCCGCTCCTGTGGTTTCCAGTAACCCTGTGCAGATTAATCTACCTGGAAACATGCCGCTGGCCCCACCCGAACGCTTTGCTGGGGACCCCAAACGATTCACTGTATTCATGAATCAGTGTCGTTTGCACTTCCTATGCAGACCTGGTGCCTTCCCTAATGATCAGACCAAGGTAGCCTTTGTATTGTCATATCTCAGCGGCTGCGCTGCCGATTGGTCAGTTCCACTGGTTACTCAAGATGACCCGATTCTCTGTGATTTTCAAAGGTTTCAAGCAAGCATGGAAAGGTTATTTGCTCGACACTCTCAGGGGCAGGCTCTGGATGACGAACTTCTATCCCTGCGACAGGGCAATCAGGACCTCCTATCCTATATTGCAACCTTTAATAGACTAATTGTGGAAACGGGATGGCCAGAGGATAAAAGAGTCACGTTGTTTTATCGAGGCCTACGCGGAGAACTTAAAGATGTCTTGGCCCAAGTTGTAAATCCGCCCCAAGAATGCACAGAGTATATAGACTTAGTGGTCCAATTGGATCACAGACTTCAAAAACAGAAAAGCAGATCGGTCCAGGTTTGAGACCCGGGTGTTGGTCAAGACCATTGCTAATCCCAAGGGAGTTGATGTCTTTGAGCCTATGCAAATTGGAGGGGTTAAAGGACCCTTAACTCAAAAGGAACGTGAAAGGAGGCGGCAGTTAAAATGATGTCTTTATTGTGGGAATTCTGGACACTTTCTACGAGATTGCCCGGCAAAACCGCCCCGAAAGGTGGTAGGAGCCGCTGATAAAAACCATGAAGACTCTGTTTCGGGAAACGACTCCGCCCAACAAGTGTAGGGGTCCGCTTGCCGAGCTTAAAAACTAACTCTCAGACCTCGCATTTCATTGTGCCAATGGTTCTCGTAGATCCAGAACAGCCTAAGCGGTTGCATGCAATAAAGGCATACATCGATAGTGGGGCTATTGGAAACTATGTGGATCGTGAATTGCCTCTGGACCGGTAACAAATTCCACTACTGAGGTGACTCTTATTGGTCCCGACGGCCATCGGGAGGGTGTTGTGTTTGATGTAATCAAGGCTCCACAGTTTCAGGTTATTCTTGGAATCCCTTGGTTAGAGACACATAATCCTCGAATTGATTGGCGAGCTAAGAGAATAACCTTCCCGGATTGTACACAAACCTGCTACCCAGAAAACTTGTAGATTAATCTAGCATCTGTAACCTCTGCCTCCATGCAACTACCTCCGGAATACCAAGACTTTCAGGACGTCTTCCAAAAGGAACAGGCCAACACGTTACCTCCTCACAGATTGTACGATTGCCAAATCGATCTGGTGCCCGGTGCACAACCCCCTTGTAGCAGGATTTATGCCCTTACCGAACCTGAGAATCTGCATTTGAGACAATATTTGGATCAATACCTAGCTAATGGTTTTATTCGCCCGTCAAAGTCCCCGGCATCCTCGGCTTTGTTCTTCGTGCCCAAAAAAGAAGGCGACCTTAGAACTTGTATCGATTCCCGCGCATTGAACCAGATAACGGTTAAAAAACGTTATCCTCTGCCTCTGATCCCTGAACTCCTTGACCAGGTGAAGGACGCTTGCATATACACCAAGTTAGATCTCCGGGGGGCTTATCATCTGGTACGAGTTAAAGAAGGCGACGAATGGAAAACTGCCTTCCGTACTAAATACGGATTATTCGAGTACCAGGTGATGCCTTTCGGATTGTGTAACGCGTCGGCTGCCTTCCAATACTTCATGAATGATGTCCTTCGGGAACTCATCGATGTTTGTGTTGTCGTATATATCGATGACATTCTGGTGTACTCCTCTTCTGAATCTGATCACAGAAAACACGTCAGGGCAGTACTTGAAAAACTGTGCCAACACAAACTATTTGCTAAATTGGAGAAATGTGTTTTCCATACCACATAAGTCGAGTTTCTAGGTTTCATCCTGACACCCAAAGGAGTCCGAATGGATTCAAGAAAAGTGGATGCCATCCTCAAATGGCCATCACCTAGCTCTGTAAAAGGGGTTCAAAGCATGCTCGGCTTTGCCAATTTCTATCGCAGGTTTATCCCGGAATTTTCACGCGTGGTACAACCCATTACTGCACTCTTGAGGAAAAATAAACGTTTTGAATGGTCTGAAGAAGCCGAGCAGGCCTTTCAGGATTTAAAAGCTAAGTTTACCTCCGCACCTATATTGAAACACCCGTGTCCAGATCTCCCTTATGTCGTCGAGACTGACGCATCCAGCCTAGCCATGGGAGCTGTCCTGTCCCAAAGAGATCCCGAAACCAACCAACTGCATCCCGTAGCATTTTGGTCCAGAAAATTCTCGGCACCCGAGGTTAATTATGCAATCACGGACAAAGAACTGTTAGCCATTAAGTCCGCTTTTAAAGCTTGGCAGCATTATCTGCTTGGCGCTCGACATACCATCACAGTGATCACTGATCACCGGAATTTACAGTATTTGAAAACCGCCAAGGCTCAGTCATCACGGCAGCTCCGATGGGCTTTGTTTTTCGCTAAATTTGATTTCGTGATTACCTATCGACCTGGCTGCAAGAATGGCAAAGCAGACGCCTTATCCCGAATTGGAATGGGAGAATCTGATACAAACTCAGAACCAGTACCAATAATTCCCGAACAGAGGATTCTAGGCATGACTTTGTTACAGACGCTTGAAGACATTCAAGCCAGAGTGAAACAACTCCTGGACCCTACAACCTTACAGGATTGGATACAAAAGGGTTCAGACTTTACCATAGATAATGGTTTACCTTATTTCCAAGGACGCTTATTCCTGCCACATAAGGAATTACACGAACTAGTTATTTCCGGTTATCATGATGCATTAATAGAGGGACACCCCGGTATTGCCAAGACAGAGGAAAAGGTGAAACGACAATTTTGGTGGCCCTCTTGGCAAAAAGATGTTAAATCTTTTGTGATGTCCTGTGGTGTTTGCGCCCAAAAAAAAAGTCAAAAGAAAAGACCAGCCGGTCTCCTTCAACCTCTAGACATACCGCCAGCACCCTGGCACACCCTATCAATGGATTTTATTACGGACCTGCCTCCTTGTTCGGGGTACAATACTATTCTGGTAATTGTGGATTTGTTTTCCAAAATGGCCCACTTTATTCCTTTGAAAGGTTTACCTTCAGCTTCTGTCCTAGCCAAAGAATTCCTCGAAAATATTGTTCGGCTACATGGATTCCCATCTATACTAATCTCTGACCGGGGAAGCCAATTCATTTCCCACTTCTGGCGCAAATGTTGTCAAATGGCGCAGATCGACGTAAGATTATCGACCAGTCACCACCCTCAGACCGATGGTCAGACCGAGAGGACAAATCAGACCCTTGAGCAATACTTACGTTGTATGTTACAGCAATCTGAAAGCAACTGGAAAGACATTCTTTGCATAGCCGAATACGCATATAATAATTCGGCACACTCTGGAACTGGCCACAGTCCTTTTTATACTTTGTTTGGGCATCACCCTCGAACCTCAAACCTTGACTCACCTCAGAACCTCGGAATGCCTGCAGTAGAACATCTGCATTCTACAATTACCCAAGCCTTCAAAGAGGCAACTAAGCATTTACAACAAGCCAAGAGAAAATACAAGGAGAATGCTGATCTACATCGGAGTGAAGCACCTCCGTATCAGATTGGGGATCAAGTGTGGTTAGCTACCAGACATTTAACACTCAAAGGGCCTCGAACTTTTAACCCAAAATATCTGGGACCTTATTCTATTACGGCAATAATTAACCCAGTGGCTGTTAAACTTGATTTACCAGCTAGTATGCAAATTCACCCTGTTTTTCATGTGTCACTTTTGAAACCAGTGGTACCCGGAACCCGACTACTCAAACCTCCAGAACCTATTCTAATAGATGGGGAGCCCGAATTCGAAGTGAAGAACATTTTAGACTCAAAAATGTTTAGGTAAAACTGTTCTACCTAATTGATTGGAAGGGGTACGGACCTCAGGAGAGGTCGTGGGAACCCAGCGACCATGTGCATGCACCTCGATTAGTCAGGAAATTCCACCGACTCTTCCCAGACAAACCAAAACCCCCGGAGGGAACAACCTTGGGAGGGGCCTTGGGGGGGAGTGCTGTCATGATGCCCACTCCCGGGGAGCCGGTTCAAGCCCTGCGTCCCTGAAAGCGGACATCCAGTCCCCAAGGAAGGACCCAGCAACCCCATATAGGGGCCCTTTGCACAGTGTCCTGGCACCTATGGCGCCAGGCTCATAAAAGACATCAGTCCTGGCGCCATAGGCGCCAGGCTCATTATGGAAGTGCTTGGGTGCACTTACCTGATGCAGACCATGCTGCAGGATCCCGGCCTCCTTGAGGACTGAAAGGAACTACTTTACCTGTGGGACTAATTTACCATCCGGGCGTGGTCGGGGAAGGATACATACCTTATTGGAGGAAGGATACATACCTGGAACTTCTTCCAAGGCTATTTAAACCCCACCCGAACAGCCACACGTGCTTCGCGCTGTTCTGCATCTAGCAGCTGGACGCTCACCGTGTCTGCTCCTGCATCCTGACTTCTGCCACGCCTGCCAGCATCCTGGATCACCTGCAAAGGAAGAGAAGAAGAGAACAGAAGAAGGAAAAGTCCTTACCTGCTAAATCCGCATCCCGGAGACATCTCGCCGACAATCCTGAAAAGGAAGACTTTTATTTAAAAGCTCATCGCGTCGATCGCTGCAGCGCCGCATTCCACTCACCTTTACAGGGCGCCTCCATGTTCAGCAGCGATCATCCGGATTCGCAGTCACGCCCCAGCGCCTAGGGAGAAAAAGACCAGAACAAAAGGTGAGAGAGAGAAGGGAATAAGGAAAGCTAAATCTCCATGTTAAGACTTACCTGTTGATTCATTCCCTCTTCATTTCGGGTCTGCGCTGCATCCTGGCATTTCCGGACCCCGGCCCCTAAGTGGAAAAAAGAGACATAAGCGTTAATGAGCGAATGAAAAGACATTACCAAAAAACGCTCATTAAAGACTTACCTGATTTCTACAAGGATTTCACCTCTCATCTCGGGTCGGTGCCTGTTCCCCGGCATTCCGTACCCCGGCCCCTATGGGGAAAAAGACACTAGCATTAGCACATTAATGCATGGACACAAGGGGAACCTCTTATCAAAAAACTTACCTGGAAGCCAAGCAAGTTTGGTTCTCACCAATCCGAAAATCCAGTGAAGTAACTGGATACCAACGCGCCCCTGCATCAGAAGCAGGATGGAGAGCTCATCCTTCCAGACCCTAAGGTGAGACGCTACGAGGAATCACAGAAGGGTTTCGAGGAGTGTGAGAGGGGAAAGTGGGAGGCTGATTGCATTACCCCGCAGACAGTTAATCCCCTATTTTCGCCTACAGAAGGATACTTCTGCGAGCCAGACAAGCCAGATTTGGGGGCCCGGTCCAGTCCGTCTTCCGAACCCTGCGCATCACCTTAGAAGAGGTCACAGCAGCGCGAACCAGGTCAGCGCCTCCGTGGGAGTCAGGTGAGCGTTACACTCAGGTCTGCCGGAGGGCTCCGAAGAAATTAATGCCATAGCTTTTTTGCAAAAGTTTCTACCAACCTTACTTCACTTCTCCTCAGACACAGTACTAAACATTCAACGTGCTCATAGAATCGGTCAATCATCAATCTCCACTTCTACGCACCCATCATCCAGAACACTGATTTTCTACCTTCTGGAATATTCCCAACTTCAGCTCATCCTATCTACTGTAAGGAATGCAAATCCCTAATTTGGATTGGTAATAAGATATTTATCACTCAAGATGTTGCCAAAAGTACTGCCCAACGTAGGAAAGTATTTTTATTCTTTTGTCCAGCTTTAAAGCAGCTTAAGATTCGGTATGGGCTATACCACCCTTGTTCTTTTAAAGTAACACATGAAGGTCGCACTGCCATGTTCGATGATCCTGCTGACCTAAGAGCCTTTATAGGCTCCATCAAATCCAATGGCATGGACATATCTTCCCCTGCCAGTACCTCTACTTCTTCTATTACATGAATATGTTACCCTCTCCTATGCTCTGTTGTTTTATACCGAATGCCTTAACCATCCTTTTACCATAACTTGGTGGGACGGGTGTCGTAGCAGCGTCCTTCTTTCATCCTGAGTCTCTTTTTCCTTTTGACGACTCAGCTGGCGTCACCCATCCCTGCAATTTTTCTCTCCCTTTTTGTCCCCGTTTCCTGTCTGATCTATACATCTGTTTGAAATTCTCGTACTCTAATAATTTATTTATGATCAGTCTCCCTATTCCACTCCCTGATTCCTGCTGTGTCCTCCTTATGTGCCTTTCCCCGAATATATGGGTTTTCAACTACATCTCTTTGGCACTAAATAATAGTATGAACCAAGAAAAATTAGTACTACTACTGACCAGGTATGTTCCCATATGTTATCAATGAATGAAACAATTGTATCCTAGTGGACGGGAATCCTGATATTGGTGGTACTACTGGGAAAAAAACTCTAAAATTCTACTCCCTAGGGATGTCCAGAAAGAAGGTAAGGTTTAAATAAAGAGAATCACATACAGCCATGGTAATGAATAAAACGTGATTTGTATTGAGACAAAGATCATTCAAACATAAACAAGAAAACATTTACAAATACTTTGTGTGTGAGAATTCAAATACTCTTAGACATAAATAAAAACGGAAGCATAGAAATCACAGTTTTGCTTCAGTACATCAATCAGTACAAAGTCCTTGATCGTGTAACATGGCATATATCACTGGTGAGATCATAAAGGCTATGCTAAAGTGCAGTACAAACATCTGAATTTTGCAGATGGTATTGTAGGTGCGATGTTTAGTAAAGCATCTAGTTTTTCAAATGATATTTCAGGTGACAACATGGCAGGGGGACCGTGGTCAGATTACTTGGTATTGAATGTGGGTCTGTCAATAAATAGTCCATAGACCCCAAGACATCTTTGGCAATGCAAATCACCCCCTTGCATATGATGCACGTTTCGGCGGAGGAAATGTCCAACTCCAAATACGTCAGCTGGATCAATGTTACTCTTAATGAGCCGCCTTCATCAGGGCAAATAGGAGGCCCCACTGGAACCTTGTTATGAATCTCGCTTGTGGGGCGGGCTCCCAGGACAGGTGGGACCAAGTAAGCAGCACTGCTGTGTCACATGTTGTGAGAGGGCTCGAGCCAGTCTTTGGATTTGAGTCGCCAGAGGCAAAGAATGTTCTGGGCCGGAGGGTGGAGGGCTCCTGGGGGAAGGGTACCGGTCGTTGGGTGCGCCGGACTGGAGCCACGTGGTCGGGATGGCCGGAGCGTGGTTCTAGCAAAAAAGTACAGGAATCACGTGCATCCTGTGACTTGATTCAGGAGGCACTGTCTGTGTGGTGCTTCCAGAGTGGAAGAATCTGTCCGTGCAGCGAGCGTTCGCTGCTCTGCAGTGAGTGTCTGATGGTCAGCGTCGGCTGTAACCAGGACACGTCTCACTGAATAATAGTATGAACAATGGTTTTAGGCTATTTTCCTATAACTATTGAATTGCTAAAATGATTTTTAAATGTGTCACGTGGAACATCAAAGGTTGCAACAACCCCATTAAAAAATGTAGGATCATCTCTCATCTTAATAAATTCAATCCTTCCATAGACTGTATACAAGAAACACATTTATCTAACAAAGAAGCTCCGAAACACAAATCCCTATGGGTCAGAGAAATCATTTCTAGTCCAGCAGTAGCTAAGAAAAACAGAGTTGCCATATTACGCAGTAAAAAACTACCCTTCAAAATCCGAGATCAAGGTGCTGACATCAACGGAAGATGGGCATGGGTTAAGCTCTTGATTGAATCTACACACATTTCCATTCTTAACATCTATGGTCCTACTAGGCCTGACCCCATTTTTTGGGTTTCCATTAAACAAATGATACTTCAGAATAACTTCACTAATTTAATTATGTGTGGGATACCAATCGTGTCCTTGACCCTTTTCTTGATACGAAATCCAGTTGTGTTTTCAAAACCTCCAAGTCTCACAAATCTTTTTTGAGTTGTTTAGCTGGAACTGGCCTTATAGATACCTGGAGGCCTTCCCACCCCACTCAACTTGAATGTAATTTTCAGCCACCCCCCCATAACACTCTCACACGCCATGATTACATTTACTCCACCAAAACCCTCACTGGCTCCATTGTGGATTCTAAAATAGCTAATATCATAATATCAGATAGATCATGCCCCTGTATGTACCTCCTTAAGTCTTTCAGATCAGCACAAACCCTCATCCCGTTGGAAACTTAATAACTTTCACTACAAGATCCTCAATTTATTCTATCCGTTAAATCATTTGCTCAACAGTTGTATGCAGATAATTTAGGTTGTGACACATCAGTTGTAAACAATTGGGATGCGTTCAAGGCGGCCCTTAGAGGCCACATTATGGCTTTCTCAGGGGGGAAAAAAGGCTATGCGCGGAAAACATCTTGATGATCTCTACTCACAGCTCACCCTAGCTGAGCAACATTATTATTGCAATCTTAACTCAAAGAATCTCCATAAGGGCATGGCCCTACGCTTCAAAATCAATAACGAGATCACTGATCCAGCTGCAGGAACCATTCTTAAACATAAAACAAAAATGTACCAAACATCCAATAAAGCCAGTAAAGCATTAGCCTCTTACTTGAAAATGAAAAAGGAAAAATGTCTTCTCTCCCATATCAAAGATACTTCCGGTATCTCACATCATCATCCCAAAGATATACCAAACTGTTTTACTACGTTTTACACTAATTTATACACTCCAGAGAATTCTGTTCCCCATAATTCATAGAATTCATAGAAGAGCACTGCCTACTAGACCAGGCACAAGTTGGTTTCAGACCAATGAGAGGAACAGAATCAGCTCTACTCTCAATATGGGACGACCAAAAAACGAACGCAGACTCGGACAACAGCACCGCCCTGATTCTCCTTGATCTGTCCGCAGCTTTCGACACTGTCAACCATGACATCCTCATAAAGAGATTAGAAGGACTAGGGATAACAGACACCACCCTACTATGGATCAAATCCTTCCTAACAAACAGAACCGAAACCGTATGGATGAAACCTTTTAAATCCAAACCTAGAGACTGCACGTGCGGAGTACCACAAGGATCATCCTTCTCACCGCTTCTATTCAATATCTACATGTACCTACTAATCGAACTCATCAAAAAACATAGCCTCACATGCTACAACTACGCCGACGATACTCAAATAATCTTCAACATACAAGACACCCGAGAAGAAAACACTACACTAGAGAATAGCCTTTGTGAGATTTTCAACTGGATGAAACTCAACCACCTCAAAATCAACCCAGGCAAAACAGAGTTAATAACCACTGAACAGGTTATCATGTCTGTTCTTGCGAGAGAGGGGCGCCCGCTACCTTTGTAAAACAGAGATAATGATTGTTTAAAAAAAAGGGAGGAGACATCAGATACATCCCCTGGCCAAGAGAGCTCGGCACCACACCAGAACCTTCATCAACTGTAAAAAACCTAGGGGTCCTGATGGATAACAACCTCACTCTAGAGACAAAAGTAAACTCTCTGATCAAGAAATGTTTCTTCCTCTTGCGTGCAGCAAAAAGGATCCTACTGTTCCTGTCGTTCGCCAACAAAAAACTTAACATCATCGCACAGATCATGTCCAGAGTAGACTACGCCAATAGCCTATACCTGGGCATGTCAGAATGACTTCTAAAAAACTACAATGCATACAAAATGCAGCAGCCAGACTCCTCCTCAAGGTACCCAGAAGAGAACACATCACACCCCTGCTAAAAATACTACACTGGCTACCTTTAAAACAGCGAATAAAGTTCAAGTCCATGTGCATCACGCACAGAGCAATACACAAACAAGGCGCAGAATTCCTAAGTGATAAACTACGCCTACATCAACTGACAAGAACACTCAGATCAAGTACCGACATCCGCCGGGAACCAAAACCCTATAACAGAAGAAAACTCGGAGGATCCTCTTTCTCTCACCAGGCACCGAAAACCTGGAATGACCTACCTAAGAATATATGGAACACAACAAACCACCTAGCATTCAGGAAACCCCTCAAATCATGGCTCTTCACAGCATAACCACAACAGTGACGCACTAGAATGCCGACCGCATTAAAACAACAACGAAAATAACACCAACCTCAGCCACTCTCAAATGGACAAACACTGAAACCAAAGAACCAACCACACGACAGACCATAAGATATCATGGGAAAGGAGGCCACCAGAGACTGATCGCATAATCAGACCAAGACAAAAGCCTTAAATGACTCACCCCTCCCCCCAGAAGTACCATATCCAAACCGGCAGACGCATTTAGATAGAAAGTTTGAGAGGAGTTCGCTACACCATCCCCAGCACCCAAGGAGGAGAATAGACACACAACCCACATTAATCAATGCATCAGCATTAGAACACCTACAAAGCTGGCCAGAATAGAACGGCAAGGAGCAATCAGAACACTTACAAAACACGTTAGAACAGCACAGGGAGCGCCCCACACAAACCAAACCCTGCCACGCATAGCCCTTATGCCCACACTGATGAAATTGGGAGGATTAGCGAGTGCCACACTCAGACAGATTTCTGAACTTCTGTTAACCTCCATACAACCGACTAACAAAAACTCAGCATTTCTATCTCACTCAAAAATCTCACACAACCATCGCTCGCACAACAACCCGCACGCACTTCACAACACTGCAATAACACATAAGCAACACCAACAGCACACGAGGACTGACATCGATCCAATACTCGCACCGAAGCTCAGCACCCGGGGTATACCGAGTTGAAGCTGCCAACAGAACACCACTCCTCTCACTATCCTACTCCCGCTTCACCTACTAACCCATCCCACCTTCTCATTTGCAGATCCGCCAGAGCGCCGGGGGACCAACTCTGTTGGTGACGGTGCGCAGTACAAATACCTTTAACATTTAACATAATAATATTACTTAATTCTTTGATAACATTAACAGATCCTCATACCCTCAATTGGATCCCTCCCATTTAGATAATGACATTACCCTTCCAAAGAGTGCTAGAGCCATTAAAGGCTTGGGAAGAGGCAAAGCCCCTGGCCCAGATGGTCTCTCTGCAGAATTTTTTGATAATATATCTCAATCCCTCGCTCCCAAGCTTAAAAATCTATTCTCTTATTTTATATCCCAAAAATCCTCATCTGGTTCATTATCTGAAGCTTTGCTTGTACTTTTCCCTAAACCGGATAAGGACCCCTCACTTCCTGGCAATTAGAGCCCATTTCTCTTATCAATGTGGAGAGCAAAATTCTCACGAAAATCTTAGCTAACAATATTGAATCTTCACTTCCTGCTCTAATAAAAACCAGATGAAGTGGGCTATGTTGAAGGACGCAACATATCGTCCAACGCCAGGCTACTCTTGAATGCCCTTCATTCCTTGGCCAAGGACAAAAAGGACAAGCAAGGTTTTGCTGCCATTGAATTAGATGCAGAAAAAGCTTTCGACCGCGTCAACTGGGACTTTATGTTTCAATCATTACGGGGGCACAGTTGTGGCGATAAGTTTATCTCACTTGTTAAATTACTCTACTCTTCCCCTAAATCCTCAATATGTATTAATGGCTTAATGTTATGCATCAGCCCCGGAAATGCTGGCATAGGTGGAGATACACCTAAGAAGCGGGTCATGGTTCTGCATTGACGGTCTATGCTATTTCCAAGATGGCCGCCAGAACGTATTTACGTCCGTCTAATCCGTGAGCCGGTGCGTTGTATTGTCTCTGGATTCGGACGCTGCTAGTCTCTGTTGCCAGTGACTCGCTTATTTTTTCCCCCGTTGCGGTCCTTTGTCAGCTGTTGTTCCTTGCCTGTCTTCCAACACACTCGGGTCTACTTCTAGTCCTAAGGTAAATATTCTCTGGGATCTTTTACTATACTTTGCCAGCGTTTATTGTTACTTTCGGAAGTAATCTACTTTCAGGTTTCCTGCCCGTCTGTCTTCCGCTGTTGTTTTTGCTTTCTATCTATTCCGTTCTACTTTTACCCGTCCTTGGGGTGCCTGTTCTTCCTTCCTGTTCACTTCTGCTTACGCTCCTTCTTGTTTCTCTTTGGCTTTCTCTTTCTGTCAGCCTTAGAGGTTTTTGCTTCCGCCTTCTTTTCTTCGCTCCAACAGCAGTCTTTCTGTTGGGGTTCTGTCCTCTCTTTTATATCTTGGTTTGCTGTCTAGTATAATTTTTTTTCCCCTTCTTGGAAAATTGCTGGAGGCTCCCTGCGCCTCACCTTTTTCCCAAAGTCATCACTGTCTAATCGGTGGAGCCTCGGACCTTTGCCTGTTGCACGGTGCTTGCAGTCCACTAAAGAACATAATTTCTGTCCCATCAGTGCTGGATCTGAACTTTTGCTAGCTGCACTGTTTCCCCAACGTGCTACGGACATTGTAACAGAACTTTCATTGAACTTGGAAAGTACCATACCGCTATACATTGTCACCACCTTCCAGCTTGAACTAAAGGAGGAAAGCTTATCACTCTACCCAGGGTTTTTTGGCCTGAAGGCTTTTTCCCTGAATTGGGGCTAGCTCCTCGGGGGTCTCCTGGACTCCTGGACCTGGATTTCTGTTGACATCCCATTATCTTTTCTAAACATTGTCTTGGGAAGTCTCGCCATCACTAACCATTTGCCATCGGATGCTGCCAAACTCTATGATCTACTCATCATTATAGCTCTGAAAAGTATAACCGCCAATTGGAAAGACTTTCACTACCTATCTAGCAGAGGTTGGTGGGATAACAATTGCCACACACAAAGAATGGAATTATGCATGGCAAATAACCTAAACTCTATTCCTAAGTATAACGCTAAATGGTATTTTTTAATTCGCTATTTGGATTGTTTTAATGTTACCAAAAATGGAATGTGAACTTCCACATGTATATTATACTCTTCTGATGTTCTATGAATTGATCTACTTATAAGTTATGCCTTATACCATAAAGACTGTGTTCATGAAACTCTAAGTGCCATATTGTTTTCAATCATTTCTCCACACCTCCCTCCTCTTCCCCTTGTTTCTTTTATGTACTCTGTCTGTCTTCTTGTTTTCCTACACCCTACTCACTTACCTGCTCTGTAGTACCCTTCATTGTAATTCTTCCCATATTATTTGGTGCCATATAGCTCTATTTTAACTAATTAGCTGACTGTTCATGTTTTACAAACTTAGAAAAGTTTCTGGAGCATCTTTTTGCATGTTTCCTCAGTGTTTCGTTGTATATGCTTAATGGATTACTGCATTGTGTTTGCTGACAAATACGTTATTGTTACATTTTAAAATTCTAATAAAAAGTTATCAAAAGAAAAACAAAGAAAGAGAAACATTGGTTATGAAGTGAATTTAACTTACATTGGTTGCTGTTGAACTGCCATACACTACCTTGTTACGTTGGTGTATGGGACAGAAACCTTTAGGTAGAGTGTTTTCTTTAGTTTATGTTAGGGAGGGAAATCCTCGTCAGGCTAGGTATAGTGAGGCGTTTATCCAACCTTTTGAGTTAATGAAATGGCATCTTTTTAAAAACATTCACTAAGTTGTCCGCCTCACATTTCTGACCCCTCACATTGGTGAGAGAAAGTCATACTGTGTAATCTGTGTGCGTGCATGACCAGCGAGTGAGAATTGGTAGAGGGAATCTGGGAGTGGGTGGGAAATGTTTGCCAGAGTGAAATGAGTGTTACTGGGGAGGAGGATGGGTCGAGTGGTAGTAGTGTGGAGGAGGGAGTAGTAATATAAAAGAGTGAGAAGTAACATTGAAGGGCGGAGGCAAGTGTTAATAGGAGTAAGAGAGATCAGAAGGACAGAAGAGGAAGACTCAGGGAGTAGAAGGAGTGAAATTCGGTGGTGGGAGCAGAGGTATTGAGAGGAGAATGTAAGAGAGAAGGAGAGGAGTATGTGGGCATGATAGGAAGAAAACCAATTCGGGCAGCGTTTCTGAAAGACACACCCTATGATCCCGTTTAGTCAAATAGCCACATTGATAGTGTAGGATCAGTCTAGGAAGTCCTTGAGGAAGTTTGGATGGATGAGGCCTCAGCCTTAAAGATTTCCCTCCGAGCAAAGTCAGAATCGTGACATAAGGGAGAAATCTGCAGTGTTTACAAATCTGGAGAGTATGGACACCTGCGTTATGGAGGGGTTGGTGCTTTTAGACGAGGGAGAGTGGGGCAGCCCTACCTCCCTGATAAAAAGTTCAATAAAAACCCTTGACCCATTAGTGGGGGTTGTAGTATTTTGTGCCATATGTGACAGGCCAGTAGGGGAATATCCTCTGATGAAGAGGCTTATGAAAAGGATTAGCTTGTCTAAGCCTCCAGCGCCTAAATATTCTATGCTCTGGGTTGAAAACAAAGTCCTGCAGCTCATCAAAAGCTGGCCAGATAACAAGCTTCTATCCAGGAAAGCCTTGTCAGCCAAACTGACTACTCTTCTCTTTCTGATTTCTTGCAAGAGGATTAAAGATGTGAAAGCCATGAAGTTTTCTTGAAGGAGATTTTCCCCAAGATGGAGTGGCTCTTCACATTTCTAGGCAAATGAAAACAGGAATAAATGCAGCAGTGTATCTGAGGTTCTCCGATCAGCCAAAGCTTTTCGGGACAGGTGAAACTTGCCTACCTCAACTTGCTTTTCTTCCTGGATTTTATTGTGAATGTTTGCGTTAATCTTCTTATCCTCACTTCTGCTTGTGTAATTCCTTTGATCATAGTTTGGCTGGTGGCTTTTCCAGCAGGTAATCTCGGTCCCCTTCTTTTGTCAGGTCTCAGCATTGTCCATCGTTCCATATTTGTTAACAGTGTGCTAGTATCTTTTTCAGACAAGATGCCACTTTCAACTGATCAGCGGAAGAGTGGAAGGCAAATGTCAACACAGCAAAATCGATTAGTGTAGTGCTTTAATTCAATATTAATCTATCCTTCAATTTATAGGATACTAGGATGCTGCCTATATGAAACTTTTTTCGGTTTTTCATCTGCATATTTAACAAAAGGTAAATGCCAAAATGGTCATAACTTAGTATCTGTGCATAGTACGGAACCCCCACTAAGGGTTAAAGCACTAGCACTCTCTCCACTAGAGCTCTCTCCGGGGTCATTGACCATCCTCTCCCCCTTGGGTAGCCTCTCTGAGACTGATGTGGGCACCCTCTAGCAACCCCATGAAAGTGTCTGCTTTTGTCCCAAGGTTGACAACCTCAGGTACTAGCTTTAGGGTAACTCCCTCTGGGTTGCTTTCCTGGCTTTCATTAGACAGGTTATGGGGCAATTTCGATATCCTGGGCAGCCTGGCCAAACTGGATGTACCAAGTGTCTCAATGAGATGGGTGCAGGCATGCCCTGACCTCTCACATTCACAGAATCTTTGAGTGTCGCTATATCAGCATCTATAGGAACTTGCTGAGGCGATGGTATTCGGGATACAGGGATTCCCTACCCAGCCGGCTTAAGCATCCTTTCTAATTTCTCACCTCTTGCAGTTTGGTGCATTCTCTCTGGTGCTTGATACTTACCTGTAGTCAAAGCATTTCCAGGACCTTGTGCTCTTACAGTGCGTGTTATAAATCAGTATGATCTATGTCTCCTTGTGACTGCAACTCAGCCAGAACAGGCGAGACGCATAGTGCTGAAAGATCATTCTTGTGGTTGTCTTTCCACCGACACCTCCTGGGTCACCATCCACATTCTCAACAAACAGGCTAGGAAACAGTTCACTTGCCCAGGCATTGGTTATCACACCTGGATCCACAAGAGTCCTTTCTGAGGCTGGTGCATGCATCTCGGGCATTGGCTCATCCTGAGATTCTCCCTTCCTCCAAGGTTGCACATGTTAGGAACCTCTTGGAGAATAACACTCTCCATGTCACTTTCCTATCTCTCCTCAGAAAGGGCAAAGAAAAGTTTCCCTATCCAGGAGCAACATAGCCCAACTAGATGAAACACAGGATTCTTTTTCCTGCAGACAATCTTGGGCTCCCCTGGGGCATCAACCATAGTAACACTCTAAGACAAATGCTGCTGAATGCCCTCAAGGAAAGGACTCCTAGCTGAAAGGCATATGTCCGACAACTCCCCTCTCATCTCATCCAGTGCTGAGGTCCCCACCTTCATTTGGATGTTCTGGGGGCACAGATTAATCAGCCAGTCTGCTTCTGCAGGATCTAGAGAAAGTCAGTCTGATCTGTGCCTCCTGTTGAATGCAAATAAGTCAAAACAGACACTTTAGCCAGCGATTAAGTTCGGGGTACCAGGATGAGCACAGTTTGCTCTCTTGTAAGAGTAGGAAACACAGGGGTCACTCGTCTTTGTGGTGCAACTGCAGGGCCATCCTGCTTTTCAATTTCTTCTGATCTGTGGATACACAAATCAAGAAAAGCAAATTTAGAATACATATTGTAGGAGGCTGTTTGGTCTGGACCTTTTGAATAGTGCTGCGCACTCAACCCAGAGGGGCCATCACACACAGGAGTTATGAACATTCTGTCCCATTCTGTGTGCCCCCCCCCTATCAGCAAGCAACGCAGCGGCCACCATTTCATCTGCTTTGTGAGTCGGAAACTCAGCAGACATTAGGCCAGGCCATATTTCTACAGGTTCCCCTCCCTTTCTAAGCCTTTTGGTTTTGTGGAGCACACAGCTCTGTCTTAGGGTCTGATTCACTACCCCTTCCCCCTATCAATGGTAGGACGCAAGATTGGTCAAACCTTGCATTATTTATTGGTCTCAGGAAAGTAAGGACCATCCCTCATCAAAGCCATGTTGTGCTTATAAAGGACAGGGAGGCATGTATCGGAGGATGAATCCTTAAAGGGGAAGTTCGCTCAGAAATGTTATTGTCCCAATCGGTCGGGCATGTATTTTTAAACATACTGTAATCGATGAAAAATTCCTATGCATCTTACCTTAGTTTTCTTCACATTTACACATGTGAAAACAACGGGTTTGACAAAGCCATCTTGTGCTAATTTTATCCGTTGATATATCACCCTAAGTTCAAGTGCCCTTGTGGCAAGAATATAGATCGCCCACCCCTCAAACTGACATCACGAGACGCAGACGCCCCTTTTCACAGCACCAATGTACGTCTCGTGTCAACGTCCTCTGTGCGCAAGCTATTGACGTGTCTCCATGGAAATGCCAAGACGCCTTTTTCCCGACAAGTATAAACAAACCCTTTTCGATCCCACAACATAGGAGTTTCTTTTTCCTTCGTGTCAGTGTATTTCGTTTCAAGCCTCCGAAAAAAATATTTGCTCTGTTAAGCTATCTTCCTAGTTCGACGCCCTGCGACCTGGTACTTACACTAACCGAACTGGTTAAACTCAGTAATTGCTTTTTATTTAAACATTTCTTATATTATGTGCAAATGTCTTTGTCAAACCATTTTTAAATTGTACTTTTACAAGGTTTGTTTTTTACATGTGTGTATGTGAAATTTTATAGTTTGTGCCTATTGTTCATGTTTTTGCACTATGGGTTTGTGTAACATGGCAGTGTGCTCTCTTCTTCTTTAACAGTGGTTCTTGTATACAAACACATTCTTATTTTTCTGACTGTTGATTTTCTACTTATTAAATATTCAGGAACTATAGCAACAATATAGCCATACCAGTACGTGCCCAAATATTCAGAGGATGAATTATTGAAAGAGAAGAAGTGTAAAAGATGGGGAATCGGATGAGAGTCGTAATGATCAATCACCAGAGCCTGAACCCAGTCGCATGGAAGAGGTTTCCATGTGGTGCACCTGCGCACATTGTGAGGTTATGCCAACCTGGGTGGAGAACTACTGGTGCAGAGAAAACACTGAATGCTTGGCCTACATAGCCAAAGAAGACACACCACCGCTGTGTGTTACCTAGCTGCATGACTTCCGGGCAGCTGCCTCATAAGATTTGTTTTGGCGATGATGATGGTCCTTATGCACGAACTTCGAGCAACGGGTCGCCCTCGTAATCCAAGTAACAAGTAAGTTTACTCTAGATCTGATGCATATTTGACAACTGAGACGGCTAAAATTTGATGTTGTTCTCCTACATCATTGTAACTTCCATCGATCACTGACAAATGTGTTTTTTCTGAAAATTAAATACATTTCTCTTACTAATGTAAGACCATCTCTAGATTTAACGTCCGAACAATTACATTTTCTTCACCTTGAACTTAAAAACAATATGTACCAGTCGAAGACCTGCGCTTAGAACTGGGACTGCCTTCTCTGCATGCACTTTGTATGTCTGCATGTAAATTGTGGGGTACCATTAGCTTCAGCGAAAACGGTAGACTTTGACATTGTGCTAATGCACACTTACATTATTGTGGGTGCTGCACTAGGTTCTCCGAAATGCAAAAAGTACTTTTAGGGCATTGTAGGAATATAGGCATGAAAGCCTTGCCTGGCTCGCTGGGAGAAATCCACTCTAAGAACTTGGACAAAAAATCTAGGGACTATGACCGCTCTCAGTCCTTTGATTACCTTGTTAGTAAGAGTAAATACCTACTATATTCCACCCAGGGACTGAACTTAAACACTCCTTGCGATTATTTGGTCAACACCTATTCCCCTCAATTGGTTTATTTCATTCTGTCCCTAAGCTTAGCTACGCTTCCGGTCTATGAGAACACAGGGGCCTGGTCTGGCCTGGCAAAAAATGAGTGATTATGTCGCCTCTGCAGGCCAGCGGTGGAATCAGCAAGGCACCTGTTCACCCAATGTAGCAGGCTCCATCACTTGTACGAAAGGGGTATCCAGAATGTAAGGATCACAAATCTGATCAGTTCTGGAGTGCCATCTATGGTGCAAGATCTATGGTAATAACTGCCGCTGCATCTCACATTCGGCAAAAAGTGGAAAACATTCTGGCTTCCTTGTGAGACCCTCATTTCTTGCAAAACCCAAGCATTTATATTCTGTTTGATACATTGCATCGCATTTGGAATGATGATCATGAGGTAATTCGTTTGAATCTTCATCTTTTATTTGTAAATAATGTGTTTGTTTTATTAAGCTAATGTATGATTTTTAATGGTTTTAATGCTGTTGTATTTAAAAAAAACAATTTTCTTGTGTTTTAACTAACTTTGATGGTTTTTTAATGAATCAGAATTATAATGTTCGTTATTAGATGTATTGTTTTTGGTTTAAAAGTCTTTTGACCATAAACACTAGAAGAAAAAAACAATATTGCCCTAGGTGCCAAACTGTCCTTGCTTCAATGGGTGTTCACATTTGTAATTGTTCGATACTTCAAATCACAAGTGCGCTATTCTGAAAGCTACTTTTTTTAAGGGTAACAATGCCATCGAATTTAGGGGGCGTTTCAAACTAAATAAGTACAGTTATCTTGTTCATCTAGTAGAGAACGTCTGTGTCATGACCCTTACCCCTGGCCCTCACTGGCAAGTCAGCCTTCCCAGGCCTGGGACTATTTTACCTGGACTACTTTACCTGAGACTATTTAAACCGCACCCAAACAGCAGAACATGCTTCACGTTATTCTGTTGTGGGCGGTGTTACACTCACCTGGTATCCACGGGGATGCCACCCAGCCCTGGTTGGATGATTTGCACTCTCGAACCCTCTCCCGGTCCCTTGGTAATGCCTCTGGTTAAAGATAGGTCTGTAATATAGGAGAGCTGGATTCAATACCAGATTGTCTTTGTTTTCCCACCTCCCTTGGCCTCAACTCTTTCCTCCCCCTTGGGCCTTCTCCTCACCTTAATTTTGTAAAAGGTGGATTTTCCGTCCTTCTCATCGTGGCAGGGGCGCATAGATGTGGGGGCAAGCAACGACCAAGTTCCTTGACTGGTGCAAGCCCCCCTGTGGGAATCCAGGCTTGCTGCTACTCCGTAGGTTTGCTGCTTTACAGTCTTTATATGCCGTTCTTATGTTCCTCTTAGTTCGAATAATAATGTCTTGCTTCTTTCCTTTTAGGTATGGAAAGGTATTTTGGTGTTGTCATGCAGTTTGAAGATGAGCATGGGCCGGTAGGCGAAAGCGCGGTGTGCGCGATGCTGTCCGGTGAGTAATGCGCGATGCGCAGCACTGTTTCGCCTTTTATATTGGTAACCTGTGTCTTTTCTCTCCTTGCAGGTTTCGATGTTCCTCGCCGAGCGCCGTAATGTTCCAGCAATGATGCTGACCAGGAGATGACTACCAAGGTAAGAATTGTGTGGCTTTTTTCATTCTGGAGGAACCGTGAGTAAACGCTTACTAATGCTGTCTTTCTTTCTCCTCTTTCCAGGTTATGGTATTCCAGGATGCATGCAGTGCCGGATGATGGAGTTCGTACCTTCAGGTGAGTGGAACTGAAGTCAACGATGGATTGATGACAGGATACTGTTCCAGGTAAGTTTCGTAGTGTTCTTTCTCTCTCTGCAGGTCCTTGGTTTCAGGAAAGCTGGCATCAAAGAACTGGACACGGTGAGCGTTACACTGCCCACAGCAGAATAACACAAAGCATGTTCTGCTGTTTGTGTGTGGTTTAAATAGTCTCAGGTAAAGTAGTCCAGGTAAAATAGTCCCAGGCCTGCCACACCCAAAGTAGTCCAGGTAAAGTTGTCCCAGGCCTGCCACACCCAAAAGATTAGACCACATAGCTCAGTTCCTTGTAACTGAGCTATGTGTGTGCCTCCATGTTGGCTGAACCCCCCTAGTTAAATAGTCCCATTCTAATGTTGGCCTTCATGATGGTTATAAGCCTGGCGCCAAAGGCGCCAGGACTGACTCCAAGAAAGTCTTGGATGAGGTTTTAAGGGCTTTGACCTGGCCCTAACTGGAAGGCTGACTTGCCAGTGAGGGTCAGGGGCAAGGGTTATGAGATCTGGCGTCCCCGTGGATACCAGGTGAGCGTAACAGACTGTTTCTCTTTTACAGGTATTACAGACTGGTGGCCTATCGTGTGTTTAAAAGGTGGATTCATGGAAGGCTTGGATTCCGCGTTTGACAAGTAATATCTGCCTGTGTCGCTCAAGCCATTCGTGCAACATTCCCCAGTAACAACAGACAATACAAGGGATTTTTACACACAGTACCGCAACCGCATCAATACAATTTGTAGTTTGTTTGTGCCATCTACATTCCCAAAATAAATACAAAAAAGGGTTCATATAAATAGTTGAATAGAATTTATCAGTAAGTCAACAACACGTCCAACCGTCTAGGAGATTCATGAAAGAAGTTTGGTGGCGTTTTGCGCTTGCCTCATGCCCATCCACCCCTCTCCATTATCAATGACAGTTCTCACCTATGACCGTGCACTCCCGAGGGGGCTGGGTGGATGGGGACGCTCAAGGTGCCAAACACCATGTACACCTCAAAGGGGTCTTCCGGACTGCCACCATTGTCCACATGTCCTCTCCAGACCCGGTGTCTCCAGTCTCCCCTTTAAAGACCCCGTCCCTGGAATCAACATATGTATCGATCCCTTGAACATTGTTCCAGGCCATTTGTGCTCGCATCATGCCCATCCACCCGCCTCCAGTATCAATGGCAGTTCTCACCTATGAGTGTGCCATATACCATGTACACCTCAAAGGGGACTTCCACACTGCCACCATTGTTCACATGGCCTCCCCAGACCCGGTGTCTCCAGACTTCCCTCTGAAAAACCCATCCATGCAATCAGCCTATGTATCTATCCCTTGAACATTGTTCTGGGCCACTTGCGCTCACCTCATGCCCATCCATCCCCATCCAGTATCAATGGCAGTTCGCACCTGTGACCGTGTGCTCCCTAGGGGCTGGGTGGATGGGTATGAGGATGTCAAACATTGGCATTGAGGCTTTGTGGGTGTCAATGAACACGTCACACATTCACATACACACCCACTTTTCTAAGCCTTTATAAACACCTTGATAGTTACATAAGGAACTTCTCGGCAATCCACAAGGTATATCACCATCGATCTACTTGTTACCAGGCTTGCTGAATCGGCTCATCTGTTCATCCAAGTAAGGGTTGGTCTGTCGTGATTGCTAACGGCTAGGTTTCTCTCCCGTGACCCCGCCTCACCTGAGGTTCCTGAAGATGTGCTCAGTGTCCGTGAGGTCTCTCTACTTCCTCTAGTAGTAGCCTTCTGGGTCTTCTTTCTTTGGCCCTTTACCTTCTTATCGTGGAGGTAGGGACGGGCTCCGCTGGAGGCCACCTTGGCATCTTAGAAACTCCCCGCTAAGAGGGACCCCCAGTAAACCCGTCCCAAAATCCAGGGAAAAAGCTTCTGCTGCACCAAAAAAACCCTGAAGCACACAGTCTGTACGTGGAGCTTGATCTGACTCAAATCCGTTTGGCGGTTGAGATCCAGCAGGCAGTAGAATATATCCAATTTAAAGGGGAAGCTCCTTGGAAAGTAATTGTAGATAGGAAAAGGCAGAGAGAAAGTGAAGAGGAAGACAGAACAGAGCGAGGAATAGGGATAAACGTCTAGAGGGGCTATAGTGTGTGCAGAGGCACAGAAAAGGAAAGAAATCCTGCGGCCCGAACAGAGATGACACTGGAAGCCGGAGGCGAGCAGAAGGAGAGCACTCAACCGAAGCCGGATGAGAGAGAGCGGGAGCGAGGAGAGAAGGCAAGGGAAGGAGCCGGACGGAGAGGTACAGAGCGAGGAGGGACGGAAGCCGAAGAAACTCCCGCAAGCAGGAACAGGACCAAGAGCGAACAGCAGGCAACGCGAACGAGAGTTCCGAAGCCAAAACAGGAAGTGGGAGCAATACAACGCACTGAACGTAGGTTTCAGTGCGTTGTTATAGAAACGCCGCATGAAGCGGCCATCTTGGAAGAAGACTAGACCGTACGTAACGGTTCTAGCCATAAATCGATCACCTAAGTCGGGAAAGGGACCATCTATGCCAGACCTTCCATGGCTGGAACATAACATGGTCAACTATTTTGTTCTGTAGTTTCATCGATCGCTGCTCGGAAAGTTTCTATTGCTTTTTACACAATGCATACCGTATTCTCATTTTAATTCATTTCAAAGAGTTCACCATTTTCGAACATTGTATGTATTTTTAGCTCTGGAATTAGCACATTTCATTACAGAGCATTTTATCAGAATGTAATGTTTCATAGTCCATGTTTTCAACGCTTGTTTTCTTTTGGTGGCTCAAAATGTATTGAATGGACTAGTAATACGTTACAACGAGCTGGGGGTAGATCTCTATCTTCGGCTGGGGCCTCCCTCTGGAAAAGCCTCCAGGCCACTCTAAAACTTGAGGAGAACCATCTCCGGTTCCGGAAGTACCTCAAAACCTTCCTCTTTGCTTCTGCCTTCGCTCCCCTTCTTCCCTGCTATCTGCTCTCTTGGCACTGTGCACCTGGCCACCCTCTGTCCCCTGAGCCCAGGTACCTGCTCACCCTGCAACCTTCCTGCACTGCCTCCTGGCCACCCCTTGCACTGGGGACTGTATCTGTACCCATACAGCCCCCCCATTTTTCTTCTTTTTCTGCACTTATTCAGACTTACCCAGTCTGCTGCCTTAAACACAGTTTGCCTAAATTTTTTATTTATTTTATTTATCTGCGCTCCTCGGCTTCTGCACTTTCCACTCTCCCCCTTCCATGCACTTTTTCCCTTTTCCCTTTCCCATGCACTTGCACGTTCTCAATGTCACTGGGCCTAGTAAGATTGTTTTTATGTTGTGCTGTGTTCTCCCTTGTTCCCCTCCCTTGCCTAGTCGCGCTCCGAAACACTTGTGTACAAGCGCGATACAAATAAAATATATCATATCAATTTGCAGTATAACAATGATTTCTGACTAATTCTATCACTGCGATAATTAGACAAGGTTACAGAGGTTTTTACAAATTTTAAACAAAGTTTACAAACAAAACTATGTTTGTTGCTTTGCTCACAGTGATAATTAAGTATTTCTTTAACAGATCTTACGGATATTTCAAGAATGCCTTCATGTATCATTTTTGATTGCCCTACTGTGAGCCAAATCAAAACTCCTGGCACAGTCCTGCATGTGTTCGCAAAGGATTTAGATTTAATAAGAAGATGGCTTTCAAATTGTGGATTTCCATTGTGAGAGATTGAAAGCGGAGCCAAGGATGTCTTGGAAGACGTGACGGGTAATCGATTCTGCGTCTGCAGCATGCACTTCGCAGACGATATGTACAAAGCATCCCACTACACTAAAAAGCATTGTCCCAGACGCTTTTGCAAACGAATTCCCAGTGCAGTTCCAACAAAATTTCAGCACGAGCTCTGGTGAGTACTGGATGATGAATTTGTTATGTATGTTGGTATATAAAAAGAGTGGCCTCATATATATATATATATATTGCAAAGAAAGGGGAAAATTACTCCTTCTTTTCCCCTAAGGAGGATGGCACTCCGGACATATATATATATATATCTTCTAAATGATCTCTCAATCTGATAAATTAGTTGTGGAAAAGGTAACATGATAAT
This sequence comes from Ambystoma mexicanum, assembly GCF_040938575.1. Lineage (NCBI taxonomy): Eukaryota > Metazoa > Chordata > Amphibia > Caudata > Ambystomatidae > Ambystoma > Ambystoma mexicanum. The sequence continues at coordinate 34,456,454 of NC_090922.1, read as the reverse complement.
TTATTTGGACGTTTTGGGGAATATTTCCATCTATGTTATATTACACTAGTTGTGCTTGTGACACAATGCATTGCATTTTTAAAATGTTTCACTTTAGACTACTTTGTCTATCCCCACTTTCGCTTAATTTTTTAAAATTTGATAGTTAACATGTCTTTCTTTACGTAGAGCTCACTGATGGAAGTACCGACCTTCACCAATGAGGAAACCACAGACACGTCGATTATCCCAATGGAGAGGCCAAGCGACATGCACGTAGTAACGTTTTCGAATGTTCAATGTTGTCAAATTTAAAATACTAATGTACCTTTTTAATTGGACTTTTTTCTGAATATATACATGAAATGAAGGAGCAAGATTCACCACCGATCACTATTCAGGAGTCAAACAGAGGGGGGTCTGGGAAACTCTCTACCAGCACGAATACAGCCCATTGATTTGTTCTTGGGTGGGTGGCCCCTGGGAGAGTCTCAACCAAGTCTTTAGCTCACTGTTCTTTTCACAGAGAAGAAATTTCCCCGCATATCAGTTTTTGTCCTGCCCAGGGGCAGCCCAGCACCGAAATGCTAGGCAATTCTCATCTGAACAAGAGCACCACACCAACCCCATACATGTGTTTCAGCCTAGTTGGGCATCATCAGTGAGGTGAAGCTGTGCCTCTCTAAGAGCAGTGAGCAAGGGGTCCACGTCTGGATTCCCCTGGTAACTTAGGGTGAGTCCCAAAGTTACTTGGTATGCAAAACAGAGGGGGGGTCTGGGAAACTCTCTACCAGCACAAACACAGCCCATTGACTTGTTCTTGGGTGGATGGCCCCTGGGAGAGTCTCAACCAAGTCTTTAGCTCACTGTACTTTTCACAGAGAAGACATTTCCCAGCATATCAGTCTTTGTCCTGCCCAGGGGTAGTCCAGCACCGAAATTCTAGGCAATTCTCCTCTGAACAAGAGTACCACCTATTCAGGAGTCAACAGCAACCTCACTTGCCTATCAAGTAATTATTTTACACTAATCCTTTATACGTGACTGAACAATGCATTCATGTGGTCTACATCTAATTGAAACATAATGGAGATTATTTATACTATTAGTTATTGACACAAAGTGGCATGTAAGAGTGTCTCTCAATATGGACCGTTCTCTGATGTTTTCTTTTTACATCTGTATTAAAACATTTACTATGATACAGGGGGATGCTGGAACTTTGACGGCAATCCCTTCCTCATTTGCAACTGGTCCGGAGGCATGCGTAGTTAGGATTTGCGTTACATTGGTAGTTGTGGATCTATTTTATTTGGTTTGAAATAAACATAAGTGTTTTATTTATCAAAAAATGTACAATACTGTTAGCAAAGTGCAAAGAATTCAATCAACAACCTTGTTGTATTTATCGCCCATAGACATGCAACAATTAAAGTAAATCCTCCCCAAAAACATACGATGAAACTTAAATGCATGTAACCTTTCACTGTATGAAACTTTTCTGTTTTTGTTAATAACATTTAACTTCTTACCCAAAGCAGAATACATTCAAAAGAAAACATTACATCACAAACTAATCTGGGATGCAACATTTTAATCACTATGTTTTGCAGGATGATATCACATCAACTTCATGTGACATCTCAGAAGGTTATCAGGTGAAATGTAAAATATATATGTTGAAAACATCATACTTACCATGTGTTCGACTTTATCTTGCTAAGAATTTTCAAATTGTATTACAACGAGTAACCTTATCATTTCAGGTCAACAATTTTCTTTTTCTTAAACTGTCTTTTTATTTTAGATATCTAGTAAAACATACAAAAGGGAAACCACAGAAACCCGTCCCAAGGCACAGCGCCTCCAACCCCACGCCCCACCCTCCCAGACTACCACCCTGCTCAAGTTGAACATATATAATTATAACGGTACACCCAAGATACAATAGGCACTGCAAAAAGATTCAGTACTTCTCACCGCTAAGCATCGAAAGAGGCCTTTGACCAGTTGACCAAAACCACAAGAACACTCCCCTTGATGTTAACTGTTCAATGGGTAGGCTAAGGTGGAGCTGACAGTAGGGAGTCCTAGTGGTTGTCCGGAGAATTGAAGGGAGACTCAGGTTCCAGGTCCTCTGCCGTGTAGTATCTGAAGGCTGCCCAATAGTCCCTGGGCGAACAGTTTGATGGAAGCGTTTGATTATACTGCGTCTCCCTTTGTTCACAGTTCGACACTGGCTCATAGTTATGCGCTGTAATTAACATTATGTGGGACGATTGCCAGTGACCAATATGTCTTTTAGGGGTCGCAGCAATAAGGAGCAACCCATCAGTGTTTGTGATGTGAAAACAAGCTGATGTGAAGGCTTTGCGTTTGAAAGTGAAATTACTCCTTATGCTCTGACTAATGGAACACCATGTGCGTTCGAAAACAAAATCGGCGATGGCAACTGACAGACAAAAGGAAGCTAGAAGAAATGAAACACAGGGATTGATTGATTGCTGAATGCAATTAGCGTTTCATGAGGAACTTATAAAACATTTGAAGCATGCAACGCTCGCTAGCTAGAACTTCAATTGGCTAAATATATAAATATCTTTTTGGACATAATCTTCTATTTTGATTGTTATGTGAAAAATAAAGGTACTTGTAACATTGCAGACTATTGTTTTCTTCAAAATAAATGTTTTCTTCTGCTATTTGTGAAAATAAGAAAAGTTTTGCACTGTGAGAGGATGTGTGTGTTTTTCTTCCTGGTTCTGCATTAAGTAACGTTATGGCGTGAGTGATGACAGGGTACGTTTGGCTACGCTGGCCACGAACATCATGAAAATAGGTGTAACATATTGTTTGGACAAGTGATGTCAGTTTGAGGGGTGGGCAATCTATATCCTTGCCGCAAGGGCACTTGAATTTAGGGTGATGAATCAATGGATAAGATTAGCACAAGATGGCGGCGCCCAACCCGTTGTTTTTGCATGTGTAAATGTGAGGAAAACTAAGGTAAGATGCATAGGAATTTTTTTTAAGATCAATTACATTATGCATAAAAATAAATGCCGAATTGATTGGTACAGTAACATTTCTGGGCGAACTTCCCCTTTAACTAAGGAAAACGCATTGCAGCAAGAAAAACCTTTGATGGCTGAAGCTGGATGGTCCATCAGAGATGAAAGATGGCTTGATTCTTCAGACAGTTTGGTAGTACCAACAACGAGGCAGCAGAGTTCTGAGTTTCCGAGTTGCAGCAGCAAGGTCCCAGATACTAAGAAACAAGGGAGGAGAAATACAACAAGGGAGCTGGGACAATACTACCTGGAACAGAAGAACAATGTTAAATAGAGGCAGAGGGATTTCAGGGAAACGCGTAAATACAAAAATAAGGAACAGGTAACAAAAGAGAAAGACACAGCATCTCAACAGAGAAGACACACAGCGTTGCAATGTACCATGAGTGGGCTCCCCAAGTATGATCGAACATGTAACCTAAACACCGGAAGGAAGGTACTGTGATGAATCACTAGATGTTGCCACTTTTCCCAGAGTGGAAGACCTTTCCAATAAGGCCATGGATGTGAGGCTGCTACTTGATACTCCCCCTAGGGGTGGTATAATGCAAGAGGATCTCATAGGGAGTGTAAAGACTGGAGGGGTACCTGTACATCTGCCATCTATATGGTTGGGACAGAGACACAGAGCACCCCAGCCAAGGTTCTCTATATGGTAGCTTGGACGAGCAACAAAGGCTTAAGCACTCAGGGGGTGATGCATGGCGGTTCTTAAGTACAGCGAGTCCCCAAGTCCCCACAAAGGAATGTCCACTCTGTAAATTAGGTGACAACACAGCTTCTTTATGTAAACGTAACATTCTTTCGACTGTATGTTCCTCCAACATATTCCACATCGCTCTCCCGGCCTGCTCCTCTGGAGAATTTCCTATGCTATTGCAGCTTGCGTTCCCGCAAGGCTATGTGCTGTCAAGCAGGCATTGTGTACGAGCAGGTCACACGTTATGGAGGAAAAAACATAAACTGAGGCTACGATAGCCGTGCGTCCTATTTATAACATCCGGTGACGTCACCCTCGACGGAGGCCTCCGAGGGACATCGACCCAACGCCATCGACGCAGGATGCCCTCTGCTGAAACATTTCCGAGGTAGCACAGCTGTGGACATTACATGTCAAAGATGCGGAATACGTTGGAGGAACATCCAGTTGAAAGAACGCTACCAGTTGGTAAGTAACTTGTTCTTCGAATGGATTTTATCATCCAACGTATTCCACATTTTTGACAGACTCCCAAAGCAGTACCAGAAAATGGAGGAGGGTGAAGAATTTAGAATACCCAATCAGATGGCAGAATAAAGAACCGCTTTACCAAAGGCCATATCTTGACCATGGAGCGTATACAGGGAGTAATGTTTGACAAAGGTGTGGATATAAGCCCGTGTAGCTGCGTCACAAATATTCCTAATAGGAACTACCCGCTGCAGGGCAGTGGAAGTGGCCACACCCCTCGTGGAGTGAGCTGGCAAACCCTCAGGAGGGTCCTTGCCCGCCAATCTGTAACATTCAGTAATGGTGAGGATAATCCACCTGGTCAAGTTCTGTTTGGTAACAGCCTGGTCCAATCGGTGTCCAGCGTACCCCACAAAGAGTTGATCGTCCACTCTGAGCCTGGACATTGTCGAAATATAAAAGCTCAGAGCTCTCCTAGGGTCCAACCTATGGAGTCGCTCCTCTTCCTTACCAGGATGAGGAGGAGGATAGAAAGCAGGAAGTACAACTTTCTGTCTTAAATGAAACTCAGATATTACCCTAGGTAGAAAGGATGGACGCACCCTCAGTACAACCCTATCCTTGTGGAACACCGTAAAGCGTGGCTTAGATGAAAGTGCCTGCAATTCACTCACTTTGCAAACAGATGTAACCGCAACCAAGAAAAAAGTCTTGAAAGACAACAGTCTCAAAGGACAAGAGTGCAAAGGTTCAAACGGAGCACCCATCAGGAAATTCAAGACCAAATTCAGATCCCATACCAGGGCCTGTAACCATCACCTTGTATGCACGGGGACGCCCCTCGACTGGCCGGAACGCTCTCTGGGACTCTGCACCTTCTCTGAAGTTTGTGCTGTCGAGGATCAGTTCTAGAAGACAGGAGGCAAAGTTTAGCTGCTATTTCTTCCCTCGCGACCCACCTCCCGGGTTCCCCTGGGGAGATCTCTCACCTTGATTTCTATTAAGATGCGCTCTTTGTCCTGCCACACTGGGCAGGGGCGCTTTGTCAGTGGCACTGTTCCGCCGAGTTTATTCACTGGCGTGGGTCGGAGTCCAGACCGGCTGCGTCTCCACTTTTCAGGCAAGTCTTTAAAATGAGAGTAATGTCTGTATTGGTTGAAGCACCAAATAACATCCTCCTCTTTTCTTGCAGATGTTGAAGGCAGAGCACGGATACTGGAGCAGTGTTTGAGCAGGTAAGGATCGATGCGCCAAGCGGCGCTCCAAGCATCCTTGCAATTGGCTAACCTGTGCTATTGTCTTTTCTTACAGGTCATGGACGAATCCAGGAAGAATGGGCCCACCGGAACCCCAAGCCGACGGATGATATGCTGGTGACGATGGCCTTCCAGACGGACTGGTAAGAAGCTTACACAATGTCTCGTTCACGCTCTCCTTCCCAGAGATGATGCCGGAGGAAGATGATGGGGGGTTTTGAAGACTTCGGTTGATGGAGGATGCCGCTGGGCAGGTAAGGGTGACGATGGTTCCTGTCTTCTCTCGCCCGTGCAGGCCAGGATGCTGAGCAGGACCCGGTGAATGTCACGCTGCAAGAGCAGAATAACGCGAAGCGCGTGCCTCTAATCGGGCGTGGTTTAAATAGCCAGCAGGTATCCCAGGTGCCTTCGGGGCGGGCCACACCCTGGATGCTAGACCGCTAGTTGCAGTTCCCCATTAGTCCTCACGGGGGCAGCCATGCTTGTCCATTGCCCATTGAAACCCCATCCTAGCATGCGACTCCGATGCCAAAAGCGCCAGGACTGGCTCCAAGGGATCAGAGGGGGCCAAATAGGGTCTTTCGGGTCCCGTTACCATACGGTGAGGACGAGGTTGTGACAGCACCTGAAACGGGGACAGTGGGAACACAATAGTGAGCCCTTTAAGAAATTGGGAAATCAAAGGAATCTTAAAGTAAGAACATTCTTCAGACGAGCGCTTGAAGATAGACAGTGCCGCCAGGTAACCATTAATGGTACCTACTTGAAGACCCCTGTGGGCCAAAGAAAGCAAGAAAGACAGAACCATAGGAATGGAACACTGAAAAGGATCGACATCGTGTCCTGTGCACCAGTCGCAAAACATACGGCAACAGTACAGGGACTTGGTTGCTGGCCGCCTGGCCGAAAGCAACACCTCCATCACGGCATCCGGGAGGTCACAATCCTTATATCGCAACCTTTCAGAAACCAAGCGTGAAGGTTGAGAGTCTTGACCGCTGGATGTAGAACCCCCTTGCCCCCTGCGCGAGTGAAGATCGGTATGGAGGACAGATGGACACATCTAGAAAGTCCGGGTACCACACTCTCCTGGCCCAATCCGGAGCAATGAGAATCATGTGGGATCTGAACCTCCTTAGCACTTGAGGAATGACGGGGACTCGAGGAAACGTGTACAGAAGTGGGAATGACCACTAGAGCGCCCCTCGGAGGAAATTCGCTTGAGCAGAATCTCTCGGACTTCCGGTTGGCACTGGTCGTGAACAGATCCACTTGTGAGGCTCCTTAAAGGGCGAAGATCTCCAGAAGGACTTCCTGAGCCAACTCCCACTCGTGAGAGATCATGCTCTGCCTGCTCAGAGCGTCCGCCGCCGCATTTTCCTCTCCGGCCAGACGAACTGGCGAGAGTGAAATTCCTTGCTGGATTGCCCAGAACCAGAGCTGCATTGCCTCTCTGCACAACAGGGGTGACCCTACCCCACCCATTTTTGTTCAGGTAATGCATGGCCACTGTGTTGTCCGTCATGATCAGGACACTCTTCCCCCACACAGATGGCAGAAAAGCCTTCAGGGCCAGCCTGATGGCTCTCAGCTCCAATAGATTGATATGGAGTTTGGAATCCGATGGAGTACATGGATGGAGATGGAGAATACATCAAGGGATGCATAGACTCGCTCTATAGTAGATGGCTAACGGGGTAGCGCAGCAGGTTGACAGACTGTTGCTGAGACATTATATATGCAAAATATAATTATGTGTATTGATATAATGTTGTTGTTTGTTTCTTTTACTGTGTTTAAGGTTGAATTTAACCAAAACAATAAAAAAAAAATATGCAAAACTTGTTAAATCGAACAATTACTTATAAAAAGGAAGTGCTATACAATGTGTGGCCAAGGGATGGGTTGGGGTATTTCTACCTCTGTAGTGAAAACCAAATGTTGGCACCCATGAACCCAGTTTAATTTCCTAATAAATGCTGTCAGCACAATAGAAGCATATATTTGTGATTAACCAGTTTGATAAACATAACATCTTTATAAATATAACCTGTGATAAAACACAAAGCAAGGGGCACACAAATTACACAGTATTGGTGTGGTGCTCCAACCAAAACAAAAACAAAACAAAAGGTCTAAGAAAACAGGTGAACTCAAGTTTCAGCAGCGTTTTTGAGTTTGGAAATGACTTTTTTCCTATGAACGTGTAAAATGCACATTTGAACAACAATAATGTGCCCGCCCTGTATAATACCTGCTTTCAACAGTGATCCCCTCTCTCTGCCACAGTGATGTTCATGGCCCATTGATATCTGTGGTGTCCCTTTCAGGATAGAAAAAAACAAAAACAGGATGAGCAAATTGAGCCAGGAAAACCACGATTGACGGCTGGGGAAAGGAGCACCGCGAAGATTAGGTCACTGAGTCCCCAGCTCCCCTCTACGAAGCTTCGGGCTTGGTAAAGCCTGGTCATGGCTGAGGCAGGCTGGGTCCCGAGATCAGGCCTGACATCTGATGCCGGATCTCGGACCCGGCCAGTGCCGTCCCATGGACTAGAGGGGTGACAAGGCAGGGGGGCCGGTGTTGTATGATATCCGGCTCCCACACAGCAGATTGCAGGAGCACAGCAATCTGCCGTGGGGGAGCCGGATATCATACAACACCAGCAATGCATGCTTCCATCGCCACTATCCTCCTCTTTGCGTGGCCCCAAAGGTGGGGGCACAGAGGGAGAAGGGTGCAGGGGGACCAGCATTGCAGTGTTCCGCCTCCCCCCCCCGGGCTCGCCTCCTCTCCCCACACATTCTCATTTGTGGGTCCAAAGGGGGAGAGGGAAGCAGAGGGACCAGCAAAGGCCTGTAAAGCTTGCTTCCCGGCAGCCCCTCCAACTGTGGTGTGGATGGCTCAGCCGAGAAGCAGAATCCCTTACCAGGCAAGAAGATGCTGGCAGCACCAGCAGGCGGCAACAACGCAGCATGGATGCCCGATCTAAATGCAGGAGAGAACATGTCCAGGCTGCGTTTATTTCCTGTTTCGTGGCCACATCGCACTGACTGGGCATGTGCATGGGGGACCAGTGTCTCACCATGCACAGTTGAGTGAGGCAAAAAAAATAAAAAGTATTTTCTGTTTTCTCGCCGTGCTGGTTCACATGCCCCACAGATTGAAAACCTCTACCTACAGTAAAGCTATTTTAAGGCGAAATACTCTGCTGGGTTGACTACATAGGAGTCTGCATTTTCACTGTATACTAGCAAAGGATACATGAACATGCAGGCACCGAGTCAGTAAGACAACGCAGGGAAATGAAGGCACGCAGTCCTATACAGACAACTGAAGAAATGCCTGTTGCGAGTGCCCGGTTTCCTCCCGTAGTCACAGAACACACACAAGATGCGTGTTCTTGGTCTGAGCTCCACAGTCGCTCTGACACGGCAGTGGAACGCCCCTTTATTTAAAGCACACGCGGCAGAGTTACGTCACTTCACCGTGTGTGAATGCCCCACACTCCTACTTTTTCATATCAAAACAGCAAAAGAGGTGAACTACACACACTTCACAACAATACACTGCACCCAAAATGAACACCCATTTAGTCACATGCCACCCAGACCCATCAGTCACTTTTCAGTCCATGGGCTGGGTCCAACCGTTCAGGGGTCCAAAACATAGTCATTGAGATGGGGCAGGCTTCCACCTCCCGACTCTTTGGGGATACCTCCTGCCCACCTCGGGCCTTCCTCACATGTGTCCCCCCGACCTGGGGAACTCGGCGGATGGGCCAGGCTGTCATGCAGCGCTTTGGACACTGGCGTCTGTGGCCCCGTTCGATTATCCATCGTACTTCCTGATTCCATCACAAATTCATCTACGTGCATGCAGCGGTCTAGTTTCTTTTTCACATCATGCATGTATAACTATTTAGGCACGGCCCTTTTTGACACATGCGCGTTGCAACCTTTCGGTCAGCTGTGTTTTTGCTTTCGCTGCCGTTGTTGCGCTTCGCAGTGTTATCTTCCCGGACCCTTCCGGTCTCTTTTCTTACCTTTCGGTACTTTCACCGCTCCGTTGCTCTACTTGCCTTTGAGCTGCCTCCCCCGGGCGTGGTCCGCGCACGGTCCACGGCACCCTTCAGTTCCTCCGTCTCTCTCTCTCTCTCTCTCTCCCTGCTTTCTTTTCTCTTTTTCTTAGTGCTCTACCTATTGTTTTGATACTGCCTGCGGGAGTTTCTCTTTCCGCACTCTGCTCCACAATTTCAAGTGCTACCAGTTCCTTGCCGGAAGTATCCCATCACTGTCGCTTGTGTCTACATCTTCAAACAAGCCTGCAGTACACCACTTCAAAGGGGTTTTTTGCCACAATTGGCTTTTTCCCCGTATCGGTCCCTTCCGGGAAGGGGGCCCCAGAGAGGTGCGTCCTAGCAGCCCTCACTGTGGCTTCCTCCCGTACGAGACCCCCACTACACCACAAAAAAGAAAAGGACTACAGATCCCACAGATCCTTGAGCACAGAGGAAGAGGACTCCGGTGAGGAGGTGGAGGAGGGGAACCGGGAGACACAACCCCCACAAGAGAGGGAAGTTGACACAGGCCACCGCCCTCGTCCGGTACATCACTACAGTCCTTTCTTTGGATCGCCTTTGGCCTGGTCTCTCCAATATTCTTGAAGAGTTCTGTCAGAAGCAGTCACCATCGAGCCGCGTACCGCCACCACGTCCATTGGACCAGACTCGTAGGTTAGTGACAGCTTGCCTTGAGGGGGCCGGTTCTTCACAAGCACTTCATCTCCCAGAGCTAGTTGCTTGGGCCGTAGGCCTCTCCTGATGTTCTCCCCTTCCGTCCCGAGACTCCTCTCCTGTTCCACCTGAGCGTTGCCAATGACGGCTGGTTCTCTCTCTTGCACTTCTGGAATTAGACCCCTCGGGACATCGCAGAAACATGGCTTCTGCTGGTGCCACTCCCATGGACGCATGCAGGGTGGCCCTCTACTCCCTTAAGAACTGATATAAAGCTCTCTGCAGGCAGTGACCTTGGCTGTGGTTGATGTGAAACACCTTATTTAACGTCCTTGTGTATATTTCCGCTTCACCATTTGCACTGGGCCAGACAGTTGTGTGATCTTGCAATGTTGTATCCCATACAAACTGTCCCCCTGGAACGGTGGTCCGTTGTCGGAATACAAGGTCTGAGGCAGGCCATAATCTTCTCTAGGGCCACAGCCATCTTGTCAAAATGACACTGAGTCAATGAACTTGACCTCCGGATACCGGGACCATTCATCGACCACCACCAGGAAATGATTGTCACCCAAAGTCGGCATGGCATGGACATTTTCCCAGAGCCTCGTTCCTCTGGGCATGGTCTCGATCAGAGGCTCTTTCTGTGCTGGGGACGCCGCCTGGCACCACACACAGGCAGACAAACTCATCCACCCATCTCTCAAGGTCTGGGAACCATACCTTCTGTCGCAGGAAGGCCTTGGTTTTGGCAATGCCCTGGTGTGCCAGCTCGATGACTTGGGGGACCTTGCACATTGGTATTACTATGAGGTCCCCCCGGAATAACAGTCCCGACTCCACAAAAGCCAGTTCATCCTTGACCCTCTACAGATGTTCCAATGCCAACCTTGCCTCCTGGGTCCTCTGAGCAGGCGTGTCCACGACCAACCTGCATAAACCCTGCTGAAGGGCCACCGCATGTTCCAGTTCGTGGATGGGCACTGAGTTTGGGATTGCCGCCTCTCTCACCAGCCTCATATGTTCATCTGCACTTATGTTTCCGTGTCCATCTGGCTCACACCTGGTGTGTCTGGACAAGTAGTCAGCAGCATTATTGCTGCTGGGCCGGTACACCAAAGATAACCCATATTCAAGGAGCGCCAGCATCCAACTCTCGATGCGGGCTGGAGGCTTGGACGACGAACCAGCCATGATCGGCAGCAGAGCCTTGTGGTCAGTTACCACGGTCACCGGCCGTCCCAGCACATGCAGATGAAAATGTCGATATCCCCACAGGACCGCAAAGGCCTCTCTCTCAATTTGGGAGTATCACTGTTCCGTTTCCGAGAGTGCCTTGATCGCGTATGCGGTCAGCCCGACCTCACTGTTCGCGTCCTTCTGGGTAAGGACTGACCAAACAGGCTGGCATCCAACACAATTTCTGAGGACAAGGATAGGTCAAAGAAGGCCATTGTATCTTCTGCCATCAGCACCCCGTCACGTCCTCGAACGCGGCATGCTCAAAGGGTCCCCACTGCCATGTAGCGTCTTTCTTGGTTATGCTCTGCAGAGGCTCCAACCGGAATGCAAGATTTCTGAAGAACCAGCCACAGGACGTGACAATCCCCCAATAACTTCAGACCTTAGACACATTCTCCGGGGGCCTTGCCTCCGTGATGTCCTTGACCTTATGAAGATCCGGTGACACACACCCTTCTTTGAGGAACTTGCACTTGCCCTTATGCAAAATTAGTCAGAGTGCCTGCAGCCATTCCAAGGACTTCACCAGTCTGTCCATGTGCTCCGCCTCCGTTCTCGCAAACACCAGGATGTTGTCACTAAAGTTTAGGATGATAAGTGGTTATGTACCCAGAATCCGGATGTAACACCACTTGATGGTACCCAGCCCGAAGATCCAGTTTCCAGAAGAAGCGCGCCCCCTGAAGTTCTGCAATGATGTCATCAATCATGGGGGCGATGTTTCTTTCGCGCTTCATCACTTTGTTTGGGAGCCTCATGTCCACACAAATCTGCACAGTCAAGTTGTTTGGGCTTACTGGCAATGACAATCGGAGACACCCAGGGGGTCGGGCCATCAACTTTCTAAATTATGTCTAACTCCATCAGGCTGTCCAGCTCTTTATCAACGAGATCCCGCAGATGAAATGGGACTCAGCGGTGTTTCAGCACCAATGGTTGTATCGACTCGTCGATATGCAGCCTCACCGGGCCGACCGCCATGCGGCCAATTCCTTCGAATAGCTGGCTGTATTTTGGCAGCAGCCCCTGCACGTCCTCCACATACACAGAGTAAGCAAAACTCACGATGCCGAGTGCCTCAGCTGCTGCACAACTCAGGAGGGTGTTGCTGCTGACGCTTGTTACGTGGAAACAGGCCTTGATCGACGACCCTCTGTGCTCTATATTGGCAACAAACGCCCCAGGCAGCGCGCACTCGGCTTCTGTTATTTGGGCGGCGCCACCATGGCATCGTAGTGCACCCTCGCCATTACATTAATAGATGCCCCTGTGTCCACTGGCACGTTGATTTGTTCACTCTCACCAGGCACCGTGGCTGTCTACTGTTGGTGGTACGCAGCGCACTGACGCTCGAGATGAAAAAGATGTTCTCCTCCTCTTCTTCGTCATCCTCATGAGGGGCTCCGCCCTCCCCTTGATCTATCTGGGAGACATTGGGCGGGCGCTGTCACGACCCACACTCTGAAGACCCCTTGGCCAACCTATGGGCCAGGGAGAGTCTTGATTCCTGCCCCCACTAAACCCAAGAAATTGCAGCATAGGCCTTCTTGGGGCCAGTCCTGGCGCCTTTGGCGCCAGGCTCATGTTTGAATATGGACTTGTGCTTGGGAACTACTTTTCATTAATGCCAGTCATGTGGAGGCATCCTCATAACCTGGCTCCTTGAAACCAGGCTTGCAGTGTAGTGTTTTTGGGTGTGGTACCATGGGGACTATTTTACCTGGACTTCTTTCTTGAAGCTATTTAAACCACACCCGAATAGACTGACACGCTTCGCGTTAGTTTGCATTACTGCAAAGTAAAGCTCACCGTGTTCAGCTTCAGCCACGAACCTCGTAAGGATAGCACCTGCAAAGGAAAGGAGAAGACATAGTGAGAAAAAGGTAGCAGCTTACCTGAACTTCATCGCCAGCGGTCCGCAGCTCTTCCGACCATCATCCTGGAACCAGCGCTCCCCCGGATCGACAGACCTGTAAAAGAGAAGAAACAAGGCATTAGACATTGTACAATTAACGAACTGTGCCGAAAGGCTTACCTCACCGGCCGCTCCTCAATCAGCATCACAACGGAAATTCCATACTCCGGCCGAGTACCGCGACCTGTGGAGAGGAAAAGATAACAGGTTAGCAAAGGCAAGGCATCTTAAGCGCAGCGCATAGCGCCTACTCACCGCATCAACGCGCTGCAAAAACGCCCATACTTACCGGCGAGAGACAGATTCCGCCTTGCCACATATTGGACTTCCGCGTACCTAGGAAGAAAAAGACATTCTTTAAAAGGCATGCAAGAACAGCAATATTCACAGCAATAAGACCTACCTGAAAGACTAAAGACGGGCTGGTATCAGTGAAGCAACTCGATCGCCATTGCCCACCAAGCTCAACGCGCCCCTGCCAAGACAGCAGGACCGAGAACCCGCCAACATCTAAAACAAGGTGAGGAGAAGTCCAGAAAGGTTGCAGACCTACAGGGAGGTGGGAGGCTGTTTACCCCGGTTGCCCAGTCCTGAACATAGCTTACCTGTATTCCAGGCAAAACTCTTCCGCTGGTCATCTGGGCATCGCAAGGAGGGACATCTGAACCCCAACTGCTGGGTGGCGACCCCCGTGGAACCAGGCGAGCGTAACAGAACGCAAAGCCTCCAAAACTAAATCCACCTGGGTGCCATGGAAACCTCAGAATTAGACCAATTGGCCCAACTAATAGGAGAACTGCGCGCTGAGGTTCATTCTGCCCGTCAGGAGACGAATGCTCTCAGAAGAGATTTAACAGTGACTAAGGAGCGCACTGAAGACATTAGCAGACAATACTTGCAATCACAAGCGGGCCAGACCCCCCAACCGGGAAAGAACCCAACGATGCAGAATCCTACCCTGCCATCCACTTCTTCTACTCCGTTGCAAGTCGTGCTACCAGGAACAGTTCCTTTGGCCCCACCGGAGCGATTTACGGGTGATCCACGGAAATACGCCACATTCATGAATCAATGCCGCCTTCACTTTCTTTGCAGGCCTGGAGCATTTCCAAACGACCAGGCTCGGGTGGCCTTTGTCTTGTCATACATGAGGTAGCGCAGCAGACTGGTCAGTTCCATTGGTGACACATGATGATCCTCTGCTACACGACTTTGGGGGATTTCAGAGGGAAATAGAGAAACTTTTTGCTCGTCATACCCGAGAGCAAGTACTGGACAATGAACTCCTTTCCCTCCAACAGGGAAATCAGGGCCTGTTAACGTACATTGCTACTTTCAACAGATAAGTCGCTGAAGCTATGTTGCCTGAAAACAAAAGAAGCACGTTGTTTCATCAGGGTTTACGAGGCAAATTAAAAGATGTTCTAGCTCAAGTAGTGGACCCTCCTCGAGACTGTTCGGAGTTCATAAATTTGGTTGTACAGTTGGACCACCGGCTGCAAGACCGAAAAGCAGATCGCTCCAAAACGGATCCACGGGCGGTGTATGTTCGGTCTAGAGACAATGTAACTCATGCACAAGAAAACCCTGCTGAGCCCATGCAACTTGGAGGAGTGCGACCCCCATTAACAAAACAAGAGCGAGCTAAAAGAAGGCAACAACAACTGTGTCTGTATTGTGGAAAATCTGGGCACTTCTTGAAGGACTGCCCAGTGAAACCCCCTTGGAAGGTCGTTGGGGCCACGGAAAAAGACCAAGAGAAAGAACATCAATAGGAAAACTACCCAGCTCGGCAAACGTAGAGGTCAGTTTGTTGAGTGAGAGAAAGGAGCCACCGACCTCACACTTTGCAATACCAGTGATCTTGATCAATAACCAACGGTCGTCCAGAATGCATGCCATAGAAGCTTACATTGACAGTGGGGCAGTCGGGAATTATATTGATCGAGATCTGGCTGCAGAGATGGGACTTCCCTTCTGTTCCAAGCCGATTACAGATAAGGTGACTACAGTGGATGGGACTGAAATCGCTTCCGGACCCATAACCCAATGCACAGCTGAGATAACAATGCTGTGCCAGGACGGGCATAGGGAACTCATTTCGTTCGACCTCATCAAGGCACCTCAATTTCAGTTTATACTAGGGATGCCATGGTTAGTCGCTCATGATCCTTCGGTTAGCTGGCGTGCCAGGAAATTAACCTTCCCCAGTGACTGCTCTCCAGCCTGTTACTATCAAGAACAGAAGACTGCTTTCAGTAATTCTATGACTCCCGGAACCACGACATCTATTTTAGGTGTAACCAGTACCTTACCTGTGGAATACTGCGATTTCCAGGATGTATTCCAGAAGGACCAAACCAATACCCTGCCGCCCCACAGGCCCTACGACTGTCAAATCGACCTTGTTCCTGGTGCCCAAGTCCCCTGTGTGAGGATCTATGCTCTGACTGAACCTGAAAATCTTCACCTGAAGTCCTATCTAGACAGTACCTCGCAAACGGATTTATCCGTCCATCGAAGTCCCCGGGAGCCAGTCCTTTGTTCTTCGTGCCGAAAAAAGAAGGGGACTTAAGGACCTGTATTGATTACCGCGCATTAAACCAGATCACGGTGAAGAACCGTTACCCTTTGCCACTTATTCCAGAAATGCTGGGCCACGTCAAGGACGCTCACATTTACACCAAATTGGATCTTCGGGGAGCGTATCACCTGGTTTGGGTCAGAAACGGCGACGAATGGAAAACCGCTTTCCGTACTAAATATGGGTTATTCGAATATCAAGTCATGCCCTTTGGGTTATGCAACGCACCGGCAGCATTCCAATACTTCATGAATGACGTCTTGAGAGAGTTAATTGATGTCTGCGCCCTAGTGTACATAGATGATATCCTGGTTTACTTAACTTCTAAACAAGACCATATCAAGCATGTCCGTTCAGTCCTCGCCAAGCTCCGCGAACATCGTTTATTTGCCAAGCTGGAAAAGTGCTTTTTTCATGTAACCGAAGTGGAGTTCCTAGGCTTCATCCTTACTCCCGTAGGCATCAGGATGGACCTGCACAAGGTCGACGCCATTCTGAAATGGCCTTCACCGACGTCAATAAAGGGATAACAAAGTATGTTAGGCTTTGCGAACTTTTATCGTTGGTTCAGACAGACTTCTCCCAAATCGTACACCCAATCACTGTGTTGTTACGAAAAAAAAACAAGAAATTCACCTGGACCGAAGACGCAGAAAAAGCCTTTCAGGAACTAAAGAAAAGATTCAACTCAGCACCGATCTTACGACATCCATGTCCTGACCTTGTATATATCGTAGAGACGGATGCTTCCAGTATAGCAATGGGAGCTGTCCTCTCACAAAGAGATCCTGAAACTGGCCAGCTACATCCAGTGGCCTTCTGGTCAAAGAAGTTTTCACCTCCAGGAATTAACTACGCCATCACCGACAAAGAACTCTTGGCAATCAAATCCGCCTTCAAACCCTGGCGACACTACCTTCTGGGAGCCAGACACACCATTACAGTTATTACTGACCACCGAAACCTGCAGTATCTTAAAACAGCAAAGGCCCAATCTTCATGCCAGCTGCGATGGGCTCTCTTCTTCGTTGAATACATTTTTGTCAAAACTTTTCGACCAGGCGTTAAGAATGGAAAGGCTGAAGCACTTTCTCGTACTGGAACTGATGACTTGGTTTTTACAGCCCCAGATCCAGTCCCCATCATACCTGAAGACAAACGTTTAGGCCTGACCACAGCCTTAACACACATTGAGCTGAAAAAGGAAGCTCAACAAATCATGAATCCGGATGCCCTCCTTGCATGGCAAGCGCAAGGAGAACAATATTCCATCCAAGACCGCTTACCCCTTTTTAAGGGCCGCCTATACATACCCACCAAGGTCCTACAACAGCAAGTCATTTCAGGTTACCACGATTCCCTAATCGAAGGGCACCCTGGAATCCCCAAGACCTTAGCCAAGGTTAAACAGAACTTTTGGTGGCCTACCTGGCGGAGAGATATAATCCAATACATTCAATCTTGTGGAGGCTGCGCACAAAACAAATCGCAAAAACATAAACCATCTGGTCTTTTGAGACCTTTGGACATTCCTCCAGCGCCATAGCACACCCTTTCCCTCGACTTCATCATGGATCTGCCTATCTTCCTGCTCCTACCTGCAAGGCAAAAAACCTCGGGGTCATCTTCGACTCCACACTCTCCTTCTCTCCTCACATTTCTGACGTTTCTAAGAAGTCACACTACCAGCTGCACCTCCTCAGAGGTATCCTTCCTTTCCTCTCCTTCCCCCAGAAGCTCACTGTCTCCAGAGCCCTGGTTCTCTCGAAGCTGGACTACTGTAACAGCCTCTATCTAAATCTGCCTGCCTCTACTCTCCGCCCGCTGCAACTCATCCAGAACAGGACTGCGAGACTTGTCCTTGGCCTCAAACCCAGGGACCGTATCTCTCCAGGACTGAAATCGCTACACTGGCTCTCTGTGGCTGCGAGGATTAAGTTCAAAACCCTCTGCATTGTCCACAAGGCCTTCTGGGGCCTTGGGCCAAAATACCTTCAACTCTCTCTTCCTAAATATCTTCCTTCTCGAGCTCTTCGCTCATCCGCCTCCAACTCCCTCAGGGTCAGCCGCTTCTCCAAGCAACGAGTTGGGGGGAGATCTCTCTCCGCAGCAGGGGCCTCCCTCTGGAACAGCCTTCCTGCCTCCCTGAAACTTGAGGAGAACCATCTCCGGTTCCGGAAGCACCTCAAAACCTTCCTCTTTGCTTCTGCTTTCTCTCCCCTGCTAAATCACTGAAACTGTACTGAATCAGCAACTGGGCCACTCACCAATCTCGGCCCTTGGCCCAGCCACTCTCCCCTTCACTGCCTCCCTGGCAACCCCTGCACTGCGGGACTGTCTCTGTATCCTTACAGCCCCCCTTCCCAGCACTTGTCTGCACTTATCCTGCACTTGCCACCAGCTGGCACTTATTATTTATCTTGTATTTTACTAATCACTTTGTACTGCACTTTCCCCTCTCCCTTTCCCCCTTGCACTTTTCCCGTCCCCCCTACCCATGCACTTGCGCGATCTGAATGACACCTGGCCTAGTAGGATCGTTTGTCTGTCTCCCATTGTTCCCCCCTCCCTGCCTCGTCGCGCCTTGAAACACTTGTGTATAGGCGCGTTACAAATGCCTTATCATATCATACCAGTCAAGGGTTTAACACCATTCTTGTAGTCATAGACCTATTCTCGAAGATGGCCCACTTTATTCCACTCAAAGGCCTTCCAGATGCATCCACTCTAGCCAAGGTATTTCTGGACAATATTGTTAAATTACATGGATTCCCATCAGTCCTGATCTCTGATCGAGGTAGTCAGTTCATTTCCAACTTTTGGAGAAATGTTGTGCAATGGCGCAAATTGACATCTGGTTATCCACTAGCCACCCCCCCAAACGGACGGTCAGACCGAAAGGACCAACCAGACCCTTGAGCAATACTTAGGGTGTATGTTGCATCACGAGCTGAGAGACTGGAAGGACTTACTATGGATAGCTGAGTACGCATATAACAACTCCTTACATACCAGTACTGGGCAAACACCTTTTTTTATACCTTATATGGTAGACACCCGCGTACCTCAGAATTAGATCTCCCAACCAAATTGGAAATGCCTGCGGTTAAAACCCTTCACACCAGCATCACTCAGTCTTTCAAAAAGGCCAGAGAACATCTGATTCACGCCAAAGCCAAGCAAAAACAATTTGCCGACCAACACAGGACGAAGGCCCCCGATTATCAAGTAGGAGACAAGGTTTTGCTAGCCACTAAGTTTATACCCATCAAAGGAACCCGGACCTTTCAACCCAGGTATTTGGGACCCTACACCATCAAGACGATTATCAGTCCAGCGGCCGTCAAGTTAGATTTAAAATCCAATCTACGCATCCATCCGGTATTTCATGTGTCCCTTTTAAAACCAATGAAACCTGGTACACGGATTGAAGCAGCTCCGAAACCCATTCTTGTCGACGGAGAACTTGAATTCGAAGTTAAAGGCATACTGGATTCTAAGTACTCAAGGGGGAGACTATACCATCTAATAGATTGGAAAGGTTTTGGACCCCAAGACAGATCCTGGGAACCCTGTGAAAATGTTCACGCACCGCGTCTGATCAAAAGCTACCATTGAAACTTCCCAATTAAGCCTGGGCCGGACAGAAGGAACACATTGAGAGGGGTCTTGGGGGGGGGGAGTGCTGTCACGACCCACACTCTGAAGACCCCCTGGCCAACCTATGGGCCAGGGAGAGTCTTGATTCCTGCCCCCACTAAACCCAAGAAATTGCAGAATAGGCCTTCCTGGGGCCAGGCTCATGTTTGAATATGGACTTGTGCTTGGGAACTACTTTTCATTAATGCCAGTCATGTGGAGGCATCCTCATAACCTGGCTCCTTGAAACCAGGCTTGCAGTGTAGTGTTTTTGGGTGTGGTACCATGTGGACTATTTTACCTGGACTTCTTTCTTGAAGCTATTTAAACCACACCCGAATAGACTGACACGCTTCGCGTTAGTTTGCATTACTGCAACGTAACGCTCACCGTGTTCAGCTGCAGCCACGAACCTCGTAAGGAAAGCTCCTCCAAAGGAAAGGAGAAGACATCGTGAGAAAAAGGTAGCAGCTTACCTGAACTTCATCGCCAGCGGTCGTCAGCTCTTCCGACCATCATCCTGGAACCAGCGCTCCCCCGGATCGACAGACCTGTAAAAGAGAAGAAAGAAGGCATTAGACATTGTACAATTAACAAACTGTGCCGAAAGGCTTACCTCGCTGGCAGCTCCTCAATCAGCATCACAACGGAAATTCCATACTCTGGCTGAGTACCACGACCTGTGGAGAGGAAAAGATAACAGGTTAGCAAAGGCAAGGCACCTTAAGCGCAGCGCATAGCGCCTACTCACCGCATCAAGGCGCTCCAAAAAAGCCCATACTTACCGGCGAGACACACATTCCGCCTTGCCACATATTGGACTTCCGCGTACCTAGGAAGAAAAAGACATTGTTTAAAAGGCATGCAAGAACAGCAATATTCACAGCAATAAGACCTACCTGAAAGACTAAAGACGGCCTGGCATCAGTGAAGCAACTCGATCGCCATTGCCCACCAAGCTCAACACGCCCCTGCCAAGCCAGCAGGACGGAGAACCCGCCAACATCTAAAACAAGGTAAGGAGAAGTCCAGAAAGGTCGCAGACCTACAGGGAGGTGGGAGGCTGTTCACCCCGGTTGCCCAGTCCAGAACATAGCTTACCTGTATTCCAGGCAAAATTCTTCCGCTGGTCGCATCTGGGCATCGCAAGGAGGGACATCTGAACCCCAACTGCTGGGTGGCGCCCCCGTGGAACCAGGTGAGCGTAACAGGCGCTTTGGCCTAAAAAAACCTGCCCGCACTGGCTCCTTTGGTATCACCACTGGCACCGGAGCCCAGCAAATGCGGGCATAGTGGTCAAACGCTCCACAACGTCCACAAGCCTTGCCCTGCGCCGGGCATTCTGCAGAGTGTGGGAGGCCATAACTACACTATGTACATGAATAGAGGGCCCTTGCACCCCTGTCCCGCTGGCCTCCGCTTGGATGTCTGGCTCCTCTACCACCTTCACCGCGGCCCACAGCAGACACTTTCACTTTCCCTGGACGCACAGCCGCATCCATCCTTGAAGCACGCACCTCCGACACCTCCTGGCAGCGTCCGAGTTCCAATATTCGAGGCAGCGTGAGTTCCGGCTGTCGCAGCACCTGCCTGCGCAGTTTGCAAGAAGAATATCCCAGTATGAGCTGGTTTCTAATGATTGTATCAGAATTATCCCAGGCACACGACAGGGACATACAACGCAGCCGCCCAAAGAAATTGTCCAGGGACTCATCGTCCTTCTGTCTGGCACTGCACATCACAAAACGCTCATAACCCGTGTTGGCAAGTGGCATAAAATGCTTGCGCAGTGTCTTTGGCTGCCACATACGCCGCATTTGCAGGTGTCAGAGACTGAAAAACCTCCTATACCGCTGAGCAGAGGAGCGTAGCCACCTTGCTGTCTTCATCCATCTCCCCAGTGGCCTGGAAGTACATGTCGAGCCTATCAACCGATAGTCTCCATCTCTGACCCAGGCTGGATGGGCCCCCCACCAAAATGGTGGCCAAAACGGCGTGGTCACTGCCGGCTCTGAGGCATGAAAAACGGAGAAAGAAAAATAAAATGCTCTGCATTCCTCACTGCCTGTGCCCGAGTCGGTTTCCCTGCTTCGTCGCCATTGTTGCGAGTGCCCAGTTTCCCCTGTGACCCCCCCCACTTCACAGAGCACACACACACACACACACACACACACACACACACACACACACACACACACACACACACACACACACACACACACACACACACACACACACACACACACACACACACACACACACACACACACACACACACACACACACACACACACACACACACACACACACACACACACACACACACACACACACACACACACACACACACACACACACACACACACACACACACACCGTGTTCTAGGTCCGGGCTCCACGGTTGCTCTGACGTGGCCATGCAACACCCCCTTTATTTAAAGTACGCATGGCAGTTACGTCACTCTGCCATGTGTGTATGCCCTTAAAGGGGCAGCCACCACAATGCCCGGGGAGGAAGGTGGGAGGAAATCAAGAAACACATCTTGTGGTACAAACAGACTCTGGCCAGTACAGCTCAAAGCAGTGCCTGGCAGCACCTAGCGGCAAAGTCAGGCACATCTCCCTGTAATGTTCAAATTGGAACTCCTCACCTTGTAAAGGCAGTAAAGTTACAGAAATCATGCCAAGGGAACTTCAGCCCCACGGCCGCAGCTCTTCATCCAGAGCCTCGAGCTGCCGCAGCACTTGTCCCCTGCTCCGGTGGCATCCAAGCTTGTGTGAGCCTGTGCAGCAGTGCAGAAAAACAAGCAAGCATGCGCCTGTGGTACAAATAGGATCGACATGGGGCTTAATGTCCAACTGGGTGAGCTCATTGCTGCTTTCACAGTGAAATCCGCGTTGCGCGGATCAGGGGGAAGAAAGATGGCATATAATCGGGCTTGCTGTTGGCAGCCGAATTTGGAAAAAACATCTGCCCTGAAATTCCCTCAGCGTGCATGGCAACAAATCACTTCTGTTTGGGAGCGGGGGTGCCGGGATGGGGATAATACCAGCCAAGAAGACACACAAAGATTTGATGTTGCTGCAACCAAAATCAAAATAGGAAAAACAAACCCACCAGCACCTAAATATACCCGACGCGTCAAAGCTCTCACGAGAGGTATAAGCGCCTCATAAATACACAATAAACATCTGCCCGTGCCTGGCATGGAGTGCTCCTTCCTCTGTGATTCTCTTCCTAAGTACGTAGACATCCTACGTGAAACGTCACAACGACTTAACAGAAATACGTCATGACGCTGTAAAGGCATTTTAGAAAGTATCAGCAAAATTTTAAACAAACACAATGTTATTGGGTTTCATAGGGTACTTTAAATGTGTGATTTATAATGAAAGCAATATAAGACATCCCTTTAGCCTTCTCTGCCACACATTACAAAGGGGGAAACAAACAACCCCCTCCCCGGAATAACTGAACTGTTTTGCTGGAAATTCGTACCCAAATGCATCAGTCTGTATAAAACACATATCTCCATCTGCTGCACATACATATCCCCATCTGCTGCACGTAACAAATCCTCCAAACCCCCTCCCATCTCCAGCAGGGAGGATAACAAACTATATTCACTGTACTGTTCACTGGTATAGTGTAAGTACCATTGGGAAGGGAGGAAAGCGCTGTGCCCAGCCCCACTCCATAAAACACAACTCAATGGTCCAATCGCTCATCTGCAGGGGAGGAAAAAAAAAAAAAAAAAAAAAAGGAAGAACTGAATCCGCCTGTATTTTCCCTGATGCACATTAACCCCCAAAATACAGACATACCCCCTCCCCAATATAGCCTTACCGATATGATGCACATTACATATCCTCAAAATATACTGAAATAACGAAAAAAAACTAAACTGAATCTCCCTGTACTATAAGTAAATCCCACCCCTGATGCACATTACAAACCCCCAAAATACACAGAAATACCCCCTTCCCAATAGTGCCGGCCTGCATTAAAGTAACAATCAAATGAGATAACTTTAAGACTTATCATAAACCAAATTCAAGCACCAAATAACAATCAACTATACGAAATGTGCTTTGCAAAGGAGGAATCTTCCGCTCCTGCAACGCCTTGTCGCCCGGCTCTGTCCTGCTCTTGCCTGCCCGCTCGTGCAATTGCAAAGACTTGCCTTCGCGCTTGTGTAAAAAAGATGACGAAGGGAACGTTGAAGCCCACGTGATGCAGAGCAGCCCACGTGATGAAGTGGAGGCGGAGCGTTGCTATGGCCCGTTTCTCTGGTGGGAACTAAACACTACCCTTTACTTTCGCTCATGTCCTGATTCCAGGCAGCATCAGGTGAGTGCATGCGATCCATCTCTTGTAGTGAATTTTATATGCATTTCTTTTAGCAGCCATTAACTGAAACGTTCTCACCCCTTTGTTATATTGTTAAGAGTCGCCCTTTTGCAACCTCTGGAAACGCACGTTGAAGCTGTAATTCTTTGTATTTTACTTGTCACATGTTGAAATTAAACATTGTGTACGTGATTTTCTAAACATCTGGCTTTGATATTACATGGGGCAGCCTGTTGTTGGTATCTTAGACACAGTAGCTGCTCCGAAGCTCATTTACGATATAGGTCTGGCACGGGATTGCTCGCAGACGCAGTAACTGCTGTGCAGCTACTAGACAGACACTTCTCTGGTGTAAGTGGCTACATATATAATAATCAGGTCTGTTTCTCGACCTGGGCGAAGCAGCTGCCCGGTGTGCAATTGACCCGGCCCCTTGAGGGCGAAATATCCCTGAGTGTGGGGTGCGATTGCCGTGGGGAGAGTAGCTAGCACCCCCAAATCCTCTCTGTCTCTGCACCACAGTCTCTGCAGATTGCCCTCCTGTGGTTTCTTCACAGACTTGGGGGCAGCTTGCATGTCCTTGCCCTTGTTTTTGGACATAGTGCGTAGGCAGGTCTGATGAGGGCGAGCCCTGACCCATCCTCTTCTCCCTGATATTGTTTCGCATCATTCAGACCTCTTCTGGACATTTTCTCCAAAATGCCAGGAGTAGTGGAAGTGACATAATGCGACCTTTGACCTCTGATGACATCATCAGAAGCGATGTATTTTGACCCACACCCCGTGAGGACAGTTAGGGAGCATTGCACTCTGTCTTTGCTCTGTTATTTGTATGTCACTTTGGGCCACCTCAGATGTTTGTCGAGGTTTTTGGGGTTGTGGGATCATGCTGGTCGGTGCCTTCCCGAGTGGTTTGGGATTTCTTTTTATTTCTGCTATCTTTTCTGCCTTTTTTCTGGCGAGGCATGATGTGTGGGTTGTGTTCCTTAGTGGGCGTCCTCTTTCAATTGGTGTTTTGGGTTTAGTCTTTGCCATTTGTGATTTGTTGTTGCTTGTGTTTGGTAGGTTGTGGGTAGTTGAGACCTCAGTTCATGGACCTCTGTGGTTCTGTTTGTTTATTGCTTCTTTCTTTTTTAGATCCTATGTGTTTTTCTTTTATCCTGGAGGTACTTTTGGTTATGGTTGTTGATTATTGGATTTTGCGCAAAGCAAATATGAAAACTGTGTGAAGGGGTGTATGTGCATGCTGGCATATATATTGGTGCAGTCATGTTAGGGAGAATTCTCATTTCTGTGCTAATTGCCTGCAACCTTAGAGGTCCCCAGCTCTTTTGCTGGACTGTAGGACTTTTTAATTTTAACCCTGGAGCGAGTGAGACCTTTTTCCCACTCCCTCATGTGTTTTGACCTGAATTGGATTATGTGCTTTCACTGTTTTGGGAGTCTGAAAAACTCCATAGGCATCTACTTTTTGTATGGTGACACACAACACCTTCAGTGGGATGTCACTGAGAAATCCTTTAGATTTCTCATAAGGTTTAAAATATCCTTTTCTTGTGTGAACTACTGTTCCCAAGAATAGTAAAGTGAAATTGACTTTACTTACCTTTTCTCTTTGTGGGTCCAACACACACCATCTTATGTGGAGTGCTTGGGGGTTACCTAGTAGCCCCTTATCATACATTCTCATATACACATTTTATGTTACCCTCCTTACTTTAAATGACTGGTGGCAGTGGTTTAATTTGTCTTACCATTGTGCTTTTCTACCGCAGGCTGAACTCTCAGCTGCAGTATAGCACCCATGGGTGACCATTTTATCAAAATGTCCCGTCTTCTTTTTTGCCATTTTCTGTTTGTGAGGTCTTTCTTGGGTTTTACTCTGTGTGTCGAAACAGATTGGAGCTCTTTGTGGGCTTCAGCCCTGAAGACCGCCTCTGGCTCCAGTGTGTCTGGAAGGACAGGATGTGAGGGAGGGTCCTGAAACTCCCCTGTCCTTTGTCTCTAGGAATGCCTGAATGCAGCCAGTCCTGATTGGCTGGCTGGTTGTCCTTTCAGGACAGTCACCCTGCTGTGTGATTGACAGCCTAGGCTTCGCAAGAATGGGAGAAACCTGCTTAAAAGGCGAGGGTTTTGGGACTAGAGGCCGAGTCGACCGCTGGGAGAAACACCAGACGAAGAAACCGTGAACAAAGCTTGCTGCATCCTCCTGAACCTTTGAATTGCCTGGTGAAGCCCTGCTGATGTGCTGAAATTCCTTTTTCAATTCGACAGAGAAGCTCTGGAATGGACAACTTCTCCCCTTGGGTTAGTGGGACCAACCAACCCAGAGACCAACTCCACTGGACCATCTTCCCTGTCTGGCTGTACTTCTTCTTCATTACGGCAAAAACTGAGTGCCAGGGGTTGAGTAATCCGTAGTGGAGTGAAACATCTAAATTCCAGCTAGAAGCTCCAGGAGTCTCCTAAGGACCCTCCAGAAGCAGGACGACCAGAGCTCGAGTCCCCCTCACCAGAGTGCAGGACCCAGGGAGTGAAGGAAGCCCAACCGGTATCCGAGATCCGCGACGGTGCTGTTTTCTAAGCGCTGAAACCGCAAAGTGCAGCTGAACCGAAAAGAGCCCGTAGCTGCCGATGACCTCCCAAGTACTGCCCCAGGAGCCCTACAGATGTCTTCCCTCTTGTACCCACGACTGAGGTTCAGGAACACGGGGTCTGCATCGCTGTAGCAGGACAGAAGCCAGCTGGACCACTCTTCTTCAAACCAGAGGTACTGTTTAGACTTGGGATGCTTTTCTCAAATGGGAATTGCAGTTGCTTACTTTTGTAGTTGATTTTACTCTGTTTTCACAGCCTGTGACCGTACAAGTGATTTTCTAACAAGCTCTCTAACTTTGTGCAAGACTCTTGATTCTAAGAAGTGGCTCAGCTTCATAGACTGTTTCAAATTGACTTTGACTGTCCTGGCTCCCTGCAGACTCTTCTAGCCCATTGACTTTGATATTGTTGGTCCCTCATAGGACTTGTTCCATCATAGGTGGTAACTTGTTTTAGACTGTTACTGCTGGGAAAGGCTTGTCTAGATTCCATTGGAAGATTTTATTGTCCTCACATATACTGAGAGGTTTATAGTCACAATCTCGAATTTACAAATCTCGAAAAAAAAAGGTCGAAAAAAAAGGCTGAAAAAAAATGTCGAATTATTTTTAATGACGTTTTTTTTTCGAAAAACCCCCCTTTTTAATTTTTTGTTTTGTTTTTACCTATTTTATTTATATATACTAGAGCCCAAAAAAAATATAGAAAAAAAAGATGCGACATTTTTTTTTCAGCCTTTTTTTTACCTTTTTTTTTCGAGATTTGTAAATTCGAGATTATGACTGACCACCTACTGAGAACCTGTTTAACCTTTTTCCTTCCTTAAACCTTTACTTTCTGCAATCTCAGAATCTGCAAAGTATATCTAGTGTGATATATAAATGCCATTACTGTTGTGATCGAAGTCGCCCCAAAGTGTAGGAATTCTGTAAGAAGCATATCCAAAGATTATCCACTAACTAACTTGCTCTGATTCTGAAAAGTAATTTAAAAGTATATTTACATTGTAACATGAATTACCTTTCTTAAGAACGCTTATTTAAAAATTGATGTTAATTAAATAAAGAACTATTTATTTATAACTGGAACCTTGAGTGTAAGTGTTACTTTGCTACCTGTATTTACGGATTTCATTTGTACAGCTCACATTTATCCCTCTTGAGATAGGCCTGGCTGCTCAGTCACACTACCAACCTGTGTAGTACAGACCTAAACCAAAAGGTGGGTTACCTAATACCAAGCAGATAAGTGTTGTGTAGTCTCACACCGTGGGACAACACCAATTCTTACCTAACAAGTCAGCATGAAAATTTGATTGTGAGGGTGCTGGGTTCCTGCTTTTGACTGGGATGGCAAAGGATTCTCACCCAGGGGGTGCATGCTATGTTTAGGCCTCTTTCTTTCACTTTGGTCCAACATAGTCTCAAACTTTACCCATGCCACATTGGGGATTGTGAGGGTGCTGGGTGCCTGATTTTGACTGGGATGGCAAAGGATTGTCACCCAGGGGGGGCATGTTATGTTTAGGCCTCTGGCTTCCACTTTGGCCCAACATAGTCTCAAGCTTGTTTATTTTTATTTTTTTTTAATTATTTTATTATTTTATCAACAAAAACTCCAAACATTAAGGACCTCCACATTTGCGTTTCACATCATTATATTACTAATTAAACATTTTGGTTCCCCCCCCCCGTCCCTTTAACTCGAGCCCCTGCTTACATGTCGCTGTTTTACTCATCTCTAGGCGTGGCTACTTCAGTTGTCTCTTCCGCATCATCCTTGCTATGGTCAGCCTGGGAAGGCCCTATAATGGAGGTCACCAATTGTCTCTGTGCCATCAGGGGTCCCACCTCCCCCCCACCCCTGCTGACTGCTTCATACCAAGCGGCTGTTTCTGCTTCTGCCTATTTCATAAGGTCCGCCCGCCACATCTCAATTCTAGGCCGTTGGCCCGCCTTCCAGCCCATTGCAATTCTCCATTTGGCCAGAATATAAGCCAGGTCTTTTTTCTTACTGATGTGTTTCAAGTTACGTGGTCTGGTGAAAATCCCCAGAATGCATGCCCAAGCTGACTCCACCTCCAAAGTAATTCCCTTTTCCACAAGGCGTGTCTTCAGCTCTATCCAAAACCTCCCCACCTCTGGGCAAGCCCAAAACATGTGCAGCATCCCCACTCCTCCTCCCCACACCATGGGCTTTTCTGTGCTATCGGGCCTCCAAACTTAGCGATTTTACCAGGGGTCATTTATGCCCTATGAGTGACATACAATTCTATCTGCTGCAGCCTTGTGTTTCGGGACACCTTCTTATGATACCTTTGGGCTCTGACCCATTGCCCATCCGACATGGATTCTCCCACCTCCTCCTCCCAGTCTCGCCTCAGTTGGAGTGGCTCCTTCCCCACCCTAGTCCCCAGTAGCTCATATAGACAGGATATTTTGTGTCCACCCTCCGAGATGTCATACATCGTCTCTATGGTTGCATTAGGTTGTTCCGTGAGCACTGTCTCAGGCCAACATTCTCACACCCTTCTAATAATCCTAGTATAAGTAATGTGTTGGCCTTTATGCACCCCAGTGTCCTCCACTAGCCTCTGAAAGTCCAGTGCCACCCCATCCTGCCATACATCCCTGAGGGTTGCCTGGCCCACCATTTCCCAGTATCTGCGGATCCCTTTTATCATTTGGGGGTCCTCCCTGCATAGCGTCACTAGCGGTGCCTGCACTGAGAATGGGGTTGGGTTTCCCATCATTCGCCATGCCCTTTGCCACATTTCCCAGCCTAGCACCAGCAGCCTCGCCATTCCTAGCATCTTTGGTTTCGGCAGCCACACTAGCTCTCTAAGGAAGAAAGGGGCGGGGTCCCTACGCAACAGCCTGTTCTCGGCCGTCTCCTCTTCAGACAACCACCTGGCCACATATTGCAGCTGTCCCGCCAAGTAATATAATTCAAAGTTCGGCAGGTTTATACCCCCCCTGTCACACGAGTTCTGCAGTTTCCACAGGGCCACCCTCTTCCTTGAGTTGTGCCATAAGAAACCCCTCACAAGCTGTGGAGTTGAACAAAAAAGCGTTTGGGGATTACATACAGAATATTTACAAAACAATGTAACAGTCTGGGCAGGACTACCATCTTAATCAAAGCTGCTCTACCCATCATGGCCAAGGGCAGTCTGGACTAAAACCCCATACTATTCTTAATACTGTCCACTGCTTTTACTGTGTTGTATTTGTGTTCCTGCTCAGTTGAATGATATTTATTGATTCCTAGATACCGGAACGTCTCGGTCCGCCAAGGTATTGGCAAGACCGGTAGATTCTTACGCAGAGTGCGTCTATCTCCCCAAGAGGGACATGCTAGATTTTTGGGGGTTCACTGCTACGCCCGAGTGGATGGCATAACATTCCATCACCTCCAGGACATATTGTAGGTTCTCCTCTGGGAAGCGCAGATATAATAGGATATCATCTGCGTACACTGATATAAGATGCAAACCCCCGCGTCTGGATCCCTATCTCCCCGTATTGTTGTCTGAGACAGATTGCCAGTGCCTCCAACGTAAGGATATACAGCATCGGCGACCAGGGGCAGCCCTGTCTGGTGCCCCTGCTGAGTTGCCATTTATCTGAGATTGTAGTGCCCATTTTGACCCTGGCAATAGGGGAGCTCTATAGCATTTTAACCCACCTCAGGTATCCCGGCCCCATCCCGTATTCTCTCGATCAACCAGGGCCATCTCACTGAGTCGAAAGCTTTCACGGCATCCAGCGGGACTATTACCATTTTGCCTGGGACCTTCTCAGTTTGGTCAATGATGTGGTGGAGTCTCCTAAGGTTGTCAGTTATGTTCCTGCAAGGAAGATATCCTCTTTGATCGGGGTGTATCAATTTGCTTATGACTCGCTTAAGCCTGTTCGCTAACGCTGCTGTGAGGATTTGGCTGTCCTGATTAAGCATCGATGGGGGTCTATATGACCCGCAGTCTGTACTCGGCTTACCCGGTTTTAAGAGCAGGATGACCACCGCCTCCTGTAGGGTCTCTGGCAACCTGCTGTGCTCAAACGCCTCGGTAAGCATGTCCAGTAGTGGGGGGAACATCTCTTGTTTGTAACTTTTATAGAATTCGCTGGGGAGCCTGTCCGACCCCAAGGCTTTGCACATGGGCAGGTGCTGAACCACTACCTCCAATTCTTGTAACGTGATTGGGGCGTCCAGGTCCTCTCGCTCTTGATCGTCTAATTTGGGCAGGCCTATGTCCTCTGGTGTTTCCTTGATCTTTTGAGCCGTCCCCTCCCCTACGTCTTCATAAAGGCGTTTATTATATCTAAGGAATCCCTCATTTACTCCCTCGTGGGTGTCCCAGCACTGGTCTTCCTCCCCTCTAATTTCTCTGATCGCTAGCCGTGGTGTTTCATTTTTGTATAACCAGGCCAACAGCCTGCCCGGCTTGCCTCCACTCACGTGTTGCTTTTCGACATATTTCTTGTAACTCAGCTTGCATAGTCTATGCCAGTGCTTGCTGCCACACCCCGTATTACTATTTTGAATGCCTCCCACAAGGTTCCCACCGATTGAACACTACCTGCGTTGCTGTCAAAATACTCAGTGATCGCCTCCCTCAAGTCCTTCCGGAATCCCGAGTCCTGCAGGGCCTCAGCTCTGAGCTTCCATGTCAGGATTCTCGCTCTAGGGGGTTAGTGTCGCAACTCCAGAACCAAGGGGGAGTGGTCAGAGAGCACTCTGGCCCTGTATTCCACACCCGTCATCTGGCCTACCAGCTCCGAAGCGGCGAAAAAGTAATCCAGTCTTGTATGCAGGTTATATGGGGCCACATAGTGCGAGTACTGCCTATCTGCTGGGTGTTTCTGTCTCCAGACATCTTCGAGTCCCAAGTCTCTCAGTAGGGCCTATAATGCCTTTGCGGCCAGAGTGGGTCTGTCTGGTTTACCATCTGATCTGTCCATTTTGGGGTTTAATGTACAGTTAAAGTCCCCTCCCCATAAAAGCGCACCGCCCAACAAGGGGCCAATTTTGCCATACAGGGTCCTAAAATAGGCCGCTGTGTCTTGGTTAGGGGCATACAAATGTATGATTCTCACACCCTCTCCACTTTCTCTGGACCACCTCCAGCTTCTCTCTAGTGAGGTGGGTTTCCTGTAATAGTATTATGTCAATCTTTAGCCGTCTTAGGTACATCATTACTTTATTCCGCTTCAAATAGCTATTAAGGCCCCTCATGTTCCAGGTCACCACTCTAAGTCTACCCGACGCCATCTGTGGGTCGTTCCGCCTCCCATCCCATTTTCCCCCTCCCACCTGATTTGACACAAGATTGGTCTCGTTCACCTCCCACTCCCAGCAAAAACTCCCCAACTAACCCCCTCTCCCCCCTGCCCTGCTACCAACACTGCCCACAACCCCTTCCCTCCCTCCACCCTACCCAGCCCCAACAAGTGGCCAGCTCCTTCCCTGGATCTCAGGCTCCCCTGCGTTTGGTCCAGCTTCGGAATGCCGAGAGCAGGACCCGGCAGGGTGTCACCGGTCTACCAGTGACCCTACTAATCTATTCAATGTGGGGGTATGAGGACTGGTTCTGTTAGGCTCCTACTTCATTAGCTAGGTTCCTCGTGCTCGAGGATCATATGTATATGTGTTGCCCTAATGACATGCCTCCATCAGGCTATATCCCTTACTATATTCAAGTAACTCATAAGTGCTGCAGTACCATGTTACTTATCTGCACCATCTTCTTTCTGGATGCCCGATTCTTGGGGGCAGCTTTGCATGTCTAGCTATTCCATGGCATCTGCAGGAGTTTCAAAAAACAATGTCCTGCTCTTATGGATCACTTTCAGTTTCGCCTGGTAGAGCAGCATGTATTTGTGGCCTGCTTCAGGCAGCCTTCTTTTCACAGCCCCAAAGTTCATGCGTTGCCGTTGCACCTGCAAGGTGTAGTCCGGGTATGCCGTTATGTTTGCCGACGCCCTTCGTATCGTTCCGCCCTTCCGGAAATGCTCTAGGATTCTCTCTCGGTCACTGTAGTTCAAGATCTTGGCTATCACCGGTCTGGGGAGGTTCCCGGGGGTGGCTTCCTCATCAGGGCCCTGTGCGCCCTTTCCACTGCAAACCCCTGGGACAACACTTCCCGGTTATCTGCTGCAGCAGCATTGATTCGACATATTCCTTAGGGTTAGGTCCCTCAGCTCCTTCAGGAGGTCCAACGACGCGTATATTATTTCTTTGGGCCCGTTCCTCCGCCTCTTCCGCCCTACTTTCCAGGTTGCCCACTCCTACTAAAGCATGAAGTTCGGATTTGTGGGCTGCGCATGCCGCTTTGTTCGGGGCCACCTCTTTCTCTAGGACACCTGTGCATTCAGCCAGCCCTCTGCCATCTTGCCTGAGGAGGTTCACCTCCTCTTGTACTGACGCGACTTTGAGCTCTAGTGCCGCCTTCAGCTCATTCATGGCCAGTCCCAGTTTGGTTTCCCAAGCCACTTTTAGGTCGGCGATCGTAGCAAGGATCTCCTGGTCTCTGCCCCAAGTGTCTGTGCTCCCGGAGGGGGCTTTATCTTTGCTCCTGGCCCCTTCTGGCCCTGGTGATGTTCTAGTATATTCATCCAGCGTGGGCTGCTT
This sequence comes from Ambystoma mexicanum, assembly GCF_040938575.1. Taxonomy (NCBI): domain Eukaryota; kingdom Metazoa; phylum Chordata; class Amphibia; order Caudata; family Ambystomatidae; genus Ambystoma; species Ambystoma mexicanum. The sequence continues at coordinate 34,423,280 of NC_090922.1, read as the reverse complement.
GCCCTTCGCTCTGGGCAGTTTGGTGGACATCTTGGTGTATGAAGGCTGTGCACACAATCCCGGCAGCGTGTGATTTCTGGCTTCCGCTGGGCTAGACTGCTTCTGGTGCTCAGGCCCTAGCAAGCAGTATTAGAAGATCCCTTTTACAGCCCGGTCTGCCCCTGGAGTGGGCTGTGTCCTCCCATGTATTGATCTAGTGCAAGCCGGTTCACTTTGGCCGCCAGTCCAGGCCTCTGCTAGGCCAGGCCCACGGGCACACACTCCAGTGCCTTTGGGTCTATCTGCATGCGAGCACTGGCCCAACGTGTGCGACCTTGCTTCCTGCCAAGTCCCTTTGCCTCCTGCGCCTTGGTAATCGTTGAGTAGCTCAGCGCCCGGCGTACTTCTCTGTACTCCCCTGTTAGCTTACTGTTTAGGCTAGGGCGTGTCTCCTTCCCCCCCTGCCCATATAACAACTTTGCGTGATCCCAAGGGGCTGTCAGCAGTGTTTAACTGTTTAGTGTGGGCGCTTTACTTGAACCCGAGTGCTCCAGCGCTGCTTTGGCTTGCCCATAGGGCTTGATTCCTCTCCGTGCGTGTGAAACAGATCCACATTTCGATCAGGTCTTATAGACCTGCACGCTCCCAGCTGCCTGAAGGCAAAGATCCAAGCTGCGGTGCTCTGTTCCGTGTGCCGCGATGGGGTGCCCTGGATACATATGTAGCGGTCGCTCCTCGTTCTTCTTGGCGGCCTCTCCTCCCAGTGCGCGTCTCTTACAGTGCAACATTGTCTCCGCCATTACAGGCCCGGCTTCTTCAGTCCTCACGAAGCGCCCCTCACTGCAGGCAGACCTCGCACAGCTATCGCAGGCTCTCGCTGTCTTCCCCGCTACGGGATTAACCAGCCGTACTGCAGGACCAGCCACAAGCCCCTGCTCCAGGTGCCCGGCTCCCTCGTGCTCCCCCGGTGCAGTCCTCACACAGGCCAGTCCCTCCTTTGTTCGTCGGCGGGTCAGGCGGCGGCAATTTTCCCCTTCATGTATCGCGGACACCCACGTTACAAAGCAGGCTCTGGTTACCTTCTTGACGCTGGCTGTCCACGTTTTATCTTCTCAGAGTATGCCCTGCTGCTTCCCCTGCACGGGCATATGTTTTATGGGATGAATAATACCAATTTAGCACGGATTGCGAAGGATATTGTTCGGATCAGCCAGAGCCCAGGTCGGACACGTCCTTCTACATGGCTTCCTAGCCACGCCCCCTCTCAAGCTTTACCCTCGCTACGGTGCGGGGGTCATTCAGCATAAGTGCAACTAAGCAAAAGCGGAATGACAATCTCTATTGGTCCGCATATCATTTTACAAACTATGATGTTCTGAATTAATCAGTAAGTCATCCCCCAATCATCAGGAACAAACGTGCAATTTCTTGAAGTGATCAGCAAGTCATCCTTAAAGCATCAGAAACAAAGAGTTTTCGAAAATAGGGATGATGTTAGCATATTCATTAAGTCATCCTAAGCACATCCCCAAATCATCACCCACCATTCTGAGATATTTGCTGATGACTTTAACAGTGCGATGATGTCTGATGATGTGGGAATGACTTCTAGTGTCGTTCGATGATCATCAGATGACCCCAGGATGGTCTCTAAAGTCATCCTTTTAGACCAGTAGCATCCAACTTGGCGGACCTGAGGATGTATGTCAGTGAATTGTTGTTCCGTCCTCACTGTGAAAGTAGCTCGGTAAAGATAGTCATGCAATTCTTTAGCCACTGTCCACTTCAGAGCCAAGAATTCCAGCTTGTGAGGGGGTAGTTCATCTCGGAGGGGCTCAACCGACAGCGTGCGAAAGCTACAGGTCTGATGGTTCCCTGCTTTTCTTGGTAGAGTACCGCACCCAACCCATTAAAGCTGGCATCGACATATAGGATATAAGGCAGGTGTGGATCAGCATACTCCAGGACATGCGCTTCCATAAGACTTTTTTTTAGACGACCAAAGGCTGGCTCACACTCCTCACTCCATCGCAGACCAAAGTTCTCTTTGGGATGGTACATGGTCTTGGAGGGAGTTCCCCCGCTAGGGGAAGACTTCTGTGGGGCTGAGTACCCCTTAGTAACTCAGTGATTGGTCAGGCTATGTTGGCGAAACCTGCCACAAACCTTCAGTAATAATTGCAGAACCCCAGGAAACTTCTCATCTCTCGCAGATTCTGTGGACAGGGCCAAATTCGGAGAGCTTCCATCTTGGTGGGGTCCACCCACACTCCTTCGGCTGACACAACATGGCCAATATACTTTACACTGGTGCGGCATAACTGGCACTTTTACAAGGGCACCTTCAGTCCCTGCTGCTGGAGACGATCCAAAACCTTCAGTAACCTTTGGTGATGTTCTTCCAAGGTCCTCCCAAACACGATCACATCGTCCAGGTACACCAGCACCTCAAGTAAGTTCATGTCCCCACAGTTCTTTCCATCAAGCGTAGAAACCTGGCTGGCACTCCCGATATCCCCCGTGGCATACGAGGGGACTGGTAAAACCCCAAGGGGCAGATGAAGACCGTCTTCTACTTGTCTTTTGGTAAACTGGTGATCTAATAGTATGCACTCCGTAGGTCTAAGACTGAGAACCATTTGCTTCCAACCAGACAGTCGAGAGCTTTGTCTACTTGGTGCGGGGGATGTATTGATTGGGCACCGTTCTGCTGTTTAACCGCTGGTAATCGATGCACAGCCGAAACATCATTGTTCTTCTTTTATGCCACCACAATGGGGGAGGCAGAAGGGCTTCTCGATTCCTGGATGATGCCTGCCTGCAGCAGTTCTTCAAGATGACGCCGAACGTCCCCTATATCAGCAGGCGCCAGCCTCCGTGACCTTTCTCGAAAAGGGGTGACATTGCTTAGACGGATGTGATGCTTTACTCCCCTAGCTTCGCCCAAGTCCAAGTCACTGGTTGAAAACACATCTGCCCGCATGGACAGCTGGTCTCGTAGATGATCTTTTTCATGTTCTGACAATGGTGACTCCCAAAGTTAATCCAAGGGAGGATATTTGCTTCTGGTACCTGCGGCGTGGGCCACTGTGTTAGCAAGTTGAAACTGTGCAATTGTCAGACCTCTGGGTGGGTGCACTGTTTTGTCTGTAATATTAATGATGGGGACTGTAATGTGCTTCACTCCTTGGCCAGTGTCACTGATCAGAGTGCGGTGGACCATCAGACCTCCAGACAGTTCTTCACCTTCAGGAGCCTCCATCACCAATCTCCTGTAACGGTTTGGTCCTTGGAGGCGCACATGGCCAGGCACCATCACCATCTAGCCGATTGGTATGTCAGCTTGACCGTGGTGGTCTCATCTCCCACAGGCCCGTCAGGTTGCTCCGCCATCTCCATGCTTTTCTTGAGGTAGGCCTGTTGGCAAGCCGGGTGCATCGTCAAAGATTGTGCAAACTGTGTACCTGCCATCTCCATAATTATCTTGGCTAGCATACCGGACAGGGCGGCGTCGGTGCCCATGACATTGGGTACCTGCGGGTTCTGGGTTTTTTCGTGGTGCACACCAATGCTAGGGTTGTCAAGGTGGTGTTCACTGTGGCCACTTCCTGATTTAAATGGATCTTCACAAAGGTATACACCAGATACCGGCAGGCAGCATCTTCTACTCCCAACAGATTTAGTCCCTCCAACGGCTCTAAGGGTAGATGGGCTATCTGTTGCCAATAGTAGGGCTCATACACTATGGTGACTTGGGAGCCACTGTCCAGTAATGCTGTAGTCCTTCACCCTTCAAGATCAACAGGGATGGTCATGGTGGGCCCAATGAGGCCAGCTGGAATGCCTCGGGAGAGACGGGCTTGAGTCAGTAATCTGTTACAGTTCGTTGGTAGCACATTCTTGGTGTTGCAGAGCTCATGGACTTAGACGGAGATGTTCAGCCGTGGGACCCTCCTGAGCCTTAATTTGATACTTGGCAGTGTGTAGTCCAGAATTCAGTGTCCTTATTGCGTTGCGGGGGTTAGCTGTAGTGGAGCTTACTCCTGTAGTCTAGGTTCTAGCTGCTCTGCGCTACAACCTCGTGTGCGTTTCCCGACATTGCCCGGGCTGAAGTGGGTTTCAGTGCATTAAAGCGAGCAGCTATTTCGGCATAATCTGGGTCTTGGTAACATAGTCGAGTTGAGTGGCTGTCATCCCTGCAGCGATGGCAAAATCTCCATGGTGATAACGGTGCAGAGGATTGGGGGAAATACTCTTGAGGCTCTTGTGCTCATCGAAATACCTGATACTCTCTTTCTCGAGATGAAGGGAAAGCTTCTCTGCCTCGACGTTGAGTTGCAGTTGGGCTTACCCTGATCAGCAACTGGGTTTGTAATTTCCTGACTAGTTGTTGCAGCTTCTCAATCTGCTTCTGCTGAGAAATTGCATTGGTAGGTGCTGGGATCCCGCCTTGAACTGGGTGGATCTGGACATCAATATTGCCTGTTTCTTCTTCCAAGGCCTTAGTAGCTCTTCATAGGATGGAGGTGTCCAGTTTCTCTCGCAGTCTCAGTTGCAGAATGGGTATGACGGCTTCTTTGGCCCCTCTAAGTATTTGCTTTAGACGACACCTGTTCAATCGGGAAGTCTCTACTCCTCCTATTTTATTTGTATTTATTTTATTGTATTTTATATAGTGCATTAAGCCAAAGCGCTTCACATTATTACAGGGTACAGTACACAAATAATGATAAATACATCAGAATATCAATTCTTACTGGTAGCAGGCAATCGGGGGCAATGAAGAAGATGAATTTTTAGAGAAAGACAAAAGAGCGAATAGTCAGTAATAGAGCGGATGGAGAGTGGGAGAGCATTCCAGTGTAAAGGAGCGAGACGCTGAAAAGATTGGAACCGGGACTGAGCACATGGAGGACGAAGGACACTCGGTCTAAAGAGAGAAGAAGAGCGAAGGGAACAAGATGGAGAATAGAAGGATAAGAGTACAGCGAGATAGTCAGGTTCAAGCAGATAGAGAGATTTAAAAACTAAGCAGAGAAAATGAAATTTCAGTTGAGAGTGACAGGGTAACCAGCCAGGTGAGGCCAGAGAAGAGGAGATAGATTCTCGATAGGAGAGAAGACAGAGTAGATGAACTGAAGAATTATAGATTGATTTCAAGGGAGCAAGACGAGAACAGGGGAGGCCATAAAGAGTGGTGGAGCAATAGAAGAGACGTGAAAAGATTAAAGAAGGAATGAGAAGTTTAATGACTTGAAAAGTGAGGAAAGGACGACCTTTACGAATTTTATGAAGGTGAAAACGGCAAGAATGACAAGTGAGAGTAATGTGCTGAGCAAAAGTAAGATTGAAGTCAAAGTAGAGGCCAAGGTTGTGGGCTGTGGTAGAAATAGAAGATTAGAGGGAGGAAAGGATACAAAGGTTGGTGGTGGATGAGGAGGCATAGTGTTGGCGGGGAACAAAAGAACCTTGGTCTTCCCTGCGTTTAAAGTGAGGAAATGAGATGCCATCCAAGCTTTGATAGCAGAAAGACAGGCTGTAAGGGTATGATGGATTTCAGGAGTGAAGGACGAGAAGCATAGAAAGAGTTGACTGTCGTCAGCATAGAAGTGATGGGAGAGACCAAAGGAGGAGATTATATCTGCAACTTGAGAGGTGTAGAGGGAGAAGAGTAAATCTCAGAAACCGGTAAAGAACAAGCCTGATCAATGCCCCTATGACCCGCCTCCTCCTCCTCCTCACCTGTGTGAGCGTCGTCAGACGAGTCTTCGGACAATATCGCTCTTCTTTCTCTCCATGCAATGTCAGGCTTTGTGTTGTGGATTTTAGGACGTGCCCTGCTGGAGGCCACCTTGCCTATCAGCTATATGCTCAGCAGTGGGACTTCAAGGGAGCCCACCCCACGGCCAGGGAAAAGCATAGCTGGAAAACCCTGGGAAGGTTGGTAATGTTGCAGGTACTGAGGTAGGGTGTTTGATTGAAGTAGAGATGGAGCAGACCACAACTCCCAGAAGGCACTGTGAGAATCCGATTGCCCGTAATATCTCCTTCTTGGTTATCAAAGCTGAGGAGCTCCGTGAGTGGAGTGGAGCTTATACAGATGCAGGTTTTGCTGGAAAGGAACGCAGAGAAAAGGAAGACCAAGAGAGAAGGTGCCGTCCGAACGCCGGCAAAGGGAGAGAGAGCCACGAGAAGGAAAAGCAGATCAGGCAGGCAGACGGGAGAAAGAGCCAAAGAGGGTATAACAGGGAAAGAGATGCCACTTACTGCAGTAGGCGGAAAGTAACACAGCGTGTAAACCCAAAGAAGACGAAGGGTTGCAATGCACCGATGCCTCTGACTGACGCATACTTGTACACGTCGCAAGGTGTGTAGGGAAAACTAGAATGCTGCATTTGCTTCTGCTAGCTGTTAGCCCTTCTTCCATTTCCACCACAGTTTCCAAGGTTGGCGGATCATGACATTAAAGGACCCAAGACTGATCCTTGGGGAACTCCGTGCTCAAGGGAAAGAGGTGGAGAGATCTGGCCAGCCCAGGAGACGGAGGTCTGAAAACCAGGAAAGAACAGAACCCATGAGACTGAAGGAAGAGAGAGATTCTAAGAGCAAAGAATGATCAACAGTATCAAAAGCTGCAGATAAGTCAAGAAGAATAGGAAAAGAGGAGTGTTTAGAATAGAGAGCTGTAATAAGAAAATTGAGTACACAGATTAGAGCAGTCTCAGTAGAGTGACGAGGAAGAAAACCGGACTGGAAGCGAGGAAGGAGGGATAGATCAGTAATAAAGGATGAAATCTGAGAGTAAACAAGGTGCTCTAAGAGTTTTGAAAGATAGGTTAGGAGGGAGATGGGACAGAAGTTGGAGACAATCAGAGAATTTGCTGTCAGTTTTTTCAAAATGGGGATGATAGTTGCATGCTTAAAGGCTGTAGGGAAAACAGAGGTAGAAAGACAGGTGTTGAAGAAGGAGACAATACATGGTATAAGAAGAGGGTAAACCTAAGGAATAAGTGCAGATGGACTAGGATCAGTAGGAGTTGCAGTGGGATGAGCTTTAGCTAGCAGAAGTAGCATATCAGAGTCAGAAACTGGTGCGGAGCTAGAGATCAAAGCCGATGGAGTAGGAGGGGATGAGGGTACCACAGTTGAGGGGGGAGAATTTAGAATATCTTGACGCAGAGAGTGAACTTCAGAAGAGAAAAAGTGAGTGAAGTCTGATGCAGACAGGGTAGAATTAATGGAGTAATCAGGAGGAGGAGGAGAAAGAAGCTGTGTTAAAGTTTGAAAGAGACGCGTAGGATGGGCAGATTGGGTATGAAGAAGATCTGAGAAATAAGCATGCTTGGCAGAAGTGAGGCAGTTATCGTAGTACGAGAAGTAGGTAGAGTGATTAGATAAAGATTTTCTTTTTTAACCAACGCCTTTCCAGACAGCGGAGGAGACATTGCATAGCACAGAGGTGAGAGGAAAGCCAAGGTTGAGAGAGTTTACGAGTGGGCTGAAAAGCAGACCGAGGATAGAGTTGGTCGAGACTAGAGGAGAGAGATGATGAGAGAACAGATGCTGCATCATCAGCACTGAGAGAAGAGAAGTTCATTAAGGGGGAAGAATAGTAGTACAGATATCATGAAAGACTGAAGAGTTGAAACTGTGCAGATCATGGCAAAAAAATATTTTTGCGAGTAGGAAAGGAGATCTGAGGAATTGAGGACAGAAGAGATACAGAAAGTAAGTGGTGAGCATATAAGTAAACGGGTAAAGCACATACAGAGGAAGCAGTAAAAGTGGAGAGAAAGATTAGATCTAGTGAAGGACCAGAGATGTGAGTATAAGGAGTAGGAAGAGGTGAGAGCATGTGGCAATCGAGAATAGATGGAAACGGAAAAGCTGAGTGAGTAGAAGATAAATGAAGATTGAAGTCACCTAGAAGTACAAGAGGAGTTGGACTAGGCAAGATGTGGAACAGAAGATCAATATCATCATAAAAGGAACCAAGTGGGCCAGGGGGACAATAGATGATAAGAAAAGAAATAGAATGTAGAGTGGTAAAGATTTTATAGATAAATTCAAAGGAAGAATAGACTGGTATGGGGACAGGCGAAGGAATAGAAGAGTAGGAAAAATGGTATAGGGACAGGCAAAGGAATAGAAGAGTAGGAAGAACAGTAAAGTATGCCAATGCCCCCACCGCGACTGCTGGCTCTGGGCACATGAGCAAAAGAGGACAGAGAAGAAGTAAGGGAAGCAACAACAGTAGTGTTATGAGATAGAATCCAAGTTTCAGTAATACATAAAAAGTGAAAACGTAGTCTTAAGAAAAAGTTCAGTACTGCAGTTGTTTTGTTACATAGAGACCTGGCGTTCCAGAGGCCCAGGTCAATGGCAGTAGAAGTATTGGTAGTCAATGAATAAATGAGATTAGGATTAGGGCAAGTAAGTGCAGAGTTAGCGTCTGGTTGAGAGCTATCAGAAGATAATAAGTTTGGTATTGTTATGGTCATGAGAATGCAAACCAGACGGTGTGCCAGGCGCAGAATGTGCTCAATCCTCACCAGGTAATCAGACAATTTCTCTCTCAGCTTCAGAGAGGTTGCATGAAACCTCATCATTAAGTCCTCCCCTGGTTCGGTTGTGCCAAACGCCCCTTCCAGTGCGTCCATCACTTGCATGGAAGTCGTATCAGGACTCGGGGCTGTAAGGGACTGTACTGTCTGTAGTGCGGGTCCTTGCAATGCCCCTATTACTTGTCTCCTCTTTTCTTGGTCAGACACCTTCCAGTCGTGTAGCTGGGTTCTAAGTAAAAAAAAAAAAAACACATAATGTCCAAATCAATATCAAACATTAAAATAGGGCGCAAGTAATCGAAGTATAATCCAAAAGTGGATTTCTTTTTTTCCTTAGGCATGGCTCTTTATGAAGTGTACTCTCACCCAGTGCTGGTGAAATACAGGACCAGTGTCTGCTCAATGGCCACCATCTTCCTGCTTATGGCATTGGCTCTGACTTACATCCCTCCTTTGCTAGTAGCATACAGAAGCCACGGTGAGTGACTTTTTATTGCGCTTGTTTTTTTTTCTCCCCCCTCTAACTCACTGCCCTTTGGGGGTTTATTAAGGTTCTCTAATCCATTTTAGGGTTTTGGCTGAAACGTAGCACATACGAGGAGCAACCAAATGTCAACTTTAATTATGAGCTTTTATTGATGGCTGTGACCAGCACTTCTGGAAGTTACATTGCTTGGAGCACCTTTCCAGCATTCAACAGTTTACAGGGTGATAACCTGAGAATACCACTTGTGTCGGTAAGTTTTTATTTTTTTTAAACAAAAGTGTGCTCTAATGGCACACTATTGAACTTATTATTTTCATTTATTTAAACCTTTGATATCTGCATATGAATTTATGTACAACACATTTGAGGGACTGGATTGGAAGAAGACGTGCCTGACACTCTGGCATCACTGGTGTGCTTATTGAGCGATATATATGGAAAGGGACCATGTTATATCTAGAGAACAATAGATCAGAGACAATACCTATTTTATGAACATGCTATTAAGCTATCAACCACTAGACTGGCCACGGAGGACGTCTCCCCGAGACCAAATTGGAGCCAATATTGTGCTCTTGCTTCAATGACAAGATAGTACGCAGGCCTCAAAGTGTTTCTCTTCCTAGCTCACTGTCGCAACAATATTCCAAATATACAACCCTCAGACCGGACAGTTTACTCACAAACTCTGCAACTCTCCCACGTCAATTCTCGTGGTGCTTTAAGATGGAGAGACGCAAAACAGAAAGGCCTTGGAGAGATGCACATTCTAACACTTGTTGCAATGATGTTGATAAGCGCTTCACTGTACCAACCTTTGAGAGTCAAGAATGACCAACGTTGTATAAAATAAGAGTTGTTTTTACAATCATAAATCCTCATTTCTTCAAACTGAAAAACAGTTGTCATCTTCAACATCCCTCAAGACATCTTACTAGTTAATCATACATTCAAACACATTCAAATCACTTTTCTTTAAGGAAATCTATTAACATCAATGCTCTCCTCTTGGGGCTTACTTCACCACTCCAATACAAAGCGCTGTCCAGCCTTACCCTTTTCTCTCTACAAAAAGGCACAATACTTCTAAAGTCAAAATCGTACTACATTCACTAAAGCAATATAGTCTGGAGCAATATTGTATAAAGTGTCATCACATTCCTAAAGGCAATTCACACTTCTAAAGTCTGTCTCTTAAGCAATGCAGTTTATAGGCACTCAAACCTATTCTAAATCAATAAAGCAATCCTGTGCATTTCAATAAATGACCATATTCAAAGCAAAGCACAAAACACAGGTCCAAAGTACAGAATCGCACACTGTCAGTCAAGCTATTAACCTGTTGCATATTAAAAGACTTTAAGATGTAGGTTAGAGCCTAATACCCTGTGGCATATCTTCCGCAGCACCAACAGCCACAGCCAGCTCTGGTGTGTGGGCTTGCAGCATATGTATAGGGTATCTGGCTTGGAAATTCCCCTTACCATAAAATGCTGTCATTGTGTGGGCAAAACTCTTGCTTCTGACTCTAACCTGGACACCTTGGAAAATCCTCCCTTTATTTGTATGATGTAAGTAAACAAATGGGTGGTTCCTCCCCTTAACTTCTTGCCTCATAGCTTCTGGCTAAATTATCTCTACAGAGAAAAATGGGAGGGAAAGCCCAAAACAATAGCACAGGACAAAAGGGCTATCAGTAGAAAGCAAACAAGAGGAAGAGTCCTGTCTATGGAGTCAAAGCTAATTGCAATTTAATTATATACAAAAGAAATTTGAGGTGTATCTGATCCTCTATTGTAGCCTTATTTATGCTTATCCAAAGGATAGGTGTACAAACAATGGAGTAATAATACACATGCACTCGTGTAAATTAAATTAAATTAAACCTGAGAGTAGTTTTTATTTTCTCTCCTCAGTCATTGAATCACTTTTTTTAAAAAGGAAAAAAAAATGGATTGTCAATTCCAATATGAAAGGCAGAAATTGCATTTATACATTGATACAATTGTTCCGCATAATCAAAAACATGATGCATGGAGACTTTTGCGGCATGCATAAAACAGAACCTGAGTGAATGGATACATGAATATGCCGTATACTGACATTCTTTGAGAAAGACACATGTACATGCAGATTTTTCTTGTATTTAGTACATTACTTGTTCTTCTCATAATTCACCTAATATCAACACCAGGTAAGATGCACATTTACCTCAAACGGATAGAAACAACATAAACAATTATTGCTCTGAACACAGGACCTTGGATAGGTCTGACAAAAGCCAGGCTAGAGGGTGACCAAAGTGGATCGACGTCCCTGACATAAATCGAACCCAAGATTGTAAAGGGGGAGGAGGGAGCTAACAACAGAAGGTGGAAGGGTCCCTGGACGTTTCGGCTAAACAGTGGGTCACAGCCTTCTTCATGGAGCCAAGGTATGAGATCCCCTGTGAAAGATGAAGGGGAATTTTTGGTTAACACACCATATGTGATGTTTGAGTGCAGTGTATAATACAATCAAATGTTCCAATGATAAGATACTAAAGGGCAAACAAATTAAAAAGGGCTCTGGTAAACTCATATTTTTGGTCAAGAACTGACCTTACACTGGACTGGAACCTGGGTGCTAGCCATGCGGCTGACTTTGAAGAATTCTGACGGAAAACTTTCATGGATGTAAGTTGAAAAATTCTCACAACATGTAGCTTGGTAAGAGAGCTGAGTTCCCAGCGGGTAGGTAATTTAAGGTTTCAAATGGACATGAAAATCGGGCTGAAATGGCCAGTGGAAGACCGGAATGACTCGAGTCTTGTAAACGCGAGCCGCAGCAAACGTGTGCGTTCGTGAGTGAAGAGCAGTATGGAATGAAGCTGTATTCTAAATCAATAAAGCAATCCTGTGCATTTCAATAAATGACCATATTCAAAGCAAAGCACAAAACACAGGTCCAAAGTACAGAATCGCACACTGTCAGTCAAGCTATTAACCTGTTGCATATTAAAAGACTTTAAGATGTAGGTTAGAGCCTAATACCCCGTGGCATATCTTCCGCAGCACCAACAGCCACAGCCACCTCTGGTGTGTGGGCTTGCAGCATATGTATAGGGTATCTGGCTTGGAAATTCCCCTTACCATAAAATGCTGTCATTGTGTGGGCACAACTCTTGCTTCTGACTCTAACCTGGATACCTTGGAAAATCCTCCCTTTATTTGTATGATGTATGTAAACAATATGGGTGGTTCCTCCCCTTAGCTTCTTGCCTCATAGCTTCTGGCTAAATTATTTCCACAGCTTTTAGCTAAGGCCGAAATGTGCTTTTGTTCAAGGATCTGACCCAATGTCATTGGTTGTTTTGTCTTTGCTTTAAGCAATATGTTTATTTGAATCCACGGCCTGCTCATTATAGCTCAAGACTATATGTATGTGTATGGGGTTAATGTACCTGCCTGATCAAAACTACATATTTAAGCATGTTTGCATGCATGTATGATATGATCAAGCCACTTAGCGCATCACTATAATTAATGGTTACATGAATTAATGAATACATTAATGTATTGTTGGGAAAGAGCTAGTGCTTTTCCTCATTCCCAAGCTTCCCAAGCACTTTAGAATTAGGGAGGACTTCTGTTAACTGGTTTTCTAAGCACTACAAGAGTCAAGGGTGGAGGAGGGTCACTAAATGAAGATAGTTGGGATTTAAATATAAGGTGAAAATAAATATTTAGCTGAATATATTTGTAAAACTGTTATATTGTAGTTGGATTTTCTCAAAGCACGGTGAATGCAGCCTGTACTAAAAATAGACTACAGGCATTGCGTCACTGAGGCTAAGGCTGGCAGAGAGCACGAGGTAACTCAGCAGCTGTTGGCTGTCTGTCAAAAGCCTGTTTATTCTAAAAGGAGACTAAAGATTCAATGCACAACATACAGAGTACTATGGAAACAAGGTTTTTTAGGGGAATTACTGGACCAGATAAAATATACGAATATTGAGTGAAGTTTTGAGAGTATGGCGGGAAGGTGTGTTTATATATAAATGTTTATAGTATAGAAAATGATGCCAAACAGGAGTTACATTCTCGCCCATGCAGAATTATGCTAAGTAGGTATGTCCTAAATGGTAACCTGGCCATGCAAGAAGGATGGCTGCAGCGTCCCCTTTTAAGGAAGAACAGTTTTGGATGAGCTATGCGAGTATCCAGTAACCAAGTTGAACAGTATATAAGTCTCCTCCTTGACACTAGTCTGTAGGAGCCAGCCATGGAAGACAGAAAGCTGGCCTGGGGGGGCAGAGTCTTCTGCCCCCCCCATCCTCATCTTTGTACAGATTAAAGGATGTTATCCTTGAAGACTAGTGGCCTTAATTGCCAAGAGGTGTGCATTTACTCTGGTGTGATTAGGGGTATCTTTATTTAAGGGGTGCCCCTGTAAATTGGGCTACCTTTCAGTGGGGACCCCGACGTGACCTCAGTCTTCCCCTGCACTTTGCAAAGCCCAGGCCTAGTCACCAGGAAAAGAGCCACGCCCAGCTATAGTGATCGGTCCCCTTAATCAAAAACCCCATATATATTGAGCAACTTTAGTAGGAGCAATTTTTTAAAAAATCCTCTCCGCTCACTGAAGCAGGACCTGACTCCAGAACGACAGGCCAGCTTCGTAACGGAGGAAACTCGAGTGAACAACACCCACGTGAGTATACTCTTGCAAGTGATAACACCATGGGAACATGCGTGAAAGGGATTATGGTGATGTGAATGATACAAGAGGTCAATGGAATAGATGGAATAGGACATTTGGTGATAAGGAATAGATTGGATTGTATAGATTGGATAGGATTCCGGGTGATGTGTTAAAGGGTAGATTGGTATAAGAGGTAGGTTATGTATTGAAATTGTCACATTTTTATTTTTATACTTTTTATAATGGAAAAAGGGAACCTCAGCTTATTAAGGACTGGGAAGTAAGGGATCCTCAGCCTTAATAGGTTGAGAAGGTAGTACCACATATTATTCTTCTATGGCGATAGAAGCAATGGGATCCTCAGCACATAAAAAAATGCTGGGAAGGTGGTATTGCAAAAAATAGTGGCTCGGAAAGGAATGGGCCTGGATTTTAGTCAATTGTTTTTTTATATTTTCTCTTGCTGTCTTTTGTGGTAAAAAAGGAAGGAACATGAATGAGTCACGGTATGTGTGAAATCAAAGTGGAAAAGTGTGAAATTAAAGTGGAGGTATAAGGGGGAGGGGGAAAAAAAGTGGGTTAATCTGTATTTTTGTGTAAAAAGCTGAAGCATGCATAGCAATAGGGTTTAAGTGAATCATTAGGGACACGCGCAACATTATGGAGGAAGAAACTCCAATAAAACACATGCATATGGTCCTGCCACTGTATTATGACCGAATAAATAAACAATGGATAGAAACAAAGGAAGGGGGGACGTCCTGCTCCTGGCCAGAGCAGGGCTCCCATAACAGAAACATGCTAGAAAAAATGTCCTTCTTTGTAGCAACAAAATATGAAGGGAACAAGTCCCAAAAAAGAAAAGCGATTCTAGATCTCTGGCAATTTATTTCAGGATCTGGAAGATCAGGAAGGTGAAAAAGAGATCCAATGTAAGGGTATATACCCCGAAACGCCTAAACCTGCAGTAGGGTATACAAACCCAGTCTATAAGCCTCTAGTGGTAGAGAGAGTGTCAACGGGATTATCAGGATTAGCAACTGGGGAGGGACTCAAGAGCATTTGCATCTCCATATAACCCATCAACAAGCACTTATATGCCTGTAGCATTGGTGAACCCAGAGGGTCCACAAGTAGATATAGACAACGAGTTAAGAGCATTGCAGGAAAGGTTAGTCAGGTTAAAAGAACCTGAAGAAGTATCACCAGAAATAAAGGTACCATTACAGAAAATAGGGGATTGGAAGTCAGTAAATGTTTTGGTTAGATTAAAGCCTGGGGCAATAAGAAATGTTTGCGTTGAAAAAGATGATGGGCAGGGGGTATGGACGGTCCTGGGACAAGAAGTAGAACAAGCAAGGGATAATGGAGGGGAAGATCAAGGTGGTAGAAATAATGAAGAGGCAAAGGCAAGTAGGAGATCAAGGAGAGGAGGTGGCAAGAAACCCATCCCTGCCACAAGAGGCAGTGAGGAGGGATAGGCCAAGAAATAGACTAGATTTAATCATGGTAGTTCAAGATCAGAAGAATACTAAAGGGGTAGAAAACAAAATAGATATGCAGATGCCTCTAATACATAAAGAAGTAGAGATAATACAGTATGTGCTATGGACTCAAATGGACAAAAATAATTTGATTAAAGCTCTCCCCCAACTTATAGCCGGAGCTAGTAAATGGATCTATGAATTTGAAAAACAAACGGCAGAAGTCACTCAACAAATTGGGAATGCCACAATTGCGGCACTATGGGGTGAAGGGGGACAGCACCCCAACCCACAGTGGCAGTATGAAGGAGCACCAAGGGGAAAAGGAGGTTTTCAAGGAGCAAGAACAGGAGGCTTTGGCGGGATAGGGCCTCGGGGAGGAGGATTGGGAACATCTTGGTGGTATTGCGAGAAATGGGGTCATTTTGCAAGGGAGTGCAGGAACAGGCCTGGGATGAGATTTAATCATGGGCCATCACCTCCAGGGCAGGGATTCCAAGGGCCTCAAGGAATGGGACAAGAGTAATTTGGGCGATTGGGGGTCAAAACCAGTTCCCTTATGGGACTGACAGGTAAGGGCAATGTGGGCAACAACTACAGCAGGGTGAGGGAACACAGTTTAACAGGATGGCAGGGGGAACAGGCGCCCCATTTCAAGGAGTTGCAATGACCGGTGGCCCTTTTTCCTTCCCCGGGACAAATACATATTCTGATTAGGACAGCCCACAGAAAGCACTTGCATGTCCAATCCCATTGATAACCGCACACCCTGCTGAAGAGGAGCCCTTGGTGGAATGGAAAATAGTAAACGGGCAATTTATATTTATGGTCGATTAAGGTGTAACCAAATCATGCATTATGGAGATGAACTTTCCATTATCAAGTAAAACTCTTTACATGCAGGGATTTTCTGGGGCTATTTCTGCAATTCAATACACTAAGGAGCTGGATATAAAAGTGGAAGAGGAGGTAGTACGAGCCCCCTTGTTATATTCAGAGAGTTCCCCTGGGAACTTGTTGTGTAGGGATGTGCTCATTAAAATAAATATAACAATATCATTCACAGATCAAGGGGTAGTGTGTTCCACTCCAGAGATGTGTGTAGCTCAAGCAATAGTAATAATCAATGCAATAGCTAGGGATTCAGTAGTCCATGGGGTTCCTGTGCTCCTAGATATATTTATTTTGATGGTATTAAGGTATGAGTAAATGCAGTGCCTCAAATTGCGACAAAATGTTGGCAAGTGCCTACAGATTTTATTTTCCAACCAGTGGTGCCACCCGAGATGGTGGCAGTGACAATATTGTCATTAGATGTATAAGGTCTAGAAGTATCAGACAAAAGAGTAGTCCTGATTGGAACAGACTATGTTGGGTGGGAGTGGCGCACATTATGTATAGACCCGGCAGTGTAATTGAAGAAAATGACTGATGAGGAGTTATTTGAGAACAGAGAACAAAATGGGGAGATTGTTTTTGAAATCTGCATTCCCTGTGATATCATGGTGCAGTTTAGGGAGGTACAGTGCCCCTGATGGCAGTGGTGACCCAATTGTTTATATTTTTTTAGGAGGTCATGCAATATGTGCTAGCACAAGTAGGTACTGTTAATCCACATAATGATGGGTTACTGAGAGATGTGACCCCAGAACAAGATTACATTGAAGTCAGGTGCTTAACACAATCATCCAGTATGTGGATGTTCGGTTGGTATGTAGTGAAAATGATAATCAGTGCAGGAGGGATTCTGTTGCATTATTGCAATTGCTGGCACACAAAGAGTACAAGGCAGATAACAAAAAGCTACAATACTGCCAACAGGAGGGACTACACTTGGGACAATTCATTTTTACAACGGGGAAAATATATTAGCAGATAGGGCAGCGGCAGTACGCACCGCCCATAGGCCCAGAACTGTGAAGGAAATGTAGCAGTTTTTTGGGCTTATGTAATTATTTTAGGTCATGGATCCTAGACGACGCAGTCTACACAAGGCCACCGTTACAAAGTCTCACAGAAGGACAGAGGACTTAAAAGTACATTTGAATGGATTGACAAAATGACTAGACAATTTGAGGACTTGAGCTACTTGTTTGGCCCCTGTTTTAGCAACTCCGGATTATATACAGAAGTTTTATTTATTTTCCCACTCTGATGAACGGCTCATGCATTGACGGAAGGAGACATATTATATCTTGGTGGGTCATAAATAATTGACATGGGGAGGGGACGGAAGCACACCGGGGCAGTAGTGGCGTGCGGTAAAGGGAGGTAGAAATAGTGGCCACCCTTGTAGAAAGTGAGACCATAGTTCCATACACAGCATTACCAATATTACAACTGGACCAATATCTGGGGAACTGATCAGCCTCAGGTTTAAAGGTCCATATGAGGTGGTGTTCTGTACTCCTCTCGCCGTCCGTATGAAGGAGTTAGATATTGGGTGCATCTCTCGGATGTCCGAAGAGCACCTGAGACAAGGCAAAGTTTAGTAAAGTGCATAGCCAAAGAAGAGACATTTTTGAGGATCCATGCCAGGGGGTGTGCAGTGGCACACATCTGATTTCTTTTCTTTTTTTCTTTCTTTTTTCATGTTTTTATTTTTTATCTTTTTTGAAGGTCCAGAACCCAGTCTGCCCTGGTGGAAAAAGGGCCTCTCTTTTCCTCTCTTTCCCTCTCTTTCCCTCTCTTTCCCTCCCCTTCTCCCCCTTCTCTTTCCCGATGACCTTTTTTCTCCTCTCCAGGAATAAGCAAAGATGGTTGACCGACCTCTCTGTTATGAAGGGATTAAGATTAGACAAAAGTAATTTGTTCTGGGAACTATATTTTATATAAAGTACTATGTTTTTTTTTTGTATGACACTGGTCGTGGTTGTTGTGGTTGTTATGGTGGATGTAGGTATGTCTGTTATATGGGGTGGCCATATATAAAGGGAGGGGATGGACAGTTGGAAAGAGTTGGAAAGAAATGCTTAATGTCTATAAAAAAGGAAATAAAAAATGGCTCACTTTTTGCCGGCCATCCTTGCAAGTTTTCTTAGACGAATGAAACGCGAAGTATGAATGACATATGATTTATATAAGGGGTTGGGCTTTGACACTATTTCTGACATCCAGCATTTAGAAACTTTGAATATCTGGTACACTGATATGTGCATTTCAGGAAGAAAATAAATGAAAGCTGTTACGTGTGTGCACTTATTCCGCACACATCAGGGGCTCCTAAGGTTTTAGTTCCACATCCAGTTCCAATTTCAGAGACACAATGCCCGGTACATCTTAAAATATAGGGGATAAAGGGCACATTCCAGGCACACAGCGTGCAGTTGAGGAGCATTGATCTAGACCCAGCGTTATGCAATAGCAACATGAAATACCGCCAGTGTCTACAAGGACCGTATTTCTCCTTGGGAGGTTACTCAAATGACAATGACAAATGGCTGGGCACCACAGTTCTGTGCCTGGCAGATGGACTGATAGAGTACAGCGGAGAAGCAATATCCCAAATAGAGACTATGTTTGTGCAAATATGGTCCCAACACATCACAAGGCTGACATGGATTGTAACAATGAAGAAGCCAGTGCGAATAGATAGAGCCAAAAACTTTGAACTTTGTTTTAGCCATGAAGGAACAGTTCCTGGTGGCGCAAACACACAGTGCAACCACACTCTTGTGATCCCTGGTATGACAAAAGGTACAGGAGCGGTGATGGATTACTACTGGGTTTGTGGCCAACAAGCCTACCTGCACCTCCTACCATCTTGGAGGGGCAGGTGTTCACTGGCCACCCTGCACTGAGTGCTACTAGTAATCCTGGAAGAACACCTGAAGGGAGAAGAAATGCCTGTCGAGGTGCCAACAGCCACTCTAGCACCTATAGAAGCCTACCATCTTGGAGGGGCAGGTGTTCACTGGCCACCCTGCACTGAGTGCTACTAGTAATCCTGGAAGAACACCTGAAGGGAGAAGAAATGCCTGTTGAGGTACCAACAGCCACTCTAGCACCTAGTGAAGCAGAAAGAAGCTTGCAGATCACACAAGAATTTGGTATGCTGTGTAGAAAAAGGACGATTTCAACGGCAGGGAAGAAAGAAGAGATCAAACTGTCTCAAAAGACTGTTCTACACTGCTCAGTGGAATACCTGACGAGTATTGGCCTTTTAGCTCAGCACAGACTTTCTTTTTCATCTTTTTTGGCTCCTGGAGTACAAGCAGCTGCTGCACTTTTATACCTCCGGAGGATGCTGACAATCCCACATCATTGAGGCGGTGCACAATCTAGGTATTCAAATGAAGAAAGAAGGTGGAGTTCAGAACACAGATTGGCTATCGCTTGCCTTTGATTGGGTCCCGTCGTGGCTGAAGGCAGCAGTAAAAATACTGGTTCCATTGATTGTGTTCTTCTTGGTTCTCTTCTGCACATGCCAATTGGGATGTTGTGTTCATATAATCCCTAATAGTGCAAAGATGATGGTATCAATTAGGGGATCTAAAACACCTTGCCATACAATAAACAGCAACACTCAAACTAATATTTCTGTGGTTGTAGATATGTTTGGTGGGGATGAGTTTGTTACTGTAGAAGTAACGAAAGGGGGGAATGTTGGGAAGGAGCTAGTGCTTTTCTTCATTCCCAAGCACTTTACAATTAGGCAAAACTTCTGTTAACTGGTTTTCTAAGCCTTATAAGAGTCCAGGGCGGAGGAGGGTCACTAAATGAAGATAGTTTGCATTTAAATATAAGGTGCAAATAAATATTTAGCTGAATATATTTGTAAAACTGTTAAATTGTAGTTAGCTTTTCTCAAAGCACAGTGAATGCAGCCTGTGCTGAAAATAGACTACATGCATTGCGTCACTGTGGCTAAGGCTGGCAGAGAGCACAAAGTAACTCAGCAGCTGTTGGCTGTCTGTCAAAAGCCCATTTATTCAAAATGGAGACTAAAGATTCAATGCACGACATACAGAGTACTATGGAAACAAGGTTTTTTTAGGAGAATTACTGGACCAGATAAAATATAAGAATATTGAGTGAAGTGTTGAGAGTATGGCGGGAAGGTGTGTTTATATATAAATGTTTATAATATAGAAAATGATGCGTATAATATAGAAAAGGATGCCAAACAGGAGTTGCAATGTATTCTTGCCCATGCTGCAGTATGCTAACTAGGTTTGTCCTAAATGGCAACCCGGTCATGCAAGAGGGAAGGCTGCAGCGTCCCTTTTAAGGAAGAAGAACAGTTTTGGATGAGCTATGCGAGTATCCAGTAACCAAGTTGAACAGTATATAAGGCTCCTCCCTGGCACTAGTCTGGAGGAGCCAGCTACGGAAGACAGAATGCTGGTCGGGGGGGGCAGAGTCCTCTGCCCTACCCCCCAATCCTCATCTTTGTACCGATTAAAGTTTGTTATCCTTGCAAGATGAAGACTTGTGGCCTTAATTCCCTAGAGGGGTGCATTTACTCTGCTGTGAGCGTGATTAGCGGTATCTGTACTTAAGGAGTGGCCCTGTAAATTCGGCTACCTTTCAGTATGGTAACACTAAAATGCACTTCACACTAAGTGTTCCTTTACACTATGACTAAAGCTCTTGCTATCTCACTACTCTTATATACAATGCTAACATAGGCCTCTTGGAGGCTCTATGAACATTAAAGCGCTTTAAGTATACTTCTGTTGTTTAAAGCACTACTGTTGCTATTCTAAATATTGTACACTATTGCATGTAATACAATATTTGCTCTTTTTCCCTTTAAGGCACTACATTTTACTCTGTCCTGTAAAGCCAATACTAGTTCCACTATTATGAAATGATATTCTGAAATGAGATGGTCTCTCATCTGTTGCTCCTACCCCTCAGGGCAGAATGGTGAAATACCATGACAAGATATGTCGGAACATTTGGCCTGTCCATGTTGGTAGCTGTATACCTTCCTCCTTTTATTTGAATGCACAGCTTAATCTTGTAGCATTTGATCACCCCTCAGAATTGAGGAATTATCGCAAGGTGCAGAGGTCATGTTGTCGCAACACTCTCATATTTGAGCTCTCAAGAACATTAGTTTGAAGCACTGTGCCAAGCCATGTATTCTAGTAGCTCCTTAGCAGCTTACGTTTTTGAGCCATACATTTCAACATGGGATGGCAACTAGTCTCCTTTTGTTTCCCATGAATTGTTCCCCAAGACTTTTTTTTAAACAATGAGACATATGGTCCATTTTAAGATGAGTGAATCCTAAACTGCAAGCAGTTTAAGTTCTGATCCACTCAATTGAGGACCATTGTTGGACTTATTTTGAACACCCCATTCACAGAGAACACTTTGTCAAGTGCCGATATGACATGCGCATCTGCTGTGGAGGGGGAGATTTTAATGTGTAGATGGCTGGTGTGTTCCTCAATGGCTACTTGGATGCCTGGCCCTGTCGCTGAAGGCTGATGGAAATCTATAGCATCGTTTTTTCCCTATTGCTTCTGGGAGGGGAGTCATCTGAAAAGGCTTGGGTCTTGCTTGTGACGTGACATTTTGGCAGGCATGGCATGATCTAGGTGACTTCTCGAATAGCTTATCCAGCATCGAAACCCACATATTTTGCCTCATCTGGTGTTTTGTGGCTACAGTCGCACTGTGTCCTTCCTGTGCCATGTCCACTAGACATTGATGTCGTTGGGTTTGTTTTACCATCAAACTGTCTGTTAGAAAGAGATCATCCGGCGTTGTCGACAACTCCGATTGACTCTGCCTCATAATCTTCAGTTCATACTTGCAGCAGGTGTTTTCGACCAATTTGAATGGTATGTCTCCACCTTGTGTCTGCACAAGAGACTTTCTAGAATTAGTGTAGCATTTTGTTTGGACATTTAAATCTGTAACTCCACTGTATGTGTGTTGCAGGCTATGTAACCTAGGCACTCCTTTACCACCAACAGGGCACTGTCTGAATTTTCAAGTGGGTGGTGCAAAAAAACACGAGGATTGTGGTCTTTTCACCACTTGAATTTTGAATGTGTGTTTTTAAAGGCCCAGGCACTCTTCTCTCATCCCTGTTAATTGCATGGAGATATTTTGACACATGGATTGCTATAAATGGTGGTGAACTGCTACACTGGGGAAAGCCTTGCCATGGCGAAACAAATCCTGATACTCACATGCCCATTCTATTGCTTGGTCCTCCTTTTCTGCTTACAAGTATGCTCATTCAGTGTCTCTCTTATTTCTTTCTCAGTCTCCTTTCCTTTTCATACTGCATCAAGATAGTCTCCAGGCTCACAGGACTAGTGTCATATCAACACTTCGTCAAGTGCACACACACCTGAGTTCAATAAGTGTTGCATTAAGCACCCACAATCACCTGCTTGATGTTGTCAAATGGGTCTTTGTACTGAGACGTCCAAATCGAATTATGATCCAGTTTCTTGAGAATGCTCAGTGGCACGCTGATATATGCAAATTATAGATGCATCTTGCACAGCAAAGGTAGTAAAGATTACTTTGTGGGGGGCCAGAGTCCATGTGAGCTTGCATCTTCTTGGAGTCTGGCTTCATGCCACTGCTTTGCAGGTTGTGTCCTCTGAATTTAAGCGTTAGCTTATTAAACTCTAATTTCCCATAGGTTAAAGACAAATTGCATCATCAAGGGCTATGTGCATCACCAAAGGTATTGCGCACCCACCCGAGACTCCCCATTATGTCATTGCTATACTTTAAACACTGCAGCATGTGCATGATCACGTTACCAATTTCTTCCTGAAAAACATCAACTGCAGTAGAAATTCCAAAACCTCCACGATTGTAATCCTCAAAGGGCTGATCGGGTATGAACTTGGTACTGTGTCGGGTAGCAGGGGGCAATGCCACTTGATGGTACACTTATATTAGGTAAAGTTTGGAGAAGATCTGTGTCTTATTAAGACAGTGAATCATGTCATTAATCATTGTGCCATGTTCTGTCTGGCTGATTTTAGGGACATATGCAGATGAACACCCAGATTCCTTTTTGCACAGACCTACAGTGCTGTAGGACCACTGACTGATGATATCTGAGTCGAGCAACAATTGCAGTTCTGTTTCTGCATGCGAGTGACACACCTCCGTGTTGAGCCACAGGTTTGGTGGACCTTTCTATGTGTTGCCTGAGACACCCTCGCAATGTTCCCAAACCTTGGAACAGAGCTGGAAAGAGTTTTTCAATGAGATCTTGGCTACCCCCAATCTTGTCTGACAAGAGGCGACAGATCACCTGGAATAGTACTATGTATGAGTTACTTAAAACTGAGAGCACAGCTATGGTCCTTTTAAGGAGTAAGTTAAAACATTTCCTCCCCAACCCCAATACTTTTTCCATCAAATTGTCTTCAAACACTCTCACACAGTAAGATGGCGTAAAGTCTTTTCTTATTTTCCTCAGCACAACCACGGTCAAACAAACAACAAGCTGTAGAATAGGTACGGCCTTGACAGATAAACACAGGAAGGACATTGCAGTGTTTTCAAACTACTCGCACCTTCCCTATTCTGTTTTGTACAGCGTGTAACTGTGCTTCTGCCAACGTTTTCCAATTTAATGAGCCCATGAAATATTTGAGGGCTGGTACCCTTAATCCAGCAGAGAACAGTCCTAGTCCAACATGAAACATGAAAGCAAAGGTGCAGGGGGAAATATGAGCTCTAGGTCTAAATGAAAGTGGTCGTGCAGGTGCAACCTGCAGGGGTACCGCTTGACCGGCAATGAAAAAAACAGTGGTGCACACTTTCAAGTCATTCAACTTATAAAAGAGATAAGACATTCTTACTAGACATGTTGGTGCAAACCTGGGTTCTGCCAATCACAAGTTCTTCTTGTTAAAGGGCTCTAAGTGACTGCACGACTTGATTCACTTTCGACATGCTTCCAGACAGTTGTTTCTGGACTTCACCCCAGCTTCAGATAAATCGAAAATTGAGTCTGTAACTCTGGATAAACTCTGTTAATTCTTTGTCAGTGATTATACTCACACAAGTGACTCACCAGCCGAACCGCTCGGGTCTCGCAGAGCAGAGATTCACCAGTCCCAGTAGTGGGGCATAACGGGTAGCTGAAAGAGCTACTTGGAGCGACTGAGCAGTGGATGGCTTCTTTCATTCTTTGCCTCATAACTTCAATGTTTAAATGACCTCCTGTGACACCATCATGGCAATATTTATGCCTGTGCATAGGCAGCTCACATGTTGGAGGGGTCACTTGCAGGCCCCACAGAGATTTTAGATGATCACGTTTTTACAAGGAGGTTAACTTAACTTGTTCCATGACCTCCCTGCTAATTGGATCTGAGTGAGGCTTTAGCAATGACAATAATTTCATCCATGGAATGTGGTTTCTTTCTCTAAGGATGAAAATTAATATCTGCCAGATCTTGTGATTTCAGGGTTTTATCACTCAGATAGTTGTGGATTTCAAAATATATAAGCAAAGGCTGTAGGTCTCCTCTCAGGATGAAACATCTTGAACTGTTGAACGCAATATTTACAGTTCATAGCCCATAGTCTTTATTAGTGTGGAGGAGTTTGATAGGCGAGTTTCCAAAGCCCCCTATGTATCTGGTGTCGTCAAATTCAAACTCATTGTAACGTAATTTGGGACCTATACAAGCCATGTTTCCTCGCTTCCTTTGACACAATTTTGTTTATTGAAGGTACAATGTTTTTCAACCAGAAACACTGCAAAGCAAATTACAGACCACAGGGCAGTGCTGAATCAGGAGCTGTACAATAGTGTGATCAATAATGATTGGTTGACCAGTGGGTGATGAGGAAATGATTAGAATTATAGGAGTGGGCGCCACCAAATGTGTTACACAAATACATATTTTTTTATATTTTTTAAAAAAGAATCTTTGTAGTAACTGCAATAGAACTGTAGGTGCCACTCGTTTGTTAAATCAACAGAAACAAAGTATTTGTGTCCTCACAAACTGGTTATAAGTAAACAACCGTAATCATAAATGTTTTTTTCCCATCTATATCTTGTTCGAATGAAGTTAGAAGTTAAATGAGAGATCTTTTATCACATATTTGTTGATAAAGCATGACACGGAAGCAGATCTGACAAATTAACCACTGCATTTTGCAATGAGTCATTTAGCGGGGAAAAATCTGTTCTCCTGAGGAAGATACACTGCATCTGTAGCCCTCAAATACACTCTGTATAGGTTAGACTGGTCCATTGCTGTGAAAATAAAGCCATGAATGGAAAAATCAGTGCTAGCCTATCAAGTATTAGAGAAGTTGTCTTCTGGGCTCTCTTCTTGTCTGTATATTGAAACAGAGCAGCAACAAACTTGGTGGAAAGCTTGGTACATCGAATGCACTTAGTTGAAGGTCTCAGCTTGTTTTACTCTCAGCCCTACCAAGCAGCATCATTGAGGCTTTAATGGCTTCTCCTCTTTGTGATCCCCACTTTATCCTGAACTCTCCACCATGTCCTATCCACTGGCCTGCAGGGACGTCCATGAAACTACTGGTATATGAAGGACCCTTTTTTTTCTTCTAAAGGTTCCTCTCCATTTGTGTGGCAAGCATCCAAAACGATGCTGCAAATGTTTTTTTTTCTTTTCTTTTCCTTCTTTCTTCTTCTCGAGGATACCCAAATGGGTAATACACTACATTGGGAACCGTATACTGGATAATTAATGGACAAGTAGTAAAGGTATGTTTTTGGTTTTAAATTCTTCTGCACAAAACACTCCCAAAAAGGGTGGGTGCCATACCTCCAGAATTTACTTAATTTTTCTGCTTTCTATCCATACACCATTCTGAAATGACTTACATATGCTTTGTGGGGAGACAGGCATGTAGGCCTACCTGGGATGTCACTTTGAATTCCTGTAATATTATTATTTTCCATTTCATAAATGCAGGTCAGCCAGTGACAGAAATAAAGGGATGTGGCATGAACAGCCAGAACAAGCTGAGCAGCTTTACACTGACCAAGAACAATTGACGATTTCTGCAAACTATCCTACTCCTGTAAAGACTTGTGCCAAAAAGCACTTGTGTGATAGCCTCTTCTCCAATCATTCTTTGACACAGGCATGAAGCTTGTTTACGCTTGATCAGAGTAAATATGCACTTGAAACTTTTTTTGTTTGTGTCAAACGGTCAGTTTTCCTGGAAATTGATCAATCGCTTTGAACATATTATTTTTGTTCACTTGTTATCTTAGATGCAGGCAGTCAAATGGGGGCTCTATGGAGTTGTGGCTTCTAAGTGCTGAAGACAAGCAGTGTCAGGATAGTAAAGTATTGCAGCCCAGCAGGTGATCCTGCTCAGGTATTTTTCTTTGCTGGCTTGGACAGAAATTGGTAACTGTCTACTCCTTCCTTGGCTGGCCTTTTCAAAAATAATAGGGGCTCTCTTTGTTGCATGTACATTTATCTGGTTCTTTTGAAGCCTTCATACAGTTTTGCATTCATTATAATGTATACTAAATTGCATAATCAAAATAACCTCTACACACAACCAAAACACATCCTAAAATATCCATCCTTTCCAAGTCCAATTCAGGAAATTTCATTTAATCAGTCTCATTTAAACATGAACATAAGGCGTTAATCCACAGTCCGTAGTAGCCAAGAGAAAACTATAAGATGATCTCTCAAACCAAACGTTTGCAGCATAGAAATGACTAGGTTAGCCGTTATTCAGTCCCTTTCTTTTTAAACAAATTAAGTTATATGCTTGTTTGTAGCTATTGATTTTGGGTCACTGGGGCAAATAAAGCTAAATGGTCTATTTTAGCCCATGGGACCTTCCAAGTTCTCCTTTATAACTGGCCAAATCCAGCCAATGTAATACTCCTCCTGATTTCCACTACTTTCATACTACTCCAAATATTGTTCACGCTCATAATCTGACTTGTATAGGAGATACTATGTGACCATTTTGTATATTTCTCACATGTCAAATCTCCTCTTTCAAAGACTGGCCCAGGTTACATGCAAGGTGCCCCCCCCTTGCTCCCCCTAAGCCCCCTAATGGACCCATGCTATGCTTTTCAAGTACAAGTGAGAGCATCTTAATGAAATCAATATACCTAATCCATGTTCTACTTTCTTCCATATCATAACATGTCACATCTTCTATAGTCCTGCATGTCGAAATCCAATTTGGGTTGCATCCATCTGCCATCCACCGTTTCAGTGTCACTAATAATGCTTCCACACCCTGCTCAGTTATAGCTGTTTCTAGATCTAACTGATCACTCGCTGTTGATTTAGCTATAATCAGCATGCCTATTAAAAAAAATTCTCTTGTATCTCTCTATATGTTCTCTTGTATCTCTCTATATGTTCATGTCCCCAGATTTCACTACCTCTTCTTATGATTCACCTAGTTTTTTCCCCTTATATCTCCAAGCCCATTTCAGTCACGCCTCTGCCTATTATGATATACTGTGGAATGGCATCATTATATAGTGTTGCCCGAACCCCCAGCTTAGTCTTGCGTGCTTTCCAGGGCATATTTTTAGCAAATCTCAGGCCCAAGTAGTCTCAATCTTTCACTGGCTTTAACTTGCCTTCCTGCAGAAAAATAACTTCCATTTCACATCACAGTAGATTTGGCATATGTTCTGGCTGAACTATGACTGTGGTCAAACTTTAGGTGGGGTGGTAGGGGGCCACAGGGAGCTGCTGTGCACCTTACAAGATGGCTTCTTGAGCTTAGAGCTCCTCAACACTATTGTGACTAATATTCTATTGCGCATTGCTCCGACTTACCTGAATCCAGAGATTTTCTGAAAATACACCGCTCCTGGAGGTTGATGAGGATGCAGTGAGAGCGTTGTGAGCAATGAAGATTTGGTGTCTGTCCTGCATGTTCTGTGCATCAAGCTGAGGAAATTGGTACTGCTGAATGGTGTGTGGATCAAGTGCAGTTCAGGCAGTGGGATCCCCTGGTGGGCTTACCGCCTCAGTGCCTTTTACTGTCCTGCATCATTGCTTGCCTGGCCTTTTGTGTGCCTGGTCAGTTTCCATTGTGAGGAATGCCTGGCAGGCGCTCCCAGTGGTTGACACTCGATTTCAGACCCTTTATGAGGTATCTGCGCTTCACAATTGTGTTTCAGGCTTCCTGTGCAAGAAGGAATTGCCTGACCATGTTCTTCACCCACAGGGGGCCTGATGAATATAGGAGGTGGACTGTCGCATAGATTTCTGCAAATCAATCAGAACGCTTTGCTTTTCATGCGCCTGGGCTCCGAGCATTGCAACCTCACACATATGGATTATTCCTTTGTTTAGTTAGTTTAACACCAGTATGGCCAATCCACTATACAGTAATTAATCAGCCCATATTATTGCTTTCTTGCATCCATCCCTGATGGTTTTCTATTTTAACAGCAAAGTATTTGTCTATCTTGGCCTCGAGGCTGGGACTTCAAGTTGTGCTTGCTTCTGTAAGGTTCTGGTATTGTCATGACTAATGGGGCCTGGAAAAATGGCCCAATGGGTTCCTATGTAAAATGAAATCTGAAACTAGCTCAACAGGATGCATATAATTGGAGGGCTGTGGCCCCCTCTGGTTCGGCCTTCCCTACCTCCCCACCTCTGAAAGTGGAAGAATCTGAGCTGCTTCAGATCATGCACAAAGCCAGCTTCTGTGTTCTGAGACATCACACTATCACCTGTTCTTCGCATTTATGTGGTGTTTGAGTAAGCCAGTGTGCAGATGGCAATTGCCTTCTAGCCATATTCTTCCATCATTCTTGGGGTCCATGGCATACTGTTCTGTTTGGATTAACAGCAAGGATGGAGACTTTTCTTTCAATGATAACTTGGTGTTAACTTTACTTATTTGCCATCCAGGGCTTTGTTCTAAAGTGTCTCTGGTTCCAAAACGTCTGACACCTGATCACTTTATCCCCATCAAATGCCTGATTTGGAATGTCTCGGGCATAAATAATCCCATTAGGAAGCACGCTAGCTGCATATCTTGATGATCATGCAATAAAGATCGCACTTATTCAGGAAATGCATGGCCTTATTATTGTCAATAAATGCTTTGCTAAACGCTGGGTAACACAAGATATTTATTTTTACTATTCTTACCAATCCAGAGAGATTCTAACCTTCATACATCTTTCTGTGGTCTTTAATGGTTTCTCATCTAGCGTGGACCTGCAGAGCAGAAATGTAATAGTGGCTGTCCTATTTGTGGTCAGTCCATATTCTTGGTGAATACATATATGCCCCAAATAAAGATGATCCCTGTTGTGGTTGTCGGAAGAAGCCTTGTTAGTGTTTGGTTGGTGTAGGTGCAGCTTGACGACCTGTTCTGTACGTACAGTGCACGTCACTGGGTCCATTCCTTTTCTCAGTTGCAGACGTTGTTTCTCTGTGTTGCACTATGTTCTTGCTGAGCTGTAAGGAAGAAGGAGAAGAAATAAAACAGTGTGGTCTGCATTGGGAGAAAGGAGCGGTTCTTATCCCATTTCTCAGCTGACTGGTAAATTATTACGTTGGGGATAGCGGAGTCAGAAAGTTGGACGGTTGAATGGGGGTCGCTGGCTGGCTGTTTTACTAAGGTGAAGAAGCTACACTGGCATGCCACCCTTGCTTGGCAAAATAGCAGACTTGGCTGGAAGCTATTTCAGGAGGTTTTCTTTGTGTGTGCAAATTTTGCGGGTGCACAGTGACTGCAGGGTCTTTGCCAGCTGAGCGCCTGCCATTACAGCGTGGTCTGCACCATCTCCACTTGTTACCTGAGTTTGGCAGTGACGATGGCGGGACCTCAAGGAGGCCCCCAGACAACAGGGCCATGTAAGGGGAGTGATACCCGGGCAAAGGGCAGAAAGCCTGTGAAATGGGGGAACAAAAGTTAGGGGGTGGGCCAGGAAGTGCCGGCGGTATAAGGAACTTCTCACGGCAAGCAGCGCCATCTGTTTTCTGCAAGGGAGCTGGGATAAGGAGTCCGGGAGAACTTTTTGCAACTCTAGCATCGGGAGATTGTGGCAGTGCGTGTGCCTTTGTTGCCGCTGCCAGGTGGGACCTTCGACTGGAACAGAGCATCAGGAGGCGGGTGTTGTGCCAGCTTCTTACAGGGCAGTGCATGTACCTTTTGAGGCTGCTGCCAGGATGGATACCAGCTCGTGATCAGAACTGCACAGTGGGGCAGTGCGTGTGCCGCTTTAGGCCGCTGCCAACGCGAAAGTCGCCCCCCTCCGCGCCTTAGGGAACAGAACAATCGGACTGTCCACGCGGGTGGGCTAGAGCTACATCACGCAGAGCGGTTAATTGACGCGGCACAGAAAGTTGTATTGCGGGGTCAGTTACAGCAAGCGCAAGGCAATAATACAGCTAGACAACCATAAGCAAGACCTGGACGGTCCCCACGGGCAATTGCAGGAGCTTTTTACCTCCGGCACCAGCAGAAGGAACAATCCCTGCAGTGCGTGTGCCAAGGGGGGCTGCTGGTGCCCAGAGGCCGCTGCAAGGCGTTAAACAATAGAGACATAATTGGCAGAGACACCAGGAACGAGCAATGAAGAGAAGGATCTGGAACAGTTTCCAGATAGCGAGGATGGCAGCAGCCAGGCATGGCACCAACTGGCTACAGAAGGTCGCGACGGAGCTGGAGGGTGGCGTAGCAGGGCTTTCAAGGGACAGGTCTCAGGTTCCATTATTCTTTCCAGCATCCACAAAAGAGCAGGTGCTGCAGGAGCTGCTTTCTATGGGAAAAGAGGAACCATTGGCCAAGAGAAGGAGAAAAACAAATGTGCTGGAGGGCATAGCACGGCATCCTGCGACTGGGCAGGGGGAAGAGCTCTAGTTCAAAGCCAAAGGGGACACCAAAACGAAGTTCACCTGAACACACCTTTACTTAACAGCACTGCCATCACCCATAATCCTGACCAAATTGCTGCCACTTTTAAATTCTTATCATAACAGTTCAGATGCGAAATTCATTTGGGAAGGGTTTCGGGGAACGGGTGGGGTTTGTGATCCCCCTACTCCGGCCCTGCGGGCGACAGGGAGGTGGAGAACTTGAAATCTGCACTAAAGCTTCCAGAGGTGGTGAAACAGAACATTGCCAAAGAGCTCAGTTTAGGGAGGGTAGCAGGCCCTTTCGCCACACCCTCATTTAAGGATTTCAAAGTGTCACCCCTGGGACTGGTGCAAAAGAAGAAGGGACAAATTTGCCTCATCCATCACCTATATTTCCGGAAGGGGAATCGATAAATGATGGCATCACAGAGGAGAGTTTCACAGTCACCTATGAGTCCTTTGATGACGCAGTGGAACTAGTGAAGGCCACGGGTCAAGGGGCATTGATGGATAAGGCGGACATAGAATCGTCTTTCAGGCTCTTACCAATCGATAAAGGAAGCTACAACTTATTGGGCTTCAAGATCGACGGGCAGTACTATCAATACAGATGTCTGCCCATGGGCTGCTCAATTTCTTGTACATACCTCGAAAAAGTTAGCACGTTTCTGGAGGAAGCACTGAAGGAGAGGACCAGAGCGGGGAAGGTGATGCAGCAAAGGTACAGAAGAATGTAGTACACTAATGGGGCAGTTTGTGGAATTAACAAGGGAACTGGGGGTACCAATGGCGAAAGGGAAGACAGTTCTCCCTCTCCCGAGAATAACATTCTTAGGGATTGAGATGGATTCTGTAGAGGGTAAGACTAGGCTACCAAAAGATAAGGTGGATGAACTAAGAAACATAATCAAGGGACTGAGGGGCAGAAACAAAGCGACACTGAGGGAGATACAGTCCTTGGCGGGAAAGCTGAACTTTGCAGGCAGAGTCATACCAGCGGGCAGGGTATTTGCCAGAAGTATTTCACTTAAGACGGTAGGGCTGCAACATGCATCTCAACATGTTCGCCTGGGCACAGAAGTAAAAGAGGACTTGGAAGATGCAGGACATGGTATGGTAATGTTTATTTGTGGTATGTAATGTTTATTTATAAAGCGCCTATACACAGGCAAGTGTTTCAAAGCACTCAAGGAGGGTGGGAACACGGGGGGGGGTTGTGGGGGAACGATAATGCTTTGCACAGGCAGATTAAGTGAATATGGTAGATTTAACAGTTTAGATACAGCAAATAGGCCTGACAGCAATTCTGCGTTTATTTCAAGTGCACATTGAGGGGTGAAGAAAAGGGAGAACAGGCAGAACGATCTTTAGGCATGTTCCTGCACAGATTTAATGGGTACTCCTCTGGAGGGAGCAATGGGCGAGTAGCGACAGTATGAGTCTCTATGCTGATGCGTCGGGTGCACACAGGTATGGGGCAATACTGGGGGACGATTGGTGTTCACAGGCCTGGCCATCTCCTTGGCAGGAGGAGGGATTGACACAAGACATTGCGCTGTTGGAGTTTTTCCCCATCGTAGTGGCATTTCGCCTATGGGAGGCATCACTGACAAACAAAAGGGTGATTTATTTGGTCAGACAGCCTGGCTGTGGTGCAGATTATAAATGTAGGTACATCAAGCAACAGGAGGGTACTGTAGCTGCTTAGGGAACTGGCAACACGCTTACTCACATTGAATACAGAAGTAAGAGCAAGACACATACCGGGGGTAATGAATACAGTCTCCCTCTCCCCTTCCCCCTTCCCCCGTCCCCCTTAGCTCCCCCTCCCTCTCTCCCTCTCCCTTTCCGAAACTTCGGGAGGAAATCCAGATGCAAACTGGAGGATAATCCCATTCAATAGCCAGGGCGGGGCATGATTGGGAAAATGTAAGCACACTCATCCGTACAGCTCTGGCACCAGGCATGGGGAGGAGATACAAGGCATGTTGGGAAAGATTTATGACATTCAAGGAAGGTTTTCTGGAGGGACACCAAGGATGGTCTCGGGTGCACGCTTTAAACATGTGGAGTTGGCAAACGCAGAAAACCAGAACTCTGGTGGCTTCCCACCGGGCAGCAATAAATAGCCCACTAACACAAGCCGGGTGTGGTTGATGGACACCACCAAGGAGCATTATGTGAGGATGGCAATGAAGGGTTGGGCTAAACGCACAGAGAGGAAGGAGGATCCTAGGCGTCCTATAGACATGTTGTAGCTCCACAGCTTGATAGGAATCCTGGCAAGGACATGCAGGGATAGCTTTGAGGTAGCCATGTACAGGGCATCCTTCTCCCTTGCCTTTTTTGGCACCTTCAGGTTCAGCAAGCTGGTACCGGATGTCAAAGAAGGCGTGGGTAAGGGTTTTCTGAGATTGGAGGACGTCACAGTGGCAGAGGAGTGGGCACAGCTGCATCTAAGAAGGTCCACAACTGATCAGGAAGGGAAGAGTAATCACCCTCCCCTGCATTAAGGGAAGCCCATGCTGTCCCGTGACATGTCTAGCGACATAATAAGCCCACCCGGCTAGGTTGGGTGCACCACTTTTTCTGCACACTGACAGGGCTGCCCAGAGCAGATACCAGTTTAAAAGCGTAATGGACCTGGCACTAAAAGGCATAGGAGCAACAGAAGGGTTATTTGGAACACACTCATTCAGAATTGTAGCAGCCACTTCAGCGGCAGGCCTGAGCATGATGCCAGAGGCAATTAAAGAGGTAGGGGGTGGAAATCTAACTGTTTTAGGGGATACATAAGGCTGGATAAAATGTGACACTAATTCATTCCCATTCCCCATCTCCCCACACCAAACAGCAGCCGGAAGGACAGTTTGGGTGGTGGGTCACTCCTTCGTGAAAAGGGCCAAGGCAAGATCGACCCCGGAAAGGGAACGAATGACAGCAAGAGAGTTTAAGATCTGGTGGCATGGGGTGCCAGGGATGAGATGGGGACAGCTGGAAGGACATGTGCAAAAGCTGCTAGCAAAGCACCCAAAACCCGACGTACTAATGATTAATCTAGGGGGAAACAACCTCACAATCATTTTTCTGGAACCTGTGCACAAAACTGCTGGAAATATGAGGCCATGGCATAGGGGGAGCCACAGATGGGTGTGGACCCATTGGTGGTGTGGCGGTGTGTAAGCGACCAGTGGCACTATAACAACTACAAATGAGCTTGGGAAAGCGGGAGGCGTTTTCGCTCCTCCCGGGATCAGCACTCCTCTGAGGCCTGCCAGCAAGGGGGCTGTTTGTATCTAAGAGGGCTCAGCTTCCCCCAGATAAAAACGGCACTCCTCCAGCCCACGATCGCCTGCAAGGGCAGGTGGAGCGCAAAAATGGTGGTTGGGGAGCTTTGGCCTAGAGTGCAGTTGTTTGGAAAATGGGGTAAGCAAGGTAGAGAGGAGTCATTTGGCTTGTCGCCGCACCTAGAGAACAATTCTGCAAAGAGTGTTTTGCTGCGATGCCAAGCATGTAGTGTTTTGAAGAGCGATTTTGTGATAATAAACCTGCAGCCTTTTACGCCAACAAAGAAACCACTGTCTCCATCAGCTTTGCGATACATGGACGAATGCGAGGCTACAGGATGGAGATATGGAGGTACGGTTTGGTGTAATACATGGACAAGTGCCCAGGTTATTGGTGTGATATATTTTGACACGCGAGGAAAGTTACTTCCGTTTTGGAACGTCTAACTCTGCACACCAGTGAAAGCGGTGGTATTTTGCAAAATCGCTCGGCGTTCCTCAAGAACTAATTAAAAGTATATTTTATTATCTCTGCCAAGACGTGAAAACCCAGGATCAGCTGCCTGACAGCAGAGCACAGATGATCGCAATTTAAGAAAACTAATCAGTTGGATCTTGAATGAACGTGAAAGCATTGTGAAGTACAGCGCTGCAGATAGTATATTTTGAAAAGGTGCGCCATCTAAGTATTTCCAAGTTTCAGAACTAGCTCTTGTGCAATTCCTTTGCTATATGAACAGACAAGGTCACTTTCCAAGGGGGTGACTGCTGGGTTGAGTCTCGTTGGCGGAGAGTGGTGTCGGGAGTGGTTTACGCAGCTTATGATGTTCTACATCAACACGGTAAACTGCTGTTTATTTAGTGACTCTGTGCAGGGGAAAGGAGTGCTCCGTATAACATTGCTAGGTTACAATGTTTGGTCTCTGCACCCTCTCAAAACACTTGGACATGACGTTATGTGAACAATTGCTGGTGATGGCTAAGGAGTAGCCACTTCCTGAATCAACGCTGGGGCTGAATGTAAACTGTCCAAACGCTGTGGTGAATTATAAAACAGCGATTGAACAACAGGACACGGTTAGAATTGTTATTGTTTTGACAGCGGAGGAGGTTTTCTTTTACAGCCTGAGGTAATGCGGAAAGAAGTAGAAAACACTCAAGGGGGGGCAAGCTACGAGTGATCAAGCAGTCTGTCAATCGTCAGATGACTGGTTAATAAGAACTGTGGACAGGCATGAGGAGAGAGTGCTGCAGGCTGGAGCTTTTTCGCCCTCTTTCTACTCGAGGAAGACAAACCATTAGAGTACATAGTATGCTTCTATCCTCCGGCCGGCATCACGACGAAGCTCCTTCGGCCCCCAATAGTACACCACCGGAGCGGGTAAGGGGGCAGCAAGAAGGCACTTGGGGGGGGGGGGGGGGGGGGGGAGCCAAATGCTACCGGATTGCCAAAGAAATCAATAAAAGAGAGAACTAGGAAAAAACAAGTGAATGCTTGCCCAGGTAAATCCGTTAGAAACCTAACCATTCCTGAGGTACTTGCGGCAAACAAACAAAAGACTGCACCAGTAGAAAGAGAAGGCGGGTGCTGCAACCATTGTTATTGATCATTTGTCTGAAGAGGAGGAGGAGGAGGTGCCTGCAATATTGTTGGGAAGTAGGTATTGTAACAGGGGGTTTGACTACGGCTGAGATATTTGAACCTCGCCCACCTGCGGAAGTGCCAATTGTACGATCCTCATATACCCAATGTGATGGCGTATTCAGTCTAGGAGTGTCTTAAAGCAGCCAGGAAAAGCGGGTCGAATCGAACCCATGGTGCCCCCCCCCCTACAAAGAATGTCTGCTTGTGTTATATGCAGTATAATGCAGAACTAAATGAAGTAGTGAAGCAGAAAGTGAGCATAACATGGCTGGTAGTGGGGTCCTCCTCCTTTGCGCCCGCCAAACTGACAGTAACAGAATGTCAAAATGAAGGAGTGGCCGGACTAAGGGCACTAATGAATAAGAAGAGGTGAGGGGTTTTGAGGAGAGAGGTCCTGTGGTGCTGTTGAATGGGCCTTACCCATCCTCATCCCATATGCTGAGCAAAGTATTTACGAATCCAGGAGATAGAACTCATGAAATATCTACAATGGTGCATGGTTATGAAAGGATTCACTCTGACATAATGGATATAAATGAGGTGCAAAATATTCATGAGAAGCTATGTGCGAGAGGGAGTTCATCTCTCAAAGGATATCATGAACAGGGCGACGTACGTCCAGTGAGATCACTTTCCGCCCTGAAAGGGGCAGGGGGAAGAGACGAAAGTAATCCTTCAAGAGGGGTGGTACAGGAAAAAGAGTCTAAGAAGAACATTGTAATTAATAACACCCCAAAACAGCGTTTCACAATGAGGAAGGCACTTTTTAAAATGTCTTTGGAAAGTATGTTTTGTATTGGTGGTTGACTAATACTTAATCAACCAGGGGTGTTAACTCTGTTCTCAGAAATTGCAAATTTGAATGTTTTTTCTAAGTGGGATATTAAGAGCGTATAATTCACGGATTCATATAGAGCAGATAAGGTGATGCTTCGTGACAAATTGGGTTCTTGATAACTCCTCTAGAAGGGGGATCGGATCCTATTAAAAAGGATGGAGACTTTTAATAGATAAGGGTAATTTTACTACTATTACATTTACAAATGATTATTCAAACACGGAAAGATATGTTAATTCTGATAAAAAAAGGAGACAGATCGTGGAAATATTAATCCGGATTGGTCTTGGGTGGCTTCCTCATTAAATAACCACCATCATCCGGAGGTTTCCACTAAAAGGCTCTAGCATCCCCTTGTCTCAATTTAGTGTCCTGGAATTCTAGGGGGCGCGGCCACCTGTTTACAAATTTAGATGTGGGTCTCACATTACGAATGTTTGAGTTGATTTGTATTCAGGAGGCCTGGTTGATGGAATCACCCGCCTTGGATGGGTATCACAATTTGCAATAAAAGGCCCCTGGGGGAGACCAAAGGGGGCGTGGTATTATTTCTATGGTGAAATCAGAGTGTGGCTTTCTAGATTTCAATAAATATGACATCAGAGAGCAATTGTTGGGAACCGAATGGGCTACCTTTTGAAAGGGGCATTCTAAAGCGTTTGTTAATTTGTAACATCTACTGGCATGAAGGAATTTGTCAATTGGATTATTTTTCTTCCACTTTAGTAAAATTCATCACTGAATGGATGTAGAAACATGTTAATGGCCACGTGAGTGTTCTCTGTGATCTCAATTCTACTTGCATTCAGACAGAGGAAGAAACAAATATAACGAGTACTGTTGCCTTGATATTTCAGGATCCTTTCATCCGTCCTTCTGATAATCCAGATAATGGAAGTAAATGTCGAAGCTGCCTAAATAACTTGGCACTATACTATCTAAATGGGGCTATTGAAGAGGACTACATGGAACAGCGGGTCGCAGAGTTCAACATTGGACTACATTTTTGTAGATGATTACTTATTGGGGAAGTGCAGATGCTTTGAGATCTCCAGAAAGATGTTGAGATGCTCATTTGTATGTGAACGGGTGCAGGAGCGTTTGTATTATGAAGAGTGTGTCTCAATTTATCCAGCTAATAGCCAAATTGTTTGGAACTAGCATAAGATCGATCAGATGAACAATAAAATAGGGGTGTTGGTGACAATAATGAGTAATGACTGTAAGCTGCTAACTTTTACGCATGTTTTTCTGCTTCATTATATTAATCGAATGTTAGGGGTCATAAAAAAGAGAAACAGTTATAAGTGCCCAATCAGTAAAAATTCTCATAAGTATGATGAGGACTTGGCCAGGCACAAGAGGGAAATGAGGGCTAATATTAGAGTTATTAATAGGACAAAAAAGCATGATTCAGTATATTTGGGGAGAATTCAAAAGATCAAGTAAAAATACAAAGATTGGATAAATAATCACCAGGCCCAATTGCTCCAAGTAGATGCAGAGGAAATGCTGGGTCATCTGCAACAGAAGGATTCTCTGTCATTCTGGTCATTGATGAATGACCAGCTAAGGGAAATGGGGAGCAACGTATTCACGCAGTTGCAGAATTGTCCTGGGTGAAGCACCTTCAAAAATTATATGGGGACTCTAAATTTAAAGTTACATTGACTGAGGGTAGTACATTGGAAGAAAGTAGTCTGGAGGGTTCTGTTGTTTATGAGGTAGATGATGTGTGCGAGGTTGTTATGCTGGCCAGTAACTCGAGAGCACCGGGTCCTAATCGGACTTCGAATCGGTTGCTTAAGGGTTCACCTAGAGAATGGGCAGGAATTTTAAAAATGCTTTTTGATGATATTCTAAAGGCTGCAATTTTTCCGACCTCCTGGCAGACCGCCTATATAATACCAATATATAAGAATGGCTGTAGATCCGACCCCAAAAATGTGGAACTCTGGGCGTATGGTAAAGGCCTGATAACTAAAAATCAAACAGGGTTCTGCAAGTTACATGGACCAAACCTGAATGGGTTTATTTTGGGATGTTATCAGGACCTTGTGGCAAAAGGAAAATATGTCGAAATACATCTGGCAGCCATAGATTTGTCAAACACTTTCGAAACTGTATAGAGACTGAGACTATGGGCAACATTTGCAAATTGGGGAATCCCTGCAGCTTTGCTTAAATTGATTGCCCAACCGCATGAAGTGTCAAATGTGAGGGTCAAGCTAAACCAAGAGGGTACATTATCACAGAAAACTGCTACATATAATGAACTTAGGCAGGGATGCATTTTGGCGCCCAGCCTTTTCAATTTATATGTATCTGATGCCGGTAGTTCTTTAGAATCCTCAGCATTTGCTACCCCTAAAATTGGGAATATGTTGGTTGGCGTACGCCGATGACTTTTTACTGATAGATCGTACAGGTTAAGGGTTGCAAAGACTGTTGGTCACCTTTTGATGTCTTCGCTGGGGTAAATTGCTTGAAGATTAACCCTTGGAAAATTAAGATTCTGTCATTAACGAGGAAAAGGAAGGCAATACTACGTTGGCTTTTGAATGGCTCAACTTTGAGTAGGGTTAATTCTTCGGTTTCCCATTACTGGTTCCCCTAACAAAGCACACATCATCAGTTCTTTGAGAGTGAAAATAGAGGCTCTCATCTCGCAGATGAACCGTATTAAGAATCGTTATTGTACATTTTAGTTTATTCCCCTAATCAAATTATTTGATGGGTAAAGTAGGCCCGAAGCTACTATATGGCATTGAGTAGTGGAAAGATTGGGCACTGGATTACTTAACAGTGTTGGTAGGTGTTATTTGGTGTAGGGTGCTCTGTGTCCTGAATGCTGTCCCAATATCCGCAATATGACATGAGGTGGGCCTAAATTCCATGAACGTTAAAGGTCAGTGGCATATTATGCTACTATATCGTAAATTTCTGCAAGTTCCAGATAATATATTATACAGTGACCTTGCTGAAATGACGGAGACGCGACTGGTTCCAACTTTGTTGGAATATGCTGAATGTTGCACTTTAATACTGAGGACTAATGGCCTTTCTAATGATGATCTGGTGAATGATCCAACCAGGTTAAAAATATCTATGAGCAACCAGTACTGGTGTTTAAATGTACAACTGTTGCATGGTTATTAGTCTGAATCATCTACAGGGCGAACGCAAGCAGAGGGGTATTATTGCCCATTACTTGGAAATATTTCCTTGTGTTAGGACTAGAAAGGAATTTTTCTGCTTTTGTTGGAACCTGTATTTAACCAGAGAAGTGTTTTTAAGATGCAAACTTGTACAGGCGATTGGGGCAGAATGTAGATTTTGTAAGCAAAGTAAAAAAGCATATACTGGTTGATTGCCAGGGTTTGAGGAGGACCCGGAGATATTTGCATTTTAAACGTTCTTTGATATTTGTATTAGTATTAATTGTGAGTCATTTTGGGAAATATGTGTACTCAATCATCTAGCATTGATTGTTATATCAGTGGTGAATTTTTTGAACAGTTTGAAATGAAACGATTACAGGTTTTAGAAGTGTATTGTATGACTGATGGGGGAATTTTAAATGTTATGGATTGTTGCTAAAAGAACTGCTTTGAATGAAATGTGTATTTTAATGCATGTTGGTTTTATCTGTGCTATGATATTCATGAATTGTTTATGTATTTGTTCCTATTGATTGTATTGTTAAGGTTGAACATGTTTATAACCAATAAACAATAAAAAAGATGATCTGATTGTTTTAATAACCTCTCTGGATTTCTTGATTTTTCTGATGCTACCTTGATGGAACAATATGACCACATGCAACCTGGAATGAGAGAACATTCATTGCATGATATTTCCTCAAGTCAAGTAGAGATGTGTGGCTGGCCTGTGCAGCCTAGACATGTGATATTGTATACTATATGATGCTGCCATGCACTTTCTCTGACCATTGCCTGATTCTATTGTCTGTTTTATTTGATTTGGGCCCTTGCCTAGACCGTTACGTCGCCTTACCATGTATTCAAATGGCACTATTTCTGATAGCATGCAACACTATTTCACAGCGAACTTAGGGTTGGTATCCTCATTGGCTCTTTGGGAAGCCTTAAAGGCATTTATTTGAGAAATGTAGTTGACTGTGTTAACATGAGTTGTCCGAGGTGTCCGATCTGATATGGATCAGTGAGTGCTAGGCCAATCTTGGGTCCCTGCAGTCGCGCTACTCCATGGGCCACTCGCCTTTGCTATCCGGCAGTAGAATAGGAAATAAGCCCCATAAAAGATATGAGCTGCATGAAAGTGAGGTGGCCTTGATGGCTAAAACTGATGGCCGGGAGGCCTGGGGAGGCAACAGTCCATGTCATAGTTTGGCCAGATATGTATCGAGGAAAGCAAACTTTAATACGTTTGGTTCATGCATGAGCTGTTAAACTAATGGCCAGCGAAAAAGATATGAATGACCTGTTTCACTCCTTTCCATACTTCCCTTTATTCTAACAAAGGTTTACACAAAATGTATTCTATGTAGTCTTTCCTGAGAGATATTACTCTTCTTGTCCTGTCCTCTGATGACTTGCTGAGATTTGACGAACCACTTTGAGATCATCAAGGCTATTGGTGAAGATCCATTGGGAAGTACCCTGGTATTGGACAGTGGTGCAGACTTTTTTTTAAATAAATGAAATAGTTTTGTGGCCAACGTTTGTGGGAGGAATCGTTCGACAAAGAATTTCTTTCGCCAATTTAGCATGATTCCGTTATCAAACATATTTTTTGAAACCGCATAGTCCTCGGGAGCAGTGCAGCTCTTGCTTTCTGGTATCAATAATACATGTGTTTATTTTAGTGCTTCTAGAGCAAATCTATCTCTAGAGCAGCGGAGCGCTTTACAATAGTAAGGATAGTGCCAACATTGGGCTTTGCGTTTTATAGTATAGTGCAGTACTGTTGCTGGAGAGAGGGCAATATTTTTATTCTTCCCGCAGGTATTCTTGAAAGCGCCACATTTTTTATGTTTTTCAGAACTGGAACATGGTGGGAACATTGCAAGCCTCTGCCGGATTCGAGTTCCAGATGGTCGCGCGTCATGGCAGCAGAAGGACTGCTTGCGAGTATTCTTTATAAGGGCTAGTTTAGACTTCAATCTTTTGATAGTTTTGCTGAGGTGCAGAGTTTAACCATACAATTTAAGTGGCCCATTTGAGACTGCTTTTTAGGTGATGCATGCAGTTTTGAATATAATGCTGATGGGTGGGAGACAGGACCAATGAAACTCTGTGACAAGGTCATGGGTTTCATCCTGTTAAGGAAGAGAGGGCATGGACACCAGAGAGGGCTTGGCAGAGATGAGGAGGAGCCTAGTCTGCAGCTCCCCGGTATGTGTGGAGACACGCATGTACATTGGTGCCTCTGTCCCATTTCATCGCTTTCTGTCCTGACCAGGTCTATTATTTTGTAGATGGTTCCCACAAAACTATAGCTACAGGACCCTTCAGAAACGTGGCATGGGTCGTGGCTCCTGGGAAGCCACACTACATAAAGAATTGGGACTACAAGTCCCATTATGTATCTCGGCCTAACAGGCAAGACCCAGGCTGGAAAAGGAGGAACAAACTAGTTACCAAAATGGAAATTGCCTAGACCTCCCCTTCAGAAGTTGAATAGGAGACCAAGCCCCTTCCTTACAAACCCCAGACTGGCTAGATGGGAGCAGTAGAGAAGCTCAAACCAACAATGAGCTCCCAAAATTGTCTGAGACCAGGGAACCGTTCCCCCGAAACCTTTGTAGGCAAAGACGTGCTACATGAAGGAAAGGAAACGACAAGCAAACCATCTCAATCACTGCATAGAACTCATCAAAAAGGTGGCCGCTGTAAAGAAGGTGGGGTAGGAGCCCTTTTTGAAGTCTTCCAGGGGAAGTCCCAGCCCTCGAGGTGATTGCTTAGACAGTAATTGTCCCATTGAATCTACTGACTTGAGTAGCTAATTGGAGCAAAGGGAGACGTCTAGGCAGGAAGGCAAGGGATATAATTGAATTGATTGTTTATTTGTATAGCGCCTATATACAATGTGTTTCAAAGCGCTTCAAGGCAGTGAGGGAACAAGGGAGAATACAGATCACATTCTAACAAGTCCTTTATACAATCAGAATGTGAAAAGTAACTATCTTAATCAGCCTGGTGACATTTCAGATAGTGCAAGTGTTATAGACAATGATGAGGCGGGGGAGGGAGAAAAGAGACAGACAAGCGGCTACATTACTGTGCCTGACGACAATTGAGGTTGTGCTGGAATTCAACAAGAGTACGGGGAGGGTTGGGGGTTTGGAGTGAAGGAGAAGAACAATACAAGAGACAATCATACTAGGCCTGATGACAATTCCGATGGTGCTGGGGGGGTTGAGGGGGAATAGGAGAGCAAAAGAGGAGGGGGTGGGGGAGAGACAAACCAGCTGCTGTCAAATCAGGTCGGGAGACATTAATGATAGAGTAAGAGCTATTGACATTGATGAATAGGGGAGGTGGGTTGTGCAGGAGAAAGAGACAGACAAGCGGCTACCTTACTATGCCTGACGACAATTGAGGTAGAGCCGAATTTAAACAAGTGGTAGGGGAGAGTGGTGGCTGAGGGGTGCACAAGGACAATATGGGGACCAGAGGGGTGAGTGATCTACAGTTTCAGGTGTCCGAAATAACACATAAAGATGCAAGAGGACAATCAAATGCAAACCAGAGTTTGAGATGAGAAAGTTCACGGCATGATTCAGGTGCCAACATGAGTAGTCAGTTGAGGGTGTGAGGTGAGGTTAGAAAAAAGTTGCAGGATTCTAGAACTGTCAGCTCCAGGGATGGCAGCTTAACTGCTGTGCTCCTGTACCTGAACTGAATTGAACTTGATTTCCCTGAAAATATCATTATTATCCCTGGAAAGATGTCAACTCCTGCCACTCCAGATGCTAAGCGGCAAAAGGGTGATGAAAAGGATATTTCTGGAGAGATTAGGGAAGACAAACTCTTTGATATGCTGAGCAAAATGACTTTGGACATTGGAGAGATAAAAGCAGTTCTTTTGAAATCTGAGGAAAAGCTTTCCACAGTGGCCAAGAGAGTGGATTCTGTTGAGGACCATTTAAATGCTGTGGATGAGAAAACTGTAAAGATGCTGGACCAGATAAGGGAATTGAAGGTGATTAATGAGAAACTTACCTTGAAGCTCTCAGCGCAGGAACATTTTTCCAGGAGGAATAATCTTCGCTTTGTAGGATTTCCTGAAAATGCGGAGAGAGGGAACCCCATTGATTTTTTAAATAAGAATTTGCCTAAGTTACTGAATATTGATGCAG
Source organism: Ambystoma mexicanum (assembly GCF_040938575.1). Taxonomy (NCBI): domain Eukaryota; kingdom Metazoa; phylum Chordata; class Amphibia; order Caudata; family Ambystomatidae; genus Ambystoma; species Ambystoma mexicanum. Next base: position 34,379,165 of record NC_090922.1, on the reverse strand, counting down.
CAGTTTCACTGGAAATTGAATGGGCTCATCGGTCCCTTGGCCCTAAACCAGCCTTGGGGGAGAGACCAAGACATATTATTGTGAAGTTTCTGCGCTTCCCTGTGAGAGAGCTGGTGCTGAAGAAAGCCCGGGAGCTGAAGGACCTAGCTTAGGGTGGCAACAAAATATTGGTGTTTGCAGACCTAAGTAAGGATATTATGGACAAGCGGACGACTTTTAATGAGGCTAAGAATAAGGCCAGAGAATTGAACCTTAAATACTACATGATCTATCTGGCAATTTTAAAGATAGTGGTGGAGGGTCAATTACATTCATTCACGGAGAATAAATTGGCTGAGCGATTTCTGTGTGATTTGGACTTGGACCCTATGGAAGGCACTTCATCAGGTTTGGAGCCCAGGAAAGGCTGAGGAGGAAAAAGGGGAGGACTGACATGCACTGAGATGTGATGTGAACATTTGATGCTCGTATAATTTTTTATTTTTTATTTTTTCTTCCTCACTATCACTTTCTATTGAAGAAAATGGCTGCCAATGCTGTATTCCGTTGCTCAAGAGTAACGGATTTCGAATGTTTACTTGGGAGGAAATTCGTGTTTCAGGGCTGCTCATACATACAATGGATTAAAATGGTTTATCTGAGAAAAGTCATGTTCTCCGGGACCGGACGTTGTGGCAGCAGAGGTCTTCAATCGCGCTCTGCACGTGAAAGTGATGATGGGACACGTGCTTTGGCTACTCTACCCCTCTTGCGGGAATCTCCTGGGTGCTGTTCTGCTCCGGTTGACTCCTCTGGACATGGATGGGCTCGGGGATGGTCCAAGACTTTGTTTCTATCCGCTCCCGATTGATATTGCTACGGGTGGACTTCCTTACGTGAAAGGTTTGTTTCCTTATGGGGTGCATTGCGGGTGATTATGCAGAGGCGGGATGTGGGGCTTTGGTGTCACTTACAAGATGTCCTCACACGCTGTCTTTCATGCTTATCAAGCTCTCTTCTGTGCCTCCCGTACACCCAGCCATTGACTGCTTATGCCCGTATGACTTTAAATGTGGCTCCTTTTCACTTCAACTTCCGGAACAGCGTTGGTTCAATACTCCAAAGTGATGCAGCGGTTTATTTGAGTATGGTCTGGAAATGATCATTCCATGATCGCAGATTGAGAATTTTCTTTTTGTCTACTGCTGCCTATGAATGTACTTGGTTACAGACTTTATTTCGGAGTTCACTCTTCATGCATGGTCCGTTGCTGCATTTGACTGGCATGTGCTCGCAGCCTTTAACCTGCTTATGTGTTTGTATACACTATATTACTGCTGCCATCATGTGGGATATGGGACTCTATACTATTAGCTATTACGTGTAAGCTTGGGAGTGGATTGCTGCTCTGTGTGTGGAGAATGAATTGTTCCTATGGAATCCCACTTTCTACGTGAATGGTTGTGTAGGGGTTAGTTCTTTACAAATGCTAATGTACTTTAACCTTTATGGCACTTTGGTCCATTTTCCTTGTTTTATGGGGTTTTCCTGTGGTTTGGCCGGCTGGGTTATGACATTATGCCTCCAGCGGATGGTCTTGCCAGCATCTATTATCCTTGCCTAGTTGGCTGGTTGGTGGGTTATGCATGGTTGGTGTGAGATGTTGAGATGGAATGGTTGTGGTATTGGAGATGACATTGAGAAGACATTATGCCATGAGTCGGACCACCCTTTTATACTCAGAGTAGTGCCAAAATGCATTTACTTGTGGTTGACTGTGGTGGGATCTTTGCTTGTCTGAATGCATTTGAATTGGATCTTTGCTGCATATTGTTATGTTGGGAATATTTGTTCCAGTGCCTGTTTGTTTGTTTTATTTTGTTTTTTGAGTATATTAGCTTTTCTGTGAATTGTGGAGTGGTGGGAGGATGGGATGCTGGGTTAAACGGGAAGGCAGAGACCGATGTTGGTTGGGGTGCAAAGATGTGACATTGAGTTTTACTGATTAATATGATGATTGCCCTGTCAGCGGGGCTCATTTTACCTGTGGTGTTGGGGTTATCTTTATTGTTTTTTAGGGAGGGAGGGAATGGGGGCTCTTCTTCCATGGGAGTTTGGCGTGTTAATTGTTGCCTTTGTATGGGCTTTGAGTTTGGCGTTTGGGGGTTTGTATTTATAGGGGATTGCAGTTCTGGGGGTGGGATTCATATTAGGCCTTTAAAGAGTTGGTGTTTGAACATTTGAGTGGGTCTTTTTGTGTTAGGTTGTGGGGTCGTGACTGGTGTACAGTATTGTATGGGCCAAGTAATTGTTTTTACATGACCTGACGGTGAGGGATTGGTAGCTAAATGAGGGAAATTGTAGGATTAAAGTTGGTTTGAGGGGAACATTTTATCGTATTTAATTTCATATAAAGTTTGGGATTGGAGTTTCGTTTCTGGTGGGTATGGTTCAGAATGGTTTTTTGATGTACGTTTTTATGCTTTTCTTAAGTCTGCGGTTTGTCAGACTGAAATCCTTGTACGATGTTTATACTTTCTGTTTGTTTGTTTGTGTGTGTTTTGTTGTTGTGTTTACATTTTTCTTTTTTTTTCGGAACCCGGCCTTTTCCCTGACGATTACTGCCTATATTATACTGCTCTGTTTTGGGAGTTATGGTCGCGTTAACTTTTGTTTCATGGAATGTTAAAGGAATTGGAAATGTTGTGAAACGACGTAAGGTTCTGGCAAGATTGTGGAGAAGTAGGGCTGATGTGGTCTTCCTTCAAGAGACCCATCTGGATGAACATACTGAAAAATACTTGGTCAATTCCAAATATTCTAGGGTGATCTCGAATTGCTTTGATTCTAAATCTAGAGGGGTGAGCATATTGTTCAGGAAGGGCCTGTCGTTTAGGATTGAAAAGACTGTTAAGGATGGAGAAGGTAGAATCCTGTTACTTGATGTACTCCTTGATGGGAAAAAAATGACTTTTGGCTCAGTGTATGCGCCGTGCTCGCCAACTGTTTCTTTTCTCGACCAATTGGGCCTCTTGTTGGATGGCATGGAGGGTGAATCTCTGGTCTTGGCTGGCGACTTTAATCTAGTGATGAACAGTAAGATGGATCGTAAGTCTGAGTGTAGATATTACAATGAGAAGGTTAGTGAGGAACTTAGGGCATTTGTATTTAAATACAATCTTATTGATATATGGAGAGAGCTTCATTGTGGCGAAGAAGAATTTTCTTTTCACTCGCCTGTTCATGACTCTTTCTCCAGGATTGATTATTTCTTTATTAGTATGGCTTTGAGCAGTCACACGTTCTCAACGAATATATTGGAAAGAAATATATCTGATCATGCTCTATTAGCCCTTCAGCTGATTTTGGGCAGTGTGGGCCCTAAGACGAGAAGGTGGAGAATGCAGGCCACGTCACTGAAGGACAAGTTGGTTACAGAAGATCTAAGGGCATTCATTGGGCATTACTTTCAAGAAAATTTAGGCTCGGCTAGTATTAAGTCTGTTTGGGACTGTTTTAAGGCGGTCTTGAGGGGTGAATTTATTAGTAGGTCTGCACATGTGAAGAAAAAGGAGCAACATTTGATTAGTGCTCTGGAGACAGAGATCACTGACTTGCAGAGGGTTTGTGCTACTGATGTTTCAGGACACTCCAAACTGAAATTGCGTAGGTTGGAGGCGGAACTGAACTCTCATATTCAGAATTTGGCGAGTAAAAGTTTGTTTTATTCAAAACAGAAGTTTTGGGAGGCAGGTGACCGTAATGGCAAATTGTTGGCATATAAGCTTAAGGAGATGGTGTCTGACTCTTGTGTTTCTTCCATACAGACTGAAGGTGGTTCTACCTTAAATAGGAGTGGTGATATTTGTGATTGTTTCAAAGATTATTATGAATCTTTGTATAAAGAAGATTGTGACCCGACTATTGATAAACTGGAATCATTTTTTGAGAAGATTTCACTCTCCAAACTGACTCTAGAGAAAAGTACCTCTCTTGATGCTGCAATTGAGGTTGCTGAAGTTTCTTTGGCCATTTCCCAAATGAAGGATGGGAAATCACCTGGTCCTGATGGTATTGTTTCTGAATTTTATAAACAATTCGAAACCCAATTGGCGCCTATTTTGTGTGAACTTTATAATGAGTTTGTTGTGTCGGGAATGATGTGTGATTCCATGAAAGAGGCAAT